>NC_140628.1:16245645-17445645 GCF_057382275.1 Copadichromis virginalis | reverse complement strand
GGTCAGTACTTCCACGCTTTAAACGCTGCACGCTCATACTCTCTCCCACAATCGATATGTGATCCATTGTTGATCTGCACACAGCTGTTGTCACTAACGGTGCACTCGCTTACGTCACTGTCGTGAGACATTCTCGCAAAAAAATCACGGTTTTAGTAACGCAGTAACGCAGCGTTCCTACGGGAAAGTAACGGTAATCTAATTACCGTTTTTGCAATAGTAATCCCTTACTTTACTCGTTACTTGAAAAAAGTAATCAGATTGCAGTAACGCGTTACTGCCCATCTCTGCTGTCAGGTAATGTTTGGCCCAAACTGGGTCATGCACAGCACCAAATCTACAGCAGAGTGGCTGAAAAAGAAAAGAATCAGTTAAAACCAGACCTCAACCTGATCGAATTCCTGAAGCAGGACCCTAAGAGAGCTGTGCATGAACGAAAACCTCAATGAATTTAAACGAGGTTCTAAAGAAGAGGGGGCCAAAATTCCTCCACAACAATGTGAGAGACTGATAAAGTCATACAGAAAACCATTACTTCAAGTAATTGCTGCTAAAGGTGGAGCTACATGTTACTGAATATTAGGGTGTGCTTAGTTTTTCCTGCACTGTTTCTGCTTTTTGATTAGTTTTTGTTTAAAAAAAATGACACAATTCCCCTCACATACCCTCTACTATGAAAAGACAAGGCAACAGACTGGTTGTTTCAAACAGGACAGATTTATCAAGTTTGGACACTAACAACATTAGCCTAGAATAAAGCGCAAGGCATGGTGATACACAAATATATGCAGAATTAGTTCCGTGGGGAAGGGCAGTCACTTACTTACCTTGCTAATGGCTACATAAAGGAGGGGATGCTTGCTGGACTGAGGGGGGTTGGAAAATTACTGGAATTAGTCCATTGTAATTATAGGAAGCAGCCTATCCAGATCAAATTTTGGAGTGGTTTGGGGGTGAGGGTTCCAGACGCTGTTTGATAATCTGCCAAACGCTGAATCTAAAACAAACTCATGTCTTTAAAAGTTATAAGTCTGTTTGTGTATTGTGCATCCAGAGGTTGATATCAGCTCTGCCGCTGAGGTCCCAGTACTAAATTTGCAAAAACTGTTGGATGCTGCCCTTCTAGTTGTGACTCCTCGAAGGCGTGGGCAGAGGGGGTATCCAACAAGCACTTGCCTGAATCACCTTCACGCAACAATATATTCATCATCTTTGTTTACAGTGGACACCAAATTCTGCTCATTTAAGTATGCTGTCGCACCATTATTGGATTAAAAAAAGTTTCTTTCTTGTGTTCTGCTGAAGACAGACTGTGGATGATGTAATAAGGGTTTTGGAGTCAACAATGCATCGAGACCGATATAGATTAAAAGTCTAAATTCAGTGGCTGCACACAGGGCCGATGCATTACATCATCCCTTGTGTGCTGTTATTCATTTCTTGCAGCGTAATTGAAGCAGCCACAGATGATGTCATCTAAACAGAGGACTTCCATTCAGAAGTTGTTTTGTTGCTCCCATACACGATCGGGTAGACTAGCCCCATCACCATAACTCTAATAAATGGACTGGATATGGCAAGCTGAGAGTGTACTTGGCCTTTACTGAGGAGATTGGCAGGTGTTTGATATTCACGGAAGGCTTACCCCATGCATCTCTGTCCCCTACCACCACCACCCATCCCATCTCCCTAACACAATTGCACTTCAGAGTCTAAATGATAGACTACAGTACTTGTAACTTGTTAGGAACAGCAAATAAGACATCTTGCACCGAGAGATAAGGAGGTGAATACCTCTAACCCATGCCACTCATGAGATTGATGACCTATCAGCCTGTGAACTGACAGAAATGAAATCACTCCTCTTCGCTTACGCCAAGGGTCTTTCTCTCACTTTGTCTTTCCATTTCTGTGTTTCTCTCCAGCTCCATCACCCCCCTCCTCCACCACTCCCACCACCACTCTCTCTGTCGCGGTGGCAAGGTTAGAAAGGTGCAACGAGAAAAGGGTGGGGAGTTAGGAAAGAGGGAGACGAGGTCTAAACAAATCTCTGTCCTGCCAGGACGTCCTCCTGCCAAGGTTTGTCTGGGAAGGCGGGGCCACAGGGTGGGGAGGGCGGTGTGGAGGTGGGAGGGAGGGAGGGGGGGCAACAAGGAATGACGTGATCCCCTTTATTCCGGCCAATAAAACAGAGTGGCCGGTGAGATCCGGATCCGTACGTGCCGTCAAATTCAATAAGGTAGTGCTTTAATGTTTTCTTTTAATCAACCAAATTGCATTACACACTGCCTCCTCCACGAGGCTCCGCGGCGCAGAAGAAAGGGGGACTGGAGGGTGGCTGATCTGGGGTGGTGGAACTACCAAGAGGGGGCATTCCCAAAATCTAAAGGAATTTTAGAGAAAACCTTCTGATGCATGTATGTTAAAGAATTGGTGCAGCACAGGCCCAGGCAGTGTCGGTTCCCACTCAGTGAGAGGAGGAAGGGGCCAGTGTGAATTCAGGGTCAGACTGGGGACAGACATGGCGCACAGACAGACTACGTCATTCTGGTAATGAATGCCAGCTCAACATTGAGAGCATCGGCTGCTTTAAAGGCAGAGCACTCTCCTTCCTGGACGATGTTGTCTCTTATCATGTGCAATGCCCTCGGCAGTGCCTTCCTCCCCTCTTTCTCTTCCTCCTTTCCTACTCCAACAACTTCCTCCTCATCATTCTCGTCTCCCCATCCTCACTGACCTTACTCCTCCTCCCGCCGTTCGTCCTGCCCAACACGAGTCAACCTTTCACGAAGGTACATCACGAATGCTCTTCGAAACACTTAACCCTTTAAGACCTACCATAGAACCAAGTTCGCCAGAGCTTATATTATATTTTTACATGCTGTGGAGCCATTTTTGGGAGCATTTCAAGTTGCTATACATCAATACAACCATTATAGCCCAAACTTTAATAATATGTCTGCATTAGGTGCATAGTAATTACATAAATTGCAAAAAAGTGCAATAAACTACAAAAAAATTGAAAATCGTTTTTGTTTTTTTAACATATATTTCTAGTTAGAGAAATTTAAGAGGCTTATCCCTCAAAACTGTAAATACAAAAAAGTTACACAAACTAGTTTCCCACCACAGGAAATTTATTTTGAGTGTCTTCATAGTTTTATTTTTGAAATACACCAATTTTTATATACTGCAGGAAAACGAAAATAAATATTATAGTGCAAATTTGCAAAATAACAGCATATGCATCAAAATAAACTATTTCCAGCAGTGCAATATGAGTCTTAAGCATCCCAGAAACGACACAGAAAGTCATAAAGTCAAACATAACTTTTTAAAACACATAACAAGTAAAACACAAGCTCATAAGGCCCCGATCGTAAAAAACTACATTTCCGCAAAATTACGTCACTTCCGGTTTCGGGCAGGTCATGCGGTCATGTGATAGTTCGCGCTGATGGACGTAGGAAGTGTTACAAACAGCTGATGGATCGGCGAAGCGTGTTTCTGGAATATCATGTTTTTGTTGCTGCAAGTGATTTTTATGCAGTTTTTGCAAAGCTATATGTGGAAGGAAACTGTGACCTAGGACAAGCTGATGGCATAAGATGTAAGTACAACTCCTCTGGTTTCATATGCAAAAAAAATTATTGCGCTAGCTTACTTGGTTGCAGAGCTACCGGGATTTAAAAATAGTTACGCAAAACAGAGCGTGCCCGCTCCGATCGGCTGTAAAGGGTTAATCATCAACCCCCCCAGCTTGTTTTTTTTTTCTCCATTGTTGGACAGAGTAGCGCAGGGCCCAGTCAAATGGGGAGGGATTGTACATCTGCGTCACCGGCTGCAAGATCAGCTTGCTGCCCCCAGCCTGCTGATTGGAGTTTTACGATTGGATGTTTCATTCCACCTTAGATCAGGCACTGCTGTTGTGGCCCAAAGGATTACAGCCTGCTGCCGCTGTTGGCCACTCATCCGCGGATAGATGAAACTTCAGAGAGCAGTAATCCACCGAAGTAGGGTGGCTTTGCTGCTCAGCTGCCACAGCCACAACTTTAGAGCCAGCTGACATTTAACATAATGATCAGTCAGAGTGGCCGAGCGTTTACACACAGGAAAGGTTTCCCGGACACAATTAGACCACAGTCCTTGCATGGGCTAAAAATGAATCACAATGCACAATACCATAGTGTAGTCCTTCTATCCATCTAATGGTAAACTGTGAGTGGAGTGACTGGAAGAAAAGCCTCAGTCTCAGCTGTGATATTACAGTGGTCTATCCACAGAGTTTGAAAAGATGACCACAGCTACAATCTACTGTACAGTGTATAGTCTAGGAAACAGGCTGCATTTTGGTTTTAGCCATCCATCCTGGTGTGAGTCATTTACGGTATGCTATTAGAGAGAGGGTTACCCAAGTTTTCCAAATGCTAAAACAGGAATGATTGCAGGATGATTACAGGAATGTATCTCATCCTACCTTATCTATTTTGAGGAAACAGTTTAATAATTTAGTACTCAGCTTCTCTCCCTCCATATACAACACACTTACGTTCATCCCTACAAATATTTGTAAATGTGGTCAAATATAGGCGAATTAAACACCTTCTAACTGTTCTCGCACTTGCCTCTAAACTATAAACTGATCTGAAAGTTTAAGTGTATTTGTAGCCAGTGAGTGGGCAGCCAGGATTCCTGCCTTGTAAAGAAGCAGGAATGAGAAGAATTTGATTTCTTGCAGTATTTGGCTCACGCATGAGCATTAAAATTCATGGTATATAGGTTGGATTGTAAAGTTTGGTAAAATTCCCATCGGTATTCACATCAAGGCAGTACAGTAAAGTTGTTTCCTGACATGAATAATGCGCAATAATACTGCTCTGTCTATTAGATTTGTGTTTAATTACCTCATACGACAGGATTTGGCTGATGTGAGACATCATCTGCTTTTTCGGGCACTTCTGCATTGTTACTATATCATTAAGTCAGAAAAGTGGAACTTTCAGAAGAATTTTCTGCTCATGATTTCAACTCACATGATGTGTATGCTATTTACAAGTCAGAAAACTGGTGATTATGGTCACTTCAAGATGCCATTGATGCAGCATAAGAGTGGATGTTTGAAACATCAATTTTTCTTTTCACTTTGTGAAAAAGAATATTTTCATGTCTGTAAATGATAAGTGATTTTAAAGTATGTTTGTGTTAATTTAATCAAAATATGCTCTGATAAGCTCTAACAAGCATTAAGCTAACCATCAGCTTTCACTATGAATGATTCATGTCGCCTGCAGATATGCAGGTCTGCCCGCTGCTCTACACCAAAAAGAACAGGAGGATACAAACTGAAACAACAACAACAACAGCATGCTGCCTGGTTCACGTTGAACTCATCCCCGAGGTCTCTGATGGGTGGATGACTTCAGCTGCAAAGTCACTTTGACTCAGTGAATCAGGAATCAGGTAACGGGATCAGGCTTCATTAGGTGACTTCAGCCGAGCTGGCAGACGGCCAGGTGAGCTGGACGCACAAATGGACATTGATTTTTCAATAAGGGCCCTGAAACTGTCAGCCAACCAGGCTATGGTGATATCTTCTCTCGCGGGGATGGCCTTCTCTCGATGATGGCCTGACTGGCACACGACCACAGGCCACCACACCAGCCCCATACATTCCCCTGGCTCTGTCTCATGACCCTACACTGGTGTTAATGTGCATTATCCTGGAGTACAGCTAATGGTATGAAGCGAGAAAATATTGTCATGTTTATTTAAAAGAGAAAAAAGTTTTGTGTGGGTGGTTGTGTGTGTCTTTGTTCTTCTTTTTACAAATCTTTGCTTAAGTATCACATTTTTGCCCTGTATTGTGGCAAAAAATGTGTAATGAGTCCAAAATATCAGAAGACGATATCATGTTTTCCTGTCCTGTCACCCATATATATCTAGTCTGATAGTCAGATAGGCTTTATGACACAGGCCTCAAGGAGCACTTGACCCATAATAGTTTCCATCCATCTTGCCTCCCTCTAGCAGCCTCAGCTCTCAGTACCTGTAAGAGCGCCATATGTTGGCCCTATGCTGAACCCTGAGGTCAGGAGGGTATCCTACGGTGAATGAGGTACAGGAGATATAGCCTGAAGTTAATCTATTGTATGATTGTACAAAATGCAAATGATGGATGTTAGACAGCACTGATATTAGGAGGGCAGCAGGAATGAAAGTGAGAGCAGAGAATAAATGAGACAGTCACAGCAATAAAAATAAGTTGTTTTCCCACATCCACAGCAGTCCTGAAGTTTTGTTTCATTTCCCAAAGGGGTTTCATGTGAGAACGCAAATGTCTGATGCAGCACAGTTGGAAATTCAGCTGCGTCTAACCAGCCAAGTATAAACTGGATGTGATGGCCATTAGCGACAAGGTAAGGATAGCATGGTTGGGATCCTGCATAAAGTGTAGGAAAAAACATCTAACTGAGGCGTTTAGGCACTCAGTTTCTCGAAAGTAAAGATGTGAAGAAGCAGACAAATCTACAAAATAAACTGTGTCTACAAATTGTGCGACATTATCAGATGTTTCTCAGGGTAAAAGACTTTGAATATCTCATCAGCTACATAGTATCATCAAAAAACTGTCTGTGTGCAAGGGACAAGGCAGAAAAGTAATATTGCCCTTGATCTCATCCCTGTTTTCACTGCTTGGGTTCAAGAATGTTTTCAGAAAACACTGCATATAAGGAAAATTGCCAGAGAGTCCCAGGTTAAAGCTCTATTATGTAAAGAAGAAGCTGTATGTGAGCATGATCCAGGAACGCTGCCGGCTACTCTGGACCAAACTCATTTCAAATGTACTGAGACAAAGTGGGCACTGCATCACCTAAACTAAGGAAGGGAGGGACTATCCAGCTTGTTACCAGTGTTATCAAAAGTCTGCATCTCTGATGGTGTGGTGGTGCCTAAAGAATGGGCACTTGCACACCTAGAATGGTGCTACTGGTGCTGAAAGGAATACACAGGTTTTGGAGCAACATATGCTCCCATCCAGACAACAGCGCTTTCAGGGGTGGCCTTGGACACTGCATCTATTAAAACAACACGGCTTCATAATGGAACAGTCCAGGTACTGAATTGACCTGCCTTCAGTGTAGACCATTCATCAGCTGCAACATTTGGAGCATCGTGAAATGGAAAACATGGCAAAGAAGACCCAGGACTGTTGAGCAACGAGAATGGGACAATATTCCTCTCCCAAAAGTCCAACAGATGGTCTCCCAGGTATTTAGGGACTGTCAAGGGGGCATGCTACAGAGTAGTAAACATGTTCCTCTCCTTTACTTCATTGAAATGTGTTACTGACATTACAGTCAAAATGAGTCACTGTTTTTCCTGAAATAGTAAAATGACTCAGTTTAAACACTTGATATATTTTCTATGTTTTATTGTGAATGAGATATGTGTTTGATACATTTGCAAATCTTTGCACTTTGTTGTTATTTTATATGTTACATAGAGGCCCAACTTTTTTGATTTGTGGTTGTAAACCAAAGGAGGTTAAATCAACGGACAAGGACACATGTTTAGTTGAAAGTGTACCTTTTTCAGCTGTTTGCTACATATAAGAAAGGGCAACTTCAGAAAACGCTGCAACATATCCTCCCATTACTGTCTGAAGTTCACCCGTGAAAACAGCTATAGAGTGAGAATCTCTAAAATTCTTCTGCTGGAGAATTGCCCTCAGAGATTCTGCACAATGGCAAGAGATAATTTCTTCACTCAGAGATGTCTGATTTTTCAAACTATCAAAGTATAAAAACAAAGCCTTCTCTTTGTGAAAAGCTCGAGTCCTTGGAACAAAGTCCTGTTTGGTTAGACCCAACTTGTAGCTCCAGTCCCACAATGGTATTTTTGCATTCTCCCTGTTGAAGTGTCTCTCAATTTCTCTGAACTGTGTGAACTCTGTGAGGGGAAAAAATGTTATTTGACTGCAGCGATCTAGAATAAGAAACTGTTTCATTTTCCTCAAAAGCACGTCGGGATTTCGGTTTGTATGACTGACTCAATCTCAAGTAACAGCATAAAAGAATTGTAATAGGCAGCCAAAAGGAAGCTCTGAATATGATCCTTAGTGCAGGTTGTTGGACTCATTTTACTTGAATTATTGGTTTTAAACAAAGAATAAGGAGTTCTAATTAAATGTCCAGCAATGAAATGTTCAACCAGGTCATTATAAATCTTTCTCTCTGACAGGCACGCACAGATGAGCTGCATTTCATTTAGGAAATGAGCATCCCTGTATCAACAATCGGCCGCTAATAAAAACTCCTGCGTTTGGATTGGATGTCTGGGCTGTAAAAGAATCACCTGCAGATTTTTTGGAACTACTTTTAGCCTCATGCATCAATCAAGTGGCAGTTTAGTGCTTGCACTGGCCAGATTTTAATTTTTCTTTAAGCTTTATTGGAATTTGATTTGCCAAGATAAAGCTGAAGCCATTAATCTTGTTCTCCCCATGCGTCCACTCCAATAAACTCACTAAAATGGGCCTAAACGTGCCTCTCCAAAGTGAACTGTGTGTGTGTTGGTATTTGATGACACAATTTTGGGCTTTATTTAAATATTTTCTGTCAGGATCAAACACTGAATTAAACTGCCGGAGATGTTTGAAATGCAGACAGAAACCGCAGCGCTGATCACTTTCACAGTTCTAAGCATCAGGCCAAAGCAATGGGCTCGAAGAACCTTTACACATATCCACAGAAATGACTAATAGCTACTGTGTGAACAAATCTTCCAATATTGGGAAATAGTAGAGGTATTTCAGAAAAATCTCAAATCGATGAAAAAACACATGTCAGAATTGCAGTTGTTATCAGCCGGCTGCAAAGTGTGGACTTGGGGACCGCCCATGCTCAGTCATCTTTCCTCAGTTGTTTCCCTTTGCATCTTGAACATGTCGACCCATTCCGCATCTGTCAACATCTATTACCCATGGCTTTCCCCTACATCGCTATAACCACTACCACCTCTGTTGCTGTGACAAACACAACCCTCCCCTAACCCCACCCACCCAGCCGCACTTTAAAAATTGCTCATGACTCTTCAGCCGTTGTCCCAGCCGGGCCAAAACCAAGAGCATCTGCCACACAAGTTGCAGAACAGGAAGTGGAGCAAATTCGAGTCCGCTGGATCGCACCGCCACTTTTCGCCTGTCTTATTAACCACACATTTCTTAAGGAAATTCTCCCAAACTGTCTAGATTCTTGCAGCAATTAAAGCATTTCTCTCATTCCCCCTTTCTTTCTTTTCTGTCCTCTTGGCAAGGGGCTTGACCATGTTGGTCAGGTCGTCTCAGTGTTCCTGGGCCAAAGCTGACACAACCAATCAGAGGAGGCAACCGTGATCTGACGAATAAAAGAAACAGAGGATTACAGCAGGGAGGACGTCTTAGGTTCGAGGAGCAGTGAGAATCACACAGGGCGTGCCATTGTTTCTCAACCACCGATGGTTGTTGGCAGCTGTCAGGCCTTTTCTTTCCTAAACCCAAAGAGCCGTCCTGCTCTGGCAAAAGCCTCACAAAAAGAGACAGAGAGAGGGTTGCAGTGAAAATAAGAAGCATTTGTGTGGCTAGAGGGCTGCTGGCATGTTGCTGTAAACAAGAATATAAACTCTCTTCTGGGGTGAAAGGGTGAGAGGCAGGAGAGGAGGACTCTGACGTTTGCAGGGGATGCTTTCCATAAAAATGATGAGTCAGTCACAACTACTGCAAAATGCATGTGATAAAGAGAATGTGTAACTTTATATGAAGATAATGGGGTAGCTGGTTGCAGCTTTGGCATGTTTTATTTTGAAAAACACAGCAATATTGTGATCTCTGGGAGTCCAGTCTAGCACTTATTTCCATTGGCCCTCCAAAAACTGGCCAGAGAGTTTGCAGAAAATGATACCAAAGACAGCACATTTTCCACTGCACCTCTCAAAGTTGTTATTGGAAATTTGCTTTATTTGTCCTTTATTTCCTTTATTTTCTTTCGTTTGTTCCCATTATTATTTTCTCTTCATCTCTTAAATTTGGCTGATCTCCTGTTGAAGCTCATCTTCTCATGCATGTCTGGATGGTTTCCAGCGAGGCTATTTTTGAGATCACTCACTGGTCTAAACATTGACTACTCCAGAACCGATTCTACTGCAGACCTGATGCAAAGCCTTTGAGCTTGGAAACTGCAGACTCTTCAACTACAATCTGCTGCATTATAGTTGAAGACACAGCTCTGATCCTCCATACAAGAACCAGAAACAGAGGAAAGCAGAAGAAAAAAAATCCGCCAACCAGTACAGTTAAAGTTCACTAAGTGTTGGTTAAATCTACAAAAACAACCAACATGTAAAAGTGATTTATTATGGCTTTTATAGTAGGTCAGAGGGGTTTATGTATGACTATAACTTGGAAGGATGCAGGGTCTTTCCCTTTTGCCTCAGCGTTATAGAACAAAGTTTCTACATAACCAGCATAAAACTCTTCAGAGTGTATAAATATACACAGTTATTGTGCAACTTAAGAGATAATATATTAAATGGTGATTAGCATTGTTTACTTATCTCTGGACAGGATTAGGTTCACTGTTCCACTTTCGATGGATCATGGTAATCCCTAGAAAGTGGCGATATGCCATGACAAGTAGGTGTATGCATGTATCATGAAATGCCAAAGGGCTTTTTTAATGAATAAAATGTGACAAATGCATAGGTGCACTGCTTTCTGTACATACAGCAGACATTTGCCATGAACTTTAGAATCAAGAGCCAGTGAAATGCTGCAATGTTACACATATGTGCCCTTGACTCTGATGGAGACAAATGAAGGAGGGTGCATGAAACTGCTCTCTGGCTACTCTGCAGTGACAGCAGCGGTGTAATTGGGAAACGACCTGCTTTATCACTGAAACCAATGGGTCGGACGAAGCAGGAGACTGAGGTATAGGGCACTGAAGATAGCCAATGTTGGACTCCTTTTAATATTATTAACTATGTGTCCATTTTCATTTGTTCCTAGAAGAGGATAGTACAGTGTGTGTGTGCATGTGTGTACGGGGAAAAGGGTAGGAAAAGGAGACAGGACAAACACAAATTAATCTGACAGCTCTGAACAATGTCAAATCCATCCACATGAGAGCGTGCATACTTTGGACGAGATCTGCTCATTATTTATTACTTTACTACTACTTTCATGACCATAACATACTTCCAAACATCATTAACAAGCCCAGCACAAATCCCATCTTATTTACACAGCCAGGTGCACTGAGGGCAAGGCAGGGCAAATATAAAATATCCTGGCGAGCAAAGGCTGAGAGATTATGACAGTGTCCAGGTCGGAAAGTCCTTAATATTCCCACCTCTGCTTCAGGTCAATAAAGTAAATCATAAAAGGCTATTTGTTTTAGGGCTTTAATGTTTGGTTTCCATTTCCATTTCTCATGGGAAAACTTTAAGCTTTAAAAAAAAAAAGAAACACATGCTGCTTTTGCTTGATCCTCAAATGTAAATTGTCTTAATGATGTTGTTGAAGGGCCTTTTTAATGGACCTTTCGAGGGTACTGAAACACACTAATATTACCACTGAAAAGGATACCAGGTCGCTGATGACTCTTACGGCAGTGCGGCTCCTGAGAGGGATTCGTGTAAATCGAGTGAGAGCTTATTGCGAGTAATTAGGGAGAGATGAAATTGAATGCGATTCCTACAGCAGCGCTGCATGCTGTGCTAATGTAACAGAGCACTCATCAACTCCACGCCACAAAGCCAATATGAAAAACATGTGTTTCAACATCTCCCACTTCCCAAAGCAATGCGCTTGAGAGGATTGTGGCACTGTGACCTTGACGGTGTTCAGTTTTTATTCAACGTCAGTGGCTGTGTTCGTGCCAGTGACTCCGTTGCCTCTGAGGCAGAATTATGACTGCGGAGGTTTGCTCTTGTTCTGTTATGACTGCTAACCATGACTGTTTTCACAGTCAGGCAGTCAAAAATGTGGTAATTCCCATTATATCATTACTAGGTGGAATGTGAGGTCTATCAACGGTGTTGTGGTCCAAATGAGTGACTTCTTTTCTTTTTTGCAACGAATAAGCAATTCCTAATTAGCCTGCATTAACAGAAAATTGACTGAAAATATGTTAAAATATTCAGGAGCTTACTGTTGGCTCCAGTCATGGATGTATTCATGCTCTCCAAGACCCGGATTGTTCTCTAGGATTCAAAGTAGAAGGCATTAAAAATGTACATCTTACTGGCAGCTTCAGACTTTCTACCAGAAATTTTCATCAAAACTGAAGCTATAATTAAAGGGAAACGGCTCAGACATCTGATTTAACCACTGATTCTAACAGTCTTTGGCTCTCTTTAGAGTGTACTTTGTTACACCTTTGTGAATTAGGGCTGCCACAAACGATTATTTTGATAGTCGACTAGTCACCGATTATTTTTGCGATTAGTCGGCTAATCAGATCATGCATCCATTGGACGTAAAACATACAGCTTATTGCACCAGCATGCACCTGCTCTTCTATAACTATAATTAGCTTACAGCTTTAAGTGTTTAAGGTATGTGCTAACTAAAAATAAAGACAAGATGATAGTTTATTAAATTTTAATGAAATTTGCAGTTTGTTTCGGTGAAGTTTAATAAACTCAGCTGTCTGCTCCTTGCTATCTAAAATATAACAGGACACCGGAGTATATTCTTGAGCAGCTCACACTTCTGGTAATCAGTTGTCTGCTTGACGTTTATTCAGCTGTGTAAAAACGATAACTTTAATTTCAGCCAAACCGATTTACTCAGGAACAAATAAAACACTAAAAAAAAGCCAAACAATATAATTTTTAAGTTATCTAAGTGACTTATATATCATGTTTAACCTGGATAGCAAAAGACGGCGGTGGGTTTGAAAACGATTTGCCCGGAGTCCGGTGTTCTCACGGGCTTCAGTGAGCCTTGCTAGCTATCGAGCTAGTGGGTAACAGACGTATCCAAAAACATCGGAGCGCTTTTGAAAATATGTGGTGTCTTGATAAACTGAGCAGATATTTGAGGTTTACACAGCTACATTCTTGCCTGAAAACATGTTAAACGTTTATTTTGTGACCCAGGAAGAATAATAACAGTAATATTAAAACTAACTAGCTGCTGGAAACTGAGCAGGGCCGCGCTATGAAATCTGGGACACAGCTTCTTCTTCTTCTTCTTCGGGGTTTAACGGCAGCTGGAATCCTTGTACATCCGTTATTACACTCTTAAATCCTAATACTTAATTCCTGCGCCTTTTGGGATCTTACAAAGCTTCACATGACGCGTCGACTATTAAATTAGTCGTCGACAATTTTGATAGTCGACTAATTGTGGCAGCCCTATTGTGAATAACTAAATGAAATCTGTCATTAAAGTTCATGCAATCTAGAAAATGGCTATGCAATTCCTCTGTGAAGCTTCACTGTTTCTACCTGTCTTTCAGTTCTATGTGATCCTAAGAATAAGATGGAAAAACATCTTATATGTAGAAAGATGGCTGTATCTTATTTCATTTTTGCTTCTAAAAAATGTATGAATTCTCCATTCTGTCTGTCCAAATGCCTACAATTGTGGAATGTGTGGAACGTAACTGTAGTTTGCAAATCATAAAATAACCTATTTATTAGCAAGTAATACAAAGAGAACTAATGTTAAAACTCAGGAAAGGATGTGAAAGAGTTTTGTGATGTTTAAAGAAAGACCCAGCTGCTCACTCGAAAATTATTTAGCACTGTTTAGCAACAATTGAGTGACATGACTGGGTAAAAACAAAGCCTGTTACAATAAGCCTTTAAGAATGACAAAGAGAACAAATAGTTCAAAAAAGTAGTAACATATCTCAGCCTAAAAATGCAAAGATTTGGGTTTTTTCATCATTTAGAGAACATTCAAATTGTCAGAGAAATCTTGCAGAGAAATCCAAAGATCTGTAAAAAGTCAGTTAACCCCTGTGATTTTCAGCTCCCAGCTGGCAATTCATCAAAAACGAATATGAATCCATTATGAAGTTAATGTCAGCAAACACACCTAGAACATCGCAGTCACTGCTGCATTCACAAACACAAAGTTAAAACAGTGCATTAAAAAAAGACCTAAAGGAAACACCATCAACTTATCTGGGCCTGCAACCTCTAAACTAAGGTGTGAGAGACTGATGTGCTAGTGCATCAGAATATCAGATTTTTTAAAAATTTTATTTAAAAAAGTAAACTTTCATACACTATATCTATTACATCTAAACTTAAATATTTCAAGTCTTTTCTTTGCTTTCATTTTTTATGATTCTGTCTTACAGAAACATCTCAAATTAAATGATTAGAACATTTCCTAAGATCAATGACAAAGACTTTTACAGTACAGCACAGAAAGGTCAGAGTTCTGAAAGGCAAGTCAATAATCGTCCCTTGTAGCCCCTTTCCTAAAGATGTCTGCAGGCAGTAGTCATCCCTTCTGTTTTTACGCCTCTTCTCTTCACGTTTTTCCAGTCATCTTTCTTTCTTTTGATATGCTTTGATACGGCACTCTGTGAGCAGCCAGACTTTGCAGAAAAAACACTTTTTCACTGACTGTATTCATGTGCAGTAAACTAGATTAAGAGCTATACATTGAGACATTGAGACAGTGGATTTCTGATTTTATGAGGTATATGCCATAATTATGAACAACTTTTTTTTTAAAAGACTTGAAACATTTGAAATATAACTTTTTGAATTTAATTACAAAAAAATAACTTTTTCATGATTTTTTTCTTTTTTCCCCCTTTTTTTGCATTAGCAATCAGCTTCGTTCTGAAATCATCATCTTTTATATTAGGATGCCCTATGCATAAAAGGCAGGATGGAATGATTGACTTGGAAGCATATGAGCATAATTATATTCAATTAATTATATAATATTAATAACGATATTATTAACAACAACAACTACAACAACAACAATAATAATAATAATAATAATAATAATAACCTAAAAACTAAATTCACTCAACCAAAATGAACAAAATCGATATCATGTACTTGCATTCATAGCATTTAACATTTGTCCATTTAACTTTTTTTTTTTCAGAACAGGCACATGAGGGATGCTACTCTGACAGATGCACGAAGAATAAAAAGTTTAAAGTTTTCTTTGAATTGTCTTAATTAAAGAATGACCACAAGATATGCACCGTGGTTTCTAGGAAGCAGTAAAAAGGAAAACGTATTTCAGACAAGTCCCTCCACATTCTTCAGCCAAGCTAAGAGACAACTGAACGCCATAGCTGAGTATCATATTAAAATTTTAAACGTAAATGGAGAGAGTCTTTCAGAATTGTATTAGCGCTGCAGTCAGACATACTTTAAAATGTTATCAAGACAACTTCTTTGTGAAATTTATTCAAAAGTTTCATGACAGTCTTATGTGGTTTATTTTACTTCTGTCATTTCAGAAAAAAAAACACAAATAAATCAGACTACACGAGAAATGCAGTGAATGATATGGAAGGAAACACGAGTTTGGCCTCTGGGTATTATTACACATTCTTCTTGGTTTTGAAGTGCTATCTTTTAGATTTTCACATGCTTCTCCGGGGGTTTTGAGGCTATGTGAACAGTCTGGACTAAATGTGGGGCAGAGGAGTCCAGAAACCCAAATATTATTTCACAGAAATCCAATATGTGGGTACAAGTATGACAGCTAATACGTTGGCCCCTGTCCTTGCTGCGCACCACCCACAGAGCGACAACCGCTAACGTGTAAAATCTTAATCTTCTGTCTGGATGACCTCACAGCTCAGACCTCTGCTCAGGCCAGGGTCCTCAGCCTGGGTCCAATAAGCCACCCCATAACTCTCTAACACTCTTTTTATTTGTCAACCTTCTCTCTTTAGCACAAAAACGCTACATAGCTGCATTAATACCGAGTGGTGCGTCGAGCGTCAGTTAAACACTAAACTAGGTGTGTCGAGATTAGCATGGGTTGCGGGCTGGCGCCTCCATTGTTCCTCATTGTTATTTCAGAACCCCAAAAAATAAATAAATAAGACATTCAGGATGGTTTCCACAGGCTGAGCCATCAGTGAGGGTCGTGCGAGCTTTTGGTGCCGAGGTCTTTTCATGCAGTCATATGGCCCCAGGCTTCCAGGAGAGCTTTTTTACACAGGCCACACAAAGATACGCTCTCCTTTTTTTTGCTGTATCACAGCCCTTTTCCAGCAATAATTACAATGTCAGTCTGTTTAAAAAGTAGTCTTACGGGAATATGAGGCCCCCATTACCGAATCGCCCGTGTGCTAGGAGCTGGGGGGGCCATAAAACATTCATCTATGACCAGCTGTAAAAAAAAAAAAGCAATGAAGCAAAGGAGGAAAAAAATGGCACCCTGACAGCATCACATTTAGTAGAATAATAATCACACCCCCTTTTTGCTTTTATTGCATGTAGGTTTGATTGATTAACTGCCCTGAGAAGAGGACACGTGGAAATATACCTGTCACAGCGCTGGTGACTGTGGCAGCACAGTTTCCACAGATTAACCTCCATCTTGCTGTACCACATGTGCATTTTGGTTAAGATTGAGGTAAAAGTTGTAGTACCGATGGTGCAAATTGTATACAATGACTGCATATAGCTTACTGTGATTTTTTTTTTTTTTTTTAGTTTGTATTAAAATGTCATGCATTTTAAATTTGTGATTGCATAGCGGCTGGGTAGCTTTTTCACAGAGGCTGCTCACATATAGATTCCTGTGTTATAGCTTTGAGCTGACATTATGACACAAAATCAGTCCAGTAGGTAACAGGAATTAAGATGTAATTTTATATGTGCATGTCCCTCAAAAATCATAACCAGGATAACAAGTGCACAAGTAAACACAACACGCATTTTTATTCAGCCAAGTGGCATCACAGCATGTAACAACTGTGTTAAAAGGCAACATTTATCCTTTCTGTTGTTCGAATTAGTATATATTTAGTTCAATTCAATTCAGTTTTAGTTATACAGAGCCAAATCACAACAACAGTTGCCTCAAGGCAGTAATACAGTAATACATACAGAGAGAAATCCAACAATCATATGAGCAAGCACTTTGGCGACCGTGGGAAGGAAAAACTCCCTTTTAACAGGAAGAAACCTCCAGCAGAACCAGGGTCAACTAGGGGCCATCTGCTGCAACTGGCTGGGGTGACAGAAGGAAGACAGGACAAAAGACATGCTGTGGAAGCGAGCCAGAGATTAATAACAAGTAATGACTGAATACAAAGAGGTCTATTAACACACAGCGAGCGAGAAAGGCGACTCGTATATCTAGCTATCATGTAAAGATTTAACATGTACGTCAACTGAAATGAATGAGGAAAAAATGCTCAAGGCATCCAATCGCATTAGAAAAAGAAGACAAAACATTCAACTTTGACAAATAGAGGGCTGAGGCTTGTTTTCCAGTATGTAGTGTTTCTATCAGTATTAACATTCATAATCTCTGACCAGTGTCAAAGTGGCGTTTATTCGTATTGCCAGAGGGCAGGACAGGAAAGCTGAACATATACAAGATAAACATATTATCAACAGGTCTAGTGACATGCAAATAATGATGGTAATCAGTGGTAATATTCAACAAAGTAAATCGATGAATGTCACAATAATAACTTAAATATGATCAAGTAAATAATCTAGCAATAGCAATCGAGTTGCATAGTTACATCCAGTTGTACATACTATCTTTCCACCTTTTTAAACTTGCATTTTGACTATATATTATCTGAGTTAGCGGCACGGTGATGCGCTGTTAGCACTGTCATAAGGAGGCTGGAGCTTGAATCCAAAGAGCCTTAAGGCTGTGTTCTTGCTAAATTCCAACAAGCACTTTGTGATCTTTTTATCTAGAAAGATGCTATATAAATAAAATTTTACTTTACTTTACTTACACAATTCAGATTTTACATGGTAATGACAGCTTCTTTTAAAATCTTTGATTCTGTGAGAAACTGCAAAGACGTGAATTCCTCATGTGAAAGACTCCTTTGACATTGTCCAGTTATTTGATCTGCTGTTGATACAGCCCCCTATGACCAACACTCGGTGACAGTGTGAAAGAAAAAAATACCTTTTAACAGGAAGAAACCTCTGACAGAACCAGGCTCAGGGAGGGGAGGGATATGGAGTGCAATATAAAAACAGAGAGAGTGAAAAAAACGTGAGTGAAGCTACAGATTTAAGGTCAGAATTGTGCAAAACGCTTTAAATAAAACCTATGACATGCTGTTAGTCATATAATAATTTCGTAAAGGTGAACCTGCTTCTCTAAAAGGCTAGTAACTTTTTTAAAACTTATGGTCGACCCTCATACCACCACCACACAAACACACACTCCCCACCCCACCCCATGATAACGAGTTGTGAATTTAGCCTTTGGTTTACAGGCAAAAGTACATAGCATAGTACCTAGCTCTCCACTGCTCCAACCACAACAGCCTTACTTTCCACTGTGCTATTCCTATGTCAAACCACCGCCTGTTTTTAGTCATGTCTCCTTCATGTAATTCTTTTGTGGTGGGAAAATGTATTTTTCCCTTGTACAGTTTAAGATGCACTCTTTCCACCAAATTTCAGGAAACCACATTCAGAGGTTCGTCACAGGATTTATTGCTCATTGGAATAGATAGGTAGGCTGGACACTCTCAGTGGCATCTGAAACAGCCAAATAGGCTTGGGGTTAAAGCAAATCTCAGTCCTAAAATATGATGAAACAATTACAATAGACATGTTAGATGTCAATGATCTGAAGGGGAATGTCAAATATGTCAGTAACTACATGAACTGAATGAATGAATGTGTTTCAGTGGGGGCGCATTACTAGCTTGTCTCCAGTCATACAGTTTTGAATAACAAGAACGAGCCACAGTTGAGTAAAGATATTATTATGTGTGGTTTCAAAGTAAACATCACCTGAGACAGTAAAGCAGAAATAATGGACCAATAGTAATGATCTTTAGCTACAAAACTCACACAGGACTTGAAGCTGACAAGTTAAATAATTTCTTTTGTCCAATCTGATAGAACACAGAATTATAATTTGTTAGGGAAAATGTTCTAAAACACTTCTTCAGTAAAGACTCAGAGAAGAGAAACACACAGAACTTCTTGCTAGCAAGGGCAGCCTCCACTCTAAGAGACTCCAGTGAGAGAACTGCCCCGGTCTTTATTTTATACTCCATTGAGCGTATGTGTGTGTATGTGTGTGTGTGGGGTCAGAGTGTGGCCCCATAAACAACTTCCCTTAACCTGCTGGTCTGGAAAGTCCAACAGTTCATCTATATGTAAAGAAGCACTTAAACTAAAACAGACATAGCTACGTTAATCCTACCGTAAAGCAATAAGACAAGGTACGAGCTCTCATGCTCCCAGGACGTGGGGGTGCATTCCTGGGGTGCACACATCCTGTCACTACACAATTAATTATATGCTTCTAAGTATACATGGTTAAACATTTCCTAATACAAATAACTACAAACAGCATCCTACCATAAGCAAACTTATATCACTAAAAGATTATACTGACTACTAAATACAATTTTCCATTGACATAATTAAATAATGATAGACAATTCAGAAGTTAATACTTACTGAAATCTAATATTCTGAGAACTTTATAGAGTTCAATCTTCTGTTCAATGTTAAAATCATAAAATACAGTGGGTTAGCCAAGATGGCTGTCGGCATCCATATTCACTTCAGTCAGAATAAACAACCATTCAGCGCAACCATATTGAACATTGATTTTGATCACAGACAAACACAAATGACAAACACCACATGCAATGCTTTAAAATGTCTGACCCTGTGTGATCCTTGGTTCACACGAAAACATCCCAGAAAAAGTCTGATGCTGTGATCAAGGCGAGAGCCCAGAGGGCCTGAACCAATAAAAGGCTGTGGACAGTATCCAAATTTTCCCGACTATTGTAGAATAAGAAGTGCTTGGCTCAGTTTGCTCTCTCCATCTGAGCAAAGGATTGGGCTGGAGGCCTGTCTTCACAGTCTTGACTGGATGCCATGGGAGCAGGCCGCAGCAGAAAAACAGGTCAATACTGACTGTTAATGCCACGACTGAATGGTTTGTGGTCTGACCATTTGGGAGACGGAACAAAATAACATTTTACTGGGGTTCATAAACCTCTCATGGATGTTAGAATGGTTCCTCCATAAATCCTAAAGTGTTGAAGGCAGACGTTAAAGTGAAAGCTACAAGAGTGACAAAATGTATGGAACTGCAGAGGTTCAGAGGAATCTCCTGCACATGCTGGAGATTTAACTGTACGGGCAATTTTTAAAGCAACTAAAGGTCAATGAGTGTGAATGATGCTATATACTACAGTCTGTAACGAAGTGAGGACAAAATCATTGCCTGAAATTCTCTTCAGTCCAGTTTACTTTACATCTTGAATATTAAATTGTAACTCAAAATTAATTCTTAATGTGAAATATGTACCAGTAAAAAGCATGTTTTTAGTGTTTATTTGTTTAAATTTGTAATAAAGAGGAAGAAGGAAGAGGAAGGAGGAAAGGCTTGACTTGATTAAGAGCAAAACTGTACTAACAGATGTAGCTGAACCATTATCTACAGTGATGTGAAAAGAGAGTTTCCACACGTCTCTTTGTAGTCCCGTGAAACTAAAACACATCTCTCACATCATTGTGGAAGAATTTTGGCACACTTTGCTTTACAGCCTTTATTGAGGTTTGTGGGCATTCGTTTATGGACAGCTCTTTTAAGATCCTGTCATTTCAATAAGGCTGAGGTCTGGACCTTGACTGGGTCATTGCAGCACCTTGACTCTTTTCTTTTTTCAGCCATTCTGTTGTAGATTTGTTGCTGTTCTTGGGATCATTATCTGGTTCGGTTGACCCCATGCAGGCCAAGCTTTAGCTCTCAGACAGATGTCCTCACATTTGAATCTAAAACATAGTGGCATACAGAGGAGTTCATGGTCAACTCAGTGAAAGCTTCAATGAGTGCAGGTCCTGTGGCTGCAAAACACAGACATGGGACCTGTGTTTTGTTACAGTATGAGGTGTTTGTGCTGATATTTTGTGTTTGGTTTTTGCAAATGTGTAACAGTCTTGTCTGTCCAAAGGACATTATTCCAGGAATCCTGTTGTTTGTTCAGATGCAATTTTCTAAATCTAAGTCATGCGCCATGTTTTTTAGATGCTTTTTCCTTGCTACCCTTTCAGACACGTCATACTTGTTCAGTCTTTTTCTTATTGTGCTGTCATGAATTTTAACATTTAACATGCTAACTGACACGTAGTATAGTGGAATGATTATCTGACACGTAGTTCTTGGGTTTTGGGCAATTTCTCTGAGAATTGCATGATCTGACCTTTGGGTAAATTTGCTGGGATGTTCACTCCTGGTAAGATTGTGGCATTGTGGTAACGAACACCTTTGCCAGCAAACTGCTAAACCTCTTCTTTTATAGAAGTGATCACACTTGCAGAAAATCAATCAAGTGCATTTGATTATTAGGACCTGGTGCTAGTTATACTCTAAATTTCTATGGGATTAGTAAGGGTGTACTTAGTTTTTCACAGGACTTTATGCAGTCCTGTACATACCATTTTTTCACTATATAATTTAATATGAGATGCTAAAATACTGGGAGACTTTGTCTTCTCCAAAGAACTGCATCAAAGAACATCAGGAGAGAAATTATTCAAAGTGCTGAATGCATTCATGGCAGACCCAGAACTAATGACAAAAATATGTGTCCATGTGCAACTAGCCACAAGAGGGGACACAAGGATAAAGGCTGTCAACCCCACTGTCATGACATCACACTGTATGTTCCATCACCAAGCACTTGTATCCAGATCAATGGAGCCAGAGCCTCACTCCATTTTAAAACCCAGTAACTGTAAGTAACTCTACCTCAGTTCAATACTGTTAAAGTCCTAATGTCAAACCCAATCAATTTGAGTTTGAAGAGCACCTGTTATCAACTTTATCAGTTTTATAAAGGTAAAATCTAATTTTCTTCCAATTTGGGGGCTTGCAGGAACCTGATACATATTGGTTCCACTCCTGGCCTGCAGTACCAGTCAACTAATGAGCTGCTAAATGGATCAAAAGTCAACACAGAGTTCACAGAGGGTGAAGATAAGAAAGGAGATGCGTCTAATCACAAGAGGTGAAAAGAGGGGAGAAATAAAAATAACAACAAAGGTGCTATTTTGCTAATTACTGATCTAGTAATGCAAATATGTTATTTCAAGTTACACATTTGCATTACGCAGGTCTGAGTCAGGGCTATGTGTAATAGCAAGAGAGAGACTGCAGGTTTACAAGGCATGGTGGGACAGAGAGATTCCGCAGGTCTTTCCTTCCTGCTGCTCTCAGACTCCACAACAAGGATCTAACACACACATCCACACATGTGCAATAACACTAATTGCAATTCTCTTTTTCTGACAACATTGTATTTCATTCTATTGTATATAGTATCTTATTCTTATCTTATTCAGATTTGACTTAAACATATGTATGATATCTTTGTTACTATTCAATGCACTAACTAAATGTCCTTGTTGCTATAGTCATAGTACGTCCTGTAACAACTAATATCTCTTTTGCATGCGTGCAATAACAGCCGCATTGATGCCACTAGGAAAATGAAGGTTCCATTGATTTTATTGACGGGTGACTCATCCGATCGGCTGCAGTCTTTTCCAGCAGTGAGGACACCAGACCAAAGTACATCTCTGTATTACATTCATAAGGGGTGCATCAACTAATTAGACGTGATTTAAGCAAGTGCTTCCCCTTGAGAAGAAAAAAGTTGTACTAATACTATCCAAGAACTAACTGAAGTTTGAAGTAGAGCAAAAGCTCAGTTAAAGTTGATGCTCATACTGGAAATAAAAAATACCCACAAGGGTGAGCTTTGCTTATGGTTATCAATATGTGTGCAGGGTTTGGCTGAATCATAACAGCAAAAAAACATTCTTGGGGTTATATTGAAGTTTTCAATTTAGCATGCATTTGTATACAATTATCTTCTCAACCTCTTCATATAGACCAGCTCACAAATGTTTATACCCTGGTAAATGCTGTCTTTCTGATCCAAATCATTTACCTACATCATGTGGCGAGGGAATGTTACCTTCATTTTTAAGTAAAAGATCACACCTGCTGGTCCGTGTCCACTTTACCCCCTGCTTTAGGCAAAAGTAACAGAAGTTAGCATGCACATGTGGAATTTAGCCCCATGGTGGTTGGAAAGATGATCCTGTGAAAAGTGTGTAAACTCCAGAACGGAAGCCCCGCTGTGACCAATATATAACCCGGCATGAGTCATCCTGCCAAGCGCCCACAGATATGATGACCTTCTCTGCTTCACTATATTCTCAATAGTTGGGGCCCTGAAAGACTACGTATGAACATGCCCTCTGTGATCATCTTCAGATGTTCTTCCCTTTCCCTGGAGACAGTGAGACAGCAGAATAAGGGTGGAGAATGGAAAAAGAAACCAGTAGAATCAGAAACTATCAAAGTCTCTGGGTCATTCACTTTATACACTACTTCCTGAGTTTATTTGATTAAAATTTGTCTCAGGTAGAGATTCTCTTTAGCACTGTTTTATTGAGAAAGTTTGAATCATTGCAAAAATGTGTGTGTGTGTGTGTGTGTGTGTGTGTGTGTGTGTGTGTGTGTGTGTGTGTGTGTGTGTGTGTGTGTGTGTACGCTTTGGGAGTATGAGTGAATGGTTGAGAAGACAATGGACAATCAGGAAGACTGATGTAATCATAAAATCAATCAGGATTTGACAGATAGCACCATCTCTCTGCTCACCACAGCCAGTATTTCAAAGATATCACTGTGTCAGTGCTTCAAGACTTGAACACAACCACAGTTTGAGTTCTTTTTCCTCGTCAAGTCTACTGCAACTGAAACGAGCTGCTGGGTTCATGAGGACAGTCTGGCTCACCCTTACGTTAAAGAAAGCCCCTGGCAGGTGCCAGAAGCTCCCCAAGACACATATCACATGAAAGGGAGTGGAGCTGTTGAAAGTAAACAAATTAGCAGTTGGCTTTTTGTGTTGCCCTTAGGTTTGTGGAGTTTAATTAGTATTGGAAGAACATGCAACCACAGGTAAAAAGGGTCCTGGATAGAGAATGATGTGGTATGTGTTTGAAGTGATAACCACTGGCCCTCTGCAAAGCAAGAACTCACTATGTCCAGACCCACAGCTCAAACACAAAGAATGGGATAGTCTACTAGCAAAATGGGATTCCCATTGTCCCTGTGGCTTTGTTAAAGTGTAACCCAAAGGGTCAAATTTACATTCTTAAAATTACTCAGAATATAGTTAGTATACTGTGCAAAAGTCTTAAGCCTTGATAAAGTCATGAGCAGCAACTCAAAATGGTACTCTGTTGTTTGTATGGTCCCCATGTGCTTTTATACATGCCGAACAATGTGGAACATGCTCATAAGTGGGGCTATTGTGGCTCAAGAGTTGGGAGTTCGCCTTGTAATCGGAAGGTTGCTGGTTCGAGCTCCGGCTTGGACAGTCTCGGTCGTTGTGTCCTTGGGCAAGACACTTCACCCGTTGCCTACTGGTGGTGGTAAGAAGGCCCGGTGGCGCCAGTGTCTGGCAGCCTCGCCTCTGTCAGTGCGCCCCAGGCTACAATGTAGCTTGCCATCACCAGTGTGTGAATGTGTGTGTGAATGGGTAGATGACTGGATGTGTAACGTGCTTTGGGGTCCTTAGGGACTAGTAAAGCGCTATATAAATACAGGCCATTTACCATTTACCATAATAAGATGATGAATAGTGTCTCAGGGGATCTCCTCCCAGATATGGACCAGGGCATTATTGAGCTCCTGGACAGTCTGAGGTGCAACCTGGGAGCATTGGATGGATGTCTTAGAGGTGTTCTGTTGGGTTTAGGTCGGGAAAGCTTGAGGGTCAGTCAATGGTATCAATTTCTTGATCATTCAGGAACTGCCTCCATACTCTCACTACATGAAGCCAGATGTTGTCATACAGTAGGAGGCACCCGGGAACCACTGTACCAGTGAAGGGTCTGACAATGGGTCCAAGGATTTCTTTGTGGAGGAGTTGGACTACCTGTGTAACCTCTGTAGGGTCCAGGTATGATTTCGTGCTACCAGTAGTGACATTGAGCCTAGCCAAATGCAAAACTAGTGAAAAAACAATCAAAAAAGAAAAAGGGAAAAATATAGTAATCTCCACCTATAAAACCATTCCTGTTTTAGGGGTTTTGTCATTGTTGCCCCTCTAGTGCACCTCAAACCTATTAACAGCCCTCTGTGCTACTTAACTGACCAGAACAATATCTCAGAATTGATTAAAAGCCTTATTTTAATTTTTTTTTATTTATTTATAACATTTTTACTGAGTAAAAGACAGGAAGAGAAAACAAATGGTTTCATAGTGTAGTGATCCATGCAGTTCTGTCAGGAGACAGAAATAAAAAACTGGCCAAATTAAACATGGGGAGCCATCTGCTGTGTTGATCTCTTGTCAATAAGGGCTATACTGAAAGCAGCTTTAGAGAGACAGACATACATTCACTACACTGGAGACCAAAACAACATTTAGAATAAAAGCTTTAACCCACATTCGAGGAGTGTTGGGTGTAACGCGTTACTACAGTAATTAAATTACTTTTCCACTGAAAAAGTAGAGTAACTGATTACTGTTCATTTTTAGGTATTTTAATTACAGTTACTTACAATGTACTTGCGTTACATTGTAAAATAATTAAACTCGCTGAATATCATTATTTAATTTCAATAATTTATCTTCTAAAGGTAAAAGTAAACTCTGCCGCTTTAACATCGCTGTAGTGCAGGTGCTGCATAGTCGTATTCTAAAGCAGAAGATGTCGGATGCCTGTTTTATGAAATGGACATATTCCCGTCTCTTCACTTTTCTGAAACAAGCAGACAAGAACATTACAGTAATATGTAAGCTATGTCCTGGGGAGAAAAAAATATCGGCTGCTGTTAATAGCACAAGTAATCTACTGAAGCGCCTGACACGAAAGCAGAGACGAACACTTCTGAGTGATCCTTGCTCATCATCCATGGATAACACCGCGGCAACTCCTGCTAAGCAGGCAAAACCTGATTTTACTTCAGCAGCACAGAAAGCGTCTGAAGGTGAGCTTAAAAAAATGATTGCAGACTACATTGTGGAAGAGATGCTATCGCTGCGTACTGTAGAGTCTCCGTCTTTAAAAAAAATTTATTTATTATTTAAAGAGTTTAATTTCTATTGTTTGTCCACTCAAGGTTTATAGGGATTTTAAGAAGTATTTAGTTAAATAACTTATTGAGTAATTAAGTTACTTTTCAGACACAGTAATTAGATAAGTATTTTAAATACAATATTGATTAAGTAGTTAGTAATTAGTAACACTAATACAGTGGAACCCCGACTTACAAAATTAATTTGTTCCCGAGGTTCTTTCGCAAGTCGAACATTTTCGTAAGTCGAAGCATCCATCGCGCCTTTTGAGTGAACAATAGGCTATAGGCTAATTGCTAACTGCAACAACAGTACGTCGTTCAAGTGGAACAGCGAAGCGCAAGTACAAAAGCCAAAGGGGTTGTCACATGATTCGGAAGGCATTGTGGGCATTGTAGGCATTCTGGGCCCAGGAAATCAGAGCCAGTGGATTTTGTTACACGTAACACGGGCAGAAATATTGCCGTTAAGTGCCTACGTAATCTGAATACTTTGGATATATTGTCATGCTTTTTACAACTACATGAATATACTATTTCTGTGTGATTTATTACTATTACTGAAGGCTACTCGCCACCAGTGTTGGTCAAGTTACTTGAAAAAAGTAATCAGTAACTAATTACTGATTACTTCCCCAAAAAAGTAATCCCGTTACTTTACTGATTACTTATTTTCAAAAGTAATTAATTACTTAGTTACTTAGTTACTTTTTAAAAACACGATTTACAACCTGAATAGGTGATAAAGCGATAGATCTTTTAGCCCAATTCTACTTTTTCTGCATAATCCATCATACAAAATGTAATCAAATGGAAAAGTCTCTTTTTTTAACTTGTTTTATCAGTTTTAATCTTTTAACTCTATGCATCAAGCAAAAATTTAATTATATGCAACATTATCTGACTTGAATAAATTAGTTTAACATTTAAACCTATTTTCTACACATTCCAGCACATAAAATAAAATATTTTTTGTGTTTACACTCACTCTTTCAAATAGATGCAAGTAAAACACAGCAGAAAATAAATAAAGTCAAAGACTCAGCGGTCCTGTTGCTCTATTTTCACCTGTAAAGCAGGACTGCAGTAGGCGGAGGTTTACCTTGGTGCAGGTGTGCAGCGGTCAG
This sequence comes from Copadichromis virginalis, assembly GCF_057382275.1. Classification (NCBI taxonomy): domain Eukaryota; kingdom Metazoa; phylum Chordata; class Actinopteri; order Cichliformes; family Cichlidae; genus Copadichromis; species Copadichromis virginalis. The sequence continues at coordinate 17,418,198 of NC_140628.1, read as the reverse complement.
TTGCGCATTACGTCGTTGCGCACTCGGTGCTTGCTTGGAAGTTTAGGGTTTTTTTTCGCTGTAAAAATACGTTTTCTTCCCACGCACAATGGACGCTAATGTTTTTTTCACTTTTTATGGAATCAAATTCAAAGTAAGGTCAGTACTTCCACGCTTTAAACGCTGCACGCTCATACTCTCTCTCACAATCGATATGTGATCCATTGTTGATCTGCACACAGCTGTTGTCACTAACGGCGCACTCGCTTACGTCACTGTCATGAGACATTCTCGCAAAAAAAATCACGGTTTTAGTAACGCAGCGTTCCTACGGGAAGTAACGGTAATCTAATTACCGTTTTTGCAATAGTAATCCCTTACTTTACTCGTTACTTGAAAAAAGTAATCAGATTACAGTAACGCGTTACGCGTTACTGTCCATCTCTGCTCGCCACCAAGCTGGCGTTAGCTGAGGTAAGTTTGTAGACTTTGCTTTCAGAATTGCACATGATTATTTGTGGGTAGGAGGTTGTTAATGCTATCCATCAAGTATAACAGTCTGCAGTCTATGAACTAACCTCAGTTAATGGCAGCTAACAATGTTAGCTTGGTGGCAAGTAGCCTTCAGTAATAGTAATAAATCACACAGCAATAGTGCATCAAAGATACTGAAGTGGCACATAACCCAGGTAGCTACCACAACTAAAACAAGGTAGTTGCAGTAGGCTAACATTAGTTTTTTTTTTTTAAATAACTTACTTCCCTTAGGTTGGAGTTGGAGTTTTTTGACGCTGACAGCAGCTTGGTTGCTGGCAAACAGAGTTCGCATTGAACGGTCAAATTTCGCCCATCCCTTTGTTGTTTAAATACGAAGTGGAATTTCCAAGTAAGGAATGTATTCCTGCCCATGCACTGCTGGCTCTGTTGTGCTGGCTTCAGGTCCATTGTGTAACTGATGACACCAACATTAACAAGGCGCTTACATTAGAGCCTCTTATTTCGTGTTTTGTTTGGGTCTCCAGCAATGTGTGAAATTACCAAAATTAGAGAGGGGATAGCCTAGCATAAACAGTAAAAGACCATGTAATCCATTTATTTCAACAAAGCAATTTGCATATTATACAAAAGTAATACTAGGGTTATGCTTGTCACAAGATGCCTGGATGAAGATAGATAGTAAGATTCAGTGTCTTCTGTGGTCTCCAAATGTGATGAATCCAAAATATCCACATATTTTCCCAGACACCCTATCTCTTTCATACCCTGGTCCAGCCAGTAGGCCATGTGAATTGGGCTTCACGCTTCCAAATCCCTTTGCCTGCCTTCTACAGACCACAACTTCCTACCACAGGACCCCTGCCGCTCAACCAGGCCCTCAGGCCAGACCACTGGTCTACCCAACACTAATGGCTCTGTTTAGTAACTCAGAGCCTTTTGCTATTCTGCCAAGCACTCTCCAGGAGTCAAATTTGACATGGAGACCCATAGCACATTCTCACAGATTCCACAACATCAACAGGTCAAATCACACCAGCATCTGTCTCCACCACATTCTATTTATTCACTAGTTAATTGTTTTGTAGGACCTTAAAATACATTGTGTTCTTAAAAAGGCTTCATATGGGGTCTGTAGATCTGGGGTACAATCAGGGACCACTCAAATGAACCGTAGTTTCCCACTAGCTCTTACCATGATGTTGAGCTGAAAACAGCTGATTTCACTTTTGCATAGTTTTATTTTCAAGGTTTGTTTTCAAGGATGGTTCATATTGATTGAACTGCCATGATATCTATATGTTTCTAAGCATTCGTGTATATTGGTATCTGACTTTGGAGATCAGATTATTTTTTCCTCCCAAAGTTTTTCCTTAGCAAGTAAATATCTCGATGTCCACTGGATAGATAACCCAAAAATTTTGTACAGACTTTTACATGCGGCTAAACTCTACTGTTCTCTGGTACAACATACCAGCAAGTTGATATCTTGCTTAAGGCAGGCAAATATTTGCTCATATGGGCAAAACTCAATATTTTGAATCCTAGAAATATAAAATACTTTTCTGAGGATGAGTGCAAATACGAATAACTGGGGATTTTATATTAAGACATCATAAAGTACTACAGGAAAACTACAATGAAGCCACAGACAGAACTTTATATCTTCCAGTTTTGAGCCAACAGATCTGCTGAAGGACCCTGACAGCCACTGATTTTATCAGCCTTGTCTCACACCTTATCGTAACCAAAGATTTAGCTTACTATGAGCAAAACAAGGTGTGGTTTTCTGGTATGAAGAAAATTCCACCATCCATGCTTCTGCTATTTAAAAAATAAATAAATTACAAAATATTACAATTTTGCCCCCATCAAAAAAAACTTGCATGTATCACAGCAAATTCAAAAGTGTTAAATTTTTTGGTGTTAATAGTCTTCTTGCAAAAGTAGAGTTAATTTTACTCTAAGTAGAGTCACATTCTTTTAATGTAACTCTGAGGTGTAAAATGATAGTAGTTAAACTCGAATGTTAAAAATGAGTGTTTCTCTGTCAAATCTGGAGGTGTTACAATGGAAACATTAACTCTTGACCTCTTAACTCTGAACTCCTAGAGGGGCTATGACACCAACAGAGTAAATTGACAGACTCCGCCCCCAGCACCATAGGCTCCAATCGAAGCTGAAGTGAAGCCGTTTCAGAACATTTTGCTCTACATATTTGAGTTGTTTGCCATGCTTGGTAAGTCATTTTTTCAAAGATTGTTTCAATTATTATTATGACCTTTTACTTCTGTGGCTCTTTGGAGTTGAGACAAAGCTGTGTGAAAGGCATTAGCCATGTTGCTTGGTGATAGCATAATATTCTGTCTTAGCTAGCTGAAAGGTATTGTTTGCGGGCAAATACCACAGCCTTGAAAAAAAGCTTGCATGTGAATTTTCAGTCAAACCTTTGGTCAAATACACCTAAAACAATGTCTAGAATGTGAAATGTTGGTATAATGGTGCTACTTGAAGCCTGAAAACGATCGCCCATTAAAAAAAAAACGAGCATACAGCAGTAGCAGATGTCCTGACTGGATTCTACGTTAGCATTTAGATCCCTCCAGAGTTTTGTGTACACGGTTTAGGTAAAAATTAAAAAGGTTGAGGTTTTACATTTAGTTCAGTATTACCTGTTGCCTGTGTCTTTGTCTTTTGGGAAAATACTTTACACAAGTAATGGCTCAAAGAGGATTCCTTTTTTTTTTTTTTACTGTGCTGCAATTGTTTACTGGATTATTTGTGCCATTAATTAGTGTCAACTAATTTTTATTCAATCTCCGCACAGGATATGCTTGTGAAGATGGAATATGGGGGAGAGCAGAAATGCGTTGAAGTTCCACAAAGGGATGAATGAAGGACATGCATATTGTATTGAAGAAATAAGTGTTGAGAATGCTGTTATTTGCATTTACCATGTCAGACCTTTTGATAAACAAAATTCTAATGAAAGTGAGAACATGTATACTGTTACATCTTTCAGAAAATGTTTTGAAATTGTGGTGCACAGTTCAGAATAAATGTTTTTCAAAAACCATTGCGTCTTTTAGTAAATGTTTATTTCCAAAAGAAATTTCTAGAAGTTCAGAACAGTAAAATTCCCGCTTTTTAGAATGAATTAGAAGATAACTCTTACGTAGTTAAACTAAAATACTCTTTGAGAGTTAATATATAAACTCTTAACACCAAGTGTTAAATTATCAACTCCAGACAGATTTGGTGTTTAACACTAAATCAGAGTTAACGTACCAACTCTCCAAAAAGAGTTAAATTAACACTCTCTGGTGTGGACCCATATAGACACTTTAATAGTGTTGAAATCAAATCCGACAGTGTTAATTTGGACATGCTGGATTTACTTGGAAAAAAAAAAAGTATCCTCATTGATAAGAAAAATATATACACTACACTACACACTCGCCCCATCTGACTGCCAGCACTGCATCTTGTCTACAGCACAAACAACACTTTTAGTGTTTGCAGCCCAGTTACACCAATGGTGATACTACATTAAAGGGATGACCTGGATTCAGTTACAACCCACCTTTTCAATAAACCATCACCACATGAAAACAAATGAGCCAACAAACAAGAGAAATTGATCAGAGTCAGATCAGCATATTTTAAAGGATTTTAACCAAAAACACTCCTACTGAGTGTATATGCTGATCACCCTACATCAGAATGCCCTTCAAAGATGCAATCTGTAGTTTCTTAAGAATTGCAGCTATTTAGGGTTGCTGTCTTGCATCCTGCAATCAGAAACTCTTGCTATTTCTTCAAGGAAATGTTACAGACATGGTTTTCTGGCTTTGCTGCCAATACTGTAGCTGCTGCGATGAGCTGATAGAGAGGAACAGAGACACTTCTGTTTCAAAACATTAATCCTAACCTGACCATCACCTGCCAGCACACTACAGAGCCTCATTTCCTGTGTGGAGATTTGCCGACGGGAGTAAAAGCGGAGCGACATGCTGCAGACTACATGCTGCAGAAAAAAGAATTTGTCATCACAGCAGTATGTTTTTTTTTAATCTACTATAGCACATGTTTAATTTTTTTTTTAAGCTGACAGTAGTTTAACCCATTTGTACACATAATGACCCCAGCAATAAATACTCTAACAGGCTAGAGAGAACCATTCTGTTTCTTGTTCCACCTATTCAGTCAACTCCAGGTTTTTCTGTCATCACCCACAAGTGTTGAAGTCTTTCAACAGAACAATAGAGTTCCTTTTTTGAATTCCATCCAGAACACTGCCTCGAGACTTCACAGGGGCCAAATATTTTGAGGTACTGTTCAGTCTATAAGAACATACAGCATTCATAATCTCCCCATATAATCACACATAAATGACTCTCTCATATTCAGGAAAGTATCTAAACACAGTGGGAGTTTGTGAACACTACTGGCCAAACCCAGCTTGTACCTTCATGTGTTCCATTCTTGAAAAGAGTCCAGGCACTCTCCAGGAATTTAGTGCTAGGAACTAGAGATGGCACGATACCACTTTTTTATGTCCGATACCGATACCATAAATTTGGATATCTGCCGATACCGATATGAAGCCGATATAGTGTATTTTTAATCAATAAAACTGTTTTTTTTAATATCTTGCTGTTTTTGTATAAGTTCATACTCAAGTTAAAAAACAAAACAAAACACTAAAACTATTCTGTTATACCTGTATGCAAAAAATACACAGCACCCAAATATTTCATAGTTCAGCAATACTGATCAAACCTACTCCATCCTCCCTATTCTGGTATTTTAAAGAGTAAGAAACCTAAATAATAGGGTTCTAAAACTCCCAGCAAAAGAAAAAAAAAAGATGGGGAAACACCCACCCTCCACCTCATGATGCTTAATCAACATAATCAACATGATGCTTAATCAACATAATCAACTATAATTTGATGCAGTGTGAAAAAAATGCACAGAAATCAATTATTTTTCAAGAATAATTAAATAGATTCAACATCTTTCTTCAACAGAATTGCAGACTGCACAGATGGTACCTTCCCAAAGGAAAAAGTACTACAGCTTACTAGGATATGAGCCGATTTTTGAGAAAAAATTTACGTCAGTATCGGACCGATACGTAATATCGGATCGGTCCATCTCTACTAGGAACTGTGCAATGCTTACATGCATTAATTCTAACTGTAACCTAAATGGTGATATTCATTGTCATTAGAAACAATTTGTGATGCAGGAGTCATCAAGCCTAAGTCACTGCCTGGACCTCCTAATCAATTATTTCTTGTTATGTCAAGTGTGTGGCAGTTTTATATCTGCCCTTCTGTTGAAAAATTCTAAAATTGTTCAGCATAATATGCACAGGGCAATGTTTCAAGTAGCTATACAGTCAACTCAGAATTTATATTATTATTTGTTTTTTATCTTATCTTTTTTATCTGTATTTGTATATTTTTGTATATTTTTGTTTTGGGTTTTTTTTTTTCACTTTTTTTGGCTCTCATGAAAAATTTTGACTACCAAAAAAAAACATTTTTATTGTGGAATAGGTTCTTGAGCCATCCCTCATTTCTTTATATTTTGTTTCCAAGAAGCCAGACTTAAAATTTTCCAGTGATCTTGAGCAATAGCTGTAGAGATTATGTGAAGGTCTTTCAAAGTTTTTTTGGACATTGACTGCTTTTTCACTTACTATAATTTAGGTCCTTGTACCTAACCGTTTTGTCACAAACAACGCTTTGTCACTCTTTTATTATTGCTTTTCCTGTATTCACAACTTTAGATCATTTTAAATTTGCTCACCAAATTAGCTGAAGTGCAGAACATCAGTGATTGGTAGTGACATTCCTCATACGATTTTTAAAAAAATACATTATTACTGGAGAAAGCAATTTTTATTTTATAAGCTTACTATTATCTAAAATATTATTTTGGGTGTAACCGATTGATCTTTTCAATATCTTAACATTTGAAAACTCAGTTATACTGTACTATATACTATATGCTATACTATATACAGTTAGGTCCATATATATTGGACATTTTACAGTAATATTGGAGGGGATTTCTCTAAGGAATGTCCCTCTTTTTGAAGTGACGCTGAGGACCAGGGAGGGGTGTGTCTGCTGAGGCAGCTGGGAAGCTGTCCAGAGCAGTCAAGGTGCCAAACAGGAAGCTCTGTGGCAGAGCTGCCGTGAAGAAAAGCATCTAGTGGTTGACACCCTGTAAATATAAACTGATGCACTATAACCGAATGTTGTGTGGGTCCATGGTGTGTCACATGAGGGTATTCACATTCAAACTGAATGAAGAGTTTAAGAGTTTCAGCTACTTAACATGTGCCACCCTCTTGTTAAAAGGACCAAAAGTAAATGGTCGAATGACTTAAAGGCTATTTCATGGGAAGGTGTGGGCAGTTCCTTCATTATGTCATTATCAGTTCAGCAGATAAAGGCCTGGAATTGATTTGAGGTGTGGCGTTTGAATTTGGAAGATTTTGCTGAGAACAGACAACATCCAGTCAAAGGAGATCTTCATGCAGGTAAAACAAGCCATCCTTAAATGTACAGTTTGGTAAATCCTGATAAAGAAATAGAGCACAGGTGAACTCAGCAACACACCTGGATGTCCACGGAAGACAACAGTGGTGGATGATTGCAGAATCATTTCCATGGTGGAGAGAAACCCGTTCACAACAGCCAACCAAGTGAACAACACTCTCCAGGATGTAGGCATATCAATATTCAAGTCTACCATAAAGAGAAGACTGCGTGAAAATAAATACAGAGGGTTCTCTGCAAGGTGCAGTGCGACCAAAGAATAGAAAGGCTAGACTGGACTTTGCTAAAAACATTTTTTTTAAAAAGGCAGCACAGTTGTGGAAATACATTCTTTGGACAGATGAAACCAAGATCAACCTCTTCCAAAATGATGGCAAGAAAAAAGTATGAAGAAGGTGTGGAACAGCTCATGATCCGAAGTGTACCACATCATCTGTAAAACACGGCGGAGGCAGTGTGCTGGCTTGAGCGTGGATGGCTGCCAGTGGCACTGGGCACTAGTGTTTACTGTGGTGTGACACAGTGGGCACTAGTGTTTACTGTGGTGTGACACAGGACAGAAGCAGCCGAATGAATTCTGAGGTGTTTGGAAACATACTGTCAGCTCAAATCCAGCTAAATGCAGTTAAATTGATTGTTAAAAAATGTTTTAGCTCTTCACATTTTTATGCAGTCCTTTTGTTCAACCCACTGAATTAAAGCTGAAAGTCTGCATTTCAGCTGCATCTGAGTTGTTTCATTTAAAATTCATTGTGGTAATGTTCAGAACCAAAATTAGACAAAAGTTGTTTCTGTCCAAAAATCTATGGACCTAACTGTAATTCTAGTAGCATGGTGGATATAGTTAGTTCTGTTGTTGTTATCAAGCACTACTAGGGTTATGCTTCATTTGTTTTTATGAATTCAAGGATTCAAGAAGCTTTATTTGTCATTCGCATCACATGTTAACATGAGGTGGAATGAAATTATGTACACACGGTCCCAAAGAGCACAGGAACTCACCATGTATCCTGCCTTCAATCTTTAATAAATTATAGTGTTATTTGCCCCTACTTTTGAAAGCACATGAAATTACCATAAATATGCTTACAATCACAGTAGTAAATAAGATCTTGTAACCTGATATTGTCAGAAGTAGCATTATTGCTGGCTCAACTCCTGCTGCTACCATCACAGCGCACTTTTTGCTACTACTAAAAATAACACTACCAGCAGCTTTGAATTCACAGGCGCTGGCACATCATCCTAACCCTCTCACTTCGGCATCCATATAAAGCTCTGGCTTCCCACTTGACTGGCTGATGATGACTTACAGCATCCTAGATTCCCAGACACCAGAGCTGGCCAGCAAGGAGGAAAAGAGGGTGCAGGCTGAGATGCCAGCTAGCTGGATCGGGGCATCTGTTCTGGATGATTTAGGCAAAGGCCTCGACTCTGCAGCCACGAACAAATCACTGCTTCTCTCCTTTTTAAAGACGGACCATTTGCTTTCCTTATTCCACTGCTAACAGACAGGAGCTGTTCAATCCAAACCTAAAGACATCATATTTAACCTCTGTAGACCTTGCTGTGGCTGCAGTATTGGATGACGCTTGCAATGACGTCAGTGGTAACAGTGAGGATGGGTAATGAGATGGAATGTATCGCCAAGGATAGGTATTTATTCAAATGTAATGTGCCAACCCTCAATCTGGAAGCTTATATGATGGTGGTGTCTGTGGTTTAATGTCTGCAGTCTCAAACCAGGGTTATTAATCTCCAGGGACTATGCTTAGCCCTGAGGGACAAGGATCTGGGTATGGAAATGGGTCCATTCATGACTTACCATATATGAGCTTGGTTCATTGGTGGAAGAAAGAAAATTAACCACAATCTTACTCATTCCCTCTGTACCAATTAAGTTCAACTTACTTCCCCTTTTCTTACAAATACCTCAGCTTTTCCAATATGTATATACCACAGTCCAAGTTTTTTTCTACCAACTGGTCTAATTGTAATTCAGGCCTCTTGTCTCTCCTGGTTTACCCTCAGAACATTCAGGTAGACTTGCAGACTCTGCTACTTTAAGGATTTGATACCATTCCAGCCATGTATCAAAACAAAATAAGAACCATAAGAGTGTTGAGGCGTGAGTGCAAAAGAGTCGAGAAACGTAATAGTTCTGGGTTGTTATCCCGGTTGCTTAGACCTCTAAAAGGAAAAATAGCCCAATTTGGGCTAAAAGGAAATCGTACCAGCCTTGATCTTGGACTGAATCATTACCTCCACAACAAATCAAATTTGCATCAATGATTATTTTCCAAGGGAAGAGAAAATTCTTGCACAAAGTTTCCAGAGGTATAAACAGCAATTATTGACAAGCTTTCACCACAAAGGTAACCTAACCCTTCTGAAGAGCATGCAGCGTTCAGCATGTGATATGTATTACTTATCCAAATCTTTACGAGTGTTGCATTGCTGCATGATACAGTGGGCTTAATGTGAGCAGGCAGTGGCAATTGAGATTATTGAGCTGTACTAAAGTGTCTCAGTTGCCAAAGAGAAGGTAAACTTTATTGGATCTTGCAAAATTTGATAGCTTAAAGAAGAACTTGATCTGCCCTTTCTGTCTGCTGTGGTGTTGTTGATGCTCCTCTGGACGTGCTGATACACAGCTACAATATCCAGACTGGTGTCATTTAAGTAATTCTGCCTAAAGCCAGTGTGATGATGATATTTGAAGAAGGTGGTTTGAACTTTTGCACTGTGTTATTCAGTGGTGGAAAAAGAGCCACTGCTCAGAAAAGCAGCAATTTAACAAGAAAAAATCAGTTAAAGGCAAAAAGGGATACTCTTATAATTGGACTTGATAAATTATAAATTATATGACAATATGAAATGATAAAACAATGACAATAGTAACTGACATTTTGCAAAAAATGGACTGGCAATACATAAATAAGCATACGCATAATTTATGCTTGGGGCAGGGTTAGGGGTTACATGCCATCTGATCATAAAATACTGAGTCACATTTCAGTTTAAATATTGAATATTAGTGCTTGTTGCTAGTCGCAGGAGCCAGTCAGCTATTATTGGACATGCCAGACATTTTACAGTAAGTTGATCAACTATATTAAAATGTAACAATTTAATATCTTCACACTTCAAGCCTTACACAAAATGTTAGCTTACCATTATTTGATGATATAGTGTGATTGTCGTTGACTCGCAATAGCAAACTGCTAAAACATGAGTGGTGGTGCTGGTGTGTTTTGGGGCTTTTATAACTGAATTATTTCACCAATAAATTCTCCAGCTGTAACACTGATCCAGTCACATGTTAGCATCTGCAACGATGCATTGAATGCATGCATTCATCCACAAAGAACACACATCATTCCACTGTGAGTGTGATGTTACATTCTGCATTTATAAGACAGGGAAGTAACTGCATAGCGACATACACTGAAAAAAAGGGATTGTCCATCTCTTGGATTTATGTGAGCGTCTTGCGTGTATTCAACACAACTCCCTCATGCTTTAAAGTTAAGTGTAACTATATTGTGCAGAAACTACATGATATGCAGAGAGGGAATATTAAATTGTTCATATCATGTTCGAGTGAAGTAAGTCAACAATATAGAAATGTTAAATCTCGCAACACCGCACATGATTTCACGCTTTGGATCGTGGTTTGAGGAAGGCATCCATGTCAGTCAATTCGAGCAGCAGCCTTTACTTTTTTGGTATACCAAAAAAAGAAAATTGGGTGGTTGTTACATTTACAAAAGTCTAACTTGTAATTTGAACAAAATAATTTCATGTTTCTATGGTGAATGTAATTAAATCATGTAGGATCTATATGAAATTCAACAACTTAATTTGTTCTTGTTGAGATGACATGATACAATCTAGTAAGAGTGGTTAGTTGCTGGACTCATGAAATTCACAAGATCACATGAGATTTCAAACTGCAGGAAAATCACTGGCGTTATAAGAGGCAGACAACTAGACACACACCACATGTATGCTATCGCCTTGCCTTTTAATGTGGTTTAGCCTGTCAAGGACAAAAACGTACAGATTTCAAGCCTCAAGTTTCATCTGGATTGGTGGCGTGTTGGTTAGTGTTGTTGCCTCACAGCAAGAACGCCCTGGGTTCAAATCCACAATCTAGCTAGTTGACAGTGGGTATTCTGGCTTCTCCCCACAGTTAAAAGTCATGTAGTTATTTGAGTTAGGTTAATTGGTGATTCCAAATTGCCCATGAATGTAAGTGCAAATGGTTGTATGTCTCTGTGATAGACTGGTGAGCTGTCCAGAGTGTACCCTGCCTCGTAACCGATCACTTCAGGGTTATGCCCCCGCAACCTGGATAAAGATAGTAGTCGTTGTAAATCCATTCAATTTTTATGTTAACCAGACCCTAGACTTTGTTGAACGTATGTAGTATTTAAATGACCAAGTAGTATCGGGGTAAAAGTTATTGAATAGTGTTGGAATAAAATGACAAAATATTGAAGGATTAAAATATTCCAAGAGCTCAACTTACTTCATCTAAACATGTTTCAATCACGTTTTATCAACACAAAATGCACAGGTTTATTGAATATGAATAAGTTAACTGAGTTTAACTGAGTACTACTGAATTAAGTAAATCCAACATGGTCTTTTTTTTTCAGTGTAGGTACTTTGCTTTTATATAGTAATAAAACCAGAACAGAGCTGTGGTTGTGCTCAGACTGATTGCAATATGTAAACAATCTAGTCACCAAATGGGAAAAAATTCAACGCAATCACTGGGCAACCACCAGTTTGTCATAGACAGGGAGGTTGCTGTCCTATTTTTCATATAGTGTGAGTAAGCCATAACATAATCCTCTTCTATGTTTTTTTGTTTGTCAAATGCTGTGTTAAGGTTATAATGTGCAATCTTAAAGGTAATAGTGGATACATGCAAAAGTACAATAGTTTCAATAGTTTCACAAATGTTGGGGAGTTTATTGACATTATTTATACAATTATATTGCATTTAGTGGAATAAACTGTTGTTCTTAAAACCATCATCGCAGCCTTACTAGCTATAGAAGCATTCTTGATCAAGAACAATTGTTTATTATGTTTGTTTGTTGCCTTTCAGCATATTTGTTGAGTTACTTCCTCTGCAAGGTTTGATAACTGATGAATAATTAAAAGTTTACAAAGCGGATCACTGCCAGTACTGATTGAAATACATTATGCTTTTTGCACAGATCAACACAATTTGCAATGTAAAATGTGACAGTGGAAGAAGTATCTCCATAATCTGTTTTCATGTGAAAGATCCCACTTTGACCTCAGAGGAATATGTGCTGAAATTAGACTCTGTGGTTTGGCTCTGCCAAAAACCTTCAAACTTTGGCCAACACTAATACCGAGGGAAGGTCACGGGGGCAAGTGCAATTTAGCTGATCAACTTTGTCATTTAATATAGGAAATGTACTGATTTATATGCAAGAATTTACACCTACTGTTTATTAGATTTGGGGAATCATAAAGTTGCATGCACACTTTTAACTTTAACATGGCCACTGGAAATCAGATTTAACAAGTACTATTAGTGACTCCCAAAATATATGCATGTTTTAGTGTTTCTGAAATGGAGAAATGCATAATTAAAACTTTTGGCTGTTCGAAGTCCAGATGAACAAAGAGTCCATTAAAATGCTGCCATAGGTAATGGATTTTTTTTTTTTTTACTCTGGCAAGCATTCTAACTATTCATTTTTGATGAGGACCCAACTCATAAACCAAGTACTTTTATTTTGTTTTTCAGTTTTTCTATTAGTCTGCTGGCAACGCCCCACTGCTTCAAGCTTTCTCTCTGTGATCTGTTACTTACTTTATGCTGTTTTCAAGGACAAAGAATCCTCCACCAGTAGAACTTTACTCCCAATTATCATTAAAAAAAAATCTTACCTTAAAGTACTGTTGGAAACTGGCTCCACAATTTACATATGTAAGAACTGGATGAATAAACGAGTCTGTCAGGTTTACACAAAACTACGTAAATGTCTGAGAAATATCACAGTAACTGCCAACTAACTGGAGAAGCACTTTGTCATTGTGCTGTGGCTCATGTTGCATGACATCCAACTGCAGTGGAACAGGGTTTCTAGTGCTGTCTGGGAGATAGAGACTGAATGGAACCCATCACTATTACCTTGAATGTTTGAGGTCAACCATTTGCCATACTCCTCTCTCTCTGCAAGCAGATGGTAGCATTGCTAGTCTGCCAAGTTTGTGCTGACAAGAATGCGTTTGTGTGACCAAAGTATCCATTGGTGTACATATGTGTACGTGACCACACATAAAATTGTACGCGGCAATAATATGCTAGAGTTGATTTTTATTCATCGTGAAAACCTACTCAAAAATTCCCCCTGTTGTCCACAAACAAGAGTGTACTGGTGTGTTTTCATGTCTATTACAAATCCTGTCACAGGGAAAGGGTGTGATGGGTTTTGACTGGATGGATGTAAAAGGAAGATGTACTGTAACCTTAGAAAATACAAAATGAGATTCAGGCAAATAGTGTGAAGTAGATAATACAAAGGGAGTTAGTGGACCACATTGCATATCAGTATATCCTGCAGTCGGGGTTCTGAGTTTCTCACTGCCATAATTAGCATGTATCAGGAAACTGCAAGCGCCGTCAGGGCAGAGCCTGATCTTCAACAGGTAACAAAGGCAGTGATGAGTAGTCAGGCTTGTAGCCTCCATTTCTACCTTTACATGTTTCAGAAGTTCAAGATCTGATTTCCTTTGTTTGCAGCTTAACTTTGTGTTCACATGTAAAAACACTAAAAGAAAGACTGTACGTGTGTCCTCATTAGGATTCACATTTGTTTTATTGTGTGGAACTGTAGCCTAATGTTTATACTGTTAACTGGTAATTATTTGACAATGCATTTCAGGTCATTTTAGGAGTAAGCAACATATGGATTTACTTTTAAGAAAAGTAATGAATACTGCGTATTAGAGTACATTTCTTGAGTAACGACCCCAAGACTGATGGTCAGCCACCCTATAAGCAGTGGAATGGACAAGCTATCATGAGAATAAATTAAACCACACACAAGTGCAGCTCTTATGGGCTCAGATGGATGTAATTAATAACGATACTACTGGTCATGCCTTAAAGCAAGATCCTTGGCCTAGCGCATCATAATGCAACAGGTAGGTAGGTAACAGCAGTTAGCAGTCGAGCATTCATTTAGGACCCATGAAGAAATCATTTATTGTGTCCTTAATTTACAATGAGTAGGAAAGCACCTGGGTCATTTATAAGCTAATATGCCATGAATTCCACTTCCATAGTGCTCCATAGAAGCCTAAAGTTTGTGCAAAGCTAAGGCTGTTATCCTAGCTTAGCACAAACACAAAAAACAGCTTCCATGAGTTCCTAGTGCCCCGTGGGTTTCTCACAGGCAATTAGGGAAGATCAGGCTATGTCACAGATGGCATATAACCCCTCCCTGCCCCCAAACTAACCATTTGCAACATAAAAATGAAACATTTTGGAAAAAAGTCTATAAATTCTTGATAATAATTTGTAATATGTAATATGGTTGAACTTTCCAAGTATTTCAATGAGTGTCCAATAAAGTTTGGTTTAAGGCTCTACTAATATACAATACATGACTGCGATAAAATGCAGTATTTGAATGACAGGCATTACACTGTTGACATGATATATAGGTACTCAAACTCAAGAGAAGGAAGTGCTCAAACACCACTAAAGCTGCAATGTGAAGGAATATGTGTGTCCCATTGTTCCCAGTTGGAATGAGGTTTGGCAAAGTGCCTTGGAACTCCTCTGAGACCAGAACTGTAGCACAGTAATGTTTACCATTCCTGGATGGCAGCGCAGACACAAATATGATGTCTCACAATGCCTATGGAATCAAAGAACATGTTATTGCTTGTTTGCATTCATAAAAGCATGTAAAGCTTTGCCTGTGCAGCCTCCCCAGCTTCCACATATATTTCCAATCTCTGCTGCATCACTCTCAGAGTATAAAATATCCTTTTGTGGTTGCCATTAACATTCACCCAGGAAGCTCAATCAGTAGCCAATTCTGGTTTTCCCTCCTTTTTGTAATTAGGCCCCAGACCTTGTTTGGGGTAGGCTTGTGCATTCTGGCTGAGAAGACATGCTGAGAGGGGATTTGTGGTTTGGGAAGCCTGGGCTGGAAAGAACAACTGTCTGCTGGAGCCAACGACTTGCCCCCTCTCCGATTTGACACATGCCCTACACTGTGACAGACTTTGCAGACAGGATACAGCCTCAACATGTGCACAGTCGAGACCTCTGCCAGAGAGCCTGGAGCTGAGAAGCCAGCGCAACAACCAGAAAGGAGTGCGGAGGCCGCAGAATATCCTCTGGAAGAAGATAGCAGCAGTCTGGAGCCTCCTGGTCAAGAGGCTTTGGAGTACAAGCATCGCCTGAGGCCAGTAGTTTTAATTCCACGGGCAAAAGTTCCTCATATTGTTGAAATTACCACATAGTCTCGCTTGCATGTGTGCGCAAACTCAAGCTGACACAAAGGCATGCCTGCACATTGTCCACACATTCATAATCACACTTTCATAACCACACATTCTCGTCTTCTTTCCCTCTCTCACACACTCACATGCTTTTCTCAGGGATGTTCTCTTGCCTTGAGAGGAAATTATTTCCCAGCATTGATGCCCTTGGAGAAAAAATTAACTTTGCATTCATACCTGTGCAATTGTGTACAGGAAAAATAAAACAGAACCAACAAGGAGACATTGTGCAATAGGAGCCAGAGAAAAAAAGTTTTTCCAGATTACACCACTAGTTCATAAGCAATGCTTGCAATGTATTATGTATTGCAATCCCTTCAGTTTTAAATGTAACCATCTTACCTCTTTATCAGCATGTATTGAAGCAGTTCTTGACTATGTTATGCAAATGGGTGAATGAGATGCTTTCAGCTGGATCTAAGTAAAAAAAATAAAAACTGCTTTGATGAATATACGCGTGTCAAACATTGTGCACAAAATGAATTTCATTGCGAAAACAGCATTATATTGACATGACAAGCCAAGCAGATCTATGCAAATACCACAGAATTAAGGAAAGTCATTTATTGCAGTGTACACGTGTTAATATTCAAAGGTAACTGAGATGGAACAAAGCGCTCAAAGTTGCAGATTATTGTAAATTTGCTAACTGAGCCCCGGATGGGCCAACTGCATGAAAGACATCTCATTGCAGGTCTTTAAGTTAGGTACTACTTGACAGATCCATCTTAAGCAATCCAGCTACTTACTTCTTCTGCATCCCAAAAAGAAAAAAAGGAGCGGGTCAGGTCGTCCCTGCTCTTGGCCAAAACACTATCTCATCGCCAAGCCCGGCTGTGTGACTGGACAGGGCTGGATTTAGCACTGCATGCCTCATCCATCTTTGGCACTTCCAGTCTCTCTCCCTAAATCAGACAAAGATGGATGAATTTTCAGGAAACCTCACTCCTTCTTTCCATTCACTCCCTCACCTTGGGGAAGTTACCCTGCTGCACTTTTTGCATTTGTCTGCCCCTTACCTACACTCATATTTTTTTCTCGTCTCCTCTACTTTGATCTTGCACAGTCACTCTTCTTACAAACTCTTGTCCCAATCCCATGGTCTTTTCCACAGGCTAGCTCCTTGCCCTTTAGATGCAGTATAATATTATTCAACTTGTTAAAATACTAGACAACTTCAAACAGTTGTGCATGGTCAAAACTTTTCTTTACGGGTTGTTGCCAGAGAAATGTAGTTAACATTCTTGCATTTTAGCTCAAACCATTTTTTGACTTAATTTTGTTATGTAAACGTAACCAAACTGCAACTGAAAATAGAATAGAAAAGGGTCAATCTTGCTACGTGTGCCTGTGGCCTCCTGTGCCAACGGGCACAAGAATGGCATCAAGAACATTTGGCAGCATTATCTGGCATATTTCCATTTGCTAGTTAGCATCATATATATTGTATAGCTGTTGGGAACATCATTAGATCAGTGCTTAGTTATAATGAAAGTATGTGACAACTGATACTTCAAAATGAATGGGGCTATCCATTCAAGTGGTCAAGACTCAGGCTAAACACCAAAAATGTAAACCTCATAATGGTGTTACAGGAAAACTCGAGGGATCCCCAATGTCATTAAGCTTCATCCTCTGGGAACTCTCCGTGTTTTTGCAACATGTTGTTCCAGTTCTTCCAGCCAGTTACTATGTCAGTCCCAGTGTTGCAGTAGCAAAGGCCAGCGATCACCTGTGTCAGTGGGCTTATCGTGTGGGTATGATGAATATTTTAAAAAGAAAACGTCACAGCCAAAAAGCTAACTAAACCCCAACATTTTTATCTGCTTTTGTTTTAAAAAAAACTTGTGGGAATCATCCAGTGTCTATCATTGAAATCCATCCAAGAGTTTTACAAATATATTGTTCAAAGCGGGGGCAGTTGATGAGCATTGCCATTCAGAGTCATACACTTGGGTTACCAAAAGAAATTTTGTTAAAACTCTTAGGCGCATCTTTCAATCTTAGGGGGCACATTTTTCATATCTGACAGTGCTTTAATGGTTTACCAGCAAGCATCTTGCCTTTGCCCAAGCACTTGATGATCACAAAATAAAAAAACGTGTCCTGTAATAAAAGTAATATTACTTGAGAAATAACCTAATTCAATCTTTGTCATTCAGTGCAAGTGTTAATTGTAAATCACTGTCATCACCCCAGCTTTTGATGAATAGGCTGATCAGGCACAGTTCTTATCCAGTCCTCATAAGCTCCTCATCCTCAGGCTCATCCTTTTTCAGCTAACCTGACCATTGTAGAGCAGCCAAGGACAAGCAAACCCTTTCCAAGGGCTAATCTCCCAGAGAATCCAGGATTATGAGCAGCACTAACAATGAATTCACTATACACACCAGGCTGAGCCAGCAGCTTAGAGGGATTAGAAGGTTCTCTCCTCAAGCTTTAGGATCAGGTATGCACTAAAGTCATGCTCCTAGACCCTAGACCACAGGGAGAAAACACTGATGAGCAGGTGCTTCTGTAGAAGTGATGCTAAGATTTAGTCTGACTTAATACAAGCACAGGCCAAGATTCTGTTTTCCTTGACTCTACAAGGATATGTTTGGACCGCACAGCTGAACACAAGGAAAAGATTTATCAGATTCAAGACTGTTAAATGGTGTGTAACACAGTTTTTCTTCCTCTACAAATCAAGGTTGCAGACAGGCTAAAAATAACATTACATACAGGTTAAGGTTAGTGCATGACATTCACAGCCTCTTTCCAATGTATGTCACTCACTGCTGTATTGCAAAGGCTTTACCCAAATTCTTCATCTAGACTACAGATGGCACTGTTGCCTCAGTGTGGCTAGACCTAAAGACCTGTATCTCATAATGATAATAATGACTTCAAACACACTGATTGACAACCGACAACCTTTATTCAGCTTTTATAAGTTCATAAATGACCTTCTGAAGTACTGAAATATTTACATGGGTGCATGGGAGCATTAAACATAACACCCCCCCCCCCCCAAAAAAAAAAAAAAAAAACCCACACACACACACACAGAGCTTCAAATCAAATTACTCCAATTGTGCAACTACAAGAGTTCAATTTAGCCTCAGTGCTTTTCCTGTAAAAAAGAATTCATGTCCGCATTTTCTCAAATGTCCCTTGGTTTTTACCGATTCCATCAGATTGGTGAGAAAAATCAAATGCAGACACGTTCATCCACTGACCAAGGTCAGAGAGTATTAAAAACTTGAGAAAATGGCTTTCCACACTCCCATCTCTGGGCTAGTTACTCTCTCAGCTTAAACGCTGTCCAAAAAAAGACCATAAACTCGACACTCAAGTTTTCCATCCGCCGAAGAGTGAAATTATGAGACAATTGCCTTGACTTAATAAACAAAAGAAATGGAAGTAACAGCTGACCCCGCACGGGTGAGCAACAACTTGAGGTGCACATTTGGATGGGATTCACATTCAACCATCACAGAACTGAGTGAACTGAGTGAACTGAGTGAACGGCAGAAGTAACAAAACTTACCAGAACTAAGATGTTTTTTCTTCCCTTCCTCTTATGAATGCACTCTCTTTATGAACAGTTTGTTTTTTGTTTTTAACAAGATGCCACATGTTAATGACAGAGTTAATCGCAAGTGTATTAAAGCTGTTTCAAATGCTGTTCAGAGGGGTAACTGAGAAGCAGTGGAATATGTCATACCTCTGATCCTGCTGCTGCCTTAATGACAGATGCCCTTCTTAAATCGTCCAGGACAATTATTGCAGGTGCAAATTTGCCAACAAACAGAAATCCAAAAACAACCTACGTATCCTGCTCTTAAACTGACACAGATGGGTAGAAAATTTATACTCAACTTCTATGAAAACACGTTAAAAGATTTAACAAAAATCAAATAAAATAGGGGGGGGAACAGTTGGTTTATTAAATTAGTTTTTTTTTTTTTTCATTTACAGATAGAATGGAAACAGACAGTAGCAGACATCAGTGCAGACATGTGGGATCTCTTAAAAATAACATTTACTGTACAGCTTGTTTTTCTCCTGGTTACAGTCATATCATTAATGCAAATGTAGTAATTAGTGATATTAGCTGAACTTAAAAGAACCTAGAAATGGGAGGGTTAGTACAGTCCAGGAGACACTTTGTATGTTTGTTAGTCATTTTGAAATATGTGGATTTAACTCCCAGGCAGGTGGCAAAATCAATGTGTTTGAGCATAACAAATGTCCTCTTACAGAACCGAACCTGATTAAAAAATAATAATTTCTACAACCACTCTGGTCACATTGCAAGGCTACTTGAGCTGCCATGTTGCTCCAAGGACCGATGTACACAAGGGCGTCTAGGACATTGTGATCTGCATCGACTCCAGCATCTCCTCCACCGTCTTCATGGAGCATTTGTTCTCCTTGGTCCCACGACCAGCCAACTGCAAGTCAGAGAACAAAGGTGAGTGGCAGAGACAGAGTAAGGGCGGAGAGAAGGGGGAAAAAGAGGACATCAACTCATTAGATCTCTCTGCCAACTAACGTAATGGAGAGCCAAACACACTTAAACACAGCTTCACAGAATCAGAGATAACCTCATCCACCCAGTAGCATGCTTCAACAACTAACCAAAAACATCCTTTTCCCCATTTAGAATGGAGAAGCATAGAAGCAGAAATAATCAGAGACGCAACAGTGGTCATTAAATAGAAGTGGTAAATGGGTCATGCAAAGTAAAATAATACCTCCAATCAGGATTTTTCCTCAACTGTTGCGTAAGTGCCATTTTCATTTTGAGTGCGCTCCGAGACAGGATGCCCACATTAGTCCTCTTCCATGGCCTCTAGTATAGAAGTATGTAACACCCTACTCTAATTTCTGCACTGTGTCCACAGGGTTTTGCAGGAAGTGCTGCAAATTATAATCCGCAGACATGTATCAGATTACTCATGCAAACACACAGAAGCACACACTTTTTCTACCCAATTTAACTTTGCCATGGATAAGGCACCCCCTCAAAAAATACCACTACGGAAGGCGACTTCCTTAACCATCGGCAAGGAACCAGGGGCCCAAAATGAGTCAGTTCAATTAACTTTACCTATACAGGCATAGATTTAATTTTGTCTGTAACCATGTCTAAAGAAAGACATACATGGCAAATGATATCAGCTGATAAAAGTTATGTGCCCTGCTCATTTTCACTTAATTGTAGTTACTGTATGTTATGACAATTCTGTATAGTAAACTACAACATATATGCAGTGAATAAATCCAGAGTAAACAGTTCTAAGGCTCTATATTCATGTAGTCAGCAGGTTGAGGTCATGCAAAATGTAAAAGCATAATAATAGAGTCAAAATCAGATTAACAAAATGCTAATAATCAGCCAATCAAATTTGGCATGTTAGCATGCCAACACATGCTGAAGAACTGCAGTTCCTGAAGGGCCCACTTAACGCCATCCCTAAAAGTGAGTCTTGTTTCCAGTAATGAAATTAACATGTTTAGAGGTGGTCTCAGTCTCATAACAATTATAAGATGGTTAATTTCATATTTTCATAGCTAATCCATTGGGTAATAGCACAAAGCCACTTTTACTGACAGTTGAGCTGACACATGCAGCTGTAATCAGTCTGAGCAGTTTAAAAACAAAGTTAGAGAGGTAAGCCTGAGATGGTGTGGATATGTACAGAGGAGGAACAAAGAACAGTGAATATGGTGCTGCCATGCAGGAGGAAAAAAGGAAGACCACAGAGGAGGTTCATGGATGTAGTGAAGAAAGGCATGAAGAGGGCTGGTGTGACCAAAAAAAAATGATGCTTGGGATGTTTGAGGAATAACACCGCTAAGCAGATTATTTAAAATTCTACATATACCATAAAGCACTGATTTATTGCTGTGACATATTTAGTCACTCAACGTTTGGTCCTTCTCAAGCCTTTACAAACAGGAAATAAATGTAGGCTTAACCTAGTCCATACTGTATTTCCATGGTAAAAGCTTTTTCCTTCTCCTTTTGCCAAACTCCAACTTAGAGAGGGCAGTTGGCTAAGGTGTACAATTGGGTGTGTAATTTCCAAGGGTGACTCATTCTTCTAGATTTAGGTTGTGTGTGTGTGTGTGTGTGTGTGTGTGTGTGTGTGTGTGTGTGTGTGTGTGTTTGTGTGGTGGGGTAGCTATAATGATCTGTGCATTTCATTGCTTTGCTGTCTAATGCGCCATTACTCTGAGCCCAGTAGTCAATTATCTCCTCGGCCTGAGGTGAGACCACCACATTAACTCCTGCTCTGCTCTACAAGTAGGAGCAGACTAGACAGCTCCACATCTATTTAGAGCATCTGATAATGGAGTCATGACGCAGTGTGAGCCTCTGTCCGTGACAGAAGAGCTAATCAGAGAATTTGTTTAGAGAGTTAGGAAAAGAGGCCAGGCTATGTAGTACTACTTTCACCCCTGATGGAACAACAACCCACACATCTCCAGGTCTCCTGCACATCCAACTTCACCACAGTAATTACTTTTTTTTCTTTTCTCTTTTGAAATGCAACCCTGTCAGTCATGACCCCTCACCAATGTCTGCTCCCTCGTACACTCACCTGCCCACAGTTTCCTCACACAAAGGTATGACAATCACCAGGTACCGGAGCCTAATAAAAGTGGACGACTGACAAGGGCGACGCTTTAAAGGAGCAATCAATCAGCCAGCACAAGCGCACAGCAGCCAGCAGCTGTCTGATGGAGGGCATCTCAAGAGTCATTTTACCCGAGGTGAGATCGAAGAACTAAAAGAGGCAACCTCACACCTTGTCATTTAACTCATCTCACACAACAAAGGGAAGAAGGGGGAAAAAAAGAAGCACACGTGACACATGGTGGCAGCCAGGTATGCATACCCGTAATGTGGTCGCACGCTCACAGCTGAATTGAAATCCACACAACTCCACTAAGCAACTAAACAAATACTAGGAGGTTGCAGAGCAGGGCAGAAGCAGAGGGCTGCGATGAATCTCACATCATGCTCCCTGGAGGATAAAGGTGTGACTGACTGAGGTGTTTCATTATCGTCAGCACAGGGTCAAAATCACACATAATCTAGCTTTTACACACTTGTCCAATGGCCTTTAAGAGTAGCTACTACTTTAGCCTGCTATTACAATTTGGCCCAGAGTATTTTCATCTTGGCCATTATTTTTTCAAGCACATTAAATCCCTGGGAAAAAATATAAATTGTTGCAGAACTGGTCAATTCAGAAAAAAAATACACCAAAGATTTTTTTCTTCCTATAAAACTAATGAGAATAAAAACTTTATACAGTTAGGCACTATGAAAGTGTATCATGTATCAATCAATTTCTTTCATTAGTTATATTACAGATGTGTTTTCTGTCTCTGATTAAAGCCTTTAACACACTCCCTGTTATGCTACTGTGTAACAACATTTAAAAACTTTCTGGTAAAGCCCAATAAGATGCTATTTTTCTTAGGAATGAGAAGTTCCAAGAATATACAGTTTCACTATTTTAACCAAAAAAACCATCAGGGCTGTTTTCTTATTTTAAGTCTTAGATATATGAAAAAAATGCTATCAGTGTGGGATATTCATCTTTTCCCCTGCTAAGATCAAAGCTTTTCTAAGACAGGATAAGGTCAGTAGGCACAAAAATCAAAGTGAAAAGTAGTATGCACTTGACTTCAGTGAAGACATTCTGCATTGACTAAGCCAGCTCAACATTTTTTAAATTTATCAAGACATTCTGCAAATATAAAAGTGCTAATCTAAACCAAATAAGCTGTACCACTTCAACGACAGCTCTTCTATTTTTATTTTATTTCTATTCTTTTTTCACTCAAATCAAAGGAGCAAGTGACAGCTTAGAGCCGTTTTGTGACACTTCTGCAAAAAAGTTCACCATCATGTTACATGCACACTTTTTCCAACAGAACTGTCAGACTGAGGGCTCAACATGTGAAACGTGCCTATAAGGCAAGTAGAGTCAAATGTGGTGAGACAAGGTCTTTAGAGGCTCAGCAGGAAGCCTCACTCAGCTTCTGTAGGACCCACAGAAGCTGAGTGAGGAACCACTTATTACATTACAATCGTTTGGTGCCCAAATAAGCAACACATCTGGCAAGTATGGCAAATAATCTTTATGCTTTCGTACTTTGGTTGCCAGGACGACACTGTAAACCATTTTAGTGATACCATCTGACAAACTCCTTACTTTTGCCCCTTCCTTGCTAAAGCAGCAAATACATGCATGCATGTCCACATCCATCCTTTATTAACCTTATTTATGGCTTCCTTTTTATCTTTCTCTCTCTCCCAAATTTTGCTCTCTACAGTAATAGGGCAAAGCAAATACTTAATGGAAGACCGCCTCACAGGGAAGACTGAATCTGTTTGTAAAATATTAAAACAGCAGCTAGTTAAACACTGGAACTGAAGAAATCAGACAACATACGTAAACGGTTTTTGGAACTGCTATGAACCTCCTACATTTTTCCTCAAATCCAGCTACGGGTCACTATATCCCACTTTGAGAAAGACTGAAGTAGACTACTCTCAAGCTATAGTTTAGTGTTGTCCTCTGAGAATCAGCTTGTGGCTCTGCAAGAAGCTCATCTGTGAAGCCAGTTTGCAGGATAAAGTCTTAGCAGACGCTGTGGCCTTAAGTCAACACATTAACAGTAAATGTACCCAGACACAGTAAAAGACGTCAGGGCTGTTATTACAGCCATGCAAGTCAAAGGCATCCTACAGGACTGCTGTGCATTTAAGGGTCAATACTGGGTAGGGAATACTTTTCACATTCTATGCAAATAAGGGGGATTTTAGGATCTCTGAATATTGTGTGCAAGTACTCCATGAAAGCTGCAACATAGAAAATTCTGATCGGTGGTTTTCAGTGTCTGGTAGAGTGAAGATTGATGTGGGGGAAAAATGTTTTTCAGCAGGAAAGAGACACCAAAGAAAGAAAAATTAAAAGCTAGGTGCACTCACATCACATTAGATTAAAGTCTATTTGTAACTCACCTTATAGGCTCTATTTATTTGAGTGGCAGCCCAAGCAGCATACTTCATGTTGTCCTTCTTCACCTTGGCACTAACTTTAGGACTGGCAGCGATGTGACTTGCAGACTAGAAGGAAAAAAACAAGATGGAAGGAAGATGCAAAGGAGAGAACAGGGGAAGGGGTGTTCTTATATCAAACCTTGGTGAAACAGCAATAAAAGCGTAATGGAGATGAATGTGCAACCACTCTTACCATCTACCACTCCACTAGTCATTGTGGCAGAATGAAGAGAAAAAACAGACCTTGGCCTGATGACACAGGGGAAATCATTTACGGAGAGGAAAAAGTGAGCATTTTAATGCTTCATACGTAAATTGTCACTTAACAGGGCCTAATTTCTCCAACACCATTGATTCCCGCCGATGAAAGGACCTTGTATGTTTTGAAAAAAGCCTGACGTGAAATGAAAGGAGCGCCATGTGAATCACGGTCTCTGCCTGCCCCGACAGCTCCCCTCCGAACCACAAATCCCATGTCTTTCCCATGTTCCTGCCATCATCTCCACGCAGCAAACCCCAGAGGGCTTACCCTGCCTGCACTTCAAAGCCCAACCTACCAGTGTGCTGAAACTTTAGCTACGCACCAATCAACCTGGCCCTATTTTTTTTTCTGTAAAATGGTTTGGCTTCTGTATTTTTTTAGTAAGCTTTTTTTTTAATTTCTATTTTTTTTTAGCTCAAGAGAAACCTCAATTTAGATGATGTCAACACAGACAGGCTATCCCTGAATAACTGTGTGCACAACTGTGGAGGGGAATCCCCAAGTGAGTGGTGTAAGTTACCAGTCCACAACCAGTCTGTGGTCAGTGCTACCAGGTCTTGTGCCACACTGACTCAGATGGTGTAAGATGGTGAAAGTTTTCCCTTATGTTGAACTTGCACCTGTCACTGTTTGGACCATCGAGGCTAGCTAACAATGTGCAAAACACATTAAGACAGTTCTTTAACTACTACAAGAATAAATAACCACCTGAAGTATCCTTTAAAGACCCAAGGGTCTTTGGACGATATATTAAAAAAAATAATAATAATAATCATGAAAAAAGAAACCTGCTCTCTCGCCAGTCAGACTTGAGAATTAGCAGGACTAAATGTCTTGGATCTGACCTTCACTGCTCCTCTTCTAGACCTGTGATGTTTCAGAGGGTGTGGGTTGCTGTGAGGTGTTTGGACTAAATGAAGAATCCCAGTCCAGAAAACAGGAAAATACCAGGGCTCGCTGCGTAAAGAGCTGCTTCCACTTTCTGCCTATTGCTCCCTGCATTGCTTTGTTTGTGTTTTTATGTCAGATCTCCCTTACGTATGATGCACTGGCACTAGCACACAATATCCTGTTTAAACAAATATGTAGATGAATGGGCTATCTGGCCAATATTCCAATTAAACTAGAACCTGATTGTATAATTTGCCAGTGCAGTCACAAAATACTGGCAACAGCTGTGCTGCTCTCGTCCTTATGCTTTTCTCCTTTTTAGCCCATAACTACTTTATTTATTCAAGTCATAAACATGAAAAAGTCTCACCAAGGGGGTATTATTACTAAAATAAAGGGCTCCAGAGGGGCAGGCTTTTCCAGTGCTGGAGTTCACCGTCTGAGTCAGCAGCGAGCTGACCCGTCTGAGAGCTCTCCCCAAAAACATACACACACACACATACAGATAGAGAAAGTACAGTCTTGACACACTGTGGCCAGCCTCAACCTTGAAAAACCACAGCGTTACAAAAAAAGGCTCAACCACTGTTGTATTTCTTTCCCACTTTCTCTTCATTCAAAGCAGCACTCACCATGTACAGACCAAACAATGCCCTCATGTTTCGGTTATTCAGCCTCAGCGCCTGGGCAAAATACTTCCTGGACAGCTCCAGGTTTTCCAGCCCCCCCTGAGTGTACTTCACCTGTGTGAGGAGGCATTAAACACAAGCAACAAGCTGTGTTAAAGGGCAGCTCAAGCAATGACAACATGACATCTGAATAAACAACATATGACCAGCTCTGTATTTGGTGACAGACATCCAGGTGGTTACCTACCTCAGCGTACTGCTCACAGTACAAGTGATTGTGAGGATTGATCATCATCAGCTCCTCCAGGCAAAATGCAGCTTTTCCATAGCTGTGGAAGCGACAAAGAAAACAGTAAGCTTGATACAGCTGTGGATGTGTCATCCTTAAGGTTGTTCAACTGTGAAGCACAACGGGTACGCTCAGTAAATTCACAGGTCTGAGATGAGACTGCACAGGGTACACGTCATTTCACAGGTGACAGACTTATAATATATAAAGGCCCACCAGATGAGAGGTTTATTCAGACGCTTACAATAAAGGGTATTTGGTCTAGACAGCTTGCTAAGGTAAAAGCCTATCTAGTGTGGTGATTCTTTCTCCACTGGGGACACTGTGTCCATCTGTGTGTTTTTCCTGTCTTTAATGTGTAGTTAACTACCTTCCTGAGGTCAGCACTACAGTAAGAGCTGGCACACTGTGCCTATACTCAGATGAGATCACTTCTCAGCAGCAGACTGCTGAGCTGTTGACCTCACACTAATCTGCTGCCACTCCACTTCTAATACACAGTTTCCCCCCCTCACAGGACCAGGCCAAGACAAGCTAAGATACAGTATATCATTGGACACAAAGCCATAAAACGTCTGCACACCTAACCAAATGCAAGCTAGCACATAGGCACATAGCCGAGACAGAGAGCAGACCTATCAACAGAAAATGGGCAAAGTTTTGTAGTCAAGCCTTAATATCTTAAGGAATTCTGTATTTTTATTTGCCTTTCAAGATTTTACATATAACTTAAACTTTATCAAAGAATAAGCTGAAAAACAAAAATCTTGCTTGTGTGAACAGGCTTTTACCCTGTTAAAGACTTCTCAAATTTCTCACTTCATAAAAAAAAAAGCAAAATGCAAAGACGCATTTTGCTTTTTTTATTGCTTTTGTGAGAAATGAAATGATCCGACTGATGCTTGAAATAACATGAAAAACTTATCAGTATACCTGAAGTCTGCCATGGTAACTAGCTGAAAAATTAAGAGCATAGGAGCTAAAGAAAGGTGGGGACACAGAAAGGAGAAGAAAAAAAAAACAGTGGAAAGGGGCTGAGTAGAAAGGGAGATCAGAGGGCTTGGGAGGTTGGGGGCTGCTTACAATTACTACTTCCTCTCTATAAAGACTTTCAGATGTGCTCGTGCAATAGCTGTGGCCTACACCAGTG
This sequence comes from Copadichromis virginalis, assembly GCF_057382275.1. Lineage (NCBI taxonomy): Eukaryota > Metazoa > Chordata > Actinopteri > Cichliformes > Cichlidae > Copadichromis > Copadichromis virginalis. The sequence goes on along the minus strand of NC_140628.1, from coordinate 17,390,281 downwards.
CCTGCTCCATCAGTCTTGTACTGGAGCCAAATTTGTACCTCTTCTACTCTTCAACGAAAGCTTCTAACCCAATGTGCTCTTTATGGCAGCTTCTAAGCTCCCTCTACACCACAGTGCTTGAGCGAGGGTAGTGTCACCATCATGTGTGAGACTCTGTATTTATTTCTTTTGGAGGTTAGTAAAACCATCAGCAGTGGCGTACCCCCCATTTTAATACCACATTCTGACTATGCATTGGACAAAATTGGATTCAAAGTATGCTTGAAAAAATTATTACTATTTATCCTGCAATTTTGGATGACCAGTCCAATTTGGTTGAACAGGCTCATAACTTGGGTCAGAATGAGAGCCAGCAGCAGATTCCAACAGTGGCTATGAGCAATACTTGCAACAGACAAAATAATCTCCTGTCTAAACATCAGCGGCATACGGATTGTTTTAACAGTGTCAGCTCAGAGGCTATTAATTACATTCTTAATCTGTTAATGCTGTCTACTACAACCCTAACAGCAGCAAGGCAGAGACAGACTGCTTTGTTTATTTTAAGCTTCCAGGGTGTTGTGCAGTGAGAGGAGGAGAGTTTATTTCTCTTGCTTTGCTTCTCCATCAACTTCTGTTTTCTCTAGTGGCAGGGGGGCGGCTAAAGTGCCACCACCTTCTCCTGGGAATTTCACAGCAAGTGTCCTCTCCCTCTGCCTCCTGATCTATCCCTGTGGAAAAGAGTGGTGATAATGCCTCACTATCCGGAAGAGGAGGAGGAGGGGAAACAGGGAGTTTGTAACCCAAAATAAAGAAGACAAAGAAAAGAAATTGACACGCCTGTAGATAGAGGGCTGTGGGAGTGAATGGTGTGATATTAGAAGTGTTGGGATAAGCTTGGAGATAATCCGCTCACCCTAGGATTTCCTCTGGCTACTACAGCAATAAAGCCTCCCAGACAAAGCATGAAATATCCAATAAGTAGCCTTCTCACCGTGCTACACATTCCTGCTGCTGCTGCCTTCCTACCAGAGCAACAACAGTCAAGTCCCTCTCTCTCTCTCTCTCTCTCTCTCTCACACACACACACACACACACACACACACATATATATATATATATATATATATATATTTAAAAAAAAAATGTTGTTAAACTACAGACACCGCTTGACTAACTTCTGAGCCCCAGACAATTAAGGAAGGATGAACAGTGACACAAACAAAATTATTTTTGTCTTACAGTGCTCTTGTCTGTCTGGCAGTTCTCCCTGGCAACTGAGATATCAGGCTGGGGAGTCTTTCTGCTCTCATATGTAGGAGTGGGTGGGGGCTTAAGCCTGAAATCCTATTAAACCAGTCTTATATGGCAAACTCAGCCAGGGTTCTATTCAGACCCCTGGCTGAGTTTGGCATCTCAACGCCTTCCATTGTGGCCATCCAACGGCCCTTTGGAGATCAAGCCATCAGAATGATGTGAAGTCCTGACACAAGCAACCTAAACATGAAGCAGCTGTACCAAGTCACTTTTTGTCTGATAACCTTGACACGACAACTCACACTTAAACAACAATTAAATACCAAATTTTTGCTACACAAGATGTCTAGATCAATCCATGTGCATTTGTTAATAAACTATGATGAACATGGTGATGCTGTTCCCTGTGTTAACTGTTACAAAATCACATATTGGAGAATCCTTTATCTAAAAGAAAAGGGTTTGTTTATGCTCCAACTGTATAAAACAATGCATCAGTTTGATCATAATGACCATAGCAAATGTTTGACTTGAATAGTGTTTGGATTTGGGTATTGTAACTGCAAAGGTGGGTCCCAATATAACCACAAAGAATGCAAGCTTTTTAAAGCTGTACATAGAACAGGCAGATGAAAAAGTATATATACAAGGAAATTTAGCTCTGCTTTCAGGGAAGTGAATACTACAATAGTTTTGGTTAAAATATAAAAATGCATTTACTCATGTTCGTTGATGTAGAGCTCTGACAGCTCATGCCATGCTTCCTGGTCTCCAACAAACCTGTAAACAAATACTGACATTAAATTCTCTTCCTCCAGAGGAGTAAAACAATAAATGAAACTAACATATTAAAGAAAAAAAATATTAGGATTAAGCAACCACTGTGTATTATAATAACAATGACAGTCTTGCAGCTGACAGCATTTGTTGGCATTTTATGCTCAAATCATGCCAGCACTCTTGAAAGCAGGTTCGTTTTTAATTAAAATAAAAATCTGGGGAGATGAAGAGAAGGGGTGGCTGATCCCCCCCTTGTAACAAACACTCACTGCTCCAAATACTCATTGAGCTCCCGGATGGCTTCAGTGCTCTTCCCCTGGGCCTTCAGTATGGAGATCTTGCGCTTCCTTGCTGCCTATAGAGCAGAGTGTAAACAGGATTAGGAACTCAGCTTCTCAAGTGGTTGAGAGGGTAAAGAGCATGAGGGAGTGTAAGAGTTGTGAGTCTAAGTGTTTCACTTTTCAGTGTACCACAAGCTTTCTTAAAGTTCCATTATGACAATGAATCATTTTCTATAAGAAAAAACTGCACTTTCTTTCCAAAGTAACAGCCACAGAGTCAAAAAGACAAGACTCTGTCAAGTTAACTTTGTTAAATTTATTCATATTATTACTGCGGGACTTTAATCATAATTGGAGATAGTTAGCGACCATGTCCAACGGGATACGGACACACATTATGAGTCAATGTTTGGAAGTTGGAATGAGCTCAGTGGCTGAGATAAAGTGGTGAGTCATCCCCTAACCAAGTGGGGAAAATGGCACACTCCTCCAAACCCCAACGCCTGTCTTCCTGCCGGCACAGCACGCATCTAGCGCTGCACCAGCCTGACTTACATCAGCTGAAAATTGCTTTCCGCTTCATTTTGATGTTGAATTGACCTTAAGGTGGATTAGATTCTCATCAATCTGAATTAGAAAGTATTGCCCTGACTTTTCCAAATGTTAGACTCCCCCCAGACCACCTCCTTCTTCTCTTTTGATAGTAAGTGAAAACCTTAACAGGGGCTGCTGCTCCATTAGGAGTGCACTGCCCTGCCACAGCTTATTTTATTTATGGACTGGCACTTGATTGAGTGGGGCTTCCTCTCATAACCAAAGCCATTGAGGGCTGTGTATGAGTCATGTCTAGGGGCTGTAAATCTGGGTCTCCTCTGACAATGCCATCGTAAGAAATCCACTTATCCATCAAGCTGGGACAAAGACCTGCTGACACACAGCAGCTTTAACCGAAAAAAATAAATAAAAGGAGCGCTGTGCAACAAGACATCATCGTCATAAAGGAAAGAATATTTTAACATAAGCAGAAGGCAGGCAAGTTGAGAGAAAATTAACATTTCATGAATTTATCAACCAGCAGTGAACCGTGAATGGCTAATTATTTCCTTTTAATACCTTCTTCTTTAATAAGCCTGGATGATCTGGACTGCGCATCTTTGAGCTGCAACTTATTGTTCAAGAAGCTAACAAGACAGATGAAGAATAGTGTCCTGAAATTCTTCAAAGGAGAGAGATGTGCTCACTACATCTGGTCAGCACTTTCCCAATAAAATCTGAGAAGAGATAAGAAGGCTGGGCCTCTTCTCTCGAGTTGGAGTGACACGCTTTGTATCCATACAGCAACATTGTGCATCACAATTCTATTGCCTACCTGTATTCAGACTATTAAAACAAAGAGGGCGCCAATTTAATCTGCAGTCTATCATGAAATTAGAATTTATACTCACTTCAAATTAAAGACACAAATAAGATCTTTCCTCAACACACACCCACTTCTCTGTCCCCCCCCTTTTTTTTTTTTTTTTCTTGGATAAAGAACATCTTTGGGCTCAAAACAACATATGGAACTTGTTGCTCTGAAATGTCATAGCACTTTATTAAACATAAAGTAACTCCAACCTACTCCTCCCTGTTCTTTTCTAGCTACTGGTCCAGAAAAAAAACAAAAACCTGGCATTTGACTATCTGATCCCTCTGTCGTTATGACTTTTTTTTTTTTAAATTAATGCTCTGAGGACACTCAAAAAGTACAGACTAGCATATTTGTGTCAACACTGCACCATGAGTTGACCTACAGCATTCGTTCCCTATGATGAGACATGAACACACAACACAGGTGGCACACTTGACATGTGTGAAACAGGTTAAAAATGTATTTTATGCATTTATTTATTTATTTTTTCCCCACAGGTATGTTTGCACCCATACACAGCAGATTGTTTAAGTTACTATCGAATCGTTTTTTTAAAGTCTGAAAGTCAAACGCTTCCAAGAGTTTTCAGAGTATACTTCACATTTATGTGGTCAATAAACATTGACGTGAGGCTTTAAACTTCACATTGCTTTTCCCGCACAAATAAACTCTTGTCTAGCAATGAATCTCTAATTGCATATGATTGTGGGTCAACCTCAGAAGTCGTCTGTGTGACCTCAGCGGCTTATTTAAGAAATACTAGCTTTTTATATTGAACAATTAGGGTGAAATGAGAGCGTTGGAATTTAATATTAACGTAATCACTAAGTCCACTCATTTTTAAACAAATCCTAAACTAGCACATCCTTTTTTGCAAATGCTGTTTGCACCACATAATCTAAAATACTCACAGGAAGAAATAAAAAGGTGGAAAAATCGCATTTATGCACGCAGACAAGAATTTTGCCAGCTCATTGCTGTAGGTATTGGAACATAGCAAGCAATGGAAGGGCTAAGAGTTTGAAACATTTTTTGGACAGCGCCATGGCAAAAAAAAAAAACCTTGAGCAATTTTTGTTGATTCAACAATTTTGGTTAATGGGTACCACATCTATTCCACAGCCTGTAATTACAACAGCTCAGTTTCCAATCTGTGCTTCGCATGCTGGGATGCCTCGCAAGTCTTCCTTGTGGTCGCCAATTTTCCGCCATTTCTCAGGCCCATCCCCTGCCCGAATCCTAAGAGCATGTTGGAGAACATGTAGGGAGGAGGCAGCCCTCACAATAAGACAGGTGACCTAAGTGATGTCATTGAATCGTCGCTCCACCCTGCATCACTACACCCATTGAGGACAAGGATTTTGGGAAAAAGGTTTAAGGTTAACATCTCAGAGACAGAGGACATATTTGTCTGTTTTGTTCCACTCCCAGTCCCAGGTTTGAATGTCAGCCTACGCTTGAAAGGGTGGCAGTCTCTAGCACGCAGAGACCAGGAAACAGACCATTCCCTTTCCGAGTATGTCCCTGCAATCTACATTAGATCTGTGCCATGTCTGGGAGGTGTCCTGGGACTCACTGAAATTACAACTCACATTATCAGAACAGTGGATATATTTAAACAATTCACTACAGATCATTCTAATAACCAAACATAAGTTGGCTGAGTGCCAATCACTGTACGTGACAATGACAGCGTTGGAAGAAAATCACAGAATTTGCAACTTGAATCTCATTTTCGTTAGCGTGTCAGAATATTCACTGCAATCACCCGAGTCTTATTTCCTTGTTTGAAACGGACCGACAGAGTCATTCAGGAGAGCAGGCTATGACAAAAATGTCAATGACACTTTTGTGCTACCAAATATTGGTAGGCATCATGACTGAAAAATTTAATCACTGTTGGTAACCCATCTTTAAAATGTTTGCTCTGTGCTTTAGTTGCAGCCATGCTTGCAATTGCTGGATCCAGAGCAGGTCTGGTTCCGGATTGGTTCAATAACTGCACTCATTAAGCTCAGACACTAATCTAATAACCTCTCGTTAAACTTTTTATCTTTCTTACTGCTCAATCAAGCAACAGCTGTGTATCTGTTTCATTGTTTTCAGAACAACCCATAGACAGTATAACACTACCATAACATCATCCATTGGTTTATAAAGTCCTGTTCTGAAGCCTTGTGATAAGTTTTTTTTTTTTGCCATCTTGGTTGCAAAAGACCAGATGTATTGAAAAGGAGGAGGGATTGTCTAATGACCTGTGATTGACAACTCATTAGCCAGTAAACATGCAGCTTCATACCACAGATAATCCTTCAATTGAAACATAGTATGACCAAGATTTACTCAGCAATAAAATGTTTACAGATGTCACGTGACAAAAAAAAAACCCAAAACAAAATAAAACAAAAAACATTTTTCCCAAAGACTTGACTTGGACTTGAATTCTCTTTCCCCAACCACAGCTATCACCATATGGTGGCATTCAGATAGAATGCAGGATTTTAGGCACTTCACTATATCCATATTTTACATTATGTATGGCAAAACTATTATCAATCCAACAATAAACCTTATATGACTCCTGCTGAGTGTCTTATTTTCAGGGTAGTTTTCGGGTTTTAAAATAAATTGTCACTACCTCTTGAAAAAGTTGCATTTTTTTTTTTTTTTTCTAACAACCAACAAATCATCACAGTGAGAGGAAAAACTGAATTTCAAGTTCTTGTTATTTCTAGCCTTAATGAAAGCTAAAACATTTTGAATTTGACGTTTGATCTGATGCTTAATTTGTATTCGTTAAAATACCATTGAACTAGTAGCTGTTATGACACACAGTCACGGTCAGTCACTGAACACTGAAAGACAACACACTGCTCCATAATCAATCATGCTAGCTAGTGTTTCTGATATGCATGATGTCATCTGGTAGGAAGGAGGTGCCAGCTAACAATTTCCAGGAAAAGAATGTTAAACCAATTGCAACAGAAGTATAATTTCTCTTTTGTTTTGTCATGTTTACAGCTCTACACAGCTGACTGGTGTAAAAAGTTCTCAGCAGCTGGCAGAATCCACCATGTTTACCTTGGTAAGCCTTACAGTAGTTACAGAAGTGTTATGCAAGATTTAAAGGAAGATGTAATGCTAAAGTTATTTTTTTCTGTAGCTTTTCTGTCAATGTTATGTAGTCTGAATCCAGCATAAGGGTGGATAAATAAAAATGTATATTTATAATTGTAATGTAAAACAAAATTATATTTATACTAACCAGCAAAAATGATTTACAATCTCAGTGTAAAACAGCGACAAATAATTATAAAGTGAGTGCGAGACAGACAGAGACTGATGGGAGGCAGCAGCTCTTGCAAGATAAAGATAGGGAGGCTATTTCTCCATGACACACGGAGAACAAGCTTATTCCTGTTTAAAGCACAAAGCTGATGTTGTGAAATGAAATCCAAAGTACCTATGATGTGTCTCTAGCACACTGCCTGCTGAAAGAAAATATCTAATGCATCTAAAGGAATCCATATGGCACCATGGCACAGGACTTTTTGCACATCTTTTTTTTTTTTTTTTTTTTTTTGGGGGGGGGGAGGCTACAGCCAAAATAAACAAGCTGCTTTCTTCTGAAAACCCTTTAAAAGATTTATTTTCTTGCTTGGCCACATGTCCTTATGGAAACAATTACCAGCAGGTACATTGTGTTTAAGGTATGTGGGTTTGGCAGAACACTGGCTAGACAAGTTTCTGCAAGTTATTTTACAGTGATGGATAGTAAATTGAAAAGAAAAGATGGCAAGGGGTGGGCTTCAGAGAATTACTTCAGACTTGTTTGTATTACCAGCTTAACATCCAGCAGCACTTTGCACCTGAAGCCAGTAGAGAGCAAAGGTGAAGGGAAGGGAGCTTATCCCTGTTCAGTTGGGGTGGAGGTCTAAAAGGCCCAGTAAATCATCATCTTCAAAGACCGGAGCTATATTTACGCTTTACTTCCACCAAACATGTCCGCCACTGACTAAGACTATGAATCACCCCCCCAGCCACCCAGCCCCCTCCCTTAAACACTTTTTAGTTGTGTGGGTGATAGGCTGATCAGCAGTGTGGTTGAGGCCAGAGGCCAACTGGAGTTTAACTTAGCTACTCCCTTGCTAACACCGAATTGCCTCGACAGATTTAAAGCCCTCCAAAAAGCTGAAACCACAAAGTGAAGCAAAGTAGAGCGCTAAGCAGGGGACTTTTCTTTTTTTCTTTCCTTACCGTATTGGTGGGGTCGTCTTGGAGAATGGCATCATAGTGCTTGTTGGCCTCATCGTACCTTCAGCATGGGAAAGTGGGGGGAAGAAAAAACATTTTATTAAAAATTAAACCAATCCCTATTCCCAGTCAAGTAAAATTAGATGGTTTGGAAAAAAAAGAGTTCAAAACAATTAAGTTTCTGTACACATTATGGCAGGTTTCTAGGATTACAATGAGGCTGTACAGAAATCAGTATTAATCTATAGAAAGAAAAACCTTCATTTAAGTTTAGGTTATTGGTCATACGGTGGCTTATATAATTTCACAATGGCTCATGACATCAATACAAATAAAACTCCCTGTTTTTCAGATTGTATTTTCATTTGATTGTGTAGAGTTGTTTTCACCTTTAAACAAAATTAAAATGCTGCCTTTACATCTGTCTGTGTCTGCAACAGTCTTTTTCTCTCTGGGCCCACATATTACCACAAAACATGCATATGAACCTGATAGCCTGCTGCATCCCAAAGAGTGTGCTTCAGACTGTTGGACAGGGCCAACAAGAACAAATACATGAGCTATAAATAATGGATACATGGTTACAAATAAATAAAAATCTTGCAATCGGATGCATGTGCTCCTCACTTATGATGTGAAACCAGGCGCCAAAGAATGTTTTTTTGCTTGTAAGGAGTAATCTGCAGCACTGATGTTTTAGCAAACAACAGCATGGTTCCTTGATCACAAATGGTTAATCCCGCAACAGACAGAAGCACCTCTGGTTCCCATTAGCAATGAGCAGCCCTACTTCCAGCACTGATGCTTCCCTCACATTCACTTTATTACTCAGCCACACTTTGGGAGACTTCAGATGGCACCAGGCAACCACTCACAAGCCACTTTGATTTGCTTTATTTATTTAAGGACCAAGCATGTGTGTGTATGTGTGGGCAAGCATATGCATGTGTGGAGGGGAAGGCCCTTACTGTTTGAAGCTGCGTCATTGAAGTGTAGCTCTGTCTGCTGCCAATTAGATCCCAGTGTGGAGTTTATTTAATCTGACAGTGCTGAAGCAATCACTCTCAATTATCACATAAACTCTGACATAACCGATAAACCAGCAATGGTAATCGGGGTGGGGAATGTGAGTGAGGTAGTAAACAGATTGAATTACCCTGACTTCAGATCAGTACAAACTAAAATACCCCCTTGTTTATCTTCCTTCCTCAGACTCCTTGTTCTGATTGTGGTGGCATTTCAATATTTACATAGCCAAGACGCTCTTAAAGCACTGAGATCAAAACAGGGAAGGCAAAGAGAAAAAAAAAAAGAGGCGAATAAGAAGTAACAAAATAAGGAAACAACAGCAGAATAGAAACCAGAGAGTGCTGAGAGACCCCCAGAATAACAGTGGGATCTAACCACTTCCTTCCCGGGAATCCTTACCTCAGTCTAAAGGGCCACAGGACTACCCAGCACTGAACCTTTCCCCACTCCATTCCCTTCTTTCTCCAAAAGGAATGCTGGGTGATCCAACATAAACACACATTACCCCACACACTGTACTTACATATACCCAGACCATTGTACCACTTAGGATCTGCTAACATTTTCTTGTCCCCAAGCCTCTCAAAGTACCATACATAACAGTAAGGCCGTGCTTTTTTCTGCCTGCCCTCTCTCCCAATGCTTACCTTTCCAAAGCTTCCAGCCTCATGCCCGTTAATCGCTTCACTCTGTGGCTATCTGGAAACTGCTTCCTCAGTTCCTGTAGACAGGTCTGCAAGGATGTGGGCAGAAGGGAGACCAATTATAGATGGCAGTATTTAAACTTTATGTTACGCTGACTCTCACGCAAATACCAAAGCTTCTTTGATACAAACGGTCTGTCTTGGGACTTAACTGAACAACCAACAATACAGACATTCTCCCATAAGGCAAACTTCACTGTCTTAAATGAACTGTTATTTCTCTGTTACACATTGGGACAGCCACATCACTATATTTAAAAAAAGAAAAATATATTTTTTAAAAGTGCAGATTCTCCTACTTCCACCTTTTCTTCCTCTTCTACACAAAGTTTGAATTTGTGAAAGAGAAGACAATAGTAACAATAGCATTCAGCATTATCATGAATGAGATGGAAAAGTCTGCAGTGTGACCTGGATCGTATCTGCTATCCATCAGCTTAAGTCTAGTCCTTCTGCTTTTTTTTTTCTGGCAGAAGTGCTGAGAGGATAGCCAACAGACAACTAATTCTAATGATTGAGTTCGAGCCTTCTCTGTACTCGGTGAGTCACTCATTTAGCCAAAGGGAGCTGTCACATCCATACTGATTGGAGATGAACTACTTGAATTACTGTCCCCCCCACCCCTTCTAGTTTTGCATGCAGATTTGACCATTTTCATATTTCTGAACCTAAACTCTGAATAATTACGTGACACTACGTGACAAATAAATCCTAAAGAGAAAAAAAAAAGGTGGAACTTTGTTAGAGATGCCAAGTTCAGTGAACACTTGAAGCGTGCATCTCCATGTATTTGTTACATCCACTAACTCCAGTTCTTATTAAACTGTTTTTCCAAAGTACAGACAAAGTAAAGACCACTTGGCCAAATAAAAATCAGATTTTCACATTTGGCAGCGCAGGTGCTGCAAAGTAGTAATGGTTGTGAGAGAGTGAAGCTTTTGGGTGTGTGAGGAAGTGCGACGAAAACTTACCAGAGCCAAGTCATCCCGACTGCAGTCCAGGGCTGCAATCATCACCTGCTCATAAATAATCCATACTGGGCAGAAAACACACAGACAAAGAAGAAAGTGTTGACGCCCTTTCCATTCCACTGTCTGTCATAACATCTAAAACTTGATATATTAAACTATACACTTGACATAGAGACTTAAGAGTCTGTCCCCAACAACTGCATGGGATGTTTTTTCCCCACTTTCCACAATGAGAACCAAGAGTTTATTATTATTACTATTATTAAAAGAACTGTTCTGTTTCATTTAATACATCATGGAACATTTATTATTTTCCTTTTGACATACACTGACTATTACTTAAAAACATCCATGCTGTATTACTAACATCCATAAACACCCTTCTGAAAAATTTTACAGGCATACTATTGATTTGCTAGCAGTGAACTGGTCATAAAATGTATTCAATTTCAGTAGTTTTACTTTTACATTTAAGGAAGATTCTTAGAGCAGGAACACACATGTACATTCAAATTATAAAACTTTTTTATAACAACTGGATTCAACTGGTTTCAGTTAATTCAATTTCAGTCAATTTTCAGAGTGTCAAAAAATGTCACTGATTTAATGTGAGATTTTGAATTTAATTTTTGTAAGTAAGTAAGTGGGGAATGGATTATTACTTAAACAGCTTTTTTACTTTGAGCATAAAAAAGTACTTTGTACTAAATGTTACCTATGTTTATACTATACTGCATGGTTTATAACTATCACACAGACACACAACACTCCAGTGAGTAGAGTGACAACTTGGGGTTCAGTATCTAGCTCAAGGACACTTCAACATGTGGAATTGACATCTGGACGGGAACTGAACTATAGATTTCCAAGTAGTGAAAAAAGCTTATATGGGGGTCAAGTGGGAATTTTCTCAGATTTTACTATGTTAGATGGAATGATCCTAAAAATAACTTTGACTGTACAACAAATATAAATAAATATATTTATTTAAAACTATGTTTTTATTAGTCCTAACAATCATTTTAAATGCATATTAGATGCAGAAGCTTTGCAGATCACTTTGAAAGCATTTACACAACCATAAACACAGGTGGAACATCTTAATATGGTTTTGTGTGAATTCATTTTTGTGTGCCGGGTGGTCCTTAAGTTAGACTGAAAGTTACACTCAACCCCATAATTTGCTTTCCTCATTATGTTGAAATGGTGCCTATGGCTCAAGAGGTAGAGCAGGTCATCTACTAATCATAAGGTTAGTGATTCAATCCCTAGCCGCTCAAATCTGTATTCCAAAAGCATCCTCGGGTAGAATATTGAACTCCAATTTAACAGAGTGTGAATCTGTGTGAACGCTAGATAGAAAACACATAGGCATAGAAAAAGCATTTGTGAATGGGGAAATGAGACATAAAACATTTTGAGTGCTTAAGTAAAGTAGAAAAACACTACATAAGAACCAGTCTGTTTACAGTTTCCAAATAAATTCTACTTTAATAATACAATACAAAGTGTTAGTATGGATATAATTATCTCTTGAGGCATCAGGGAAAAAAAACAACAGTCACAATTTGGGCGGTTTAGTAAGGGTGCAGCTATATTCTGAAGAAAAAATCCTGCAAATATTACTAATATTCTTAAAAACAGTGCTGACGCATTGTGAAACTAAAGTAGTTAAACTAACAATTCTGTAGATTCCATGCTGAGATGTTTCGCTCAGGGTTGTATGACTGTTATAACACAGACTGTAGTTTTTGTGCCAAAGCAAGTTTGATCTGCTAAATGTGGTCGGGTTAACAACATATTGTGACTGTTTTCATTACAAATACAAAGATTGTACATATCAGTTTCTAAAGAAATAAGATATAAAATTATTTTGATAAGTGGGTGACATTTATATAACTATACCGCTAATTCTTAAACAATCCAAACATTGCAACACTTTTCAACACCAATAAAATTATTAATGGAAATTTACATAGGTGTTATAGGTGGTTATATGACAACACTTTCTGCATTTTCTTCCATGTTATATTTATTTGCTTGTGAAGCAAGTCATGCTAAGCCTCACCAACATAACACGCACTAACCCTTTAACATGTTTAACTCTGTGGTGAGCTTTAAAAATATGAAATGTTTATTGACAATTTTTCTTTAAGTCAACTGTGACATTACAACATTCTATAACACATAACAGAGTGCCTGCACAAGTCGACTAATGGAAATCAGCGCAACATGTTAAGCCAGCAGCTTTGATAAATAAACTAGACATGTTCAGCCAAATGAAATACACCCAGCCTCCACCCAAAAGGTTTTATGCCAAAACAAACAAATGCCCTTAGTTTTTCTTCACTTTAATGATTCCAACTCATGTTTTGATAATTGCCATCTCATTTCACAGCCAATTTAGGAGTTGGTTTCAATAAAAGCATAGCATGTCAAGTGTGCGTCCGATTCTTTTAAGGGGTTTGTAAATCATTATGATTTGAGGAAAAGGGAGAGTTTTACGAAGTAGTGCAGCAGGGCAGCTAAAACAATAAATAAAATCTGCAGGAATAACAATATGGTGTGCACTGTGAAAGGTAACTGAATACACTCCTTATTCTTTTTTTCTTTACACTATTAAACTGTGTAGGGCTGTATTCCTGCTCACTGTATTTCTGGAAAATAATCATGTTTTAGTGTTTTTCCTGACAATCTACCAATTTAATTTCTGTATCGACGTTTACTCATCAAACCAAAGACATTAAAATATGAACTGGTTTCTGTTCACCCTTTTTCATTTTAAGCATTATCCCCTGTCCAGACTTGTATTCTCAGAACTGTCTTTGCTTATCTGCATGATCCACATCACAGTAAGCTCAAGATCATGTCCAGAAATTAAAAAGTCCACAACGTTTTGATTCTCTCTAAGAACAAGAAAATTATTACTGACAAATTTTACTGAGGGTTATTAAGTAGTTTTAGTCACTACAAAGTCTAAATCCTAAACTATTGCCTAAATACTGCAGTTTTGAAGGTCGCCACTAGTGAAAAGGAACAAACAACTCACTGTTTTATTACAAGTATAAAGTTTTTCCTGTTGTTTTGAATTTGTCATACAAAGACAAAATTTTCTCTGCTTTTATGTTTTGTTACCTGTTTTAATACTACCAAATAATATAATATAATCAGTATTCTTAAGTCTAACACTCCACCTAACCATACACACAAAAAACATGTCTATAATGACATAAGATGACAATCTTCAGATTTATTCAGCCTTGACACACTTACTGTCATCTCCCAGTTTAGATGCATGTTCACTGATGAGTTCTTCACCAACATCCACAATCTGTTCACTGTTTCTGTAGTTATCTTCTCGCCATTTCCGCAGCTTATCTCTCATCTCTTTGGACAGAGACAATGAAAAATAAGGACAACTGCAAAATGAGAAAATTAACAGATTGCAACACAATTCACTATTTCAAGACCTTCACTTCTGTAGCACTCTACCACACGATTGTCAAGTGTGAGCGGCATACAGCTTTTCTAAATCACACTTTATTACCTATAAATGCACTCAAACCTGTCCGGCATTTGAACCGGTGTGGCTGAAGAGATTTACGATATTAGGACCATTACACACACCAAACTTCATATACTATGCATGTATTTAGCTCAACAGATTTGACAGCATGACACGAAAATGTTCGAGCAACTAGGAGACGTTATGAATGCACACAAGTGCAGGCGGAGAAAAGGCAGCACCAACATTAGTACGGTACTGCGTTACTGTCGCCGTGTTCCAGCTCTTTTACAGGACCCGACACCTGCGTAGTCTGTGGTGGCTACCGTTAGCCGCTGCATTAGGCCAACCCGGGCTAAAATGATAACAAGCCCTGTGTCTTTTCTTCAAAGAGACAAACGTCGGTTTCCACTGCACACTCCCGGTGCTTTCACGCCATCATTACGCTGAAGCTAGGGACAATGAAGCGGTTACTGACTACTGCGAACATAAAACTGACTGGGTAGCACACTTTGCTAACTATGTTTAGCTAACCACTTTAAAGGGTAGCTTGAGAGCTCGTATATTAAGTCTGGAACAGCGACGACTCCACGTCATGTCAGTGCGCAAGATAACGCCAGAAGCTTTCAAAAAGTAAGAACACGTGCCTGTGTGACACTTGAAGAGTAGCTATTTTATATTTTATCTTACCTTCCCATCCTACATCGTACATTTCTGCTACCGACGCCATCTTTTCCTTTGTGATAACGTACGCCGTGCTTACGTCATGGACATGCCTGCTGCGATTATGCATTATTATTATTAAGTCCAAGTCTTTCATAACGCTTGAGATGTGCTATAATTCATCCAAACAGCTTACGTATTTTTTATTCATACAATAAAAAATCCTTAGTGTTTTTGTCTAGACTTAGCCTTAGGGTAAATTAGGTCCCTCTCTTGCATTGCAGTATTCAGCAATACATCCCAAAATAAATAGCAGGTACAGAAGGCATTTACAATCCAGATGATGTCGTTTTCGCGCTCCATTGCCGTTTTTATGTTTCCCTTTTAAGTATCGGGTAGGATAATCGGCATCTCGGTTTCCTCTGAAAATATGAAATGTGCTTTCCAAGCAAATCTACCGTTTTATTCTGATTTCCCTCAGGAGCCTCTGTGAATCTCATCCCCTCGCTGTGGATGCTTGCTCGCACACTTCTCTCTTACCACATTACACACTTGTTGATGTGGACTCAGCACAAACTTGCTTACAGAGACATTTCAGAGATTTGATGTCATATCCAGTGCTGCTCACTGACCATAGCCTAGTGCTATGCATACTTTGCCGATGCTCTAACGGTGAGAGGGCAACATGATTATTTGTCCATGACTTCTTCTTTTTTGTAGGACACTGATATGATTTATTAAAAAAAAAAACAGTCTGGCTTCACCAGTATAGGGCAACAATGAAATGTCATCATGCCTGTCAGAGACACAATTAATAACATTGTATGTACAGTTTAAATTACACTCAGCTCTGACTATTTGTGCACTTGTAATTTTCAAGTCTGCATATGGCAGTCAGTTGATATGTGGTTGGGTTTTTGCTGGAGTACAGAATACCGAAACCGCCACAGTAAAACAGTCACTCACGCTCCTCTGGGGTGGAAGCCTTCCCCCGTCTGCCAAGGTGTCACTGAGGGCCAGGGCCCTAATGGTGACCTACAATAAACACCATGTGGCGGGCGTAACTCTTGGGACTTTCAGGACATGATGGTAAAAGCACTCTGTGAACAAGCCGTCCATAACTTTGAGATGCAGCTGGATGTGGTGATGGTAAAAAAAAAAAAAAGCCTCTTGACATAAGGCGTCTGTTTAACTTGGAGCAGCTCTCCTGTACAGAAATGTCACAATACAGGAGATCAGTTGCAGCAAATTGTGCTACTTGACTGTGCTTACGTAGGTTTCCATGCTCTGTCCCACATAAGGCAAACGGGACAAGACTATATATATTTTCCTTTTCAGTCTCCGTGTATAAAGAAGAAGAAGAAGAAGAAAGAAATATTCCAGTAGAAACACTTCACAGGCATTATATTTTGATTTCTGACAGAAGCAATCAGAGTTGGCAATCTCTAAAATGAACAGTTACGACCTAAAAATTGAGGTAACGTTGAGGTGCTCTCTGCGGTTTTGAAATAGTTCCTGTTCCATCTAGGTTTCTCTTTCGCTGCTGTTGTACAGTGAGATGCGGAAAATGAAGACAGATGCAATTAGCAGCAATGTTTGGACTCAGTCTTCTGGAGCCGGCGGCACTGTGTTTACTTTGAAATCTGATTAGGTCTCCTGTCTGACCAAGTTGACTTCACCTCACACCGAATAACTCTGTACAGATGACTTCAGCACGCCTTGCCTCTGATGGACTCCCTCTATTGCACCTTTGACCTCACCCATATGACTGAGAGGCCCTGAGCGGGAAATTATGGCACATCACAATTAGGCTTGCTCACTGTCTTGCTCTTCTCCCTCTTGCCTTCGATGCCAAAAACAATATTCAGTCTCATGTCAGAGCAGCACTGCACTGGTAATTGACGGTGCTCACACAGCACGGGCCTTAAGATGTATTGCTCCCCTGACACCTTGTGTAGTAGCCTGATTGCTCATTGTGGATTGGAGTATTACCACATGTAGTATATCATGTATTGCTGGATTGGTTTAACATCCAATCATCCTTTCTTGCTAAATCCACATTACTGTGCGTGAGATTACCTCCAGCAGACTTCAACTCAGTCTGCAGGTGATTTCTACAAACTCTTGACAGTTCCATCTATTCACTTCCAAATGAGCATGTAGCTCCGCTCCTCCTGAAATGTGTAATAATAATAATGAAAGAAGTCATATTGGAAGACTTTATATTTGAGTTTAAGCTTACATAACCCTCGGGCAGTCTTATTAAAGAGAATGTTTGATCTCTAAGAGAGCATTTGGCAGTGGCATGACAATTTTGACACCTCCGAGCCAAATATTGAAATGTCTTCTCAGTCCAATCCAAGAATCACATCATCTTCACTCTAAGTCTCGGCAGCTGGTGGAGCTCATCCATTCCAGCAGCATTTTCTTTTCTTTTTTTGTGTGTGTGGGTAGAATTTGAAATATAAAGCACTTCTACAACTTCCCAGGGGGTATGAGTTGAGGTTTGCCAATCATGGAAGGCACGGGTATTGTTCACCAGTATTACTTTCTTTCCATGGCTGCAAGAGAATTTTTTTTGTCTAGTGCACAAATACACATGATAGCAGTTATTACAGAATTTCAAATCCACGGAAAAAAAAAAAGAAATTCAAATCGCCCAAGTGCAGCACATGCCTGTAACTTTACAACATAATCTGGAGTTATCAGATTTCCCTTTTTTCTCTTTCTGGTAAGAATAATCATGGCCGCAAATTTGGAGATAGTGCCGCATTCTCTCTAATGTCATGTTTTCAAAGAAAATTACAGAGAGGAAAAGTGAAGCTGTGCATAACAAAAGGAGCAAACATGGAAACAGTGCTTGTTGAGGAAGGATTACACGGGTCAAAAACTGATCAGCTCCCTTGTGTATCCTCTGTGTTATTGCTGATGTGTTTTGAAAACAAATCAAGGTGACTTGTGCAGTTGCACAGATGTTCTGCCCGGTGCCACTGGGTGCACACTGGGAGTTTGTATCGTTTTCTGGCCCATGGGCCTGGTCGATAACCTTCATCTCGTTGCCATAGAGTGTGACGGTGCTGAAGTCAGCACTGGGCCCTGAATCAGGAGTGTGGGCTGCTGATTTATAACCTGACATGCAAACAGAGCGAGGTGATGCATATCTAAAAAGTTTACAAAAATAATCATTGAAATTCATATGAGATGCCGGAATTCAGATTCAGCTCAGGGATGCTTGGCTTTGCAACCTCCAGCACCGAGTCATTTGTCTTCAGATCTTATTGATTTATATTTTGACAGATATTAGACTGAGGCCAGTGGTGGGTGTCTTTGGCACTGTCATCTCCTCTCCCACTCTTGGATTCATTTGTTGACCAAGAAAGCTTTCAGGGAACCAAAGAGCTGAGGTTTTTCATGGAATATTTGGCCCATCTCTCCAGCGCCCTTTGAGTTTATCCCATTAAGGCCGAAAAGTATTTTCTGCAAGACAAACATGTAGAGTGATAGATAGCACGTGTGCATGCTGAAATGTGTTGCTGTTCCTGACAACATCCCAGTATTGAACCTGGATGTTACGTGTGGTCAAACCCGTCACTGCCTGCAACTGCTTCATCCTACAAAAACACACATGCTTTGATTTACAGAGGCATAAATGGTGGATGACTGTTTATATTTACTCCACATTTTATGGGCTTTGTTTAAAGTTTTGATAATCCTTTGAGCCCAGACCTCTTCATTCACTACCCCTGGTTGTGTACCATTGAGAGCTGACAGGAGAAAATCATTAGTTACTCTGTTGGGTGGGGTGACCGTGAAGCACCTTGGCTTGGAGAAGGCAAAGCTGAAGAAACATTGGCAGGACATAGTTAAGTTAGATAGCAGACCACCATGAAATATATCCACACAGAGGATCGGAATTAAATCTGAGAGACAACTATCACAGTAGGACTGGGTGCAAAAACAATTAACAAGCCTCAACCTCAGAAAAGAAATCCTTTCCATTTGTTAATAACAATGAGGGGAATGACACATTTCTAACTTTGTAATTAGTTTTTGTGACCTTTTTCCTGAAAATAAATAAATAAATTGCACTGTTTTTTAATTTTAAAACCATAAATTGAACAAAGGTGGTGGATGTAGCAAAAATGATAGAAATTAAAACTCATAAATGTAAATTCATATATTTTTTTATTTATCAGAAAGATTAATAAACACACTAAAGGTTAAAAATGATTAGATTTATTTCTTGGTAATTATTTCATGGTTCAGGCTTTATAGATTCAGGCTAATATCTGTTTGGTAAATATGAAGCTACGGCCAACTGCCTGCTAGGTTAGCTCTGGCTGATGATTGGAAAAAACAGGGAAACGCCTAGCCAACCCAGCCTCTGTGCCAAGGTAATAAAATCTTCCTACTAGAGCTGCTAAAGTCCCACCAATAAACACAACGTATCTTATTTCTTCAGTTCATACAGAGCTCAAGTGTAAAACTCTAGCTTTCATACCGGTTTGTGTTGAATTTTCCTTTTTCCTTGAGCAATGACTTCCGCGAAGTAACTGTGGCTTGATATAATCATTTATGCCAATTACAGTCATTTTCCCCATTTGTAGTTCTCATGTTGAGCTAAATGAAACAAAGATCATTTAAACTAAGCTAAGCTAAGATAGTCAACTCTAATTCCAGCTTAATATTCAGTAGACAGCCATGACGGTGGCTCACACCTCCTGTACACCTCCAGGACACTGGGGTGTGCAGCTCGGATCACAGCTGACCCTTCTCACCCTGGACACAGTCTGTTGGACCTGCTCCCCTCAGGCAGGAGGCTCTGGTCCATTCGGACCAGAACCTCTCACCTTAAGAACAGTTTATTCCCCTCTGCTGTTGGACTCATGAACAACAACCATAAAACTGTTCCCACCACAAACACATGACCCTACACTGTGTTCTCTGCATCTGTTCCATTTTTGCACTGATCATCACCTGTGTACATGTATACATCAATCTGCTTAGCACTTTTAATTTTTATTTTCATGTTTATTTAAGTGTTTGTCTTACAGCACGTTTCGCACTAAGTGCCGCAGCAATTTCCTAATGTTGTAAACATTTGTGCAATACTTTTGTTAATAGTCAACGGTGCAATAGACTCCATACTTGAAATGTGCAATTCACTTGTATTTTTATTTTTATTCCTATTTATTCTATTTATCCCCTTCGTATAGTTTATTTATCCCACCCGAGGGATTAATAACGTTTTATCTTATCTTATCTTATCTTATCTTAAACCTGCTCAACATTTGGCAATAAAACCCTTTCTGATTGTGATTCTGATTCACATCTGATGCCTGTCTCCCTTTTTCAGCACATTTTCATCTATTGTCTCTGGTTGTCTAACTGAGGTTTACTTATCCTATGACTGATGTACATCTGATGTAGATCACACATTATAAGGTGATATTACTTGTGGACATTTGAAAAGAAATGAGTTGAACATAGCTCTGTGTTCACTGTCTTGGGCTGTTTAATGCTCACGGCTATGTATTCTGAGACTTCTGTTTGAAATTAAAAAACAATGGTTGAGGTTATGTTCAACAGAAAAATGATAGCAACTGATCACTGTAAAAGAGAAAATCTTTTTTTTCTTTTATGCCCTATACTATGACCATTCAGAGACTCTCAGGTCTGGATGGAAGAACCGGTTTAACATATTTTTGCGAGATCGATATGTTATTAGCAAAATAACATTACTGTGGCTTTGGAGAAGAAAACTGAAACAAAGTCAAAAGAGAGGAAAGAGAATTCCCCTTCACATTTCCCAAAATACTACCTCCCAAGTACCTTTTTTTGTGAGGATTGGCTAGTTGAAGCAAAAGAAACCGATCCAACTTGGCCCTTGAATCCCTGTTTAAATTACATCATTTCTACATCATTTAACCTATCCGAGAATGCTTATTGGCTTTGTCTGCCCCAGTGAAGACTTTTTTTTCACCACTGCTTCCTAATTCAATATTGTGTAATAACAAGTATTATGGCCTGCACATAAAATGCAAGTACACAACTCACATTACACTTTAAATGGACAATATATTCCACATATTTATGTTTAATGAAGGAGCAATTACTGCGTTTTGATCATTTTGCAATAAATTAGGTTGGAAGACCATACGGAGGTTTTTTCCTTCACGGTAACTGGATGAAAATTAATAGGGCTGTGAGAAGGCACGCTTCACTTTGTGAAAAAGTGAGCCTGTTCTCGAGGCGATTAAGGTCTTCTTTGAACTCTCCTGTAGACACAGAAAACCACTCTCACATGTCAGAATAATGATGCTATATTGCTTCTGTCATATACTGGTACATTACGTTTAATCGAGTACCTCACATTGAACTTATAGCAGCATTACTATGTAAAGGAAAGCTGAAATAAAAATATTAATTCAAGATCCAAAATTACCCCTGCCCCCTTTATGACCTGTTCTCCCATCTCCTGCACTTTTTATGTGCAGTCCCTAACATTTTGACAGGAAAAATAAAATATTTACTGGAAGCGTGGTTTCTAAAAAAAGTGTAAGGTCTATTGTTCCTAAAAGTGAAATAGACTTAAGGATTAAACAAAAGATCAGTTCAAACAGCTGAAGAACTCCTGCAAGAAAAAAAAGCGTACAAGCGGAAGTATGTAAAAATATGAATACAGCAATAAAGAAAAGAAAAGAAGCATTGCTGCCTGCTTATATCAGCAAAATCTAGTAAAGAATATTGTAACACAGAAGGTATTTTATTGTGATCTTATAAAGCGAGCTAAGTGGCAGCCAAACTGGCCTCATATTAAATCTATGAATGAGTTAACAGTAACAAATTCCCTAATCATACTTGCCAAACAGACCGAATAATTTTCATGGATACCTTTTTTTTACTGCAACCATTTGTGAGACCAAGCAGACAACAAAAAAGATGTTTGAGGAGAGTCGAAGCTGTGTTTTCTTTTTTCTTTTTCATTTAAAGCGTGCTGCCACTGAGCGAGAGCTGGCTGTGTCAGAAGCACCCAGTAAAACAGAAACTGGCCACGGTGAGTGGTGTCTGTTTA
Organism: Copadichromis virginalis; assembly: GCF_057382275.1. Classification (NCBI taxonomy): domain Eukaryota; kingdom Metazoa; phylum Chordata; class Actinopteri; order Cichliformes; family Cichlidae; genus Copadichromis; species Copadichromis virginalis. The sequence goes on along the minus strand of NC_140628.1, from coordinate 17,368,372 downwards.
TGACTCATTTCTACCTGCAGTCAGGCGGCAGGGAGAAGTGCAAGGGGAAGAGGGAGAGACTGGCGCTAACAAGGGGAGAATTGTGTGGGGATACAAAACAGCGCCGTGTGGTTGTCAGGAAAACAAGGTAGCAGTGAAACCCATTAGAGATGGGCCATTCAGTAGCTGATATTGGCTGTTGTTGACCGGGTATGGTAGACACATGGGCACCTTTATGAGGCAGCTGCTGAAATGAAGGTGGACAAGGGATAGTTTTGATGCACAGTGAAGACATTCTAACCTTTAGGAAAAGGAAAATAATTGGAAAATGATGCGGTTGTTTTCATTAAAATTTAGACGGCAAGCAAGTGGTGGTTAATATGACTTTATTTGCCCTCAAACCGTTCTCGTCCCATAAAGAAGTCATACAGCAGAAATATTGGTGGTGTCTGGAGGAAAGCCCATGTTTTCACATTCAACAATATGTTCACATGGACCCCTCTTTATAAATGAAATGTTTCACTGTACAAACACCACAAGGAAATTATTGGAATTCTGAAAGTATTACAGGTCACAGTCATGTATCCTTCTCAGAAACCAGTGAAGGAAAGACAAAAAAAAACCTTGCTCATTTCCACACATAAGCAACAACACAGTAAAAGGGTAAAAATGTATGTAAAACTCATGTCCTATACTCCATGACAAAGAACCATATTGTCATGGAGTAATAAAATGAAGTACTACACTTTAAAAATCATGCACATTTCTTGGAAATAATGTATTTGCCATTAGGGAACATAGTTGAGAACCATGACTTTACATTTGGGCATTCACCTGACTGACAGACTGAAGGACCGGCAGTATAGTGTACAAGAAGGGATGAGTAGACTATTTCCTAAGGAAGCTCAGAACTTTTAATCTGTGCAGCAAGATGTTGGAGATCTACTACCTGTCAGTAGTAGCAAGTGCCATCTACTTTCCTGTTGTTTGCTATTCATCATCATAAAGCATCAGTGCCTGAGATGCCAGCAGGATCAACAAAATGATTCACAAGGCAGGAACCATCGTTTGCCTGTATGTGGAGGTGTTTGTGTCAGTGAAGGACAACTGCTCTCCATCATGAACAATCCATCACAGCTGCTCCACTCCACACTTCTGAGGCAGCAGAACTTCTTCTCCCTCAGACTGATTCAACCCATAAAGAACGCTTCAGCAATTTATTCCTGCCATTCTTTATTAAACTGTATAATAAGGCTTCTTCCTGTGACAGGTAAACACACCTGTCAGGAATAAGATTTGTCTTAAATTCATACATATCACTCTAACGTTTTATTATTATTATTATCATTATTATTATTATTATTATTATTATTATTATAAGCTACTATTTTTATTCTTTATCCTGCTGCTGTAAAACAATACCAACAAAATTCAACAGTCTATCTATCTCTCCTCAAAATGGTATACTGGTAACATAAATTCATACTATGTACAGAATTTTACGCGAAATCATATTGGCCTTTGGCAACACTTCTAAACCCACTGCTAGATTTTTTTCCCCCTCAGTGAGGATATCGCTGATTGGTTAGTTTCTCAGCAAACAACTGCGTCATTCTACTACTTCCCTTTCCCCCGGAGCAAACATGGCGGAGTACGACCTCACTACCAAAATTGCCCACTTTTTAGACCGACATCTCGTTTTTCCTCTGCTGGAATTCCTGTCTGTCAAAGAGGTACGAAGTAGATGAAAACTTTAACATTTCGGTACATTTTTTTTTGGTGTTTTAACAAGCAGATGTCGGTGTTTAAGCTGCTGTAAAAACCCATGTACTCCACGAGCCACATTGTTTGCCGCTTTGTAAAGAAACGACATTTAACCGGAAGTGTGAAATGTAGGAACGACATTCAAAGTAAAATAAATAAATAAAGTTAAAGTTACCGTTTGAACAAAGCCTGTAAACGTCGAGGAGTTTTTAAAAAGAGAAGATCAACGTTTAGCGTAAAGATTTATGTATATGGCTGAAGAAAAACGTATAACACAAGATTTTATGAGCTATAGTGTCACACTTAAGAATTCAATTTGTTCCATATTTGAAAGACCCGAGTCGGAAGTTGTGCATTTGACTGTGATTCACTTTACACTGGTAAAACCACGCTTTTTTTTTTGAAGTTTTAAATGCAAGTTTTAAGTTTAGCTAAGTGTATGAGTCCACGTTTTCTAAACTCGAAGCAGCTGGTTTTACAGAGTTGTTTGGCGGTGGTACCAGACTTGTCCTTATTCGGTTCAGAGTTATTGCCGTGTGAATGTGCCGGGCGATGAAACATACTGTAGTCCTCTTTCTCTCCGGTAAAGCTAAACCCCAAAACCTGAAAAAGCGAACAACTGGAAAAAAAAATCATGCCCAGTGCTGAAATAGTCATTTAGTTTGGACGTTTTGGTTCACTTAATACAACGTTTGTGGCCAGCAGATTGATGCAGAAAGCTAATAAGACGAGCAAGTTTTTTCCCGGTCGTCTGAAACTATTTATCTACGGAAAATAGCATACTAGACGTTATTGGTTTAACTGTTGCCGCCTTTAGTTGAATCGGCTATAGCCAACAAAGAGAGTGCGCTGTTACAAATACAAAATAATTGTCAGCTTTTGTTAATGTATTGCCCGACGTTATGGAGGAGATGTGCTAAATTTATTCAGTACATTGTGCTTTATAATAATTTAAAAGAAAATCAGTCTTTGTAACTTTGAATCTCAGGGTTTGAATTAATGTACAAAACACTCTGTCCTCTGTTCTGTTTCCTATTATTTGACATGTTTTTTAGATCTACAATGAGCAGGAATTACTTCGTGGGAAATTGGACCTCCTCAGTGACACAAACATGGTGGACTTTGCTATGGATGTGTACAGAAGCCTGTTTGCTGAGAAGGAAATTCCCCATAGTAAGTGGTGGTGCTCAGTGGCTTATCCCGGTTTCTCCAGAGCTGAAACATACACTACTCTACACACTTATTCAAAATTGATTTATCAGTAAACTTGGTTTTACAGCCATTTTTAGTACTGGTGTATTGATTGCTAGTTTATAGTGTTGCTGCATCTAATGACTTTCTTTCTCTTTCCTGTGTCAGCGCTGAAGGAGAAGAGGACAGAGGTTGTGGCCCAGCTAAAGCAGCTGCAGTCAGAGACCGAACCCATCGTGAAGATGTTTGAAGACCCTGAGACAACAAGGCAGATGCAGTCAACCAGGTAGAATCTGTTATTTCCTACTCTAAACATATCATTCAGCTGTATTTAATTAGTGTCCCAAAACAGATTTTATGCCAAACATGAGGAGTTTGTAAAATTTACTGGCTCTTGGGTTAGTAAAACCGGCACAGCAGCATAGCTAATGGATTTTATGAAGTCCAAGGAGCTGCACATTGAACAAAAAATGTACTTAGCCTTCTCAGGAAGACATAAGTTAAAAAAAAAAAGGCAGATGGATAATGTTATGATTAACTTTATCGGGACTGTTTTGTGGTAATTTCAATTAAAACAGTCATATCCAGCTTTATCTGTTCATTTGTTTCTTGGCAAGAGTGTGTAGGGTTTATCAAGATCATTTTCTAGTTTAATGTCTTTCTGGTTTGTGCTTTGGCTGCACTTATTTATTTAAGCCACATACTTGTAGAAACTGTTGTGTGAGATTCAAAGCCTGATAGTGGCAACAGTGTATTAGCGCTTGTCTTTTTATTGTTCGTTTGCTGTCAGCACAAAGTGAGGAAGAAAGTTTCTGTCTTATGTTTTACATCAATCTTTTCTTGGTTTATAAAACAATAGGAAACTCACCGGGGGTTAGTTGTCTTTAATTAAAAATGACAGTTTTATCCCACGATTCTGGACTAAATTCTGCTTAATGCAGTTGCTTGTTTTTAACGTTATGCCTCGTTTATAGGATCACCTGGTGCTGGAAATAAATGGTTAAATGGTTTAACAGAAGATTCACATCAAACAGTTTCCCCAAGTGTGTTAGATTAAAACTCTCATCCTATAGTTTGTATTGAAGTTACCACTTACCAGGCTTTTTTTTTTTTTTTTTTTTTTTTTTTTAAGACTTCTTCTGAAGCCGTAATCCAAACTCAGCTGTCATAGTAAATCATGTTTTACCATATCTATAAACAATCTGTCATTATTGGATACACTCTGTGGAATATAATCACCATTAGGATGACCAGTGATTTATGTTCTCATTTGTTTGGAGTTGTTAAAGCACTGAAAACCACTTTGGGGTTTTTGAGTAGACAAGCTACTGATTGCTTGGTGGGGGGTTTTGTGTGTGTGTGCTAACATCTCCTGATGGGTGCAAAGCGACAGATTGGATCTTTTACATCATCAGTTTGTTAAGCACTGTTAAACAGCCTAGGGTTTCAATGATTAAACACTGGAGTGCCATGAAGTTGTAATGTTGTCAGTTTTACTCTTGATACTGGAGAAATAAATAAGACATTTCCTGTTTAACTTTACTACATTAAATTTATCTCGAAAATTTTATCTCACCAATTTCTTTTCTAATTTACGTTAAGATTAAGACGGTTGTCTATGATGCATTTTCCATGTTCCCAATCCAGAAGAGAGATCTCTCTTTTGGAGCTTCTGTGTGAAGGGCAGGAGCAGCAGCACCGCCATCCAACAGACACACACAGCCTGCTCTTAGTGAGGATTGGGAAAGCTGTGGTTACACTTGAGTATAGTCACACTTGTTGCCACATATGCAACAAGTCTTTTGCATGTAAGACCACAAACATGAGCAATATGTGGAAAAATCTAGTAAGATCACATCACACGTAGTAGGAGAAATGGATCTGTCTATTCCCCCCACGTGGGTTGCATATAGAAACGACATACTTAATTAAGTAAATGATACAAGCATGGGTTATTAGTGTATAAAAGCAACCATCAGTAAGCTGTGGATGTGCTTTTAAATGCAATCTGAGCTGCTGTTCAGATGTCTACTTGTCAACACAGACTGTTTTGTTAGTGTGAAGTAGCCCACTGGACAGGGAGTAGGAGGATGTCTGCCTGGTACATGGTAATTATATAACTCTAATCACCAGCAAATTGAATTTGTTACTTTGCCTCTGTCCTCAACTCAGGTGTACTGTGTTTTCTATTTTATTTATGCCGCACCAATTGACAGCAACAACAGTCTTTTCAAGAACCCTACAAGAAAACTGCTTGTCAGGAAATAAAGGTTAATAGAGGGTTAGCTGGATCCCCACTAATGATATAACTGTCCTCAGCCTGATCAGCCCCAGCCACTGGCCAGTCGTCTTACCTGAGTAAATCTTTTCTGGCCTCAGGATATTTCTTATGTGGAACCTTATTAAGAAACTGTGTTTTGTGGCAAGAACTGCACATGCTAGTGGGTGTGTTAATTGATCGCAATATGTGTTACTAGCGTGGACAGCGGGCTGAAATTTCACAGTAGAGGGTGGATATAAAGGATCTTTAGCTTCAGAGCCTAAATCAACTTCATTTAACAAACATCACACTTGTGCCAGTAAATGCACACTCATTCATTCCCACTGTGAAAGCGAACTCAACCCAGGCACACACATAGTTTCTATGTGGTGTTCACATAAATAGATTTTAGGTCACAGGCAAAGTTGTAAAATGCATTCAGGAGAGAACAGTTAAGGGAAGCCAGTGCATTCCTTTATTTTGGCAAACCCATAGAGACACAGAGGCTGTGCTGAAAAATCAGTATTCACTTTATTCACCAGACATCATTTGTTTGACATGGCTAACATAGATTTATGTTGGCCAAACCAAATGTAATAAACAGCCTATCACACCATTTTAAAAGTGAAATGGTCTTCATTTATGTATGGTTCTTGATTTGGCCCAAAAGTGGAAAAATATACCTGAATGATGGTCTAAATGCCAGTTCCTTAGCCAAACGGCAACTCAAGTTAAATGGTCTCTAACTAAAGGAACTGTCTTGCTTTCTTCTTTTTGTTTCTGTCTTCCAGAGATGGACGAATGCTCTTTGACTATTTGGCAGAGAAACATAACGTAAGTTGGCCTGATTTGCTGACATCTCACTTCTTCGCTGCATTTCCCATGGCTCTTTTGTGAACTCATGGTTGTTTTAGGGGCAAAGCGGGAGGGACAGGCCGAGCAGGGAAATGCAAAATTACTTCCCAAAACCCTTAACTCATTTTCGGGGTTTGTATGGCTTGCACAAATTCTGTGGACATTTACATTCTGTGGTGAATTGTTAAGAATAAACGGAGTAGCTCGGGACTCGTGGATAGAGCCGCAAGAATGCCGGAGGTTCTATATTTACCGTGATGTTTGGCTTCTTACCCTCCCCTCCATCGGTCCCCTCCTACTCCGGTATCCCGCTGACCTGCATGCTGTCCTCAGTGCACCTCGACACAGCCCGAGCTCAGAGCCCCTCAGTATACACTGGGAAAGGCTTGGGCGGCAAAAGGCGCTTGCTGCCTGTCACGGTTGTTCTGAATCTTCTTGAATGGCTTGACGTTAGCTCACGCTGCTCTGAAATACTGGACAGGAAGGACATTTAAATATAGGAAGACATGTAGGCTTGAAATGATAGCCCCATATATAATATATAGTTCATATAACCACATCTTGGAAGGCATTTTGTTTTGGTTTGTTTTGCTTTTTTAATTTAAATAGTCCCTTCCTTTTCATTGGGGGAAAAAAATGACTTAGCAGTGTTCCACCACAGCAGGGAATTATTCAGATGCAACAAATAAATATGGAATATTGTCATATTTGTGATTTAATTTATAGGTCATTTGTGTTTCTCTGGAGTTTTTGTTATGACTGTTGTTAAACTTTTGTGTTTATTTTACTTTTAACAAAACAAAATCAGAATTTTATCCATAATGTGTTAATAAATATATATATATATATATATATATATATATATATATATATATATATTGTATTTCAGCTGATTACATTCTGATGATACCAGCTCATGTTATTTACTTTTTATTTAATGCAATGATGGTTTAAAACTTGACATTGCTATTTTGTTCCTGATCGTAAGCTCACATCATGATTCTAATAGCATGAAATGCGGCCATTTTTTTAAAACCTGAGATACATGGAAGTTGTCTTTGAGCACATTCCTGTGACACACTGCTTGTGGCAGTAGTGAAACTGGGGCCTCGCCTACGGTCTCTCCTAACTTGTTTCATTTTAACCCAAGCCACAATGTTTTCTCAGTTGAACCAAACAACTAGAGAAAGTAAAAGAGAACAAGTGGTGAAAATGCTAACGAGTGAGTGAAACAGGACACCATCACCACATCACCTGTTTACTTATATGATCAAAAGCTTTATAAACATAATTTACAACTGTATAATGTTCTGTAAAGAATTATCATATAATTTTGATAATCGGTCAACATTTCAATGATTTCATCTTTTTTTTTACTGTAGAAAAGGTCTCAATACATACCAATGTCCCCTTTAGAAATGGTATTTATAAAGTTTTAGTCTTACCATTTCACGTTGTCAGCAATTCACGTTGTCTCTGTAACATTTGTGTTTATGCTGTATTTCTCTTGCAGTTTCGTCAGGAGTATTTAGACACCCTGTACAGGTATGCCAAGTTCCAGTACGAGTGTGGAAACTACTCTGGTGCTGCAGAGTACCTCTACTTCTTCCGTGTCTTGGTAAGCTTTCAGCTTTGGTCGCACACATTCAACACATTTACAATCTATTGAACATGAATGGTGGCATTTGCTGATAACCGGTACCCCTTCACTTAACAGAGTGCCAGTACTATTTTTCTATCCTCATTTATATACTAGCTCAAGGCGTTCGTCTGATATATTAAAATTGAACGTCACATTAGGTTTGCCAGATAGCTTTAATTCCTCCATATGCCAGTGCTTGCATAGCAGAGGAAAAGAACACTTAGAAGTAATTGAATGTGAAAAGCTTACGTCATTGCCTGTTCAATTCCCTGCACGTCTTCTGTATTAGGAGGAGACTGCTGCTCTAGGACTTGAGTAGGATCTTTTACTGGGCCAAGTGATCAGTGGCAGACTGCATAATCTGTCTGTAGTCTTCTCACGGGGCGGGACTCAGTAGACAGCTTATTGATTTGAGTGCTGTGGCCAGAGAGTCGCTAGTCACGACTTCTGAGCTTATGTACTTAGTTATGCAAGGCATCTCCCAGTTACCATTAAGAGGGTTTCATGCAATTTGCAAGGTGTTTCTAAGAGGGTGTGTGATTATCATGGGGGATGAAAATTAACTGTACGTAATTAATAGCTGTCTTCATCATACAGCTATCTTTCTATTTTGAATTTGGAGTGATGAGCTGGAGGACAAAGCCAAAGTTTTATTAAGTAGTTTTCAAGATGTTTCAAAGTCCAGTGATTGTCTCGCAGAGAAAGATAATTACTGTTCACCGAGACCACTGCCAGTATTCAGTTTATGTACATGCACGCTCTCTATGTTCTCTATAATGGAGCCTGACTGACATATTTGTGAGGCTGATGTACTGGCTGATATTAGCTGTTTTTCCAATGTAGTGGTATCAGTATTTAAAACCGCTAATAAATGAAAATTAAAAAGGTAAAAAAGAGACGAGAAACACCCTTCAACCATATTATGAATTTTGATGATGCTTATTTTGTCCAGCGAAAGGAATTTTGCATCTTCCCTGTTGGCAGCACAACACACGTTTGGAACGCCAGAAACACAAACAGTTGATCTTAGCTGAGTTGGGCAGAGCATAAATGAGTAATCCACTGGATGTTCTGACAATTAAAATAAAAAGGCGGGGGGTAAACGGCAATGTCATGTTATCTTATTAAGGAATTATAACTACACCCAATAAATGCCTGGGAAATCTGATTATGTTTAATTTGTCTGAAAGAAAAAATATCCATAAACATTTTTTTTAAATGCCCAGGAGGATATATTAGTATCACTCTTGTTTCTTTAAAAAAAAAAAAAAGGAAAAAAAAAAAGAAAGCAACCTCATATCGGGTGGCCTCTACTTTACAAACACAAAGACATATTGTGTATAGAATCAGAAAATGAGAGTGGACTCACCTGGATGCATTAAAAAACTCACAATTGCCAAGTTTTGGTAAGTGCAATGATCAGTGATCGTGGTGTTTTTGTGACACGTAGGGGACTCTCCAAGCTTGTACAATTTGTTGACTAAAGTCATTTGGAATAAATCAAAATGCCCTGCAGAAATTAAACTCTATTGTTACTCCTTGTGTGTGATCTTAGATCAAGTGTTTGTGAGTTAAACTTGGAGCTGAATGTCCTATAATGAGCGATGGAAGCAGCCTGCATAGTTGGTGGTTTCACAGTGTCACTCACTTGTCCTCTAGCTTTGTTGTTCTTTTGTTTCAGCATTTAGCTGTGTGGTAAAGCAAGGACTTGTGCTAAAGCAGGCCAGGCAGAATAATATCAACATTTTGTCTGTTTATTAGAGTGAAAAATATTAAGACCATTTTTGGTTGTTTCTGTCCTCATTAGCATTTGATACGGCACTGCATCCTGTCTTTTGGATGTCAGTGACTCTGCCTAGTCATTAGGGCTGCCACAAGCGATTATTTTGATGGTCGATAGGTTGGGCCATGAAGCATACACCCGACCCATCCCCAATCTGGGGAAATGAAGGCCGCATTTGTCGGAGTCTTGGAATTTGGACAGTCTTCGTTGTGTCGCTGTAATGTAATTGGCCTACAAATGCAGGCACAGGAAGATGCGCTTCCTGAATTTGGACACAGCTACGATACCGGACACGGCTTCTTCTTCTTCGGGGTTTAACGGCAGCTGGCATCCTTGTGCATGCAGTGCTGCCGTCTTCTGTTTCAGTCCGTTATTACACTCTTAAATCCTACTACTTATTCCTGCGTCTTTTGGGATCTTGGCTTCAAAGCTTCAAATGACGCGTCGACTATTACATTCGTCGACGTAATCGTGACTAGTCGACTAATCGTGGCAGTCCTACTAGTCATGCACATCTCTGTTCCCCTCCTGAAAATCTTGGCAACGATTCTTCCCTACAAACAACTCTTTTAGCCCAAAGCAGTTGGGTATTTTACTGATGTGCTCAGATCTGTTAAGGGAAGAGACAAATCAATAGCGTGTAAGAAAAGTCTTCAAAAGCTTGCAAGGCGTATGACCCACTATCCCAACAACAGTTGTTTATGGCGTTGCAACTCAGTCTAAATAAACCAAAATTGCTCTAATTGAGGTATGCTGTTCAAAGTCCAGCAGAGTCCCTTTTTTTTAACCCTCAAATTGTTAGTTTCCTCATTTCCAGCCTCTGTAACTGGATATCTGTTGCTTACTCTTGACAATGCGAGAGGCTTTTTAGAAAGGGGAATAGGTAGAAATGGGTTTCATTAGTGAGACTCTGTGCACTACTCCCTCTCCTCCTCCTGTCTTTTTTTTGTGTTTTTGTGGACCTCCCATCCTCACAGGCCCCTTGTCTGCCCCCCCCCCTTCCGTATGGGAGAGGTGAGGTTCCATAAAGTCATTTAACGTGGGAAACCCAGTCAATTAAACGAAAGAAGCCAGCCTTGCAAAATCCATGCCTCAGGTCTTGTTACAGTGTGGCCTAGCCCGAAAAGAGCAACTTATTCATATCATCACTTAATGCAGGGATTGAATGTTAAGAATAAAGATTGAGTATCCCGACGGATCCCCAGCACAGTAAATTTATTGTTGCTGGTCAGTCAGCGAAAATGTGCCCATTTCACAAACCAATGGAAACTTAAGGTAACTGCTGGAAAAACCCAGGTATTGAAACTTTTCTAGCGTGGCGACTAGTGAAAAGCCAGACTGTGTGTGTGTGTAGAAAGCTGCCATAATGACCTGGAGGTCAGCCAAACGTAGCAGGCAGGGACTTCCAAGAGAGAAAAAATAGCAAACAAAACAAAACACTAGAACAGATGAAACGCTGACCTTTATATCGGCAGCATAGCCAGTTTCTTCTCAGAGCTACAATGCTGATCTTTCTTGTGACTTCTGCAAACCCCCCTTCAAAAAAATCATTCATTATAGACCAGAGACGTGCTCTGTGATCAAAGAGCGCTGCTCCGACTGGTTGGCTGCACACAGCATCTTACTGTTTTCTCCTTTGGGGGAATACCACAAGAGATTTTCCAAATATTTTCCCTTTACCTGCCATCATCTCATATTATAACAGCTTGATGAAATGTTATCAGACTGTAGCTGTTTTTTGCTAAGCAAGAAATCCCTTTATAGCCAAATAATCACCAATTTCAGTTTCAGTGGAAACCTGTTCTCTTATTTTTCCTTTTTGTTTGAAGCGTTTCCTGCGTGTGTGCATCTGTCGTGTCTCACAGTCTACTACAGCAGCTGTCCGATGTTGTACAGGGGCGTTTGGTTAGCATCTAGGTTTCTCTGGACGCTCCACAGACACCCACCCCGACTTCCTGCTTGACTCATGTCAATGCGTCTGGTGTTTGGTGTTATCGTGGACTACTGTGGCGCACAGTTTCCCATGAGCCCTAGGGTGTAGTCCAGTGGTCCACTACAGAGTGATTGCATCGCAGAGGTTCAGAGGCATTCTCAACCTGCGTTTCATTACAGGATTCTTTTCTTTCTTTCTTTTTTTTTGTTTGTTTGTTTTAGCTGGGTTCTGGGAATCAGAAACTGTAACCTGCAACACGTTTGAGAGTAATTATCCTCTCAAAGATGTGTCTTGTTAGCCTTGGTTCATATTTCAGCCTAATTACCTTGTGATTAAGACAGAGTTGTCCAGATTTATTGAAGGTGATGGGTGGCACTTTTCATTTCTTGTTTAAAGAGCAGCAATATTTGCAAGAAATAATAACAACTCCAATTTTCTTGGATATTTTGAAGTTGGATCATTTAAATATTAATGAAGACTTATTTTATCACTCCTGTGCCGCTCTGTTGCACAGACTTGGGCAGTGCGATCTTGATTCAGCAACATCCTAACTACACAGCCATGCTAGCAAATAAAAAGTCATGACCTATGTGCCACATTCATTTAGAACAGTCTCCGATTTGTGCCCTGATTTTATCAATCTGAGATATAATCTTTGGATTAGTTCTGATAGCAAACAAGTCAAAAGTATCCCCTTGCAATAAATACAATTCGAATTTTAAACAATGGTTTCATCTTGCTGAAGCGTTTTTAAACCTGAGGACCTTATTGGCATTACCCAGTCAAATGAACTCTCCAACCAAATGCTATAATTCTGTAGGACTGTTCAGGAAATTTCAGTGACACATTCTTCAAATATGTCCTTAATGTGGCAATTTACCCAAAAGTGCTTTGAATGTGGTTCTATTAAAGTCTTTCATAATTCATTTCTCTTGTCTGTCAAGCTCCATTCCCCTGCCATGACATAATTTAATTGGTTTGAAGGATATAAATGAGAAAAGTTACTGTATCATACAACACTGCTACTGAAGCCAAGCAAATGGTGACAAGCCCTGGCTTGCTGCGTATGGATGCAGATGTTGCCGCTTGGTCTGCCAGCCTGTATGAGAACAACCTTAATTAGTATTTGGTCTGTCAAGTAATGTGGAAAAACACTTGTTTTGCAGGTGGGACTGTGTCATCAGTTTAACAAATGTATCATGTTGTCCGTTTCAAGGTCCCATCTACAGACAGGAATGCCCTGAACTCGCTGTGGGGCAAACTGGCCTCTGAGATCCTGATGCAGAACTGGGAGGCAGCCATGGAGGATCTCACCCGCCTGAGAGAGACTATCGATAACAACGTAAATGCCCCACTTCTCAGAATTTGATACCACATTTAGATTCCCTTACATAGACTCCCGTATTGACATTTCACTTGCAGTACAGCTCTGCTGTGGCGTTTTATTTCTTGCCACACACACTCATCTGACTGCTTAAGAACTTGGATTTGTGTTAAGTCATTATCGGTGTTTCTTTGGAAGCCGAGGTGATTTCTTTGTTTTGAAGATGAGAAGAGCATTAATAGAACTGTCTTGAAACATATTTGTGACATAAAATGACTTTCTTTTTTTTCTCTTTGCCTTTTGGTGGTCTCTTTTGGACCTTCTTTCGTGTCTGTCTTCATGCTCGACTGGGTTTCTGCCTTGGCCTTGGCTGTGTCCAGACCGTCAGCTCCCCTCTCCAGTCTCTTCAGCAAAGGACGTGGCTCATTCACTGGTCTTTGTTTGTCTTCTTCAACCACCCCAAGGGCAGGGACAATATCATTGAGCTCTTTCTGTATCAGCCACAGTAAGTACCATTTTTATTATACATTTTTTCAGTCTTTTGACTTCAATCATTCTTTTAGAGAGGAATTTGAAAACTGTTGAAACAATCCCAGGAAGTAGTTGAAAAGATCAGATACATTTCCCCTGAACAATGTCTAAAAGAAGAAAGGCACAGTTTTGCAGTGTGGTTGAGACTCGGCCCTGTTGGCTGTTTAAACTACACTCAGAATGGCATTTTGTGGTTTAGCATTACAAATGCAAATGAAAATGAGATAATGTCTCGAAAAAATTTTATTTATTTTTTTTGCATTTTGAGAATGGCCGTGACTAAAAAAAAATGATATGCTGTGGTTACAGTGTTATATTTTGACCCTCTAACGTGTTATCTGACTTGTATATATCAAAATGCTTCATAAAACATTTTACACGCTGAACTTGATTTAGAGGGAAACTGTTTTCTGTCATGACACGTTTTTTTTGGTGGTGGGCTTCCTCATGAAACACTGCTGGTTTTTTCAAAGTGGTTTCTGAAGTGTGTTTTCGTGTGGTCTGTTTACTCTCCAAGTCGAGAACCAGGCCATATGTATCGCAGATCGGAAACTTTATACACTGTGTTAAAATTTGCACACCACCTATTTTGATGTCTTAGCTCCCTCCCCTGTTCTGATTGCAGGCTTGTATAATTGTACAGATGATTGGGCTCCACAGACAGTATGACAGGCGACCACAACACAGCACACTCAAATGTCTGGTTCCCTGAATTTTACTCAGTTTTTAATTTTATTGTGGATGATTAAGGAGGCCTGCCCAATAATTACTCATGAAAAGCTCACCCAGCCATCTGTTTGGACAAACTGAGGTAGATTTGTGTGCTTTGCAGTTTCACAGTCTTGAAACCTCATGTTTTCCCTGCTGAGGCTTGGCTTGGCTCTTGTTTCCCATCTCTTGACCAGTACTTCCTTTGGCTGAAGTTGGTGACCAGTGGTTGGCCTTCAGCTCCACATTTGACCTCCCTTACCCCTGCAGTCAGCAAATGTTGGTCCAAAGCCTTGTTTGTGTACTATTGACAGAGTGCGCAGACCTCAGGGGAAATAATATCCAGTAACAAAGTATAAGACTGGTGCAAAATAGTCAAACAGTACTGCAGTAGTACACCCTGTGTTACTTGATTGTTGAAATCCCTCCTTGGGATGTTTGACATGACTTTCTTTTTCCTACAAGCTGTAAAACGGGACCTGTTCCTGTGTTCTCACACAGACTCCTTAAATAGAGGAAACCTGAACTCATAGTTGATTTCTTGGCTGCATGCCTCAGTAGCATCTTCAGTAAACCAGTGCAGTGATGCTTGTTGCCTGAAAACTCAAAAAAAAAAAACAAGTCTCCTAAGTGGGTTAGAGTGAATGCACCAAGAAGGCTATGGTACAGTGATTCATGCAAGATTGCTTGTTATTGGAGCCCCCAGGAGAATGAGTAGGTGTAAGTTAATCAGGAACACAGCAGGGAGCGTTGTGGGTTTTTTTTTTTTCTTCTCCTTCTTCTTCACGGGAGTCAAGCAACTACAAAGCAAGAAAGGGAGCTCTCCTAAAACCAGGCCAACAGTGGCTTTTTAAAGGTAGCCCACTGCCATTTTTAGACTGAACTTCACAAATGCCACAGGTTCCCCTGTCCCTTTAATTGATTTTGATAATTAAGCCTGGTTTAGAACCGCTCCTCTGAGTAACATGTGCTCCTTTGGCCTTAGCTATGGAGAACTGAAGGAACCTACCTGGGCTAAACAATTAGGTGAATTCAGTTGGCTAAGGACCGTGGCTTTCAAAAGTCTGCTAACCGTTTACAAAAAAAATTAAACTGCACACTAAAGGATTGCAAACCCTCTTAAAGTCATGATAAGGGCATTTTAATACTGGGTATTACAAAACTGTCAGAACACACAGTGAATTGCAACTTGGTGCATATTTTCTTGGATAGCCACAGACTGGGCAGAGTACACGATGACTCCAGTCCACTGTCAAAACTATTTATAAAGAGCATGCAAGCAGATCAGAACTCAGCCATGGAGTAATGAAAGAAGGTAAATCACAATTTACTTTTACACCATGTGAACAGCAAAGAGCTTGCTGGTCCTTAACCTGAGGCAGTGACAGCAGCACAATGCACTATGGAAAGCTGACAAGCTGGCAGAAGTAGTGTGATGCTTGGAGTAATGTTTTGGTGGGAAACCTTGCGTCCTGGAACTCATGTTAAGATTACTTTGACACATAGCACCTACCTAAACATTGCTGAAGATGTTCACCCCTTCATGGCAGTGGTATTCACTGGTGGAAATGGCCTCTTCCAGCAGGATATTACATTCTGCCACAAACATTTTTCAACAATGGTTTTGGGAATATGACCATGTTGTCTTGGCATCCAAATTTCCCAGATCTCAATCTGTTTGAACATGTGTGGGTTGTGTTGTTAAAAACAAGTCCACGTAGTTTCAACATTGCAACTCAAATTACTTAAAGGACCTGATGTTTTTACAGAAACAGTATCTCCACAGTTGGTGTGGGATTATAATGAGCCTGAAACAGTGTTGTCTCTCTCGTGTTCAGCCCTTAGCAAGTTGACCTGTGCTTGGAGCATCAGTCCCTCTTGGATTGAGTTTCAGCTACTGGGCAGGTCCCTGCTCACTGATCTGTATCTTCTTGCCAGAATCCCCCCCTAAGATGCTAATGAAAGAAATGGCTAAAACTTGAACCCAGGCCGACCCAATGAAGGTCCCGTTAGGACATTTATCTGTTTAGCTGAAAAGGATTTTCTCTGTTGAAAATGCCAGGAGCCTGATAAGAATCCCAAAATGTTATATTATGTGTCCTTGTAAAGATCACATCTATGCTTACGTTGGTCTTAAAAGTGATTGCTTTCATCCTACCTCACTCCAGATACCTCAATGCTATCCAGACTATGTGCCCCCACATCTTGCGTTACCTAACTACAGCGGTCATTACAAACAAGGATGTCCGTAAACGTCGGCAAGTTCTGAAGGATTTGGTGAAGGTCATACAACAGGTAAAAAAAACACACAAAAAAATCTGTCACAGAGTGCACAGTTATTAGGTCATTACTTATTGGCCATACTGGCTTTGAAGGGTGGGTAACTGATCATGTAACCCAATAGCATTGCTAACACTTCACTTTAAGCACAAAATATATTATAGTTTGAGTCAAGCAAGAGAAGCCTTGAACTCCTGATGAATGGCAGTAAACTGATTAACTGTTGTGTGCCCATGCCTTATCTACCAATGACAGTAGCTGGTTCAGAGATCTAAGCACTGTTTTGATTGGCTGTTGGTAATGAATAAAAGATGTCCTCAGTACTGTCTGCTCTATAGCCTTATGTGAGTTAAGAAATTTAGAGCCCTTCAGAGTTCAGAGCATGGTTTCATTTATTTAGCAATTGTGTCCAGCAGGTGGTGGTTCTGACTACATTGTAAAACGCTTGAACTTCATATACAGATAGTGATTTACGTTTGCTATATTTGTCGTATTTATTTCTAAATAAACTGTATAAACTACTTGCACCTTACTGTCGATGAGCCCTAACTTTCTAACTTAGACACACAAATATGTTTGTACCTGTGATTTTTATGTTCTCAGGAATCTTACACCTACAAAGATCCGATTACAGAGTTTGTGGAGTGCCTGTACGTGAACTTTGACTTTGACAGTGCTCAGAAGAAGCTCAGGGAATGTGAATCGGTGAGTACCCACTTCAGTCATCTCACCAACAGTAAATTCATCATTTTGCTCCCAAATGGAGAAGAAATGTTGTTTTGGTTTTTTTTGTTCATCTGCGTGACAATATGGGGGTCTTCTGAGGACGTCTGATTTGTGGGTCAGACCCCTGAACTTTCACACGGAGCATCATAGTATTAATGGTTAGTAATCGTGTCATCTGTGTGTGACCTTCTGCACGTTCACACAGCGATTCTTTTCGCCACAGTTCTGCGTGGGTCCAGTGAGGCAGAGCAGTGATAGGCTGGGCCTTGTATCTCACTGTCTGATATGTAGAGGTCTCCTTGGACACTGTATGACTCAGGCTTCAGTCAGATTATGCTATGTCCTGTAATTGACCCATCAGCCTAGTCGTTAACAATAAAAGCTTTATAAGCACAAGTCTCTGCAGAGGCGTGCAGACACTCGGTTTAAGAGGGAGATCTGTCATAACACCACTGTTCAGAGCATTTGTTTCCATTTCGGTTTGCAATGATGAAATGTAACTTAATATGAAATATGAGTAGCTTACAGTAAAAGTCTTCTTTGTGTGTTGACTACAAAGCTTAACACACTGAACAGCATGATGATTTGAGAACTTGTCCTTGAACAAGATAAGATTTACAGCTCACTTTGCGGAAGAAACCCGCAAAGACATGATGCAAAATAAAAATAACATTCTGCCCTCTTTTTTCCCAAAACCTATTCAAGGTCTGTGTTCAGTCTTTTCTAGAGAATAGTGCTAATTTAGTCCATGTTCTCCTTCATGTCATACACTCAATTTCAATAATTTGCAGTAGAAACGCACACAACTTGGTCCAGTCTTTTTATATTACTGACTATATACAAAAGACTGGCTACAGCTGCCTTTGCTGGGACACGTGTCATGCAAAGAGGTCACACCAATGTCTGGGCTGGTGGAGTAACAAAAAAGTTAAAAAAAAAAAAATCACCCCTGTTTTTTGTTTTCTGTTTTGTTTTTATTTTTTACAGGGGGAAACCATCTATAGAGGCCAGCACCAGATTGTAAACATGCGTTCTAACGCTTTAAAATTGATCGTTTTAACATGAAATTCTCTTTTGGGCACTTTCGCATTGTTTACATTTTTTAGCTCTGGAGGTTGCTGCTTAGTGTGAGACGAGCAGAACAGGAGCCCACTCTTAAAAAACGGCCCCACTCTACCACTAGAGATTTAAAAATGCCACAGGTTTTTGTTTGAAAGCGTTATTAGACTGGGTGAATAAGAAATAATGGCTCTTCTGACTCATTTTTCACTTTAAGGTCAATTTAATTTAATTTTGGGCACTGTGGTGCATAATTGAGTTATTTGGCTTAATTTGTATCTTCTGATCTCAAATATTGCCAGCAGTGTTCTTTTTCTTAAGGTTAATTCAAGATTTTGCGCAATTTTTACATTTGAATTCTGTCAGGTTTGTGTGTGACAGACAAAATAATAGGTACATTGAAACTAGACAGTTGCCACAGTTTATCAAAGATTGTTGCATTAGTGACCTTTGTATATAAGATACATGGATACTCTAAAGGATATTCTGGACACATTCTGTGGTAAGTAATCAAATTTAAAGACGGAGCAGGTGTCCTGATTGTTTTGCTATGTACATATTGTGTGTTTATTTAGTAGAACTTAATCTCTTAGTTCATTCTCTGCATACACACTGCAATTTGGCTTTCCCAGATGACGTGCTAATTTGGAGGTGCAGAGGATTGAAAGACTAAACTTAGGGCTATTTGGCCCCCGTTTCATCTTTTGCCTCTTGCAGATAAATGAAAAACATGTGGCCTGATCAAATGGCTCTTTCTTAGGAGAAAATGTTTATAACTCATGTCAGTGGTATACTTAAGGTTCTGTTTCATTTAGATTTATTCTCTTTTCTCTAATATGGAGTCATCTGCCTCACCATATCGCTACTTTACATAGAGAAATTTAAAACGAAATTAATTAGCCAAATTTGTTTTTATGTGATTATGTACTTAAAAAAAAAAAGAACACATCCAACGTGGGGAAAAAAAATATTTTTCTGTAAGGTCTACACTGACTAAAATATGACACCGCCGTCCTTGTTAAACACTTGCACGCTCTTTTTAGGAGCTCTCTGGGTAGGTCCTGACCTCACCTCGTGGGGTTTTGTTTACATACTCGACTGTGCTTGAAACAGATGCTCACTCCCAATTTCCTCTCAGAGCCCAAGTTATTCCAGGTGCTTTTAACACTAGCTTACCTGTCAGTCTTATCAGAGCATGTCCAGTTGGCACAAAAGGCTTCTATTAACCTTGTCCAATTCACAACGAGTTGGGTGGTTCCAAAGTGTTTAACAGCACCTCTAATGCATTACTGTGATGCTATGCAAACATGTGTTTGTTCCCAAAATGGTCTTGTTTGAAGTCGGTGAGACATTTGTGCGGGGAAAGAAAAGTCACACGCAAGAGAATAGTTTCATTGGTTAAAGGATCTCACAGACCATGGAGTGATTGAAGTAAACCACTACACACTGCAATTGGTTTTTGTCTTGATGAACATTTGTAGTGCCTCACATTTGATCCGCTGAGAACAGTGGCACCCATTTATTTGCTGATTGCCACAATAGCACGACATGCGTATTGTTTTCAGCTCTCCCAACTTCAGTTCACTGCAGCCGGTACAAAAGTATGAGCCAAGTGCTTTCAAATAGGGAGTTTAGCTTGGTTAGGCTGTACAAGTTGTTATTTGTTTCTTTCCCACTCCACCCAAATCTGGAATCGCTGTCAGATGTTAGATGCTTGCATGGCAAAAGAATGAAAAGTATAGGGCTACCTATAGTCCGGCCCTCAGATTGCACATAAATGGGCTCTTCGGGCCCCTTCCAGAATTTGTTTAAGCTTTGTGGTCTGAATCCCAGATGACAATAATTAGGGCACTTAGCTGTTCAAAGTTTATCAGCCTTAGATAAGCATTGTCATAGCTGAAAACGTGTGTTGCCTGATAGCGCCATGTAGTTGGGATTTATTCAAGCAGAACTTTGTGCAGATAGCAGCTTTCTAGGCTTAAGAAAACAAAGAGCTGGTAATCCTTACAGAACTTTTGAAGATAGAGGTCTGTGATGTGAAATAGCTCTCACTGGTGCATTGGAATGCAGTAAGCACTGGGAAATGGGAGCATTTCATACAGTAGTACCTCTGGGACCGTAGTTGGAACATGAACATTTATAGTAGATAAATGGATGAATAGGCCATATGCAGCAGTAAGAAAGAGTCAAAATGAGGCTGCATTTGTTATTGTAACCGGCCACAGGTGATTTTTTATTTTTTTTTTCCCCAGTACATATTTTTGAAAAAAATCAGTGTCATTTGTGAATGGAATTTAGCTTGTGGTGTTGCAGATGCTGGATGACAGTAGCTGTGAAATTTGACAATCCTACAGAGAGGAGAGAGAGAGAGTTGACACTGAACCAACAGCCTAGATGACCGGTGATAAGTCGCTGACAGGGTGGTCATCTCTGTGGCTGCATCTGTTCTTACTGAATGGTGTAATGTGGTGGTTGTAGAATCTGAAGATTTGTGGTTGTTTTTGAAGTGTATTACTTAGAGAGGGAACTTTATTCTGAAACAAAAATGCAGACAGTGTAGTTCTTCCTACCCTATTTACTACAGCAAAAACCAAGTTGGAATTGGGCTTAAGTGAACTGAATTCTTTTCCCCCTTATTACATATGACATTAAATAAAAGAGGCAGACAAAGCACTCATGACTTTCCACTCTGTCTGGTCCAAACTCAGAGTTGTGTGTATTTTAGGCCAGTGTCCTAGATTGATAGAAATAAGCATTGCTTTCATACCTGTTGTACAGTGCTCTAACATGAACTTCTTTCCGTCTCTTAGGTTCTTGTGAATGACTTCTTCCTGGTTGCTTGCCTGGAGGACTTCATCGAGAACGCACGGCTCTTCATCTTTGAGACCTTCTGCAGAATTCACCAGTGCATTAGCATCAGGTTAGTAACACACATTGCTCAATAGTTGTCTGTTGTATTGGATGTGTATTCCCCAACTAGTTGGCAAGTAATTCCTGGAAGTTGCTGGCAGTTGCTACATGAAGTCAGTTGCAAAGAGGATGTGTAACCAAAAACCACTTCTGGCCGGTTTGAAAGCTGTGAATGCCTGTGTGCTGCTACGTAGAATATGTTTGACAGGAAAACTGACTGACATCATTAATGATTAACAGGAAATACTGTTTAATATCGCTACACTTCAAGATGCAGGAAGTAAGAACAGCTGCTTTGCGATTAAAGGAATTTTCCTGAAATGAGTGTTTATTGGCCTCTCCGTGCACAGCCATGCTAACCCCACACATCTTGGGGATAAGTATTATGGGGTTTAACTGCTTCCAGGTCTCTACAGGTTGCTGTGCTTACTAAACTTTTAAGACCACCTGTCAAGGCCAGTTCACTACAAGTTGTCTTCCAGTAAGAGGTCAGGGTTTGGATTGCTTTAGATGTTCCCAGCTGCTCCAGTACACATAAACATTTCAGCTCTCTTCGGCTGGGTAAATGGAGGTCAGGGGGTTCTGTAGGTCTTAATTTGACTGTTAGCTTGAAATTCAATTTAGTTACATTAAAATAAAATTGACCTTGGATCCATCCCCGAAACCAAGAAATTTAGTAAATGCTAATTATAGTGAGCATTAGCAGCGAGAAAGAAAAAAGATTATAGTAATTGTTTGTAATTAAGAAAAATTATAGGATTTGGCATCAATTTGAGAGAGTTATAAAGATAAAGAGAAATCCCGCTTGTCTTTGTAAGTGTTATCTCTGACGTTAGGAAGTGCATATGTTATTCTGTTGTTCATACTGTTCCAGACTAATTTACAGTACACATTTTCCACTGCTTTCACACAGCAGTATGCCGTCCCTCAGGCCTATTGTGACTGCTAAAGATTTGAAGGAAAGGCTGCATTTCCAAGTATGGTTCACAAACACGTGATGCTCAGTGGAAAGAGGGAATGAATTACTTCTTCTGACACGAAAATGATTGCATTGACTGCTACATAGAGCTGTGGAAGTCTGTAGTCAAGGTTGAACTATGGAACATGATCAGGCCCTGTCGAAATCTCCAATTGCAGATTGTCTGGAATTGATTAGGAGTCCTGGTTCTTTTTGGCAGACTTAGTGCAATTGGATCCATTTACTTGTTAAGGACCACAAAAGGTTAGTGGTAACATTGAAAGAGGAAGTTGAACAGTGATTTTTCTACTTTTCACCTTTTTGTGTGTCCTCAACTCTCTTGTTTGTTGAGGTTTCTGAAGCAGGAACACAAACCAAGGGTCGTTTTAGGGATTTCCGTGTTTATTTTTGGTGGTGTTGTGACGATGGACAGAACATGTCTGTTTTTGACAGACAACTAAATTCCAAGTCATTAGTCCTCTACCCAGAAGCCCTCTGCACCCAAGCGTGGACTCAAATGAATTTGATGGCTGTTTTTAATGAGGACATTTTTATAGCTGCTGGCCATGATGGTTTCACAGATATTTAGCTTGCCTTTTGCCCACAGCTTGAGATACAAAAGTAGTAGAAAATGTGATTTAGCCCACACTTGCAACCCCCCCCCCCCCCCCCCCCCCCCCCCCCCACACACACACACACACACACACACGTCTTTTTGTCTAGACTTTTCAGTGTCTCAAGAGTGCGTGCGTGTGCGTGCGTGTTTCCAATTTAGCTTTGCGTTCCTTGTTTGATTTACAGGCTTTATTTCCTTAGTCCTTCCATAAATGTTTCAGACCCTGCTGTGACCTCAAATGCACACTTGTCCTTTGACATTATGAGTAAATGCTTGAGACGTGGTCATTTGGGGAAGTTTTGTCCCCCCCACCCACCCCCCACCCCCACTCATGACTGGATTGTGTTGTACACAACAGTTCACTGGTATTTGGAAGGGGTGTCGTGTGTATTTGGAAGTAACACTGAAGAGCTTTCCACCTCACAAGTGAGTCATTAAAAAGACCACACAATCATTTCGGTTTCTCCGAAAAATCAATTTTACCCCAAGCCGAAAACGAGGTTGCTCCAAATGGCTTGGACTCTCCTAAACACTATCATATGTTAGTGTTTAACAATGCATTCATTTTAGGCCAGCCATGTTAAGAAGGGGTCTACTTTGGAGAAGAACCCCCCCCAAAATCCTCCTCTCTCCCTTAACTGAATTAGACCCCAATGCCTGACCTCTCTGTTCAAGTGTGAGCTTGGTATTGAGACTCACAGGAGTCCCCTAGCCTGAAGTCGAAAGCTCAGGAGCCAGAGCGAGTAAGGGGTCGAAATGAAAGTGATCCTTCTCCCCAAAGGAACAGGATCATGGTTGTGTAAAATAAAACCAGGCGTGGAAGCTGCCTGTTCAGCTTTAAGGCCAAAAGATGTCAATAGTGTGGGTTGTTAACTCTGACCTGCGCACTGCATGCTCCCACATCTGTCCTTTTCTGTCTTTTTTCCCCTTCCCTCTGATCTTCCTTCTCTCTGAGATATAAGTAAGGCTAGCTGTTGAAGAACACTGTCACTAGAACATAAGATAAAGTTACCCTGCTCTGATATACAAATGTGCTTCCTGGGAGCAAAACATTGCCAGACTTTATTTTATAAATTAGATTAGAGGGCTTTGACTCGTACAGGCCAAGGCCTTGGGCCTTTTGGGGCACTTTGTGTTCCTGTGTTATACTGCAAAGACAACAGCGAGAAGGGTTAAGGATTAGCTCAAGTCCCCAGCGAGGAAACCAGATCATGTTTGTTTTGATCACCATATCTGACCTGGACCTGACTGACATGCGTCCCGACTTTCCTGAATTGTCAAACAAAACACCCACATTATTCCTGCGCAGCAATCACCTTCACTGGAGTGAAATTAGAACCAGTTTCAAATTTACTTTTGAATTTGCGTTAGATTAATTGTTAAATAAATAGTTGAAGAATTGTTACTAATATCAGTCAGCTTGATAGAGTGCGATGTATAGTACCCTTCAAAGGTTTTAGGTGCTTTTGATGCCTACAGTTGTACCCCTTATATTCCAGTCTGCCTGCCTGATGTTACTGAATAAGTCATCCTGTACCACGTTAATGATCCCACATACAGAGTTATTAAGGACTGTCTTCAAGATCCTGCAACACATTGCCTCACAGAGCATGAAATCGAAATCCTGAATTTCCGAGTTGACAGTGTGAGCTGCAGCTACTCATCAGCGCATCATTTACTTTAAATTAACACTTGCTGATGTGAAATGGTGTCAGTGCGATCACCGACATGTGTTAACCATCAAACCTAAACTTGGGTCTTTAGACAGCCTACACACAAACTTGTGACGTTCCAGACAATGATCCATCAGAGCAATGTTGCTGTCATGGATCATTTTCCACAGGTTTGATGAGCTGAAGTGTAATCAGCTGTCCGGCAGAGCTAATGTTACAAGGTTTGTTGTTATGAGTGACAGCTTCATCAGTCTCCTCATATCCTTTCCCCTCCTCTGGGCTGCTGGGAACTCCTCGCAACTGCCTTTTTTTCTGTCCTGTTATCCACCTTCCCAATCACTTCACTTGTGGTGTAAGTGTTGAGAGATGTGCACTGTCACTTGGAGACCAAACCCTATTTTTCTCATTATGCTGAGGTAATGCCTTTTATTTGTTGTTTATGCTTTTAATGCCTCATCCAGACACTGACATCATTTCACTTCCCTTCTTTATGTGGTTTTGCCACCATTTGACCAACATTCATGGGTTAGAAAGTGGTAGTCTTTTTTTTTTTTTAAGTTTTTAAGCCTTGAGGTAAGACAGACATATCACAAATCCAAAATAAGATTACTTCCCACTAAAAGAATGTCTTAAATAAGCCTCTGAGAGACAGTTGAAATCTGTACTAGTGGTTGAATTTGTTTGCTGAGGCATGGAGTGAAAAGTGGTGTTGTCTGGGCAGATTCTTACTTATATTGAAGGGGTCTCGCGAAATGGGGTTAATTGACCAGGAAGCGATCATTAACAAAGTCAGTTGTTTAATACAGGCCTTTTTAACCTGTGCTATTGCTTTTTTTTTTGTTTTGTTTTTTTGCAGGAATACCGATTTCACGCATTTGTGCCAGCAGGATTTGTGCTTCTCAAGGGAGGGGCTGGTTTCATGGTTTTGAGATGAGAGTTGCTGTAGTCATTCTGAGTAGTGCTCAAAGCGGCCGGGAATATTTATTGGGGCCCTGATATGAAATGTGGTAGGCGTGGAGGGTGGTGAGGGTCAGACAAGAGGAAAGAGGCAGGAAATGTAGGGGGAAGGGGGTATCGAGGGGGTCTAGTTATTTTGAAAGCCACAAGGGAAGCCAGCTGCAATGGGGAAAGCTTTGGATCAAAGAATGCCAGCCACCCTCATAACCCCCTCCTTATACTGTGACACATCTACATCCAGCTCTATCAAAGAGCAGCCCGGTCTCCTACCTGGCTTTTACTTCAGGGGACATTTGCTGTTTGGAGTTGTCTGATGAGCTTTAGCAGCCAGGTGGACAAAGAGTGTTTCCTGGACAAAAAAGAGAAAGAGTTAAATAATTACAGAGGTTCACAACATGGGGTAGTACCCATTCTTCAAATTGAGTTGTTCATAAAAGTCTGTAAATCAAGCTCCCATTAGCAGGGGACCATTAGAAGTGTTTGGGTGTGTTATATATATTTTTTTTGCCTGAAGTGCAATGTGTTGGCCATTTATAAACTTTGTCAAATGGAAATAATAACCAGTCATTTGGGACCTAATGTGCAACATCGGTCATAACATAGAGTAGCATTAAATACGATTTACTGGGTGCTAGAACATATTTCATGCATGAATCAGCACACACAGCAGCTACATTTAATTGAAGTCAGGGTTTCCAGAAGCTAAATGTTACCTGAGAATTAACAGTAAAATTCAGTTGGGGTATTTTATTTATTTTATTTGAAAATGGCAGTTTTCAAAAATTAAGTATAGCTCCATGATTTAGTAGATTAGACTCACCACCTAGTGTAAGTAACTTGAAGTAACACTTTTCTGTATGAAATTGTCTGTGTCTCTGGCATAGTAGTCTTGGCCTGCTCTTCTATACAGCGTTGCGTCATTTCATTGAGTTTTGTGGGGAATCATTTATGCACATCTCTCTTAAAGTCCTCTCATTTCAATCAGGTTGAGATCTGGACTTTGACTCGGCGATTGCAGCGCCTTGATTCTTTTCTTTTTCAGCCATTCTGTTGTAGATTTGCTGCAGTGCAGGAAATCGTTCTTTTGCTGCATGGCCCCATACAGACCAAGCTTTAGCTGTTGGACAGATGGCCTCACATTTGACTCTACAATACTTTTGTACTGTTGATGTTCAACTCCATGAGTCCCATGACTCCGAAAATCAGCCCAAATCATCACTGCTCCACAACTGTGCTTGACAGTTGGCATGAGGTCTTGGTGCTGATATGCTGTGTTTGGTTTTTGCTAAAGGTGCCACTGTGCAAGCTGTGTGGACGAACATCTCCACTTTGATCTCGTCTGTCCAAAGCATGTTGTTCCAGAAGTCTCGTGTGTTCTTCTTCTGTTTTTATAGAGGTGCTCACACTTGCTGAATCAAGTGTATTTGATCGGAAGCACCTGGCACCCTCTTAATTCCTATGGAAGCAGTAAATGTGTACTTACTGCTATATAAGTCTGCTTGGAATTCTGTGAAAATGTTCTTTTTCACGTGACTTTATATTAAAATCCCTCTTAAAGTGTGAGATTTTATCAGCTGTTTTTTAGACTTTGCTAGACTGTTGGTGGCTCAGTATAGTGCTTCAAGCTACAACAATTGAGACTCATGCAGAAGTCGTGACAGTTCGATCTACATACATTGGTATTGAACGTGCTATTCCACACACGTACACTAATGTACAAGAACAGCTGATTTTTGCCGATATCCTGTCATTGGCTAAAAGTATTGGTCAAATTAAAATTCTAACTTGATTGCTGACCAAAGACACATCCTCTGGGAACTCTTTAATGTCTCTAGAACATTTAATATCAATGTTACTTTGAATTATTTCAACCGAACCAGGTTAGAGCTCACTGTCTCCTTTTCCTCAACAGCATGCTGGCAGACAAACTGAACATGACTCCCGAGGAAGCCGAGAGATGGATCGTCAACCTCATCCGCAACGCCAGGCTGGATGCCAAGATAGACTCCAAACTGGTGAGACCCTCTGTCTTCTTCCTCAATCAGTCAGCTCTGTGCTTAAGTAATGAATCAAATCCTTTAAAACAA
Source organism: Copadichromis virginalis (assembly GCF_057382275.1). Classification (NCBI taxonomy): domain Eukaryota; kingdom Metazoa; phylum Chordata; class Actinopteri; order Cichliformes; family Cichlidae; genus Copadichromis; species Copadichromis virginalis. The sequence continues at coordinate 17,341,136 of NC_140628.1, read as the reverse complement.
ATCTCAGCAAATTGGGGGCTGTTTCAGAACCACTTCTGTGTAACCTCAGGAGGGAAAAGGAGCCCAACGCTATCCTCATTTTTAAAATTTTATTATTTTTTTTAAAATGGAAGGGTAGCTATAAGGACATTGTAACCGCAGTATCTGAGCCTTGTTACATATCCTCTTATGAGGCTCTATGTTGATCCTACATGTTATGGCATACCCATCGCAACAGTTCTCTGTAATCAGTAAATCATAGCTTAGTCTACCAGAATGACATAGAATTATCTAGATGTGCCTACAGTAGAAACGAATAGGACCTATGTGATACTTCTGGTTGGTCATTGTAGAATAGCATGCCTGTGAGACTAAAAGTTATTGGCATTATTGTGAGGCTATTATCCATTCTTCTAGGGCCATGTGGTCATGGGGAACAACGCCATATCGCCTTACCAGCAGGTGATTGAGAAGACTAAGAGCCTCTCGTTCCGCAGCCAAATGCTGGCCATGAACATTGAGAAAAAGCAGGCCCAGAGCAGCAGAAACGAGGTGAGTAATGCACAAAGTGTACATTAAAATAAAAATTCACACAAATCTCCACTCCCTGCTCGTCGCTGTAGGGGAAGCAAAACTCACTTAACTGATCAGACTGAAGGTCAGCGTGCACTCAGGGTAGTTCAAAGCACCTCAAATGATCAGCTCAGAAGAACAAGGCTCAAGAATGTTGATGAACAACCGTCAACAAAAGCTCTCTTTACACGGAATAAAGCCAGTAAGAGCAAGTTTAACAGAGCTAATGCTTTCATCCCTCCATTGCTCTTCAAAGGCCTAATGACAAGGTAGATTCCAAACAACCATAAAACGAGGCCCGAGCTCAGTGACTCAGCTCAGCAGCGTAAATAAGGTGGACCCTCACTCTGGCTTTGGTGAACATTAGTTAAAGTCTGGAGTTTTCTGCACTTAGGACCTGTTACAGATGTCTGGCTCGGGGTCCAGTCATCCCCTTTAAGTCTGTTTTTGATGTTGACCTTGCACGTTATGGCGCTATGTAGGCAGTTCAAACATTGCAACTACGCGCAATGCTAAAATGATGCTCCGAACTCCCTGAAAAGTTGACATCTGTCAGAGCGGATTGACGGGCAGCCCGACACGACCGAGACCAGGCAGTTACAGCATTCATGATAACCGTGCGCCTCTTGAGTATCTTTTTGATGTGCTCAATTAGCCTCCTCCCTATTGTTTGAATGTCTGCAGCGGGAGTGCAACCCTAAAGTTATCCTATAAAAAAAGCACCCCCCCCCTCCCAATTAAGGAGTTTTTGTAATTAGACCAAAAAAGAGAGGTTGCAAACAACTCACAGAGCACGATTGCATCCTGCTGTCCTTAAGGCTACAAATTACTTGCATATAGGGAACATTTACAGCCCTACCATGTGGGCCAGCTGCTTAGGGTCCCTGTCAGCTCTCACAGCCACCCAGCACTCACCAACAGAACACACACATTACACACACCCGACAAGGGGAAAACGTCATCATATAACTGCTTGCACATGTATGTTACTTTTTTTACATTTCCCACAGTCAACAAGAAAGATTTGTTTTGATCGCTCACAGTGATGTGCAAATGGTCTAAATGTGATGTTTTCTTCACGCTTCTCTTGCAGACACCGAGCTGGGCAGGTCAGGAAAGCGGATTTTGATGGATCACCCGTGCCCTGTGGTGTTGCATCTTTTTCCCCCCACACTTGTCCCTCAAAGAGCAGATTACTGTTTTGCACTTGGTTCAAGTCATCACCAATTCAATAAAAGTGACCAACAAAACCATTTTCACCCATGATTGTCTTATTTCTGGACATTACATTCTGCACTTGAGGTTTGAGTGGTCAGAACTTTGTTTTTTTTCTCTCTCTCTTTCCTTGTTTTTTTTTTTTTTTTGCTCCGGTAATACTTGATGAAGTTTTAATGTTCGCATTGAGTCACCGAGTGGGACAGTTAAGACTAGTGCGTGTGTAATGATGAATGGCTGTTTAGTCTGTTGGTTTTATGGTGTTTTTAGTGGTTCACTTCACTGTGGCAGGCAGCCTCCCTGAGTGGGATGTCAGCTGAAGGAAAGAGGGGAGGGGGGGGCAATGGAGGTGATGTGCAGTTACCAGTGGTCATACTGTGTGCCAGTCATCCTGTCCATCTGAGGACATGAGGGAGCCATAAAGAACCATTAGCCAGACGGACACAATCTTTTTAATGTCCCACCCCACCCCCACTTTTCTCTGCTTTCGACCTTCTCATAACTCAAGTCCTTTGACTCTCCCTAACTCCCTCTTTATTGCTCACAAACAGGGTGTCGATCCTTCATGTGCCTTTAATTTTCTTCCTACATGCAACTGAACTGCTAAACAAGGAATTCTATGTTTAAAAAGAAAAAAAAAATACACCTGCACTTTCCAGAAAGTGCAGCGAGTGTTTGATCACCCGTATGTGTGCTTCACCTGTAAACATGCTCCTTTTGAGTGACACTGTCCTGTCCAAGAAGCAGCAGGACAGACCGATAATAGGCGCTTTCCCTCTTTTTATTTTCTTTCATAATGCGTCACAGACCAGCTCGGTTGACAAACACAAGTGCACTGTGTACATTTAGAGGTGAAATATGAAAACCTGTTTTTTCTTTTTTTGTTCTTTTTTTTTTTTAAGTGGGTTTGTTCAAAGTACACAGCATGTCCCATTTTATTTATTCAGCGTGCTTTGTAAACATAGGTATCGGAGCAGGGTTTCACAATCGGTTCTATTTTTAACTGAGATCCCTTCTGGGCTTTGCTGGAAAAGGTGTGATATCAGAATTTAACTATGATTGAATTGTTTCTTTTGAAATGGTTCTCATCAAGACAAACACAAAAAAAAACTAGCAGAATTTAAAAAATACTTCAAGTTTTAGACACAAACACATCTGCTAAAATGTAGATTTATCTTCTTTGGTTGGAAATGATTATCACAGTTACAAACAGAATAAATGAAAAGGTAAATAAATAAAAAAAAAAAGCTGCCTATTAAAGCCACATTTAAATTCACCAACATGTAAAGTGAAGACTACTGAACTATATGTATGTGTGTGTATGTATACAGACCCTTTCCAAAAAATTAGAATATCATGGAAAAGTTTATTTCCATAATTCCATTCAAAACGTTAAATTTTCATTGATTATAGATTCACGGCCCACAGCTTAAATGACTTCAAGTACTTAGTTGTTTATCTGTACATAATTTGGGCTTCCAGCTCATAAAACCCACAAAAACCGGAATTCAAAAGATTAGAATACCATGAAGACATTAGCATTTACTTCTCAGTTTTTGCATTTAAAAAAAAAAAAAAAAGGATCACATCAAGTCAATTAAAAATGGCGTACTTTCAAAATGATATGTCAATCTTCAATACTTGGTTGGGAATCCCTTTGCCTTAATCACTACCTCGATGCGGCGTGGCATTGCCTGGGAGTCGTGGAAGCCCAGATTTCCTTGATGCTTGCTGTCAGCTCTAAAGGTTTTTGGGTCTGGTGGACTTCATTTTCCTCCTGATAATATCCCATAGATTCTCAATGGGGTTTCGGTCCGGCTGGCCAGTGAAGGACTGTGATGGCATGGCCATCAAACCAGGTTTTGGAGCTTGTGGTGGTATGGGCAGGGGCCAGGTCCTGCTGGAAGATGAAATCTCCATCTCTGTACAGATCCTCAGCAGAAGGAATTGTGAAGTTTTCTAAAACATCCTGGTAGACTGCTGCAGTGACCTTGGATTTAAAAAAGAGTTTACCAACACCTGCACCGGACTTTGCACCCTAAATCATGACTGACTGTGGATATTTCACACTCAAGCAGCTTGGGTTCTGTTCCTCACCCGTCTTCCTCCAAACCCTTGGACCTTGATTCCCAAATGAAAGGCACACTGTACTTTCATCGGAAAAGAGGACCATGGACCACTGGCCAACAGTCCAGTCCTCCTCCTTGGCCCAGTTGAGTCGTTTCCGACGTTGGCTCGGGCTCAGAAGTGGTTTGACCCGAGGAACCCGACAGTTATAGCCCATATCCTGGATGCATCTGAATGTGGTGGGTTTTGAAGCTGGATCTCTGCCATATTCTTAAATCTTCTGTTTGATAATCTGCCGAAGGCCACTGTCATCTCTTCTGCTGGTGCATCTTCTGCCACATTTTGCTTTTCCACTAGACTTTCCATTGATATGCTCAGACACAGCACTCTGTGAACAGCCAGCCTCCTTAGCTATGAACTTTTGTAGCTTACCCATCCTATGGAGGGTATCAGTGATGCTCTTCTGGCCAGTTGTCAAGTCTGCAGTCTTCACTTTATTGAACCTAACTGAGACAATTGAAATAAACTGAAGCAATTTAATGACACCTGGGAAAACCTGTGCAGGTGCTTTTAGTTTAGTAGATGAGTTTGTGTGTGACACTGTTAAAACATTCATGCCCTGTAAAATTTGCTTCTAATTTTTTGAATTCCTGTTTTTGTGGGTTTTATGAGCTGGAAGCCCAAATTATGTACCAATAAAAAAACTACGTACTTGAAATCATTTAAGTTGTGGGTCATGAATCTATAATCAATGAAAATTTAATGTTTTGAATGGAAGTATGGAAATAAACTTTTCCATGATATTCAAATTTTTTGGAAAGGGTCTGCATGTCTGTATATATAGATAGGTAGGTGTGTGTGTGTGTGTGTGTGTGTGTGTGTGTGTGTATTAATGTATGTGTACGTGCTGACAAACAAAATCTCATGAACCACCTTTAGCAGGAATAACTTGAACTAATTATTTTTGTCTGACTTTATCGCTCTCTCATATCATGGTGGAGGAATTTTGGCCCACTCTTCTTTCCAGTGTTGCTTTAGTTCATTGAGGTCGGTGGGTATTTGTTTATACAGAGCCACAGGCTCACCCCACAGGATTTCGTTGAGGTTGACATCTGGACTTTGACTGGACCATTGCAACACCTTGATTTTTTTTTTTTTTTTTTTTTTCCCCTCTTGCAGTCGTTCTGTTGTAGATTTTCTCCTGTGCTCGGGATTATTGTCTACTTCACGACACTATTTAGTATCGTTGATTCAATGACTGCAGGCTGTCCAGGTCCTGTGGCTGCAAAACAAGCCCAAATCATCACCCCTTCACCACTGTGCTTGACAGTTGGTATGAGGTATATGTGCTGATATGCTGGAGGGGTTGTTTAGTTTTTTTAGTTTTTTCCAAACACATGCAAATCTGAAAATCTAAGTCATGCTGCCATGTTCTTTTTACAAAGAAGAGGTTTTCCCTGCAACCCTTGCAAACAAGCCATACTTGTTCAGTCTTTTTCCCATTGTAGTGTCATGAATTGTAAGATTTAACATGTTTCTATGAGCACTGCACAGTCTCACCTTTGGGTGACGTTACTGTGAAGATTGTGGCATTGTATTAACACAACAGAATAAACCAGACCGGCAAACTGCCACAACAACGTCTTTTATAACTGATGATCAGTTAATTAGGTGCAGCTGATTAGTTGCACCTGGCTGCTACTAACCCTCACATTTCCTATGGAAACAGTAGGGATGCACTTAATTTTTAACAGGACTGTTGATAATCAACAGCTGATGCCAGGGGGATTTTCAAAAAAGGATTTTTGGTCTGTTTCCATTTTATTAAAGGGAAATGTAATGTCTTCATTGCAGAAAAACCCCCACTTTTGAAGCATTTCAGCCCTTCATTATTGTTTTTGAATGAGCTTGGGTTTATTCATTTAAAAAAAGGAACTGGAATTCGAAACACCACAGAAACGGACACAAAAGATTAATGACAAACCAATCCGTCCCTAGATAAAACACATGCAAAACAAGTCTGATCAGACGTGGGCACATTGTCATACATAGGATCATGTTATTCAACGCAGTCTCCCTTAGAGGTCAGGTTTATCAGCTGTTCCAAAACTTCATCGATCTTCACCAGCAGGTGAACTGTAGTTGTTTAGATTATTTCACGTTTTCAGTTAAATCTAATGGAAGAGCTCCTAAAGTGAACCCTGAGGGGAGACGGTTTTGTTTTCTAGATTTATGGTGATTCTAAAACTGTTTGCACAAGTGGACTGTAATGTTTCAGCTCTGTTTGTGAATGTCATGTTGGATTATTTTGGGATATTGAAGTTTCCCTCTTTCCATTTGGAGCCACAAACATGGAAAGTTGCTAAAAACAGATTGAACTTTCTCAGTTTGCCTCACTCTCATCCTGCCCTGGACATTTTGGATATTCCGATTTGTAGATGACCACTGTGGAGTGGCTTTTTTTTTTTTTTTTCCTTTTCTAACTAAATAAACTGTGACAAAAAACCCACGATGGAGACCATCTAGCCTGGATCTCTGATTAGCAGAGTGAACAGCAGCTCCCCTCATTGCTGTTATGGCACTGAGGGCTCTAAGCCAGACCATCCAAATGCTGACGTCACCCCCCCTCATCCCCACTTCTGTGCACTGCAAGGAGCGGGAGGGGAGGGATGAAGAGAATAAAGTGATTGGTTTACCGACCCCCTTCTCCATGACACATCATGAAAATAAAAGTGCTGGAGGCCTAAATTATCACATTCACCTTAACCGTGCACTCTTAGATGTTGTTTTAGAGACAAATCCAAACCAGCAGCTCTGCCTGTGGCTAACAGGCCTCCTGACCACAATGTCTGGATAAATAAATAAACAAAGTGAGGACAAAGGTCACCATAAGTTTCAGGATTTATTTTTTAAACATAGGGTTTCCCTCACTCACATTTTTTCGGTTCTAGTGACCAAATCATGCCTTGTACCACCGGGTTTTTGAGTAGTAATGTGTTCTTTTTTTTTTTTTTTTTTTTAAACTACCTGGCTCCTCTGCTGGTTGAAGTGTAAGAAATATATCTGCCCTGTTTTGTTTTTTTCCTTTTTCTTGACCTCCCACTTGTAGGATCACTGACGTGGACAACGGAGCTGCTCTCACATGAAAATAATTTCCTGAAATAAATAAAAGATTAAGTGCCACACCTAGTGGCTGAAGGGGGTAGAGCATTTACAACTTGGATTCCACTGGGTCAGAAAACATCAGGAGAAAATGGTATTCTGCACACGGCCACGTTTATGCGTGTGGCTGTTTTACCTGAAGCCCTCCGTCACCAACTTTAATACGTTCATTGCCCTTTGTAATCACTCATCTGCAGGTCAGCCGGCAGTCTGAATGTCAGGGGGGAGGGGGGGGGGGTAGTGGACGAGCTCCAGCTTTTCCCCACGAGGTGAGACGCTCCTGACTGAAGGAGAAGGCTCACCGACTTGGATATGTCCTTTCTTTGGGGTCACGTGGGTCACCCTGGAAGGCCCGGCATGAGGGGAAAAGCGGAAAAACTCCCAGAAACGATTGAATGATTGATCCAAGTTCCACAATTACAGCCTCTCCGACGATTAGCATTAATTTCAGAGAGGGGGTGGGGGTTGGAGTAAAATAGGCGTGACCATATGGTTGACTTTACCCATGCTATTACCATAAATTATGCAGATAATTTTTCTTTTTCGTGGGGTGAACCTCTAATTATTAAATAGGGCCATCGTCAGTGGAATAAAGCTCAACCGAGATAGACTGGCTGTGCAACAATTACATCTCCAGTTGAGAGGAGTCAAAAACTTTGATTTGAAACTTCTGCCGAAGGGCATGTTTGGATGATGATTTGGGTCCTAAATAATCTTGTCGTTTGGCAGAAAAAAAGTCCATTGTATACGGACTGCAATCCCATTATCCAGAAACGAATACATCAACTTTTTTCTTTTCTTCTTGAATGACGATCCAGCTTTTTTCTTAATGCTCACTAGGACCCAGAGGCAGCCTCGGATCGGCCAGTGTGGCCGAGTTTGCGCTAGGGGGCTAGGGGAAGGAGGGGAGAGGAGGGAGGGTGGGGGGAATACAAGAAATGTCATCTCGAACATCTGAAATAAGGAGCAACACACAACGCGAAGAGTCTCCACACGTGACAGCGACACGGCGCTTATATCTGGCAAAAGGCAGCAGCGAGCATCAGGACCGATCGGGAGTTCCAAGTCACCGCTCAGTCTGAGCAGCGCGCAAAACGCAGACTCACTTCACCGGCTCTCGTTTTACGCTCTCAAACAAGCAACACATGTGTTTCTGCTGGAAGCCAAGTGGACGAGCCTGAGAGAGGAAACGCAGGTAAACGGAATCTAAGCACCCCAATTTTTCCCCTTTCTTTACAGAGAGGAGGAAAGGACCCCCTCCTCCTCTTTCTCCTCCACCACCTCCCCTTCTTTACCGCTACCACCTTTTTCCTCCTCCTCGGACCTCTGTTCTCTTCTGGAGACACAAGTTTCTCTCTCTCTCTCTCTCACTCACACACACACACACACACACACACAGAGGGATGCTGCACGTTCCCCATTCGCACTTGCACTCAGAGGTGGGAAGCTGAAAGTGGAACCGGAGCGGAATTGCACTTAATCTTGTGAAAGGTACACAACATCACGTTACTCACGGAGCGTTATTATTATTTATTATTATTATTTTTATTTTTTGGCGACCACTACGCACAGTTGCCTTTATTTTTATTTTTATTTTTAGAGAGGGGTGCCCTTTGAGCTTTACATTTGCGATTGTTCCGACACATTAACACACAGAAGCTTCTCTGCTTTTTTGTTTTTTTTGGGGGGGGGGCTTCAGTGCACTCCTCTATCATCCCCACGCATCAGTGTTTAGGGAAGGTGTTGATTTCGTTACACTGTTATCACAGTAACCTCCTTTGTCATTCTCCCCCTCAGCGCACGGACACTTTTACTCAGTGAGGATCAGCGCGCTCCATAAAATGATCCCAGTCGGCGACTTGATACGATGTCACATCTCGTCTTATGTTTGACACATCCGATGACCAGCTAAAGAAACGTGGAGGAGGACGTTTCACAGATTTCGAGATTTTAACTGGAGTCCGAGCTACACACCGCCGTCCAGATGCAGTTTCGACTCTTCTCATTTGCCCTGATCATATTGAACTGTATGGAGTACAGCAACTGTCAGGCGCCGTCGCACCGCTGGAGGAGAAACAAAAGAGGTAACTAGAAGGTTAAAACCTTCCAGTATTACAGGAGCATCACTTTTAAGGGTTCGCAAAGAGTTTGTGTGTGTCCGGTGAGGTAACTAGCCTAAACAAGGTTGTTCACACACTCTGTAAAAAGTCCTCTTCGCTCCTACTTGTAGCCCCTGTTTTGTGCGCACTAAACGCGGGCGGAAAGTTGTTGGGTTTTGTTGTTGTTGTTTTTCTTTTAGAAAATGAAATTAAATCTGAATTTTGTTTTCAACGCACGTAACTTAGTGCCGTCGATCCAAACCAGAACATTCCAGAAATCCATGCAAAAAGGAGAAAAAATGAATAGTTGTTTGAGCTACAGCTCATTCTTACAGCATCTCATGTAACCTACTGACCTCTCTAAAATAAGATTTTCCACATTGTTTAATGATTTCAGAGCCGGTAACTGGTGCGTAAAATGTGCGCAAAATGGGCCACGCGCATCCAAAATGACAAAGAGCGAACTGGATTAGCGTTAATTCAGGCTATCTGTGGATGTTCTGGTACCAGAAAAGGTGCAGTGTGTTGGAGGCACGTAAAGCGCTACATAAATCGTAAAGCGCTACATAAATAAATAGCGCTTTGGGTCTGTAGCGAGCAGGAGGTGACTTATTCAGTGGACAGATACGGAATCCCCGTCCTCACACTTATGGATGCCACATCTCAACTCCACCCTCCCTCCCACCTACCACCTCTTAAGCTGGTTTTAATTGATCTCATAACCACTTTAAACAGTTGGTAGGAAAAGCGCATAACAATCACCCTGCAGAGGCGCAGGAGCTGTGAGGAGGGGTCGGGGGCAGGAGGGGGGGAGCAGCACCTTCGTAAATACCACTCTCTACTCTGTATGAATGAGGAGCCAGCCGGATTAGGAAAGTGGCCCCTGCGGAGCCCTCCTCAGACCTGTGACATAACACATTGCCGAGATCCTTTTTAGGGTGACCGTGAGAGGAAATGTGGTCCAGTTTTCGCATGGCGCTAACAACCCACGTCTAAAGGTAGGACACTTGAAAAACTCATTTAAAGTCAAAGGGGGGTGGTGGTGGTGGGGGGGTGGGTTCATGTAAATTGTAAGGCAATCACATATTTAATCATATGCGCTGCGTGCCAGGGGGAACCTCCACACTCTGCAAGCCCTCCACTGCCCATCTGCAAATAATCAGGCAATCACTGCGGGGTACTGGCACACACACGTTTTTCAGCCCCTCTCTTTCTCTCTGCATCTCTCTCTCTCATTGCACCGTGCAACTTTTAGATAGCACACAAGATATGGAGTGCCATTTATGTGGTAAGAGCAGTGTTTCGCCCTTAAGAGCGCCTGTAATCTGCAGGGTTGGATGGTCAAGCAGCAAATCCAGCGGTGCACATTTGTCTTTAGGTGCCTCTTTATCTGTGCTGCTGTCTGTTTGTGTGTGAGGGAGAGTTCGGAGAGAGAAAGAAGGAAGAGAGCTGGGGGGTGGCCTAACCAGCGGGGACGAGATCAAAAGGTTAACTTACACATTTGACCTCAAGAACAGCTTCAGGCTGAGGACGATAAGCTACACACTGTTACCGCTCACTCTCAGAGCGGATGTTACACTTGTCATGCTAACCCCGTGCAAATATGCACAGGTTTGGCCTTTATTGTAATGTTTAAAGTATACGTGTGTGTTTGTGTGTGTGTCTGTATTGAGGGGGGTGGATATACAGCACTTTGGGCCAAAACTGCCATCCTAGCAAGCAGTGGGCAGTCAGCCAAGTCTTCAGTATTTGTTTCCTTCCTTTATTTATCACGGTTATATTGAAAGAAGCATGTGTAAGAGATCATTGTCCAATAGGCCTAGAAATGCTTGAATATTTTTCTAGCCCTCAAGGTTCCTGTGACAGTTTTATATACAGCCTGTCTGGCATGCACGGGGAAGCTATCCAAAGCTTTCAGGAGTGTTGAGACCCAGGCACGTTTAAAACTCAGTTTGGCCGTGCTCGGCTCCCCCAGGCGAAACTGCTGTAACGAGGAATGAAAGACATCCTGCTTAATTTACCAAACACTGATGAGTATAAACAAAAGAAAAGAGAGTTTTTTTGCCACTGATATGCTATGGCACACGTAGCCGCATAACTGAGCGAGGTGTAAGGAATGGAGATGCCATCATAATGAGGGGAATGGGGGCGGGCGGGTTTGTCAAGGAGTAACGCTGCCGTTGCATGTGACCCCCGGCGCGCGGTCAAGATTGGGATCTTTGTGTGGTTTTCTGGGCTGGTCTGGTGTTGCTCACACACTGCATGGCATGAACCAGCCTCTTGTTTTGACTGTGGCAATTGTGCATATACACTTAAAAAAAAAAAAAAGAAGTAAAACAGATGACAGAATATATTAAATTTACACCTCCTTACCCCCTATCGTGCCCACTAGAAATAGGAAAATGATGCCAATGAGCCCTGCTATGATATCATAGCTAGACACAGGGGTATTACTTTTCATTTTTATTCTCTGGCTAATGATGCCACCTGCTGACTCCATAAAATCAGGCTCGAGTAGGAGCGCTGCCTGAAGGAACAGGGATACACAGTGGGGCCCTAAGCCGTTTTAACTGGTAATGAATAGGTAATGGCAGTCGAGAGTGGTGAAAAGTTGCCATGTGATACTGTTAACCCTTTGTGCATCAAGCCAGAAATCCCAAATTTGAATTCCCTGCAGGTCATAGCATGGTTCAGATCAGATTCAGCTGTGGAATCTGTTACTCAACTGTGTTAACTGGGTTCCCAGATGCTTGTTTTTTTGCGTGTTTTCTGTTGAAGGACCAAAGTGATTAGATTAAACCAATGCAGAGTTGGAGGGGGCGAGGCTAGAGATGCATGACACTTGCAGCATGGATGTGTTTGTGTGTGTGTGGGGGGGGAATATGGTTTTAGTGCTAAAAATCACAAGATGTTACTGAAAATGAGTGAAAACGTGATACTCTCAGGTAGTGGACTCTTCTTAACTGATTCTATGGTTTACTTTGATAATACAGCAAAAGTTTGGTGGATTTTCTTTTTAGATGCAGCTTAGCTACTTGCACATAGTGCGCTCTCTTTTCTGAGCCCTGCACATCAGCCTGTGGACCTGTGTGTGCTGAAAGCTTGCACAAAGTCCCAGGTTTGTGGGTGTAAGTGTTAATGTTGGAACACAGCACTTCAGCGCAATATAATCTGTTGATTAAGTGTTTAAGGGGAATGACAGGGAACGCTCCAAGAAGCTGCTTTTAAACCAACCCTCGCTAGTCTGGAAAAAAAGTGTGTGTGGAGGGAAAAAGCCTGATGGCACGTCTGTTAACAAGACCTTCTCACATGATGCCACTCTACTCCAGGTGATGTTAGCACTGCAGCCTCACTCGTCTGTTTTTTTTTCTTTCTTATTCCATAGCTAACACTTGAAAGTGTGTTTGTTTTATTCGTGTGAAGCACGGGATTGGTCTCCGGAAAATGCTGAAAAGCCATCGGATCTGATCTCAGCAGAGATCCGTCCTTCTCACTCACCATCCTTGGAGGTTGTGCTGAGGAGAGAGAGGAGGGGGCTTTTTAGGGGATGAGGAAGGCATATTTAAGCAGATCAGCTGGAAGCGGCTGAATGTGAACAGCATCACCTGAGAGGGATTACAGCGGGCTGAGTCTTGACCTGAGCTCGAGCTCCAGCGTCAAGGAACAGAGCTCTGTCTTTTTTCTCCCAGGCCCTGTCAGCTAAGCTTCGAGAAGTGTAAATCTTTGTGTGTGTGTGTGTGTGTTTGTGTGTGTCTGAGAGAGAGAGTGAGCGAGAGAGGAAGAGTACTGGCAGATACATGGACACCCTGCAGGTGCATGTTACCGATGATCAAGGGTCCACAACACACATCCTCTCCCTTCACCCACCCCAACTTCTTCAACTAATCATGTTCACGGTCTGTCTTGGGGATTATCGTGGCCATTAAGGACAATGATTCACTTATGCACTATATTGATAAATCACATTAGTCTGACCCAGCCTCCGAACTCTGTCGAAAGACTAGCTCCTCGTCTGACCTGCACGTCGATCCCGGCCTGTAGTGCAGCTCCCACTTCAAGTCCCAGCGGTATCAGGTGAAGCCGGTGAAAGGCTCCTCAGTGCGTTCGTGCCATGCTACACTGCTGAAAAACCCCCAGCAAGAGGAAAAAACATGCAGTGGCATGAACTTTCTTCTGTAGGGAGACACAGATCTGGATTCTTTATTGGGCTCCACGACAAAGTAGGATGATCCGATCTGCTTTTTCTCCACTGTTTTACCATCTGAAAAATTCAGTAAATCCCAATGAATGAATTGAGTTTGCTGAATAACCTTTTTATTTATGAGCGTGTGATCGTGAGGTAGGAGATGTACTCATATTCGTCTATCAACTTCTTCCATCTCCAGATTCGGGCTCTCTTTCATAAATTCTCTCCCCACCTTTTTTGGCTTTTTTTTTTTTTTTTTTGATAGGGAGGCTGGGTTGGAGGGTTAGGAGGGGGATACGCATGGGGATGTTCCTTTCCAACTTTCAACTATTGTCATCTGAGGATCCCATATACTGGCAAAGCTAAATGCCAAACAGATGTTTTCAATTTTAGGCGATGTGTTACCACGCTGTAAAATTTTTTTCTTTTTTTTTTCGGAAATGTGAAATAAAATAAAGCTATTATATAAAATCTTAGAACACACTCCATGTTTCCTCATGGTGACTGGAATCTCTCAGCAGCAGACAAAAACTACAGTGTCTGTCCAGAGTGTGAAGACTTTTTTTTTTTTGCATCCCTCACCTATGCCTGTTCCTTCGCAGCAATTACACCTTAATACGTTTCCTTATAAAGCTTCTAAATATGAGCAGCCAATTTGGTCCAATTCTCTCAAGTTTATTGGGCCATAAAAGATTCTAATGTTGGGAATCATTTCTAAGTGCCACACATAAAACAACAAAACAAAAAGAGTATTTAAAAAAAAAAACACATACAAGGTCCTTCCAGGTGGGAGAGCTGCCCAGAGCTGGGGATGGAGCCCCTCGAGCTTACACCAGAATGCATTTCCAGGCTGCTTACCTCTCACGTTACTAATACACACCTCTAAAAGAATCCAGTGAAGAGCTGTTTAGAGGTAATGATGTGAACACAATAGGCATCTATTGTGTTTTTTTTTTCCTCAATGAATCTAATCATGGGAATTGTTAAAATGAGCCATTTCCCCTTTCGCTTTACACAAAACAAAGCATTAAAATTAGGCTTAAAGCTGGACATTTTAAGAAATGTGTTCATTCACATGAGTTAGATCATGCTTATGCCAGCAGCCAGTTCGCTTAGTTTAGTGTAAGCGCTGAAAACAGTCAGTCTGACTCTGTCCAAAGGCAACAAAACCACACGCAAAGCTCACTAATTAACACAATGTAATTTAACACACTACAGAAAGTGTAAAAACTACACTTACACTAGTGGGATTTTATATTTTCCCTGTAACATCGGTTTGTGTTAAACTGCAGTAAACTACTGCACTTGGATTCGCTATTTGCAGTTATTCTAGTTTATTACAATTACATATGTATATACAGTATTCTTTAAGGTTTCTACAACAATGTAATTATTATTATAAAATTGTAAAATGGTGTAAATATTTATGTACTGTTTTATTAGCTGACAGACTGCTGCTGTATGTTCACATAATACACATAGCAGTGATACCTAATGTTCTCATGACCTCCACGAAAAAAAGGAATAGGTTGAGTGTTGAGCTGTCCTTTCACATTTTAAGAAGTATAAAAACTTGTATAAAAACATACATTTCCTTCTTTACATGTTGATTATTTTCCTATTTTCCTTCTTCTAGTTATTACATGAAATTAGGCCAGTGGTGCTCGAACTTTTACATCATTCCTCACACGGCAGGAAGAAATACTTTCACGCCCCATCTAAACAAAACAATGACAGAAAAGCAGCTTTATTCATAAGATCAACTCATTCACAATGAATCCTTCAGTAACTTTTGTTTTAAACAAACAACTGTAACTTTTGTCACTAGACTGCTTCATTCGTCTGCACCACTTCTTCAAAAAAGCAACAAGTTAAACAGAATGTCAACATTCCCAAACATGGAAAAATAAAGTTGGGTCTTAGCCTTATAAAAAAGAAATCCAGAAACGTGTGAACAGAGATGAAAAATAAAGGATTTAGTGAGAGTTTAATACTTTTCACTCTTAGTGGCTGCAGTGAGCCTGTTTTTGACTGCAGAGCTGTGGCGGGGCGTGGTCTGCGGCACGGCTGCGGGGGAGGCAGACGCACCTGAGCGGCTTAAAACAGAATTAAGTGGGTCCTGTTGTTGTTGTATGTAGGCTGTAGCCGAAACGCTTCAGCTGCGTGCGTAAGGCGACAGCCGCAATAAAGAAGCGTACTGAAAAGTGCGAACATGTGGCCGGGTCTGTTGTGCTCCAATCCTGGGTTTCGGCACCACTGTAAATGATGCACGACAGACCTGACCACATGTTCGCACTTTTCAGTACACTTCTTTATTGCGGCTGTCGACTTACACACGCGGGTGCAGCTTTTCAGCGGATGCGCATATTATTAACGTAACTGCCGCAAATTTCTTTGTTCCGCAGTAAAAGGGATTCCGATGTTAAACCTGACTTTTCTGCCAGGTAACTTGCGCCCCACCTGCCAGAACTGTGGGTCCCACCAGCTGGGTGCGACACACACTTTGAGAACCATTGAATTAGGCTAGCTTCAGGCTAGCTTTAAGCTAGCTTGAGTCTGATGATAAGTTTTATGTTAAACGTCCAGATATCAAAAGTATATCGATAGAAATCGTCACTTTTGGAAAACGTACATAGCATACATAATAGAATATTGAGCACATTTATCACATCGTGTGCTTTTATCACTCCAATATGTGAAATGGTCAGGGTTAGGGTGCCCTTAGTCAACACTACACAGCATAAAATGACAACCAGAAAGCAAAAAATGTGTTTTCACAACACATAACATGTAATTTTCCTTAAGATATTTTATGAATATTCCATTTCTTTATAGCCGGCTGGCTCTAAATGTTTAGTGGATCATTTAGGGCCCAAGAGCCTTTGGAAGGAAGGCTAATGTATAGTGTTTCTAGAAAAAGCCACACTCAGTATGTGCTCTTGTTTACCATATTGATATGATCCTTTGTGTGCGTGTTGACTAGTACCTACTTTGCATTGATCTGCAAAGCCCGGAAATCTGAAACTCAAGGAGGCCCCTTGAGAAAATACACCAGCATGTACAGAAACAAACACACACACACTGACTCGAGTTTGGTGCTAAGGTCTGCTTCAATGCCTGTTAGAATGGCTCTAACAAGAAGGAGGCATGGGGCTCTCTGATTGCTACCCCCGTGCCCAGCCCACCCCTTAACACTCGACAGATGGACAAGACTCCTTCTTTTTTTTTCTCCCCCCCTCCCTTCTTTTATGGGACCTCTAATTATGCTTACATGCCACATCAAAATAAAGCTCAGCATGTAATGCCTTTGGTATGGAGAGGAAGTGAGCTGGTCAGATGCAATAAAGCGTCTCTCTGCGGCACGTCTGTAATTTGGTGGCCTGAGTATGGACACGGAGAGGTAAAGGTAGGGAAGTCC
Source organism: Copadichromis virginalis (assembly GCF_057382275.1). NCBI lineage: Eukaryota > Metazoa > Chordata > Actinopteri > Cichliformes > Cichlidae > Copadichromis > Copadichromis virginalis. Next base: position 17,324,437 of record NC_140628.1, on the reverse strand, counting down.
CCACTGCCGCCTGCTGAGTGCGTGGTGCGGTACAGCCATCTATGGAGTGGCACTGAGGTGCTTTATTGAAGAACGCTCAACAAAATCCGCTTTTCTTGCTATCTTGGTTTGCCAGTATCATTGTATACTGTGTGAAAGACAAAACCAACGCACTTTCAATTACATATAACCGTGACAAGATATTTTACCCCCACCCTTGATGCATCGTTGGCGGGGACTGTAAGCACCCTCTGTTATGGCTTTGTTATGGTTTTGGCTGAGGTTGAGGTTAATGTTGGTAATTGGGCACCCTCAGACTAAATAAGGACTTGCCTGTGGAATTAGGCTTGGACTAGTTGAGACAAGAGCTTTGAATGATACAACGTGTCATGCTTAGACCGGATTTTTTATTTTATTTTTTGGTTTTGTTTTCCTGGCCATGGAGCTGTGTTGAGGCTGGCCTGTGCTTCTGTCATCTAACTCTCAAGCCTCGTGGTGTGAGGAGAGGAAGGCCTCATAGCTGCCTGTGGAGTGCAGAAGCACCCGGTGTGTTTTTAATCAGAAACAGGGCTGGGAGTCATTACTGGGCCTTGATGCTTAGCTCATTGTCTCTTTGACTCCCTCTGTGGAGAGAAAGGAAGGCAGAGGACGAGGAGGAGGAAACAGACCAACAGCAACGTAGCCTGCGTGTCGGATTTAAAAAGGTCTTAGAGGGTCATACCCTGTAGACTTATGAGGTCGGGGTAGAAGGAGCAAAAAGGAGTGATGGGAACAGAGAGTGCACGATAGAGGAAGGATTGGATAAGATCTGGTCTGTCTCTTATCAGAGCAAAGCAACAAAATTGTAGGTCAATCTTGTAATGGAAGGTATAGTAACAGCAACATTAGCCTCAAGGCAGTGAAGTGTACTTCTTCTCCTGTCAGATTTATTCAGTCTCACACCCCAATACTTGTCACTCAGCTTGATGAGCTGTGAGATTATATCCGAGATAACAGAGCACCTCTGTGTGTCTTTAAACTCCTCGCTAAACGGCTAGCATCCTAGCTGTCAAACTGTAAGTATGTACGCTCAGTATCTGAGCTCATTCCCAACCTTGAGCTTGGAAAAACAAAACATCTGTGTTGGCTTTTTTTAAGTTTTCGCTCAATGAGTTTCTTTGGTGCCGCAGGTGACTCTCCATGGGGAGCTGGTTATTTGTTGGAAAAAGGATGTGTTTTCGACATAAAATCCCCCCGAGCCTTCCCAAATAACAGTGTTTTATTTTTATATGTGCTTATTTTATCAGAATTGACAGGTTTGGAACATGCAGCATGTGATACTAGCAATGAATGGGCTCTTTATAGATGGGATCTGTAGTTTGCTTCTTCCTGTGAATTTCACAATAAAAGTCACCAACACGTACACTGTGTGACTGATGTACATAAAATTGCTACACTCTCATTTAACATTTTAGGATTAAAATTTATATTTTATTTGACTAGTTATGAAAAATATTTTTTCTGAATAAATTTGATCCTTATTTGTATTAAGAATGTCAAATTACATAGAAAATTCTGCTTATACACTGTTTTGGTGAAAAGAAAAAAAAAAGAAGAAAAATAAGAAAACAAAATGAAAAAATAAACTTTCATTAACTATAAAAATGAATGAAATTGGTTTAATCAATAATTAAACTATTTATTTGTTTATTTATTTATTTAGTATTTTACTGTAAAAGTAACCCTAGACATTGGTTTGGTTAAATGAAGCATAAACTTTTATTCCATCTAAAGGCCACAAGATGGCAATAGCTGTGGTTGCAAAATGACTTCCAGTCACAATTAAGTTTAATTACGTTTTCTGTCTTTACCTCTGCAAACACTTTCCTGGTGGGTTTATGGGCTCAGTCACTCATTTTGGGACGTATTGAATAGAAAACTGTCTCATTTGCAAATCTTTGTCATACTTTGTTTAAAAAAAAAAGGATTATCCATGCTCATTGGCTGCCAACTCATTATTGACAACTCACATGCCAAAGAGTAGTTTCACAGTCAGGTGTGCACCTCCTCAACACATCTGATTTTTATTTCTTTAAACCAAGACGATGACAGTGAAAATGCTAATCTTGAGGCTTTAAAACAAGACTTCAGAAACCAGTGGATGATATCCATCCTTTAAACTGTCTATGAATGACGCCCAAAGACAAAGAAAGTTACACTAAATATTACACTAATGTAATAGTGTGATGTCATGTAACGACAGTATTTTTTAGCTGTTTTCTCTAGAAGCAGATATAAATAATTATGTTAGCCTTGTAGCTTCATTCACTCATTTTCACTGACTATCCTTCGAGCACGAGTAGTTGCCGCTTTTCATGAAACACCAGTACTAGCAATCAACAGGCTCTCTGTAAATGCTCTCTGTTGTGGGCTTCTTCCTCTTCATGCATTTCACAATAAAAGTCATTGACATACACACTTTAACCCAGTGTGAGAAAGAAAACAAATTCATTTTAAACTGAAGCAGTAAGAGGAAGCATGTGCATTTTCCCACGCGTGCAGAACAAATCTGGTTTAAGGTGTGATTGAACAATCGAAGTACCAAAACTAACTTTTGCTATCTAGACTTTCCAGCTGTCCGGTTAAATCATTAGTGATCCGTTTGAGATTTGTTTTTGACCGTGTGACAAATACCAGAGTAGCAAGTTCTTTTTACTGTGCTGGGGTCTCTGCAAACTTCTACAGAATATATGCAACACTTAAGCTGCTAATGTCAGTCCTTGTAAATTTTTTAAGCCAGGCAGATTTTACGCACTAAGTTTCTAGTTGTTTACTTCTTCGCTTTGCTTAAAAATAGGGATTGTTTCATCAAATACCAATTCAGTCCATTGTTAGTCTAAAAGATATTGCTTAAAGCAGCTTCATTGTAAGCACTGCAGCAGTAAGGTTTATTTCTGACAGTCTAAGTGGGCTACACTTGGACCGGATGTCCTCCTGTGATTGGCCTAGATATTGCTTACAAATATTAGGAAAAACCTGGCTGAATGACTGACAAATTAACAAATGAAAATGCATCCATGTGGGACTCACAGAATAGGTTGATGCTTTAAATGACTAGAGCAAATTGTGAAGTCTCTGAGATTTTGAAGCAGTTTGTTGGAGCGCGCTCTCGATTATCCCCGAACTAATATGAGAACGACAAGTTAGGTGTAGTTTCCTCCCCTCTCAGTCAAATCTACACTTTGGGTAACGCTGTCCGTCACTGAATGAGATGCAGTCCCATTTGTTTCACAGAATGGGCACAGCTGTGTTCACTGTAATACAGTTCATTTTGTTGTATTGTATGCAGCGTTGTATTTTGTGGTCGGGGACATTTTTGTCGCTGTTTGTCTTGTTGTTGTTTTTTCCTCTGGCTGCATGCCACATGGGCTTTGGACACAAATGCACACGCACACACACGAGTGAAAGTCTAATTGCGGGAGAAAATTTTTAAGCTGTTATGATTTTAATGCAGCGCATTTTTATGTTGCGCCTTGTCAAACAGCACATCAATTGTGGTGACTGCCTTTGACTTTTCTTTCTCCATTAGGGTTTCTCACTAATCTTGTTTTAGGATGCAGACAATGAGACATGACTGTGGTAGAGACAAATGCTAGACAGAGAAGTATAAGCTTCAAAAGAACAAAAAAAAAAAGAAAGAAAGAGGTCCATTAACATTTGTCAAATTCCTTCACCCTCCCCCCACCCCCTTCTAGTTATGCACTTGTGTTACATCTTGGCTGACTTCTCCTTAACTGGATATTATTTGATTTGGAGTAGTGCCAGGGCTCAGGAGCATGCGGCCTTAGCTGTGTAAACAGCTGTCACCAGCAGGAGTCATAACTAATAGGTATCTGTGGACAAGGGTCATGTGTAGTTTATATGTTTACCAGCTAATGGCTTCAGAGATGGTACCGCCTTGGTGCGGTAATGAACACTAGTGAAGTGTAATGGACAGCATGGGGCTGCTTAGCATCAGCAATGACGATGAGTGCACACATTTGTATTCAAAGGGTGAAAGCCTTAGTGAAATAGAATAAGAAAAATAAATGATCTCACCTCTACATTTATTTGATATATGTAACAAAGAAGATACTGAATCTTTATTGAGTTGATTTGCTCATAGCTGTAGCAGCAAACGCAGCGGCGTGCAGGTAAAAGGCGGCCACAGCCATTCAATCCATTCATCTGTCTCCATTGCATGTAATGATAGACTTGACAACCCTCCTACCACCCAGAGGGTTTTGGATGCGAGTATCGGCTTCTTAAATCTTATTGAAACATCTAACACATACCTTGGAAGCCTGTGTTCTTTTTTTTGTTTTGTTTTTTTTTTTGGGTGCAGTAGTCAAATACTGAAGAGCACGTGCAGTATTCGGGCTGAAAGAAAATTCAGCTACAGCAAAATGCCCCCCTCCTTCATGCGTTATGAAAGCATTTATTCCAAGGTTCTCTCAAAAGGCAATATAAGAAAAGAAACATGTCCTCCCGCGGGCTGAGTCCTGGCCTCTCAGAGCCAACACAAGCCGGTTTCTGTTAAGAAATCTGGGCAGTGCCAACCATTCAGGTGCCGGTTTGTGGTGGTGTGAAAACACGAGGCCAGATGTGACCCAGGCACCTGCTACAGGAGCAGGCGGCTCTACGCAAAACTGTACATCGCAGACTTGAGAAGTACCTCAGATGAACTTCTCTTTAAAGATTCTTTGTGTATGTGTGCGCTTTCTGGTAATTAAGTTAAAGAGAACTTAACAAAATAATGGCAGCTTTAGTGAAAGAAATATAAGTCTCAGCCTTCTAATGACCTGTGCTGTGACCATTTCTCTCGTCGAAAAGCTGGCAGCAGGCAGTTAAGTGAGAAAACAAACAAGGTTGCGGTATTTTCCCGTGAAAAAGTCGATATTGGATCCAGTCCAGTTTTTCTTTTTTTGACAGAGAGAGAAAAGTGTGGCTTTGATGTTTAGGAGTTTTAGGTTTTTTTCAGTGTCAGGCACCACAACTGAAAGCGAGACCAGGTCTTTGCCATTTGCCCCCTGTGGTGCTCTCCACTTTTGACCCCGGTAAGCACGTCAGATCTCCCTTTTGGCCTCAGTGGGTGAAGTGCGAGTGTGAAGTAGTATCTTGTTAAGCACTTAATAAGGAAGAATTTTTCAACAGCTGTTCATGTTCTTTTCGTTTTTTTCTCTTTTTTTTTTTAATGATAAATGACTTGATTCAAACACATTCTGTGAAAATGAAGATTCCATCAGGTGGCAGCTCTTTGCTCCTGCTCCCGTCTCCCAAAATTTGGCTACCCCTAAGAAAATAAATAATGAAACTCTGTGAGGCGAACAGAAAATGTCAAAGCTTTTAGTAACTGGCTGATTTATGCGAGTCCTCACAATTGGCAGTCTTTTCCTGGATCTAACATTCAGTGTGTTTTCTTAACGTCCAAAACCAGTGAAAAGAAACCAGTATGTTTCTTTTCACTGTTCCTTTAAACTTTCATTCTTTTTCATTTAAGATAAAACATACTGTATGTTTTGTTTTTGTTTTTTTAAAGTTCCTTAGCAGAATAATTGTATATAAAACATGATTAAGTTACACAATACAGTGGAACCCCGACTTACGAATACCCCATTGAACGAAATAATTCAAGTTACGAAGGCACTGAATGGCAATATTTCTGCCCGTGTTACAGCAAAATGTCCGTGTTACGAAATCCGCTGGCTCTGATTGGCCGAGCCCAGAATGCCCAGAATGCCTTCCGAATGATGTGACAACCCCTTGGCTTTCGTAATTGCGCTTCGCTGTTCCACTAGCCTATAGCCTATCGTTCAGCATCACCTCACTCAAAAGGCGCAATGGGTGCTTCGACTTACGAAACTTTTTGACTTACGGAAGACCCTCGGGAACGAATTCATTTCGTAAGTCGGGATTCCACTGTATAGAATTTAATATTAAAACCTATATTTGTATAGAATATTAAGATGACCCCTCCTGCGACCTGCTCTGACACTAAAACAAAGTCACAATTATCCATGAGGAAACAAAACTCCTGTTTTGTTATAATCTGAATATGTGACTTTTGTACTTTATCTTCGTATAACCAGCATTTCTTAAACTGTGCGGTGTATGGGGCACAGTGCGTCATTTATATTAAAGTCATCGTCATCATTATCTGATCAATATTTCATATCCAACTGAAGTTGCATAGAGTGTGTTTAACTTGATAGGAGAACTTTTATTTTACACCTTTGACCTTGAGTAATGGTCACAAAAAAAAAACCAAGTTAGCATATCTTGACCATCTTAAGTTGAGGCTAATAAATGTTTTTGAGAGAGAGTAAGTTTGTATAATTTAAAGTAAAGCCAAGTAATCAAATTTTACAATGATGGAATTTGCCCTACCTTCAGCTACTATTCACTAACACTAATTCCACAATTTACTGTAATTGCTAAACATTTAAAAAGCGTGAAAGTAAGCTAATTTTTTCAAGTAAAAATCTGAGCTTTTAATACAGCATTGATGGCAATTTCTTATATTTTTATTTCAGAGTTCCACGTTTAGCAGTTCATTGTGATCCATCCAGCTTTTTCTACTTAAAAAAATAATTTATTTTCCCAGCTTTGTGAGCCAGTGATAGGAAGTAACAAAACCTTAAGTTTACGGTCTGTTTTTGCATGACACTTCAGCAAAAGATGATTATCTTCCATCTGGAGCTCCAAAAATATGTTTCTGGCAAGTACGAAAAAGTCACGTCCAAGTTTTTTTGTTTTTCAGATGTGTGAGCTAGAAGTGGAGATGAGTTTAGTCAAGGTGATGACACATGGGGAGGGGAGCGTGTGCACGGGTTAGGGCGGGAGAGATGGAGCAGAAGCTACATGGGGTGCAAATATGCCAAATATGCCCGATGACTTTGCTGATCCCTGTGATGTCCTCGGTCGCCTCCTGCACTGGGAAAACCCACAGCCAAGTCCCACCCAGCGGTGTAAGAGTGTGTATTTGTGTGTGGAGGTGCGTGTGTGAGTGAATTACTAGACTACCCACACGGTGAGCTACAGGTGTGAAAATTAGGTGTGAGGTTTATGTGTGATAAATTACCAACATGTGGCCTAATCACAGCCACTCCACCTTTCCCTCCACCCAGCTTTTTCCTCTCAGCCATTTCTTCCTTCTGTTCTGAGAACACATTTTTCCCACAGCTTGAGTGAATTTGAGGGAGTGTAAATACTGAACTATACAAATTCCAAATGGGTTTCTTTCTTTTGGGAATTACTTCTTATTTTGCATGTCTTATACTTCATAAGTAGTTTATGCTCTTTCAGTCAGTGTCAAAAACTGTTAATGTACTGACATTCCTGATATCAGACTGCCTAGATATACACTAGGTTATCAGTTATCAGCTTCTCCTCATTTCTTTATATTTTGTTAGGAAAATGGGGAATGGGTGCCGTGATTCACTGAAATGTAAAACAAAAACAAAGTTTGTACAGTTCTAACAAGCCTGAAAGTCAATGGTATGACCATCTTTATTCTTCAGCACAGCCTGAACTCTCTTAGGCAAGCTTTCTTAGAACTTCTTTAAGCAGTCTTCAGGAATAACTCCCCAGGGATCTTGAAAGACATTCAAAGCTCTTCTTTGGATCTCTCACTGCTTCACTAACGTTTAGGTCTGGGCTCTGGGGAGGCCAGTCAATGACTGATAGTGTACCATTGTATGTTTTACCATCCATGTATGCTTGTGTTGCATTGGCAGTGTGTTTGGGATTTGCTGCCAATCAGACACTTGTCAGATGATTTTTGCATAGTGGATCAAAGTTCGACTGTACTTTTCTGCATGTATAATTCCAACAATTTTGATAAACATCACTGGCTTAACTGCAGCCCAAAACCATGACAGATGGCTGTAGACACTCACTGTTGTACCTCTCTCCCGATGTCCTCCATAGATGTGATTTGATACAATGATTTGATCAAAACACTACATCATCACTACAAAAAACCTGTTTCCACTGATTATCAGTCCAGTTCTTTTCTAATTTGGCAAAAAAAAAAAAAAAAATCAGATTTTTCCTCTCTGTTTGCCTTCTTTAATAATGGCTTCTTGACAGCCACACTTCCACTGACACCATTTCTGATGAGGCTTCAGTGGACAGTACATGGATCAACTCAAGGGCCCAGTGCATCTCTGCACACCATGCTGAGATATGCCAGATTTTCAGCTATAATCTCTTTGGGAATCAAAAATACTGTTTTATTTCTGGATTTTACTTTAGAAGTGGGACAAAAATTATATGTTTTTGTGACAAGCTGCTAGTAACAAAGTCCTTAAGGACACTATTAAAACTGTCGCCTGGCTAAGTTGTCTGTTATGTATCGACACACTCGCTTGATTTAGGTGCGTTTTTTTTATGCTCGAATAATTTGTCATTGTTAAGTAGCTTCGCAAAAAGCAAAAACCAGATCTGAGAATTATCTGGTACAAGGGCTGAAAATGGACCATCATCTGCAATTAGCTTACTACATACCTTGCCGTGTTTGAATGATGCAGATTTTTTTTTTTAAACTGTATTTTGCAACCACATCCTGGACAATTGATCTAATCCTTTCCAAATGTGCTATGCATCACCTCTGGAGTCTCACGAATAAAAAACCATAAAACAATTTATTATACTCCATGTAGTTTTGCAACTAAAGGTCAATGTGTTGGCACAAATTTACGTAGAGGTCCATAATTCATCCAGGCCAGTCCTTTAAAAAAAAAAAAGCATAAAAATGTCCACATTCCATCACCTCACTGGTTTAAACAACATGTTTGCTATTGATAAAATCTCCAATATCCAACTGCTTGTTTGTTAATGTGCTCTGAACCTGTCGATTTCACTTGGCACCATCGTTAGTCTGGTGTGAGTTACTGAAAATGGGTTGAAATAACTCTGGTGTTTCACAAGAACATCATCACCTTTTGTTGAAATTTTGAAAAAAGATAGACAAGAAGAAGCAATGGAGCCAGCAAGAAATGCAAACCACATGTTCATCTCATGGTGCCTGTTTAGGGGGTGATAAAGTCCATCTTCGTGACTCATCAATTAACTCCTGCAGTGCCCCAGTGATTAAATATGACAAGATCCTTTTGCACCTGCACTGGCCAGTCCTAGTGTAAATGTATAAAACAAGTATTAACCACCAAGAGAATGAAAAACAGATGATGACCCATCACAGGCAGCAGACAGGTTGATTTTTTTTTTTTTTTTGTCCATTTTTACTGAAACAATGGCAAGAAAGAGAACAGATTTCATGTGCATTAAATAGGGAATATTTTGTGCATTTAATAGTGTCAAAGTGCTACAATTAACACTGTTGTTTTTGGTTCATTTTTTTCTAAACCACTTTAAAGCTGTGCTGTAAATCTATAAAATATACCAAAAATAAAATAGGCCCATAAATGCAGCGTTCCTAACAAATGCTTTTTAAAGTGTCACAACTCTTTTAGAATTGACTTTTTTTGTTTTCTTACTCCACTGGAACAAAAGTTTAACATGATTAGAGGTTTGCATTGTTTCACTGCATTGTTTAAATAATGCTGACACAGACTGCAAACAGATATTCTGCTGTTTTCATGGCAAGGCAAAATTGTAAAACATTTATGGGACCGCAACCCACAATGAAGAGGCGATGCCGTTAGTTGACCACCACATCAAGGTCATTCTGTTTTTTCCCCCTCTCATATATGACCAGCTTTTGAGCAGCTTTCCACTGGCTGAAGGGTGTAAGTGTCCATCACTGTGGTTGAAAGTGTGAAAACACTGCGAGAGGCAGGTTAGTGATTCATCTTTTATTACGAATTTCCAAACAGGAATTACAAGGTCTCTTTCACATCAAGGAATCCAGATGTTGTGTCTGACCCGAATAAGGGACTTAAGTCTTAAAGATATTAGGAAGTGAACTAACTTGGGGTCTTCATACAGACTTGAAAGGAGTGCAAGGTTGAGAGTTCGACTGGACAGATGGGCTAAAGGTGCAGAGTGTTTCCAGATAATCTTGGAAGCACTCTCAATGTATCTCTATTTGACCAGCTGCAAAATCAGGAAGGACATTCAAATCACACTTTGAATGAACTTGCAACCTTGTTGCATTAAAAATGTTGCTTTGAAGACTGTGTTCACAGTGACTTTGGTGCATAATAATGGTGATAAAACAGTAGTAGATGGAGTCATAGATTCTTGGCAGCCTTGCTTTTATATACCGGTAGGAATATAACCAGAACAACAGCAGGTGTTGAGCTTCCTTTTGCAAAGGGTTGTGTTGCAGAGGAGTTAAACTCATTGACGCAGACTCACTCAGACTGATTACAGCATGTTTCTGTCTATCTGCATTTATAAATTAGATGTTAGTTATTTGCAACCCTTCACCAAAACCTTCACTTAGAGTCTAAGAGTGGTTGCAATTAGTCTGTGTTGAGCCGCAATGGTTTGTAGACAGGTTGCCTCCCATCAGGCAACTTGTCGTTAAATTATGTTTGAGGATGTTGACTGCTCAATCTCTGGGTGACCTGTTGTTCATACTCTCATTTGGTTGCAAACAGCAGAAAAAAATCAACCACCAAGTTTTCCTAGTCACAAAGAGGTTGTTGTCCTGTTTTTACTCTGACGTGATAGAGACATAGAGCTAGGCCACATTGAATTTTAAAGCTGCAAAACAACCAACATTCCCTTGAAAGCTCACTAGGCTATTTAATGTGTTTTATCTTGTGTAATCATGTTGAATCTATGCGTGTACAGCAAATAAATTGTCTTTTTATGGGAAGTTTGAAACTTATGTATGTCTTGGCTGAGCGCAGTAAATAGGGAAACCACCAGAGACTCTAACATGTTAGTTCTCATGTACACATTAACCCTACCAGTATCAATCTTGTTATTTAACTCTCAGAAAAAACACAAACAGAAAAAAAAAACTCCAAAAAATTGTTAAAATGTCAAACTATTCCTTCCATTCATTTGCATCCGTGGTTATCCAGTGAGTCAAATCTATTTTTCTCACCTGCATGGCACTGTGGCCCGACCTGTTGAGTCACACCAAATTAAATTAGTTTGACTTTTTGTTTTATTACGCACTAAAAAGTGTTGCCTTCATGTTGCCATTTTTCCACTTGCCTGTTTGAACCATAGCTGCCTGTTTTACCCATTCGCCATTACATTAACAACCACGCTTTTAAGTGAGGGTTCAAATCCCCGAGCTGCCTGCGTCGCACGGTGGATCTGTGTCACAAGAACACTTTGGCTGGGGCTAATATGTCTGACAGCAAAATGTGTTTGCTCAGTCTCATGCTGCAAAATCATTATAAGCAGCAGGACTGTCCCAAATTATAAACATGTGCTTACAGTATGATCTGTTAAAGTAAACCGGGGGGAAAAAGGCATAGATCCTAAAACCTGACTGTTTCCAGCTGGAACAGAGTCAGAGGCAAGTCCAATATATTTTCTGCTAAATTGGAACAGAAATGCGCCTTCAGCACACAGGCCCAAAGTACCCCCCTCTTTTACCCCTTCTGCTTTTACTCCGCAATTTTTTAGCTAAGTGCGACTTCCAAATTCATGACAAAGTCACGGGCCCGAAAAGCAGGTCGTTTGATGTCATTTTCCATGCTCGAACAATGTTGAGATGTTACAACCGCTTGTGAACTGCGGGTGTGAGGGCTGACACTGCTACAGCTATGGAGCGTAATCCTCGATAGTTTGGTGGTTTGAAGAGATCCAGAAAGTGGCTGCTTTGCTCCTTCTGGTACGATTCGCCGCCAGTCAGCTGGAGGCTGCTGCGCTGTCCTGTATATGCCCTTTCCTTGTCCCATGCTTTCTCTTTTTTCCCCTTAAGTGGAACAGCAGTAAGCTTATACCAGCATTTAAGGGGAACAAGTGAGGTAGACAATAAACAATAATAGTCCCAGTGCCACGAGGAAAGCGTATAATTCTGTTGGTGAATGTGGCGCTTTCCACATGAGAGTGCAAGTCTTTGTGACCTGCTGCTACTCCAAAAGCTGAGGTTTTCCATCACTGCCTCTTGACCATGTGACATTTATGGATAATATAGATGAAGCGGCTGATATATTTTTGCCGTGTTACTGGATGTCAAGATTCCCCGTATGTATATATGTGTCCTGCACTGTAAAGTGCCTTTTCCAAATAATGGACAGTGTGCTGGATAGCTGCATTCACAGTCTGCATTATTAGATTTACATACCAGGGGCCCTTGGAGAAATGAAGCAGAACTATGAGAATAGAAAGAGTTGTGTTTTAATATAAGCACCAGTCTTCAGTTTTGCTGAGTTTGGAATTCACCACCGTGTTATGATACCGATACAAGTCTGCAGCATTTCTGCATCACCTCAGCAGTTAACCGGGACACGCTTTTTGCTAGCCCACTCTCTGGTTTTTTATTTAGTGCTTGGTTAAAATGACAGGTGTCAAGGTAAACTATGGTCTGTTACTTTTTGCTGAGTGAATGACACTGTGACTTGAACTGAGGAGCCGAGGCATGAAACAGAATCATGTTACTGCTTTGTTCTAAATGTTGTTGGCCACAGACAACAAAAAAAATCCTTGCATCTAAAAATGACATCCCAAAAAACATAAATACAAGGATCCTATGAAAATTAAAGGAAATGAAAATAAAATGTATATCTTTAAGGGCCTGAAAATGGTTACAGAGAATCAGTCTTCATCAGTAATGACCTAAGATTTGTTAACAAAGTCAATCTAAAAAAAAGACCTACATCACTGAAGCCTACTAAAACATGTCTTTTGTTCTTTTTGTGAAGTTCACCGCTCTTGAAGAAACACAAAAATTATATGCAGTTTGCCTTGTTAGGGGTTTGGAGTGCAGAAAGTTGGAATCTTTCAATATGAATGTATTCATGGGTAACAGTAGGTAGGTGAGTGCAAGGCAGGAAGTTAGCTGACCGTGGGTGGAACCTCATGGCGTATGCTGATGGTTTTGGCAGCCATGAGCATAATCTGTCACGCTGGCTTTGGACTCATAAAAATCTACCTGCAATGGAGTTTGTGTTTTTTTTTTTTTTTTCAACTTGATCTTAAAGCAGCCCTAATTACTCTTGAGCTGCATGCAGTTAAATTTCCCAGGCTGCAAAACGAAAGCTGCCGCGCTCCAAACACGCTGTCATTCTTATGCTGTGACTCTAACTGTTGTTCGACAAACTTAAGATGAACAGCATACATACTTAATAGCAGGTTTATAAAACATGTTCTCTTGCAGCCTTGACCACTTGATTAGCATAGCTATGACTCTTGACTGGGTACTTTCCCAGTCGAATATGTGAGTGGCATCCTATAGTAGATGCATAACTGATGGATGAAGTCAAGAGTCAGTTGCGCTAGTTAGCTGTTACTGCTTCTACTCCTATGTATTTACTTTTATGGCCAAACTTCCTGTATGGGATCTTAATGAAGGGTAATCTTGATCTTGTGGATTCTTCTACTTTGACATGAGATTTAAAAGATAGATTTGGCAGATTTTAGAGCATATTGACAGCGCTAATGCTAGCCAAACATGTAAACTTGCGTTACAAGATCTGTCATCTCCACTGTAATTGTAACCAACCATTCAATACATTTTCACAGCACTGTATTTTTGTGTTGGGGCATCAAGTTGGTCATTCCTCATTTGCAGGGGTGGAAGTAACGAATTACAAATACTCACGTTACTGTAATTAAGTACATTTTTTGGGTACTTGTACTTTTACGAGTAATTTTTCAAGTTTGTAATTTTACTCATACTTGAGTACAACTTACACCATGTAATCTACTTCGCTACTTATAAAATCAAAAGTCACTACTGAGTACGCCCACAATTTGAATTAATATTCAAACCTTTCGTCTGCATTTTTGCAGCCAATAACGCTTACGTCTTTGCTTACGTCTTAAATTGGCGCGGTCAATCGAGACCGCGCCAATTTAAGACGTAAGCAAAGAATAAACTCCGCTGCAGCAACAGGCACAGGTGTCTGGAGGTGCTAAATGGTGGAGTATAAACTACTTTATAGACGGAAGATTTGGAGACAAAGAAGCCAAAATGGAGACAGAGGATAACACTGTCAACCATGAAAACGACGTAGAAAAGACGGAGGACGCGTGCCCGTGGCCATACCTGGAGGAATTTTTCGTGTACAGAGGAAGAAAAGGAGACAGCGTCCAGATGCAGTGCAAACTTTGTTTGACCTCTACAGTCATTTCAGCTTACAAGACTTCAGCATCTAATCTAAAAAAACACATTGAGGTAAGAGGTTTTACAACTATACGTGTATGATATTGCTTTCTTATTTTTCATGTGTTTTAAGGTTACTAGTTTGGCTAAGATATTGTCACCGCCATTGGTTAGCCTGATATTAAAATAAGACGGAGCTAGCTAATGTGCGTGTGTGCATGCATAATTGAGCTACAATTCGTAGGAATGTTTTAGCTTATTATTTGGATAACCACCGTCATTACAATAAATTAAACTTGTAGTCATTTAAAACTCACAGGCCTACAATCAGCTGGCCTATTTAAAAAAACAAACAAAAAAACAAACAAACTTGAACACAGTGCTGAGCTGCATCTCAAATTAATCTTCCAGCTCTCAGCTGACATGTACCAGAGCCCGATTGATGGATCAGTTGATCAGTATCATTGGCCTGATATAGGTCTATCATAGTGACATGGCTCTTAATCAGTAGGGTTATATGTTTCCCAATATGATATCTTTTTTTAAAGAACATAATGTGGATTGTTTTTATTTGTTAGCTGTATGGGCAGCATTTTTGTGTATGTGATCCCTTTTCTTAAATTAGATTTGCTATATACACATATTTTGCTCTCTTAGTATTTTTAGGACCTGACTAATACTGAAAACTTTAGGGTGATACTGATAAAAAGGAGTTAAAAATTTAGATACTGATACATTGGTCGATACTCTCTTTACAGATAGTATACATATTACAGAACTTAGAATGTATACAGAAATTCATGTTTTTTGCAATGATCGTTCAAAATTGGTTTACACTTGTAAATAAATACAGCAATATATCTGCAAAATTTGACCAATTCACCACTCTTTTATACTATGCTCAACAATCAAAGATTAGCTCAAGTCTAGTTGAATAATGTTTTAAAAATGTGTTTTCCTTTAGTGTTAATCACAGTGATGTTATGAAGTAATGTATGAACCTGACGTATGATAATATTTATCTCTACAGAGGAAACATCCATCGAAGATTGAGCAGTACAATATCACTGTGGCATCAACATCTCGACAGCGAAAGACCACAGCCACACCAAACAAGCGCTCAGCAAATACGCAAGCCAAGTTACCAGACCTGATGTTGAGAGCTGCAAACAAACATGTTCCACAAGCAACTGTTGACAAGCTTGTCATCAATTTCATATGTGAGGGTCTACAGCCATTTGCAGTGGTAGAACAGCCATCTTTCAAAGAATTGGTTACCACATTACAACCTCAAGCCAAAGTCATCTCCAGACCCACTGTCCGTGCCAGAATCTGTGAAGCTGCTGATCACATGAAGATGACTTTGGTTGCAGCATTGGATAAAGTCAAATTTGTTGCTACCACTACTGATTGTTGGTCAGCTCATCAGAAAAGTTACCTTGGAGTCACATGCCATTGGATAGAGGAAGAGTCCCTGGAAAGAAGATCTGCAGCACTAGCATGCAAAAGATTGAGAGGGTCTCACACATTTGACATGCTTGCTGGTGCGCTTGATGATATCCATTGCCAATACAAGATTAGAGGCAAAGTTGTAAGAACCACAACTGATAGTGGATCCAACTTTGTCAAGGCCTTCCACATGTTTGGGGCACAAAATGATGCAGATGAAGCTGAAGATGAAGCAGACCCAGAAACTCTTGACCTGACTGACCATATTGACTACCATGAGGCAAGTGCAATTCTTGATGAAGACTCTGGTTTGGAGTATCAACTTCCGCCTCATCAGCGATGTGCATGTCACCTGCTAAACCTTGTGGCAACATCTGATGCTGCCCTAGCAGAGAGCATGAATGACACCTACAAGAGGCTCTCCCGTGCAACCTTTGCAAAATGCCAGGCCATTTGGAACAAAACTGGCTGATCTCATTTGGCTAATGAAGTGGTAGAGGACAAGTGTGAGCTACAGATCATTCGTCCCAATGCAACACGATGGAATTCAACCTACCTTGCCATTGATGAGAAGGGGGAAGATGCCACCAGGAGCATTTGTGAGGAGTTCAAGGTGAAAATGTGAGTAAAATTGGACACCTACCAATATGGTTGCAAATTTTGTGAATTTTCCTTAATGGATGGTTAAAAACGTGAGCAGACTCTTAATATTAAATCAGAAGATCCCTATTATAGTCATGGTGGGTTTTGTTGTTGTGTCTTACAGGTTGAGTCCTGCAGAAGTTGCATTCCTAAGGGAGTACTGTACCACCATGAAGCCACTGGTGAAAGCTTCAAACATCCTTCAGTCTGAGTCCACTTCCTTTATGGGATGGCTCCTGCCAGTAATCCAACAACTACTGTCCAAACTTAGCAGGCTGGAGACATCAAGCAAGACATGCGTGCCACTCATCAGAGCCCTGCAAAATGGCCTTCAAAAGCGTTTTGGAGCGATGATGGAGGATCCAGAGTTGGCTGCAGCTGCAGTCCTCTTACCCAAGTTCAAGACTTCCTGGACTGACAGAGCAGATGTAATAGAGGCTGGTAAGGATTCATGTGATCCCATTTTTGTGTATTTTTACATTTGAACACATGCTTAAGTGAGTATTTCACCTAATACATTGTAAGTTATTGATGGTCTGTCCTGAATACTAAACAATCCTTTTTGAGAATTTGCCGATTTTAAATTTGTGTTCAGGAATAATCACTGAAATTTAAATAACAAAATTGTGTTATCTACTTGCAATTACAGCCTTGACATACATCAAACAACATCTTGAAACGACAGAGCATGAGAGTGAGGATCAGCAAAGAGAGTCATCTGATGAAGATGAATTCTTCTCCAGACCAATCTCCAGAAGGCTGCAAAGTGCAGTTGAGCTTGATGGTTATCTTGCTTGTGCCACAGACACCATGGAGCTGCTGCACTCCTTCTCAGCCATCAAAAACCTCTCTCTTAAACTGAACACAGCTCTGCCTGCTTCTGCTGCGTGTGAACGACTTTTTAGCTGTGCTGGTCTACTCTTCACTGCCAAACGAAGTCGGATTGCCTCTGTTAATTTAGAAAACCAGCTCTTGCTGAAACTGAACAAAAGGTTCAGAAAGTAAAGTGTGAAAGAAATGCTAAGAGTTTAAGACACTTACCTGCCTGTTGTTCAGTGTATGGGGAAAAGTTTAAATGGTTCTACGCATGTTCAGAAACATTTTTGTCATTGTTTTAACAAACAAAATTCCTTCTTTTATATCTACATTTATTTACAAAACAAGTTACCTTTCTATACCTTGTTCATCTGAAAAATGTGCTTTGAACATAAATATTTATACTGGTGAATCGAGTTGAATGCCTGCTATTGACAACAGAATAAAACATCAGTCTGTTAAAAAGTAATTAATACTCTGAGTAGTTTTTGAGAACAGTACTTTGTACTTTTACTCAAGTATTTTTTTAACACCAGTACTTTTACTTGTAATTGAGTACAATTTAACCAGTGTAACAGTACTTGTACTTGAGTACAAATTTTGAGTACTCTTTCCACCTCTGCTCATTTGGAGAAGGTTGATGTCTAAGTAATGCAATTCAAGGGGATTCCAGAATAACACCCTGCCTTTGTCACTCTCAGAAACCTTTAAGCTAACTGCTATTGATCTAAAATAAAACAGGTGTTGGAACTGCATGGCATATTTCACTGTAACATGATCAATTTTAATTTTGGTGATTATTATATTTTTATAACATGAGAGTATTTCCAAACTGGCTGCCATCTCACTCTAGAGAAGACAGCCCACAAGATGCCAGGTGCAGTTGGGTTTTTGGATAGTTAGTTGGATAGAAGCATGAAGCATGAAGAAAAAGAAAATCCTCTGTAAATTAGCTGAAAGGACACTGCTTAGTGGCACACTGGAAAGTACACTTTCTGACAAAGGTTAAATAAGGTTTGGGCCAGTCTTGCGCTCATATTGTAAGCTACATATGTAGCTATAATTAGCAGGTCTTTAACTTAATTTAGTATAAATATTGGGGCATAGGGAAACAGCATAATCATAATCTAGCCATATCAATAATCTGTCCAGAAATTTATAAATTATTTATAAATTAACTTGCCATGTACTGTGTTTAAACTTTGGACAGTTTTTGTAATGAGGAAAGTTAGATCTTGCTAAGCTAACTGGCTTCTGCTTTAAACTTGCACACAGACGTAATCTTCTCCAAACTGCCAGCATTTTCTTTTAAAAATGTACCCATTATGTAAATTCTCTTTATAAATGCAAATGATTTCAAGGTATTTTCCTCCCTCGGGACTTACCAGGGTTTAGCTGTCACAGTACATTTGTGAAGGCTGAGGTAGACGATATGTGAGGGGTCCTTCATGTGGTTCCTGTATGAGAACAGCAACTTTGCACAGCGCTCTGCCTTGTAGACATGACACATTGAGGCACTTATTAAGTTTTTGTATTAAAATGTCCTTGTGGAGGCTTTTTCAGCGATGTTCGTATGGATTTGGGCTTTTGTAAATAGAGTACTTGAAGCCCAGGGGGATCTTTACTCAGCTGTCAGAAGTGGGAACTGCGGATTTGTTTTGTTTCACGTAATAAGCACTTTGTGGTTGAAATCGTAAACGACATCACTTTATCATGTGAAAGGAGTGGTGCTTTTAATGATGTGCAGTCCTCTCCCGAAGTCTCAAAATACATACCGTATACGTTAAACCTGGTATCCATAATGAGATGTTGACCACTCGGTCCATTTGTTCTACATCTGTGGGTCAGTTTAATTTCAAAGTGACTGACAGAAGAAGAGCATGGGCGTGAAGAACAGAAGAAGAACATGGAACATGTGTCTGAACACACTTAGCATTAAGATAGACTGGGTTTAAGTAGACCTGGTGTCTGAAAATAGGAAAGACATAATATGCCAAAAGAAAAAGGGACCACATTTACAATTTGGAACATATTCTCTAGCAAACTAACTATACGGTCCTCCCAAATTAAATTAAACTGCTGTAATATATGGAGATGTCTGTTAATTTACTTTTCAGTATCTTTTCTTCTGCTCTAAGTACATTTGGATGTTTTTCTTAAGAATGGCTGAAACCTGCTGGCAGTCGGCAGATTGATGTAAAGTGCACTAGACATTATGCCGGTAGTGTGGGACGTGAGTTGGACAGCGTAGCTCCAGACACTGTGAATTGTGGCCTCTTTCCTGACATACCTGTGGCCTAAACCTCCAAACCTTTCCACAGACGCACACACACAAGCTAATCTCCCCAAGATCTGGACCAAAAGAGTTTCTCTCCACTGCCTTCAGCCTTTCCTTCCCTACTTTCCCCATAGTCATATGGTAATTCCAGGACACGGGAAATGCTTCATTCAAACAACGTATACTGCGCTGTCCTCACTTGCCGACACCGTGAGATTAGCAACAAGCAGAAACAACGGAGAGCAAAGAATGAGCGGGAACTTTGAGCCAGGCTCATCAAAAGGCCTTTCAATAACTATAATTTCTCTGTTGATTGACCTGCCAATGGTCTGGGATGACCACAGGCCCGGATAGTGTTTTTCTTTCATTCTTGTTAGGATAGTTTTGTTAGCATAGTGTTAAGATGTTTGAGCCCGCTTGAAACGCGCTGCAGAAATAAACTTTTTCCAGCCTGACAGGTTTACCTTTGCCAAGTTGGCTTTCCTTTTCTGTCAGTGCTATGCTCAGATTTAGCAAGGGCAGACGGGAGTACATGTGACTGGTTTAATGCGAATGTCAGTTTGCTGTAAATGCACCCAGATTGTGTATTCTACAGGAATATATGGTTGAGTATTGAGGTTGGGTCTAATGATGCAGTTTAGTCTTACAGAATGGAAGGATTGACAGAATGAAATATGAGATATATTCGGGGGAGTGATTCTCGTGATAGCGATAGCGTTACCTGACGGGAAATAGAAGTCGGCTTTAAGTTCCTGCACGTTATTATAGCACTTTCTGTAAGGTAAGGAAAGCACTTGACATTTGTCCAGTTGTACTAGATGCTAGGTAAGGCGCACCTGTATCCGCCAGATGACTTTGAGGATGCCATCTTGGAGCTACATTGGCACAACTAAAACGTTGGATTGACAGTTGAATATAAGACACGATTTTCCATCTGAGAATTGGAAGAGCCAACGCTAGTATTAATTTGGGGTTTTCATTCATGTCTTACTGAGCAAGTGCTGACTGGAGATGAACCATCCCCAGTCTGTGTGATGAATGGAGTTGGAGCGCACATCACGGCGCTGCTGTGATCGATGGAGTGTCGCTGTAAACCTCATCCCTAAAGACCATCAGAGACACATTCTGATTAGCACTTAATCTTACTTCCATCCACTCTGGCTTCAGGAATACGAGCACAGTTTGGCAGAGCCAGCATACCTCTCTAAAGACTGTCTCCCAGCGCTCCAACAAAACAAATGAAAAAAAGATGAGACCAAGGCAGCCTCCGACATGCGCTGACTTATTTTTTACATGATTACAAACTGATGCTTGCAATGGGCCCACTTAGCTCTCACTTTTTCTGGTTGAATCCCTTCAGAGAAATCTAATATGTGGATCTATGGCCAGTAATGCAGGCATGCTCTGCTCTGTCTCTCAGGCTGTCCAGCTTGCTACACAGTGTTTTATTAAGCGTTGTGGTAGGTCGCACAGTATAAGCACCGCTGTTACCCAGTCCCTGCCTGTGATATTCAAGACTTGGCTTGAAGAACATCTGAAGTGTCTCTCGTTTGGAATGGCCCGAGGATATTTTCCTGTAAACGGGATGCTAAGGAGTTTAGATTGAAAGTCACTTATTGTAGAAAGGACTGTCTTTTTACTGGCTCCTTTGTCTTCCACAGGCAACTCGAGCTGAGGCTAGAGCTGCTGCGGTTCTGGGGGCTTTCATCGGCTGTCTCAACACAATCGTTTAGGAGGCCAGCTCTGACCAGAATTAATGCAATATTCACATTCATAACCAATCAGCATTCGAACGCTGAGAGGCGAACTAGAGTTTGCATGAATGACAAATTGTTGAATTGGACATATTTACTATGAATTGAAGGATATCCTGCTGATATATCTATTATGGTTGTTTGGGTTTTTACTCTTGTACTTAGGTATTATTCTAACGGTCAGCCCTCCCACAGTTGAGTGTGTTGCCTCTTGTTCACCTCGTCCCTGTCACAGGGTGAACTTACGGTCATCCGCAGATGAGTAATGATACAAGGATCTGAAGGAATCCTGCTTCTTTGTTGCTGGTTCAGAATAAACAGCCATCTGAACCACCGTGGAAGTTACATCTTCCAGCGGTAGTCGAGCTAACAGAAGCACTGACCTCACACACACACACGCACTGAAAATAAAAATTATTTTTTGTGTCTGATGATCATTGATTGATGATGGTAAATTCACTGTTCAATAAAGGATCGATCACAAATGCTGATTTCAGAAAGTTTTTAGGAAATATAAATCTGTGTGTTTTGTGTGAACAAAATCTTTGATCGAAAAAAAGTGACAGATTCTTCCGGATTCTAATCAACTCTTGCTCCTATGTCACCCTCTTTCTTCCCCCCACCCCCCCTGTTTGTCCTTCCTGCAGCTAGCTATGGTGCGTACCCCATCTGTAAAGGCTGCTCGGTGTGCTCCAGGGATAACGGCTGTGTGAACTGCCAGCCCAAACTGTTCCTGTTTCTGCGGAGGGAGAGGATGAGGCAGTATGGGGAGTGTCTTCACGACTGTCCGGCCGGATACTACGGCATGCGCAGCCCCGAACTCAACATGTGCTCCAGTAAGATCCTATCGAGTTTAACCTACCCAGCATCCCTCATACACTCCACCTTCACTCCCCAAAATCTCCTTCCACCCTTGGCTCCCTAGCCAGACATACAATACCACCTCCCATTTTCCCACAGCGAATGATTTATTGCGACTTACTCAGAGGAGACGCACATGCCTGACAATTTGAATGGCTCATCCGTTCACACGGGTGGATGTAACTGGTGAAGCCTTGTCTTAGCAGCCTCTGTAACGCGAGGTTGTCTGAAGGCATGAAATCGAACCACAAATGCAACCAAAATGCAAATGCAATTAGGCCAAAACTAGCTTTAGGGCCACATTAAACAGCAGTACGGTAAAGCAGTCCTTTTCGAGATACTATGCAATATGGAGAAAGATGTTTATATGTTAGAATAAGGGAAGGAAACTTACTTGTTTTAACGACTGATTGCCGGAGCTTGTGGATTGAGGTTTTCATTAGACAGTGTAATTTCTTGGGAGTCAAAGAAATTTTTTTTGCCTGTGAACAGAAAGCAGGCCACCCACCAATATATTGTGCATTGACTGGAGAGTTTGATTAAGAAAAGTAAAGCAATAAAAGTGGCACTACACCTTAGACTAATATTGTATTTAGTATTTAGAGAAAGGCAATATAATTCAGAACTTGACTTACTTTTATTTACTGTTTGAGTAATGAAACCATATTAAATATCCCCTCATCATTAGGCATATTAGTGTTTTGGACCACACCTTTGGTCTTACATACTCTAGATTATACTATTAACAATAGCTCGTCAATCAAATATGTCCTTCTCCTCTTCATGTTTCACTTTCGTAACTTAACCTTTACGAACGTGAAATATGGCCGGAGAGAAATAGAGAGGACCTTTATAGGTGTTGGCTGAGTGTTTCATATAAAAACAGTGGAACTTAAATCCTAGGCCAAACTTCTGACAGGCGTACTGAAATTAAGTCCCAGATGAGGATGTCCGTACCTTTGCCTCTGACATGCAGCAACCGTAGCCCATCTAGATGCAAATATATAGATTGGCTCATTTTGATATTAAAATAAAAGCATATTACAGCCAAACTACCAATTTCTTTTTTCTTCAAGCCATAAACGGCCTCTATTGAAAGTGAAACTTCAGTGTCCAGAAATCTGGCAGTGGAACATCAGCGCATGTTCATTTTTACCTGGTCAGGTTGTGATTCTTCATCAGTCTTTGAGGCTCTGTTCAGAAATTAGTACTATAAAAGGTTCAAAATATAAATTCATGAATGAATTTAAAATAACGTTTTTCTTAATTACTAACAGTGTTTTGTGGGTCAGCCTGTTCCCATTCTTACCAAACATAAAGCTAAACCTTTACTAACTAAATAAAATTAAAAATATTGAGGAAATACATTGAGATTGAGATTATTCGAAATGGGCGGTTTTTCCTTTTTGTAGGATGTTTTTTTGGATTTAGGATAACAAGATCACAAAAGGTTTGCAGAAATATCCTGTAGTGCAGTTTGAAACTTTGAACGTCTCTTTTAGCAGACTGCTGGTATCAATTGGATACCCACAAACAAAACCCTTGCTCTTTGCATGCTCATAGTTCATCAGTTTTCCCACATTAGAGGCAAAATCCTAAAGGCTCCAAAGTCACTTTATCCCATTTTCATTACTCAGAGAAAGCTAGAAGTGAAAGACATCTTGTTTTTTGGTCGAAGAGAAAAAAAAAGTCTTTTAAAACGTTACTTTTTAACCCTGCTTTCCTGACTGCACCGCCCCACACAGGCTGAATTTTGACTTTAACGGATCCTGATGTGTGGGAAGTTAATCTGGATCACTGGCCATGCAAACTGCTCATAGAACAACATCTTGTATTGTCATGTAGCATCAGACTTTAATGCGAGAACTACTTTGATGTGATCGCTGCTTCAGCTGTGGCTCTCTAATCCGGTTTCCTATTCGAGTCTCACTCTCAACTGCGCTCTGTGTGTCATTTCCACTAAACAGCTGGCATCCGATCATTTTATTGCGGACATTTTATCGACTTGGAAGGTAATATTTGTGAGCTAATGCAGGCAACTGGAACTCAGACACAGTGGACATGAAGGGCGATGATGAGGGGTTCTCTGTGCCCTGTTTCTTTGGTGTTTTTTAAGCACTGCCTCTGAAATCACTTAGAGGACAGCTGTTTATTATTAAATCCGAGTTTGTCTGTGTGATCTTATCACATTCAAGAATTTTTTTGAGGGCTGTTCTGAAATTCTTCTACTAAGCAAGAGGTCGATAGGATTGGGGACTCTCTCTGAAATCTAATGTTCACTTTTTCTAAAGGAAAACCGTAAACTGACATTGTTATGCAATATAAAGCAAGGATAGCTAGACAGAGGGCTGTAGTTTCACTGGTATGGAATCTAAGACAAATACAAAAATCGTATGTATACTGTTATGTTGAACAAGTCATGGTTCAGACTGTAAATTTAGATGTCAGATGTACTTTCTCTGCTGTTCAGGGTCAAGCTCCTGGTCATAAATATAGAGATCCTTGACTACAACTGTTAGTTAAAGATCCTCCAAATGCACTATTATGGTTGATCTCTATTAGGGTCAGCTGGCTCATCTGGAAAGCAGGTTTCTTGTGGCTTTCTGGTCTTCTAACAGGTCGTCGTTCACGCGTTTCATTCTTTAGAGGATCACATTCTCACCCAGCTTCTGTGCACTGCAGACAGTCTGGTCCACCTGACTAGCATGTCTTGGGAAAGTGCTCGCCAAAAACTGTGATAATGCGGTTCTACTAAAATTGAAGCCAACAGCAATACTTTAATGTATGATCATTTAAATCTTTGCTCTTTGCAAATCCGCAAAGAACTCAACGTTGACTGCTGCTCCTTGTTACTAAAATGTTTCCTTGAATTTCCTCTGAATACCTTGAGAAACTGTGCCGTATGATGAATTTTAAATTTAATGCTCACTTTTCTGGGGGGTTTCCCATTCACTGCAGGGAAGATAACACCATAATTAGAGACTGAAACAATGGGAGCTCTGCTTTCTGTGGCGTAACGTAACTGGAAGCCCATTTGCAGCTACACTTCAGCTAGGTTCCAAAGAGGCTTGAGACATGGGAGCCACAGTGTTTACTGCCATCACGGAGATGGAGCTGGTTCGTCAGTAATGTCTTTTTGTTGCATAATATCTTTCTGTGTGACCATATTTTATGTTCTTGGACCTCCTTTCAGCAGCTAATGAATGGGTTGATATGAGCCATAAACCATATGCTATAACTCCAGTGTTATCCACGGGAGTTCTTATCAGTCGCCCAGAACAGGCCCCACACCGGTGTCTGTGAGTGTCAGCCCACCGCTCTGCAGGGAAGATTTGTAGCAACGGACACACAGTGCGCTGCTTTGTGTACAGCCAAATCTGCATGAATGTAGAGAAGTCACGCTCTCTGCAAAGTCACATTTCATATCACTTTGCTTTTAATATACAATCCTCATCCAAAGCATATTCTGTCATTTGCTATCACAAGCGAGCTCACTGGCTGAAAGAATTATGAGCTGAAAGGCGACTATCAGAGCTGTCTTCTGTATGAGACAAAGTGTTGAGAGAGTCAGCATGAGTGCAGGGCTGCATTGAAGACTTCCTCCCTCGGGGTGTATTACAGACCCCCCACTGCTAGACATACTCTAGCTGCCAGCACAGTTGCCTTACCCCAATGCAGCAGCTTTAAAAACCCCACGCTGCGTTCACTGCCAACCACCAACCAGTCAAATCAAGGCCTGAGATCCAGTATCCTGGAAATGTGATTTAAAAATTGCCCCTAATTTAGTGCCAGTCTGTTGTGCTCTAGAGACTTCTTTCTTTTTTGTTATGGGTCAAAATAAAAGCTCATTGGATGTAACCTCTCCAAGATCATTTGAATTTTAAAGTGCATTTTGGGAATTTGTTGGGTTGCAGATCCGTTATGCATCATGATCGTTAACCATATGGGCACAAGTGTGCGTAAAGGTACTTAAGTTTTTGCTGCCTTTAGCTTTCAACAGTGGCAGGAGTCTTTCCTTTAAGCTCCCCTTTCCTCGCTCTGCTTCTGAGCATGTGGGTATTTCCATTGCAGTCTAACCAACAAAAAGACCAGTTGCTTTTGGCCTTTGAGCTTCACCAAGGGACATTTAATCATCACAGCTTTACTAACCGCACTTTCAGATTTGCCAGACAATACAACGGGCCCACCAAACCAAGCCCGCTCCCAGGACCTTACACCCAGACACAGAGTTGAATTGGGTTTGTTCTCAGAGACCTGCATAATTATGCATGCCAAAGTGCAAGAGTGGAAGGGCTGTCTACGCTTGACCACCGTCTGAAGCTTGAGCTGTCTGCGAGTACATGCTGGAATATAGGAGCCCAGCATATCACAAGATTGTGCCTTTTGGAGTGAAACTACGAGGACCTGCTGACATGTCTGTCATCCCTGATCTCTCTTTGGGAGATACTGACTGACAGAAACATCACCTCTGCTCCACCTTGCTCTGCGCTTGTGTGCGGAGGTGCAGCCATGTGGGGAAAAAAACGCACGGAGAGTGTCGGGAAGAACATGGCAGCGCTGGCTGTTGCCACGAACATCTGCCGTCCGCAGCCCCACACGACATGGCTGGGTGGCAGCGGGCAAGCCAAAGCTACCATGTAAGCCAAATTCAGGGCCCCTACAGTAGGTTAGAGCTGTTCGACTTAGGCTGGATAAGAAAGATGGAAAAAGAGGGCTCGTTTTCCCCCTCACTCTGCCAGGCCCTTTTTATAACATGGACACTCCTGCTGTGCATCATCAAGTCTGGTTAGTTTTGTGGAGGTGGCTCTCTCAGTAGACTGATGACTGGCCTGACAGCCCAACTCCGGGCTCAGCTATAAGCCTGTGAGGAACAATATGATTTAACACCATCTCTCTCTGCACAGCGAGGATTCGTGTCAATAAATGAAGTGATTACACATGTTGCTGTGAGCCAGTGGAGCAAGTTGACAGAATCTGACACGGAGCTTCAAGTGTCCATGATCAAATCAGTGGGTTCCCCATCCAGACCACAGCTGAGGGACTTCCTTCTGCCAAGCATGTGCTATTAGATGACAAGGGACACTCGGTGACTCATGTCTTGACTTCAAAAGCACTTGGCGTGCAAACCGCGTACAACTGAAGTGCAAAATCAGATGAAAAAGAAAAACGAAAAGTGAAGCAGTGACATTGTAACAGTGGTGAAGCACTGACAAAATCTCTTCAAAACTGAGCATCCTCAGCCACTGCCCCCCACCACACACACACACACACTTTCCAGTGTTCATCATATAAGTCACAGCCAGAACCAGGCTGGGAGATAATGATGATAATAAGTTTAAGTCACAGGAACACCGGGCCTTCTCTGGGATCTGATGACCTCATTATTTCTCATTAGTTTCCCTGTGGCACCTAGATGAAGACTTTAAAGGTGGTCCAGAGGTTAATCCCGCTGGGAGAGTGAACCCACTCCCCTGTATCTGTTTCTGGAGCTGCTGGACTAGCCTTCTCACTGCTGAGCTGGTCGGTGGTCAGTATAGGGGCTTCTCCGGTGCCTCAGATAGCCCACGCTGTTCCAGATAGCCTTTTGGCTGATAGCTGGACTCTGAATGTCTGTCACAGGGATTCCCTTCCTAACCTGCCCCTCATGCCGACGACCTCTGACCCTCCGGCTTTGCCTACTTTCATTTCTAACTCCCATGCAGTTGCATTGATGTTGTCGTCCACCTCATCCATTTCCCAGCATGACATCATTGCTTATCTGCTATTTAGAAAACTAGATACCCGGGTGTTTGAGCCTTTGCCTGGCTACATCTGAAAAACTGAAACCAAGAGTGATGTTTTAATCAAAAACCTTGTCAAGTGCTTATGCTGCTTCTGCAAGGACATAAACCTCCGCACATCTGGGTTGCTCATATTTACTGTCAATAACCAAGGATTGCACAACAGCCCCAGTGCTTCAGTGCTGCCAGATGTTCTTGTTCTCCCGCTCCCTCTTTTATTTTTTGGTCCAAAAGCTAAAAGTCTCTCAGGTGATGACAGGCCTGGGAAGTGTGAGGGGTAAAAAGACAGCTTTGTGCTTTCCAATTAGCGCTGTGATTTATTTGCTCGCTCCCTGTATTGGGCTTGTTTTGTATCAGACCCAAGCGTTGCTGATTTAACTTCCTTATCCAGACAGAGGCAGGATACTTAAAAAGAACAGCAGAGTGCATTTATAACAGAACCGCTTGGCCTGGTCAACGCCAGAAAATCCGTAATGAAACTAGAAAATATGTAGATGAATAATAATAATAATACAATAATATCAGATGATTGAATTATTAAAGCAAAAGCGATGTGTGAAAGCAGGAAATAGCTCAAGGAGCGAGTGATTGATGATGAGTCCACCTTCATTTTTCAGAATGTGGAGTGCAGCTTTATTGTGGAATCGCATTTATAACTAGCCTTATCTTATTGGTATGTGTGTGTTTGTGCATATGTGTGTGTGTGTGTGTGTCCATGGTTTGTTTAGACTGGTCGGGAAAGCGTGAGACCAGAGTGAGTGGGCAGAGGCCATACTTTAGGGTTCAAAGTGGAGCGGGAGGGACCCCCTTGTTTTGGAGGAATGTCGAGGAGGAGGCCCGATGGTTAGCTGAAGATGGTGTAATTAAGGGGTGTGATTGTGAGAACCTTCCCATCTCTGGGCCCTGCAAGGGTCACAGATAAAAGAGCAGCCCTCAGCCTCCACCACTAACACGTGAGAGAAAAAACATGTAAGCTTATGCATCCTCATACAGGACACAATCAGCAGAGCAGACGACACCCTACACAAGAACCCAGCCTTCCAGTCTGAGGTGGATGGTGCCTGCAGGTTAAAGGTTTGGTTCACTCTGAATTTACTGGGCAAAAGAGCCACATAATGTTTCTGAGTAGCAACATAAATTAGACAGCCCCGGGGAGGCTCCTACTAATCATGTGGGCCTGTGCGTCGCCCCGTTGGTGTGGTTGTTGTAATTTCGCCCTGCCTGATGTGTTATTTGCAGAGAGCTTGATGACACATTGCCGTTGCCTTTCTTTGCAAGCGCGGCACAGGGTGTCATGTGCAGCACCAGGGTGTGGCGTGGGAGGATAAGTGCGCTGTTGGTTTTGCTGACTAAAGGATTCAGCATTTATTTAGCTGTGCAATAGAAAATCTTGTCGTCCCCGTCCCACCTTCCACTCCAAAAATAAAAACAAAAAACGCACTGCCACCCTTTCATATTGTAGCCAAAGCATCCACACAGAGTCGTCCGCTTTTGTGATCAAGAGCCACTATTCGCCGTTTAATGAAAACCCGAGTTCCGAATGATCTTTAGCTATGGAAACGCACGCGGATCGGAAGCGTGTGAAGTGATACGACAGCATATTAAGGACTCAGAGGTTCAGAGCTCCGGCGGGATGTGTTCTTCCTGTTTCAGCACGAGCATTAGTTGAAAACATGTGCGCTCATGTGCTGGATGTCAGTTCATCCTGTTGAAAGAGGTCAGCGTGACATAATTCCTCACCGGCTCTGCTGCTGCGTTTTCACACTGTTTGCTCGCTCACTGCGCAACAAGAACACGAAGGTGAAAACACATTGATGTCAGGGAAAACAAGTCCTATGATATAGACTAGAGCTCCGTAGAGAAATGAATCACAAAGCATTATCGACTTTTTCTTTTTTTTGTGGGAGAGACAGTATAATTCCTTCAAGGCCTCCCCCTTTCCCCAAAACCCCTTAGCTCTCGATCAGCTCCAGATGAGAGGCTTGCTGATGACTCTCCCTCTTTCTTTGCTTCTCCCTCTAGGGTGCAGGATAGAGAACTGCGAGTCCTGCTTCAGTAAAGACTTCTGCACCAAGTGCAAATCGGGTTTTTACCTACACAAAGGGCGCTGCTTTGATAAGTGCCCCGAGGGCTTTGCCCCGCTGGAAGATACCATGGAGTGTGGAGGTATGTGAAGCGAAACAAATATGTAGAAAAAAATGGAAATGCCTCCTTCTCTTTTACACCTTTCTTTATCTGTAAACAGTATTCTATAACTTCTCAGTGTGAGTTGCTTATTAAAGAAAAAACAATGGGACCACACACAAAGAAGTTATGGCATCCAAGTAAAAGCTCCTTCAGCTTGCATTAATCTTGACCCCGGGGTATCTGTGTTGACCCCTAATAGCGCTGTGGTTTCACGGCACATCACTTTTTTCTGTCTTTCTCTGCAGAGGGCTGCGAGGTGGGTCAGTGGAGCGAATGGGGAGCCTGCACCAGGAGAAACAAAACCTGTGGCTTTAAGTGGGGTCTGGAGACCCGAACGCGGCACATTGTAAAGAAACCACCCA
The DNA here is from genome assembly GCF_057382275.1 of Copadichromis virginalis. Classification (NCBI taxonomy): domain Eukaryota; kingdom Metazoa; phylum Chordata; class Actinopteri; order Cichliformes; family Cichlidae; genus Copadichromis; species Copadichromis virginalis. The sequence goes on along the minus strand of NC_140628.1, from coordinate 17,294,114 downwards.
AGGACACAATACCCTGTCCCACCATCGCCGAGTCCAGGATGTGCAAAATGGCCAAGCGGCACTGCAGGAACGGTGAGGAAGTTACACAGCCATGTGTTGCTTTTTGTGTATGAGAAAGGCTTTCTGTCAGTCAGTCCCGATTTTATCCACACTCACTTTAAGGTTTGCTCTACTCGGGCCAATATTAAAGAAAACAGTGCACTTATCCCAAAGGAGAATTCTTCCCATCCTGTCAGAGTTCCACCTGTCTCATGTAACTCCTGTACCTGTGTTTTCAGAATCTGTTTTTTTTTGAGGTGTGCCGTCACATTTCCTTGCGTGAAATATCACAGTTTTTCCATGGCGGCCATAAGATAGCCTGCTCTTTTTCTTGGGTATATTTCCTCGCCCCTCTCTTCCATCTCCTCAGTAGAACTCTTCAAAGTACAAACTGCAGGTTTCCTCAATGGCCGTCTCTGTTTCCTCCCGTCAACTTGAGAGATATTTGCGGTGCGTGCTGCATGCATGTCAGGCCATTAAATGAGAAGTCAAATCTGGAAATTCTCAGTGTGCAAATAGAGCTAAAGGAAATATTTTTTTTTCAAAAAGTAAACCATTTTCTCTTAGATGGTCCAAACACACCATTTGGGGTGACGGCCTCAGTTAGTAGTGCTTTTAAAATAAATGTCTTTTCCCTTAATGTGCTTTTACGTCTCTCATAAACTTTGGATTAGAATAGGCCAAGTGTAAATATTTAATTCACCAAATAAGGAAGCAATTACAGTGGCAGATATCATTCAGCCTGTCAAAACAGTGTTTAACAGAAAGAGGAAAATATTCTAACCTTGAGGATTTTTCTCCATTTTTGGCCTAGACCGTTGAATGGGAGGGTCATTTAGCGAAGTGGTGAAAGAGTAAATAAACTTGAAATAAACCCTGATAGTTTCTCATATTTCAGCAGTACCGAGGCGGTTGCTGCTGTCTGGGTTGGAAACTGTGATTCCATGGCACATTTAGTTCCTAAAGCGCTCTGCTGTTTGTCAGGGAAATTCTTCCCAACCCCCACGCACCTCTTCATGACTTTGCCATGCCTGCTTGACCTTTTCCAAGAAATTTTATGACCTCCTTTAATTAAAATGTGGCATTTTTGTACATGGTTACTGTCGTCAGTTATCTCAAGCATGAAGTCAGTGATGGAGAGTTGTTAATTATGAACAGAGTGCGTAGCAGAAGCTTTTTTCCCCCCTTTGGATTCTTTAAAAACTCGACACCAGACTTGCCCATGTCCATCTTAGTTAACGCTACTGCTCCCTGATGATCCAGTCTTTGTAAACCTCTCAGTACAGTTCCCTTTCCAGTGACTTGAGTTACATCTCTAGTGGTTACAAAACGTGTGTTAAAGTGTCACTGTGTGTGCATCTTGGGGCTCTCTGGGCTTGTGAAGTGCTGCGGTGGCCCGTTAAATAAAGGCAAATTTCAGACTTAGGCATGTGTTGTTAATTCCTCACTGCTTGTGAAAAATCCCTTCTTGGCAAAGGCCGGTGAAATGCAACACTCTACAATTCAAATAAATACAATGTGAAAATGGAAGCTGCTGAAGTAAATGGGAGGAGAAGCAGTGCACACATCTAGAACTGTTGCCTGGGAGCTCAGCCGACAGACGCCGGCAAATAATCACGTCCGTGAGTGAAATCCAAGCAGCGACATCCGGGACTGAAAAAGAAGGCGGAAACTGCAGTTTTTTAAGTGTCCACTTGAGGGGGGCTCCAAATACAGCTCAGTCCACATAGCTTCCCATGTTAAAATAGCTAACATTACAGGCGTAAAAAGAGAATTTTTACTGCCAAACATCTTCAGACTGTTTCAGCTAACGCTTTTAAACTGCATCAGTGCTTAAAGTTAAGGGCACGGCCACATTCACCAGTGCTGGCAGAGGATGCTTGAAATTGATTCAATCACTGAACTTGGACCTTTAGAGAGTTTATGGTGCCTGTTCTTCTTGGCCTGATTTTAATGCAATTATCTGAGAAAATACATTGCTCAGAAAATGATACTCGATCATCAAAGTGTAACAAAAAGTCTGTTAATGATCATTGATATAAATCTGTACAGTAAAGAAGCATAAAGAATTTTGAAATCATTTCACCTTGCTTGAATACAGATGGTGACAACAGTCCATTGTTCTCTCCATTCTTCAGACTAATTTTCATAAGTTCTTCTTTTTGTTGGCATCCTTATCACTACTGGTGGCGTGAGACAATACCTCCAGTACATTCAGTTAGCACAGGTAGTCCAGCTCCTTCAGGACAACACATTGTATATGTGCTGCTGCAAGAAGATTTGCTGTCTTTCAGCAGTCACTAAATTTTGGAGGATGCAGAAAGAAAGCTGCACAGGGCATCGACCAAAAACAGGACCAGTATCTGTTCTCTTGTTCTCAAGTGGAGGGCTGCCAGAGCCCAACAAAATGACTTCCAGTGTGTCCTGGGCTACTCATGTACAGGGGGGCGTGATGTCCTTCAGTGGGACCTGTGCTGTCAGTTTAGCACCATGTAGCTCAATTGGCATTCACCAAAGAATACCAGAATTGGTCACAGGTCCCACTAAAGGATGTCGGACCGTCATGGAGTCTGTCTCTGACAGTTTAGTCAGAAACATGCACATGATAAACCTTGCAATGCAGTAATCAATGTTTTATTTATACGTAAAGCACATAGACATCAGCACAGGATTGTATAACTGCACATTGTAAAGATGCTATGGATTAAATGGAGACAGAAAATAATAGGAAGCATGTATCTATATGCTATTTATGGATGCATTTCAACACAGCCACGTATTTAAATTACACTGGACGTCACAGACAGATCCCTGTCTCCCAGCTCAGGCAGGGCACAAACAGACGCTACACGAGCGATCTTCGTTCCCTTTCTGTGTCTGCAGAGATTTAATCCCACTGTAAAATGTGCACAAGAGGAAAAAGTAAAGCCCAGATAAAGTGAAGAGGTGAGTTTTCACATTGAACATGACGCACCGTCTGATGTCTTCAGTGCGTGTTGCCGATCAGTGTAAACACCGTATATCACTCGCACTGCTGGGATCCATTTGGGCCAGTGTTTGCTAGGAAAGCAGGATCCTGATTACGCAGGTTTGTGGCGCACGGACAGACAAAACATGCGGTGAAGGGTTCTGTTAAAGAAAACGCTATTGCAGCATTACAACTGTACTGCATACATGACAACACATAGAATGAGTAGACAGATAATTAGTGTATATTTTCAGCATCCGGAGCCACGTTGTTTAGCCAGGAACATTTTGGTTGTCGTTCACGTAGTTCTCCAAACTTACAAGAAATAACAGTGAAATCCTGTCATTTCCAGGTGGGAATGACGGAAAAAAGTTGCAAAAATAACCTACATTTGGACCACCATGGCAACGCATTGTACCTTTGAGATGGTAAAATGCTCTTATAGCCCCTGGATCCCTGGAGCATTGCTCTGACCAGGCTAGAAACAATAAAGAGACATTATTAATAGCAGCTCTGACACTATCAGCACTGGCTTCCTCCCATTCCCTGACTTGTGTGTTGATGGGAATAGAGGATAGGTGATGTCTTTAAGGAATTCCCTACAGAGATTTCCCAGCAGCCCCCTGTCATCAGATTCACTGGTTTACAAGCAGATGTGTGCGATGAGTTTGATGCCCATTTGAAGTTCATTTTCCTTCTGCCTATCAAACCATCTTTGGAGTTGCCTCAGCTTTCTCTCTTTCCCCAGTCATGTTACTGTAATCTTTGAACAATGGCCGCTTCGGCGATGGCAGTGACATTAAATGTTGTGTAAACAACATAAAGCCTTCAAAACTCTTATCCCCGATTTGGCATTTAAGAGGGAGTAAAATCCAACACAAATGGCCCATTGTAATTCGGGCTCATGTCCAACCGTTTCTGCAAATCAGCTCTCAGAGCTGTATTTCCATAGGTGTTTATTAGGTTTCTAGGTAAAGGTAGATATTTGCGGCCAAGGCCAAAGTTAAGCGAACAAGCACAAAAAATTTACAATATGAAATTATGAAATAGTAAAAATTTACAGCTTTGCAAATATTTGGAAGTGATAACCAAAAGACATTTAGGATCTGGCTTTTTAGAACAATGTGCTTCAGTGTACAGTTACGCTTCTACGACTGCTACTCTGAGCCCGTGAAGACTCGCAGGCACATCGCTGACCTCATGGAAAGAAAAAGAGAGGAACAGAAAGAGGCAGAGAGAGGAAGACTAAGAGAGAAGGAGCATATAATGATTATCTTTGGCCATTGGATTATGTACCTGCACTTGGGAGAGCTGCAGGCCTTAGTGAGAGTATTGATCTCTCGTATGTGTAACCAGAGAAACCCTTTCTGCTGTAGGGCTCAGCTGAGGCCAAGCCCTCCATCCCATCAGTCATTTAAGTGCTTGGATCCAGCCACCACTAATACTGCCTGTCATAACTTAACTGTGCAGTTTATGTTTATACTGTAACTGTGATAACTACTTCTTCTGCTCCTGCTGCTCAGTCCATTCCCAATGCCATCAATTTGAACCTTGAGGGTTTTTTTTTTTTTAATACATTCTGAGGCAGGGGTGTAGAAGAGGATAAACCCACTTAGAATCAGTGTATCACCTCATCACTCCTCTGCAGTGTGACATCTCTAGGCCTTTGAGGTCCTTTGTCTCCATTTAAGCCATTGGACGTGACAGAGCAGTGGCACACTACCAACAGTCTGGTGTACGAGACTAAAAGGAACGCAGATCCGCCCTGGATAGACCAGACTCCAGGAAGATTTGGTTGACTGGTGGGATTTTATGCCAGGTTCTGTCTGAACCCAGTCTGGTTCTGCGGTGAATCCACAGTACTGCGGACCCCCCTAGTCCTCACCGTCTGCGAACCATCTGCTCGAAAGTCTCTGCTCCTGTAAAATGATGCACAGAGGGATGGTGATTGCCTTAAATCCAATCTGGAGGAAGCTCAGCTCAGCCTGCTTTGTCTGTGGCAAACACCGCTCGCGACCCCAAACAATTCTGGATTCTGCCAGCGCTCGCATTTAAGCGAGCAGTTTATATGTATGCCTATGAGCATGTGAGACACAATTTTGGTGTTTATACTCACCGAGCCAAGGGGTTTAAGCTCTGGCGAAAGATGCCACTCACTTCTGAGTATTTGAGTTACGCACTCAGCATGATCACATCTGAGTCTGGCCTGTGTTTGGCTTGGAAACCCGACATCCAAACACATTTCTGTGTGTGTTTTTGTCGGATGTAGCCTTCGACTATGAGGCCAGTTTTTTTTTTCCTGTTTTTTTTTTTTTGCTTCTAAAACAGATGCACACTTTCAACTTGAGCCTAATTGATGGAGCGTGGTCTTCTCGGCTCAGCAGAAAAGCTCACAGCGCAGTGGGTCCAAGCCAAACAACGACAGAGCTCTGCTCGAGACACCGCTCTAAACTCTACCCAAAGCTCTCGACAGTAAAGGTTTGCACTCCTCTCCCTTTGTGTACTTATCTCATTATTCCAATTAATGTTCGCCGGGTGTGCGCTACAGGAAGTCAGTGGAGCTGGTGCACAGATGACAAGTTTCGCTCTGATTTCTACCACACTACAATGGCAGGTGGTGATTAATGGCGATCTCTGGCCCGGGTAACATCACGGACAATCTGGATCAGTTCTTCCCGCCAGCGGGAGTGGAGTGAGGAGCACTTTCCCAGGACAGAAGGAGAGCCCTAATTGGCAGCCACCCTGTCATAGTGATTATTTGTGCCTCTCAGTGCAGCCTGTTGTGACTGATGGAGCCACGGCTTAATCTACATTTAATAAGGCTGCTCCATAGGGGCTGACACAGTAGCTGGTGAGGGGGCCTCAGGAGCACTCTGCCTCCTTTGGAAAGCATTGATGGTTTGGCTGCGGTCACATGGGCTTGAGTTGGTGTCTGACTGTGATGACGCCCACCTGCCACCACCACCCACTGCACAAACACTCATCAATCATTGATTTAATTAAATTCTTACCAAATCTGGGGCAGACGAAAGACGAGAAAAAAAAAAAAAGCGAATTAATTTAAACATGACAAATTCCATGTGTTGCACACATTGCTGTGGCTCTGTAAAACTGAGGTGAGCGTGTTTTGGAAGTTTTGCGCTGTGCTGGAGTGAATAAGAGCGTGGGTGAAGAGGACAGACACATCAACCTGTCACTGCCTTGGCCAGGTCTCCGGCATCTCAGTGCCAATGGCAGTTACGGTCACCACCACGGTCACACGCACAAATTAACACTTCATCTATCACGTGTGCGCATTTGTGCCATGATTTTCTCCCCATCTCTCCGCTTGTGTTTCATATCTCCCTAAAATTGATTGTCTAGGCTCTTGTCTGGACAGACCATCAACACGTGCTTTATGCCGATGGTCTCAAACCGAACCTTTGGGTTTGTTTTTCTGGCCTCTCGTGGTGGTGTTAAATCTTCCACTGCAGGAGAAAGTCATTACCGGTAGTCTTCTTAGAGACTTCTCTTCCCTGGGTACATTCCTTATAGGGCATGTGGGGGTGATGCTGGAACCCTGCGGGGAAACAGGGGTGTCTCTGATTAACTTCCCACTAAGTGTCCCTGCTCTTTGACCAAAATAAATATGGCTGCTGTCATTTTGTCTGCAACTGTCTTCAGAGAGCAATATTTGAAACACCCATGATCCTGCTGGCTTTTATATGGAGAATCCATCGTCATACCACAGGCATGAACCATAAACATGTGGAGGCCTTTCAAAGACCGGGGGGATGGAGGGAGGGGAGGGCGTTGGAAGAGGAGGGGTCAGTGGCACTCACTGGGGCTCCGTGCTCCACATTATTGTCATCTGGTCTTTTCCAAGCAGGAAGAAAGAGGAGGGGTGTGAGGGTTTTTTGTTGTTTTTTTTCACACTCTTTGGCCCAGTTAAGTTGTGGTTTTGCTGAACTGCCTTTTGTAGACTCGTGTACGCACATTAGATACAGACGTCCTCTTATTTGTTTGACTGGGCTTATTGAAATGTGCATTACTGCTGTCCTTATTCCCATTGATGCGAGCTAGCTGATGGCGACAGCCAAAAGTTGATGCTTGCGCTCACCCGTGACTGCAGACAGCATTTCACTGCAATCACACTGTTTTCAGAGAGGAACTCTGTCGGGGACGAGGGGACGCTGCGTCGGTTGCGCGGCTTCCGTTGTCGTCTTCTGGCTGAGGAAATGAGGCATATGGGCCGACATCAACAACCCCATCAAAAACAGACGTACACAAACAAACAAAGTGGCAGCAAACTGGTGGGGGGAGAGAAGGAGGTGGTAGAAGAGGGGGAGGAGGGGAAATGTTCTACAGTAGTGGAATGTTTTCATGTTCTCATGCCCCCCCGTTGTGCAGTGTATGGGCTGATATTACCCATGAAACGGTCATGACCATAAAACGACCAACGACCCCTTGATTGGTGCCGTTACACCCTGTGATTTTTTTTTTTTATTATTATTTTTTTAACTGCAGACAAGACAGTCTTTACAAGGATAGATGGAAACAGCTTCTGATTTGATCTTTGAAGTTGTGATGGATCATATATGTAGCACTCCTTGGCCTTTTGTAAAATATGTGACTATATGGAACCTGTTTGCCCTCTTAAAAATGCTTATTGAAGTTCATTGCTATGTATTTGGAGGTTACTATGGTTTTAGAGGCTTTTCCAGCATGAAATTATAGGAGTATAAGAGTCAACTCTGTTATTTATTGTAATTTCTTAAAGCTGAAACAAGGCAAAATGTAAAGCCATCATTTCTTCTCCAGTCTGAAAATATGAAGCACCCATAGCTTGAAGCAGGCCCGTGTTGGGGTTTGTCACCTCATATTTAAATAACCCGAACTGGTCAAACAGTGATCTGTCTGATCGCGCCCCATCCCTGCAACGCCTCTCTGTCTGCCAGACCTCCAGTCCGCCGCTGCTGCCAGCTCTCCTGTGGGGCCCACGAACGCTTTCATCTCCACATCCACAACACGCCAGACAGATGAGGATGCGTATGCACACGTGCGCACACCCGTTTACACCGCCCGAGTGTGAGAAACGTGTAATAGACACCGATAAACAGTAAAACAGACCTCACAGGCAGAACAAGTCACCGCATTATCTACTCTTTCCCTCGTCCCTCTTTCCATTCTCTTTTCCTGTCTCGCACTCGAATGACACGCTAGTGCTCGTGTATCACATATCACAGTGCGGGAATAAAGTGCATGCCACGGAGGAGGACGTGTTCGCGTGGCGCACATTGTTTTGAAGCGGCACTCTGTGGTCCTCACTCTCTAAGCGGTCTGGCTTGAGGAGAATAGAAGGCAGGCGAGGAGCCGAACGGGACAGCCTGAAAACATCTGGTCCACAGTTGCACTGGCTCAGCCTCCAAGAACCCCTCTCCACTCAGCTCCACTCCACACCACTCAACTCCTCTCCTCCTCTTTCCATCGCCTTCACTTTATTTCTCCATTGCTGCCGAGTGTCTGTATAGAGCCATCACAGCGTTTAATTACAGCTAGTGATTCAGAGAGAGAGGCTGTGGCTTCTGACCCACTCATGTCCATGAACGTGGACCCAGCGCAGAGACATGTAGACACAACAAAGAACAAGTATAGACCTGCTGGCCGTTGGCTGCGTGTATGTCTGGGGTGTTTTTCTATGTGTCTGTGTGAACTAAGTGACAAATACAGGGGGTGCAGACTAAAAGCACAGCCATTACGGTGGTAAGTAGAGGCCAAGCCCAGCGTACCAGCATTGAAGAACACTGCACTCTCATCAGCACACAACTAAAAGCAAAATGCCAGGGTAATGTCACAGGTTAACAATGTCAGCTTAAATGAGTGAATGCAGGATGTTAGTGACCCTGACATGCTCAGACTAAGAACAAAAAACACAAGCACAAAGTAGCTTCCACGAGCCAATCTGAAGTTATTAGCTTCTTACATGCTTTTAGTTTGGAGCGAGTGGCAGGTAGGGTATTTAACTTGATTGATTTTTAGCCACTTGTCCAGGACAGATCTAGCTGTAAGCTAATATAAGCTAATACTGACTAAGTAGTGTCTTATTAAAGTTGAAATGCTAGCATGTTATCAAGCTTTTGCCTATTTTTTTTCCATCCCAGCAGACACTGAGCCTTGTTGCCATGCATTTTGGTTCAGGTTTTTGACTACTTGATGAGTCTAGTTTTGAAAAAGAAATAGGTCAAGCATCTGATTCTGTTAAAGCTTACTTCTTCACTATGTCCAATAGTTTTACAGCCTGGACTCACCAGTATTTCTTTATTGTTAGACAATTGCAGGTGGCATAAGTGCACCAGACCATGAATTTTCAAAGGCAAATAGCAATTCATGCAATGTTACCATGGTTTGTTATTTTGTAAGCAATATATTAGAGGACAAGAATAATATAATGCAGCATCTTTGTATTTCTTTGGGTGGATGACACGTTCCTCTTGATTTAGGGTTTCAGCACTTTGATGTAAACAAAGTGCAATAATCCTTCTGTAACTACTTTTTGACGGTGTTCCTGAGGGGTCAAATTCACTGCAACTTAAGAAAACACCAGCAAAGAGAGAAATTCTACAAAAGCTCACAAAACACAACAGAAGTTGAATAAAACACAAACATAGAAAAAATAATGCAAAAGCAAAAAATAAATAAATCACAAAATAAAAGTTTTTTGGAAGAAACAATACTGTGACGGAACAGCTCCAAAAGTGAGTAAACGGCTAATAGCAAACATTTATCTGATACTTCGGCAGCTGGTCCGTCACATTATTGTGTCCCCAGAAACACTTCCATTGTGTTTTGTGAGAGTTTGGGTTTTTTTCTACTTCTGTTGTGTTTTTGCTGTTGCAGAGGTTTTTTTTTTATTTTTTATTGTTACAGTTACAGTTAGTTTGACCATGCAAGGACACCGAACATTGCACTTATAAAGTAACACGCACAATTTGGATCTAAATGCTGCTATGATCATTAAGTAGAATTCATGGTTCACAGTCTACTGGAAGTTTTTGTTCTTGAGTTAGAGTATGTAGTATATCCGGTCTGCTGTCATTGGTCTGTGAGCCATCCACGGAGAAGACCGACATTGCAACAGATGAAAGCTGAACTGAAAATGAATACACAACGTACTTTTCGTGCTTTATTTTTTTGATCTTTGAAGTTTTTTCCGTGGTTTTCCTATTTGCACGGAACTCCTCTGTGGCTCCCTTCCATGTTTCGGCCCACTTTTCAACTAATCAGCATTTGGCACATGCGTACGACATCCGCGTCCAGCGACGTGCAGTTGTGATTTTGGAGTACTGCACGCGAGCACGTCTGCGGTGGGTGAAAACCCCCTCTCCGCTTGCTGCCCAAAAGGAAACGGACGCAGACGGACGCATTTGCAGGACCATAAATTACACTTTAAGGTTATTTAAGGTCTTCTCCAGTGTGTCAAAACAGCAATCCTACTGCTTGGATTTCATTTTAAGGGCAAGCAGGGTGGGTGTTGAATGACAATTATGTCTGTGTGACTGAAAAACGTCTTCCTAATCAGTGCTATGCCGTTGGTCAGACGATGGCATGCGCCAAATTTCTTCCCCTCAGATGACTTAGGACATTAAACTAGCACTCCGTGTTGACAGTTTGACCCCAGAGTCCAAAATCGAAAATAAAGATGAACGTGTTTTCTGGTTGTACTCCTGATCTGATTCACCGCCTCCGGGCTTGGACATTTCAGATTAATCCACTGAAAACTGCTGTGTGGTCTCTGGGTCATAGCCAGTGACCCAGATCTCATCATCGGTGATGATCCTTGACATGAAAGTTGGGCCAATTTGACACGTTATTTGAGGTTTGTTCTCAGCTCAAGTTTGAGGTCTAAGGATGGTGAATTTGCTAATGCATACATGCAGATGGTCAGAATGGGACTATCAGTCAGCAATCCAAGTGCAATAGAAGAGCTGGAAAGCTCACAGAGACAATCCTGGTGAGAATAACGGGCAAATTTACATTTTTGATTGCACATAATACATTTTCAGTCCTCTTAGTCTGCTTGTCTGTCACTGAAATTACACAACAGAAATGATCTGGCTGAATTTCTTGAAACTTGGAGAAGTTACAGAAGAGCAAATGGTGCTTATCCAGACCTCTTTTAGACTGTGTTAGCACACTGGCTTTAGTGGCGCAAAGGGCATTTTCTCAGAGTTTGAATATTCTGTCATGTTAAAAATGGTCCGTTTAGTGCACAGAATATGATAGCGCTCCAAAGAAAATGTCAAGAAATGACTGAATGGGCCATTCAACGAAAGTCAACCTATTCCAGGTACCATATCAAATCCCCTCAAATGTAAATGCTCCTTCTCACTGGGTGGCAAGGTTCAGGACCATGATCCCAGCAGGCCTTGAGACAGTTCTTTCAGATTAGAGAGCGCTTAAGTCTTTCTTTGATTCGATTCCTTTCTCTTGCCCCTGCTGCATCTATGACAGATGCTGGAGTACACAACTCTCTCTCCCTGGTGAGGTGAGACCATGAAACGACCGTTGAAATTGCACTGTAATCACGCACAGCTAAAAACAACAAGAAAATGTCTGCCATATGCCTAAAAGCCCTCTGTTTGTGTTCTTGTGAATTTAAGGGGGATTATTGACAAGGGAGTGAGTGGTGCCTGGATAGAGGAGCTGAGCCGGCAGTGACTCTTATTGCTCGTGTCTGTGATCGGATCTGTCAGAGCCACTCAGCTGTCTGTCTGTCTGGTGTTTGACAAGTGTTTGATGCAGCACAGGCCTTAGAGAGGATCAAGCCCTTCCTGAATTGGCTTTACCTCTCTCCCTGTGCAACAGGAGCTCAGCGAACATCAAACGCATCTCCCCCCTTCCTTCCTTTGTGAACTAATGAACTATTTTTATCAAAAAATATGTGCCGTCTGTGGGATCACCAGAGGAGATTGAACAACAGCACCCTTTGAGAGTTAGGTGAACAATCAAGGAAAACAAAAAAGTGGCTGCCAGCCTTGATTCTCTCATCACTGGCCATTGCACAGGGATTGCACCATGATCCTGATGGCCCCTGTCTATGTTTTTGTGCCTAAGCCCATCTGACTTAGTTTGGCTCCCCGCTTGTTAGGGTCTGGTCCTCTTTTGGGACAGTTGTGCTCCATGTCCAAACATGTGAGGGATTTCCTCCTGAAGTTTCCCAGTAGAGAGAAGGGGTGGGGGATGAAAAGGCTTGTGCAGAATTGAGATGTAAAAAGGGAGTCTTGCTGAACAATTTCTTTCTATATCCTTCCCCATTCCCTTACAGACCTAGAGAGACAGGAGGATGTATTGATTAGAGGAGCATGTGCACTCAAACACATTGGAAAACACTCAATGACACAGCTGACCATAGATGATTAGCTGGCTTGTTAAAAAGGTGATTGTAAGCCAAATTCAATAGCAGACGATACACTTAGAAATAAAGAAAAGAGTCAATAAATACTGTAAGCACAGTAAGCACAAATACAAGATCAGACATTCCTTAAATTACTGTTTATTTTTATGATGGAAGCAATGCTGTTTAGCGTACGCTAGTTAGCTGGTTATGCTATCGATTTCATGTTTAAGCCTAGAAACACTTGGGATGAATGCTACTTGGCAAACAGGGATACAGAAAGCCCTCTCCACTCTTAATACACCTTATTGTGTGCCCCCTCGTGCGTATGCTAACACCCATTTTATTCCTGTCTATAAAGGAGGCTGGGGAACTGTTACGCAGAGAGATTCTTGCTCAGGCCTTCCAGGCTCACAGGAGGTGGCTGATCCAGGTAAATCCCCCAGCCAGGATGCTTCATTGGGGGTTGACCCCCTGCGTTACATGAGCCCCAGACTCTCAACAAATCCTGGAGATGCAGATTCCCCTCCTCAGACAAATAATAAATGCTCCAAATACTTATATCACCTCCATAGTTTGATCTCCTTTTCTTGCCCAGATCCGTTTAGAGGTGCCCATTTAATTCTGCTGACATGCCTGTTTATGCACAGAGAGGAAGATTGCTGAGGTTCTTTGGAGTGAGTGGTTTTTTTATTGCTTTTGCCTGTGGATCGCAAGTCTGATTAACTGTATCAAGGACAAGGTGGATGGTGTACAAGTGCATGAAACCGAACCGTCAAATAAGATCAAGAGCTACAGCAGCAAGCAGCAGTACATCACTGTAAAGACACAGAAATGTAAACGGCAGTTATATTACACAAGCTTCTGAGAATCTTGTTATCGAGTGTCCAGTAGAATAAATGAATCCATGCTCGATCATGTGTTTGCTGAAAAAGCTTAATTTCATCAGTTCGATGCAAAGCACTTATCGGAAACTAAGATGGATGACTATGATAACTCTGCAGCACATTTCCTGCTTTATATCACCGCATGTGGAAATTATAAGACGGATCAAAGACTCTATAGAGATCTCATCTTAATATAGAAGGCATGGAAATTAAACTGGAGTGCTGTAGCTCTTCCTATCTTTGAGTAAAGACAAACAGAGTTGACATCTGTAATAGCTTACTGTCTAGAATAATGAATTTATTACTGTACTGTAGATCCCAGCAAGTTCCCCGATCTTTGGATCCATGTTTATATTTTACACTGCTGAACACTGTAGCTCGCTTTAGCTCACTCCCCCATGCGCACAACAAATTCAAAAGCAAATAGACCACGCCAGTGGCAAAGCCTTCAGGAACATTGGTGCAGGGGCCTCCCTTTGATAACTGCTGTGCTTTATATTTTTGTCATCAGAAATGAAACACAACATTAAGCCATTCATTAAAGTCAACTAGAGCTAATTATCCATCATTTACCCAAGAGCCCACGGGCCAGCGCAGCCCCCGTATACTTAGGCCCAGATGTGTCGATGAGTCAGTCGGTAGATAGCAGACCGCAGAGGGGGCTGCTCATTTCTCTCTGGGCCCTGCGGTTTCCAGGGGCATCAGACTCAGCAGGCTGGTCTTAATGCCTGTTCACAGACTGGCTGCTGACGTTACCCTCATGACACCATGAGCCGTGTAAAGCTACCGCAATACAGCAAGGCTCCATTTACCAGAAAGAAAAAGAAAAAAAAAATCAATGATGATCAGTTATACAGCCCTAATTCAAACAGAAAAATGAAGAGTGAGTATCGTACCTCTCTAGCAGGCACGTCTTCCGAGTTGAGAGGAGGCTGATTCGCATTAGCGGCATGCCTATGTTCAGACAGCCTCTCATTGCTGCAGGGGGCGACAGCGTGCGTACGATCCCTGCTCCCAAGTTGTTACATTTTGGCAACCCCAAGTGGAAGTGGGAAAACCGTAACAGTTTGCAGGATGTCACAGACCAGAAACCAGATTACGTCATGTAATTTAACCCCTGAGACCTAATTTCTCCTTTTCTGTGTCTGGTACGCTCACCAAACGATTAGAAATAATGACTGAACCGCTTTACCACTGAGGATGAGGAAATCTATCCCTGTATCACTGTGTTCGGTTGTCTACTGACGAGGCATCTGCTCAGTGCAGTTTAGAGGAAGCATTTATAGTTTGAGGTTAAGTGTTTGTGCGGTGTATATGACCTGTTGTCCAGTGACGGGATGCTAACTGAGGCAAAGAACCGAGGTGTAGTTTTCAATATCAGCTTTAGACAATTAGCTCTTAAAGGGACTGGTAAGGAACCATCTTGCTCCTGCGTGGGGCTCTTTTCTTCAATCAAGAGTGTTTGTGATACAGTATTAAAGTGAAAGAACATCCTGCTCTTTTAGTGGTTCACTTTAACCTCTTTTGAACTGATGTTCTATCTGTCAACACAACCTGCCAAAATCATGTCTGTTCTTAAGCCCAGTAGCCAGATGAGAAAATAGCATTCTTCTCAAGGTTGTAGATTATACATTTGTTCCACCGTTTTTTTTTTGGTTTTTTTTGGTGTGCTCGGTCGTGCAACATTGGGAAACCTTTGTATAAAACCATGGATACATCAGTCAACAGCTCCTGTTGTGGTATTTGGCATCTTTAGCTGACTAGTTAACAGAGCAAACAAAACATCGATCAAATTGATGCATTTCAAAATAATCCTCTTGTATTTAATAAATCCCTGCTACACACTCAGCATGATGAATACACGATGAACACAAATATACACACATTACATTTTGACATAATAGACAGTAATGGTGGTGGTGGCTCATGCCTCTGAGATACAGTAGCTGCTGATTTTCTGTAATAAAAACACCTTCAGCTTTAAACAGGCTACTTCACCCATCCTCTCTTTCTACAAATGAATAAAGATGTGTAGTTTTGAAGGCTTTGCAGTTGTTTGTAAATGGGCCACATAATGTAAAAAATCTAATTCAATTTGTTTATGAATTGGTAAACTAATGTAATTAGCCTCCATCGTAAACAATAGTTAGAAAAGTCATACTTTACTATGATTAGCTAAACATCTTTTAAGATAAATTTCATATGGGCATATACTGTACGCTGGCTCCTATTATATTCATTGGCATGTTATTTCTCTGTCCTGAGTAGTTACCTTAGCTCTAGGATTATCGTGTTATGTTGTGCCAGTAAACTGTATCTCAGAAACGTGGGAAATGATACGTGCTCCAATTTTCCAACTTTCAAATCTGGCCTAAGGAATCGATCCACTGTGTGCTTTCTTGTACAGCAGGAAGAACTAATTCCTGACTTTCCAACATTTTGGAATGTTTTAAGTGAGTAAATGTGAAGAAAGATCTCTGGAAGGCAAGATTTGACTTTGGAGTTTCTTTGGAAGATAGTCTAATTTAAGCATCTGTCAAGGTCTCTTGTTAATAACTTGTTTGTGAGTGCTCGAGCCAGCAGCAGTCGTAACCCGGGGGAACAGTTAGTGTATTGGGCAAAGTTGAGCATGACTTTGAACCCTGAGTAGACTGATGGAGGAGAACTTCATTGCTTCTGTAGCCGACCTGTGCAGGTTGCGGCTGCATCTTGCTGGTGTTATCGTTCATCTCCCAAGGGGGAAAAACAAAACTGTCTGTGCTGACCATCGGGCGCATTAATCACCGTGTCAGTCATGCATATTTTGCCAGGACTTCTCTGCTTAGAGACGCTAATCTCCGAGTCCGGTTTTCGCTTTAACTTACTGTCAGTGAAATAAGGCATCAAAGAGCAGAGCAGAGAGCTAACCTGCTTTTTAAAATCTCTGCGCTTATCCTCTGCCGTGGTCATAGATGAGAAAATAATGAGCGACCTAATCCCAACATTAGCTTTTTAAATCGGAATGCGTATGTTTTAAATCATTCTCTGCCAGCAGCGTGGTGATAGTAAGCAGAGCATGGGGTGAAAGGGAAGGAGGACGGAACGAAAGTGAATGAAAGAGTGTGATCCAGAATAACCTTGTTAGGGCTAAGTGACGCTGTGCAGAGGGCCTTTTGTCAGTTGGCTGGCAAGATGAGCATCTTGTAAATGATTGTCCTCTCTGTCAAGGGGCTGATTTCTTTTTTCCTACTATCGGACTTCTGTGTCTCTGCCACAGTACTTCAAATACTGGAGCTTTTTCTCCTTTCGCATCTGTATCTGTTACAAACTGTGGCCTCTTTTTATACATAATTTCATCCTGTAGCACGCTCTCCTTGTTTTCCAATGTCAAATCACCCTTCTGCAGCGTTTCCCCCACAGGCGGACACAAACAGCACAAAGCGCCATTAAAAGTTTTGGCTTACCTATCAGGCCCACGCCTTAATGAACCACGGGTCAGCTGAGGTCACATGGCTATGTCCCACCTATAAATCAACTGCAAACTGAGTTCAGCGGCAATATAGGGCAGTGTCAGTCCGTAACCTTTTCCCAGACAGAGGAGTTGTCGGTGTGTGAGTACTGGCTGGCTGCAGATCCTTTCCCCTTCACAGCATTATAAATGTATGTGTGAGGAGGCCCTTAATGGCTGCTAATCCAATTTCTGCCACTGAAATCAAATCTCACTGGCGCCAGTAGTTCTCTCCTTCCCTCACAAATAATGGCCTCCGCTTTGGCCTGTTTATGAAAAAGACGAGCCGCCAAAAATTCCGGCTTTACCTTCCTTGAGTCCCATTGAATCTTCTTCAAAACTGTTTGAATGTTTTTGTTGTTGTTTTGTTGTTGTTTTTCTTCTTTGTTCTGCCCCCAGTCCCTATTCCATGTTTTTCGAAACTTATTAATTGACCGTCTGTGTCGAGTGAAAGGATGGGGTAACAGAAGAGCAGGGGCAAGTTTTCAGCAGCGTAGGATCCCATTTACCGTATGTCTTAATGCCTTCTCGAGGTCAGCCATCGATTTTTGTTCTCAAACCGCAAAGCAAAGGAGATAAGATTAGGCCTTTGATTCCTGCACTGCTGCCGGAGCCGTGAGTGGATGAAATCACTTGGCCTGCCCATTGGTTGGTGTGTTGCTTCTTTTTAGGAGGTTGCGGCCTCTGTGACGATAGGGTAAGATAGCAGTAGCCTCACAATAACGCGTGAGCAAACAGTGAAAAAGTAGTTTTTTGGTTTTTTTTACTTTAACGGGAAAATCTCTTTATGGTGACAAAAGTAAACAAAAGTCTGATTTCTCTCATGTAAACTTATACATGTTCTTCAATTTGCTTCCCCTTTCCAAAACAAACATATTGGCTTTGACATAGATGAAGGGAGCTTTGGCTTTGGCCCCCTTCCCCTTGGATATGGATTTGACTGATTATCTTTCAGTGCATCAGTTGGACAAGTAGTCATATTGCCATTCCGCAAGAAGATATTATTCTGGAGTGTGATCCTAATAATATGATACGTCTAATAGCACTTAACTCTTAGTTGGAGCTGTACCATACTGAGAGCCTCAAATAGAAAGTCGGGGACATGGAGAGGGGAAACAGCAAGGATAGGGAAGAAAAAGAAAAAGTAGCAGATCCTCAATGGCTTTAAGAGGTTATTGAGGAATGTCCTCTACGGTGCTTGTGGAGAGGTTTAATATCTCTTTGCTCATTGGTTTGGCAGCTGAAAAAATTGGAAATGACACAAAGTATTTCTCAAGCTCACAAAGGTGATATAGAAGCTCACGATCATGGACTCGCAAGCGTACAGGGCATATGCCGCACATCATTCGCACATGTGCTCGCACGCTGACTGATACACAAAAGAATTCCACAAAGGTCACTTTTGACAGCGGTAAATAACAATCCCACCGCAGGCTCTGCTTCTGATTCCGAAATGCAAAAACATTTTGATTTGCTCTTGAGAGCTTTGTTTGTTTGTTTGATTCACTTTTCAGTTCAAACCCGAATGCGAACGTCAAGTTGGCAAAGAAGACTGTATCTATGGAGGAGAACCAAACATTGGTGAAGTTGCGGTTTTGCTCTACTGATAGTAAATGCAGCCAGAATGGAAAGAGAATTTTTTATTTTTTTTTAAATGGAGATAATTTTCTTATAAAAGTCGTGTTCTTTTGATTTGATCCTTGCTGTGCCAGTTTCAATGCAAAACAAAGACGGAGAATGATTTGAAGGCCACTGTGCCTTCCAAGAGAAAATTATCTTTACATGCTGTAAGATTTATGAATTTGTTTTTGGTTTTGAAAGCAATTGATGCAAATTAAACTGTTTCCTCTGTGAACCCTAGTAATCAGCTTAAGTGATTACATCGGTCGTAAATATGAGATGATGAAAGCTCAGTGTGCACTGTACCCTGAGGAAAGGCTAAATGGGAGTTCATAGGGTAGATATGATAAAACATCACACTGGGACTGCACCAGATGCAGGGGGGAAGGGGCTTATGTGGGGAGTGGTTGCCCTCTAGCTGTCAGCGTTGAGACTGGATTATGAAATATGGTCCTAATTTTCTGTTGAGGTGTGTTTATGAAGCACTATCAGTTAGCTTGGGGGCGTGAGCTTAGCTTTGAAATGTACTGGTAATGTTGATGTGAAGGAGTATGATTGGAAGGAGTCACTAGTGGCTTGGAAAAGTCTGAACTTGTCAATATCTGCTAGATAAAAACCAAAAAAACCCCAAAAGAAACATTTGGGATGAAAACATGGGAACACAGACAGGTAAAATATTGAAAACAAAGAAAGTGAGAGGAGAGCCTTTCAATTAATAATAAAAACAACAAGGAGCCAGTGGACAGAGTCAGGATTCATGCAAATGCTAAAGTAAAGTTTTTTGGGTACCAAAGCTAGGGAACAGGCTAGAAGGTAGTGTATTTGGTTTCTGCTGTGAAGGCCCCCATGTTTATTTTACTTCCTGTGTTCCATATGGAGGATGATGATTTTGCTTGTACTCATTGTTGATGGCTGTCATCAACTTGCCACAGCCACACACCAAAAGACTGAACAGGAAAAAAAGCTTTTGAAACAACGTTGCAAGAGGGTGCTAACGATGGAGGCACTGTTTTGAGACTTTGAATGCAAAGGTTACCAACCATAAAGAATAAGTTCTATTAAATAAGCATTCAGATTAATAATAACTAATTATTCAGTGCACAGTGGTGTATAAACGCACAGTGAATGTCAATTCATCCAAAGTTATATTGGAAGTGTGCAACTGGTGATTATATCAGTGATTGGAGCTTATAGGTAGCAGCATTTATTAGTGCAAACAAAATGGATTGAATTTTCCATCCTTCTTTTCCTTCTTTTCTTTTCATCCTTTGCGAGCTACTGTCATTGATGATAGACTATTTAATTCAAAGTCTGAACATATTGCAACAAGGTGCCAGCATTAGCAATGCAGCCATACTGACACGGCATTATATCCAGTGACACAGTAAAGTAGCCTAGATAGTGTTTTCTGTGTAAATTTTAAGTAAAATTGTAACACAACTGTTTAACTCTTTAGTTTACAATAGCAGGGACTGAAATGATCTAATAATGGAGCTCTTCAGGAACCTGCCACAATGTCACGTAATAAATCGAAATTAAAAAAAATATTTCCTATCTGGGATGCTGTAACCTGGGCCGAGTTTTTTAACCATTTGCTCAAAGCCTGCCTTTACCACCGTGTAACCGAGTCAGTAATTTCCATCATGTCATATGGGGTCCAGTTGTTTACTTCTGGGTGGCATATCTCCAGCTCTCTTGCCTTTACTGCGTGGTTGTACTTGATGGCGTGCCTCAAGTGGCAAAACAATTTGTTGTTTCCTCCTTTAGCGAGAACAGTTTTCTTGCATATTTTGCAAAGCTTTATTGGAGTACCTCCCTTTTCCTCCCTAGACTGACATGTGGCTCTCGCTGTCAGACATGTCTGGGCTTGTGCTGTTGTGCCAGCTTGGGAATGTAAATGCATGATGTTGCTAATATCATTGGTATTGTGATATGACATTTTTTATACCATGTAAAAATTTATAATGATATTAAGGATGGCAAATTCCTAATTTGCAACAGGAATGTAATAAGCAAACTTAGCTTTAGCCCTATTTAGCGCCGTATCTACCATTCCCATTGTTTAGCTAGTTAGCTGTTTCTTTGTGGGAAATAAATGCAATCAGTGTCTGTCTGTCTGTGTGTGTGTTTACTGTCTTTACTCAGTTGGCCTCAACACTTAAACTTTCAGAACAATGCCAGTGTTCACACTAACTAATCAAAATCAAGCAGGAGGAGAAGAAAAACTGGGCAGGCGATGTTTTTTTGTAACCAGGCAACAATAAGCACTCAAGAGAAGCGCAAGTGAAAATGTGGTCAGGGGCACAGCGAGCGGAAAAAATAATGCTAAGAAAACTAGCTTTAGGCATTACATGTAGAATTACACTGCAGGTTCTGTTTTGCCTTTGATTGTAGCTCAGTTTTGTTGTCACTAAAAATTTAAATTTTCATTCTCTTCACAATCATTTAAAACAATAAAAAAATTCAAGTTTGCTCAATAAAATATGTGATAGTAGCAGTGCATGATGTAGAAGAGGTACTAATCAGGCATTTCAGGTTGTAATTAATTAGCGTAACTATTAATTTGTGAACTTTTGTTTTGATTTTCTATAAGTCAGCCTGCTTGTGCAGCTGCTGAGTTTGTTTCAGTGTGTGTGTTTTGTGAGCGTAAAACTCTTTGGATTACAGATCCCCTGCCCAGTCCTGAACTAGCCAGGAAAAGAGGCTTTTAACTTAACTCTCACATATTTATTTGTTTTAAGCAATTGCTGTAAATGCAGGCTTTTTCAGTTTAAATGCAGCCTTGCGTCCAAGGAATGGCCCACGAGGGCTTTGCCCGTTACTGAAGGAGTTTAATGCAGCACCGTGTACTTTATTGCTGTCAAATGTAATTTATCCTGACTTGATTGCACTGAAAGCCATGTTTATCAGGCACCTAGCAACACTGTTTTGAATGAAAATTACCTCTTTAAAGAGCAATTAGGAAAATGAACCTATAGGCCAAATGCCTTTGAGCTCCAGACTTACTTTAATATTATTCTACATTAAGTCACGCAGGAAATCTAGAGTAGAATCAGCTAAGCAAGTGTACAAAGTCCCCTGGCAATATTTTCAATTGAAGGGCATGAGAGTTTGATGGAAGAGATGTGAAAGTTGTTTTCAAAGGGTGATGTTAACTAGGAGCTGTGTGCAAGAAACTTTATTGCCATGTTTCAGATTGGCAAAGTGACTGAAAATAACAAGATTAGATTAATTGCAGGAAATAACTCAGAGATGGTTTGATGTTTGCATGCATCTGTATTATTCATTGGGAAACCCTGTTACTAGAGCAATATCTTGCTTTCTCATGCGTGTCAGCTTAAATGAGTGAATATTTTCAAATCTACCTCACAGAGCAGCCCTGAGAACGGGAAAACAGTCTTTTGTATGGGTGCGTTGAAGGGCCAACGCAACACCAGCACATACAGTATGAGAAGGCAATTAGAGATGGGGCCACATTTTACACACCGTTACCTTCCTTTCAAGACAAAAGCTTAAACAACTGCTGTAATAAGATGTCGAAGCGGTGAAGGCCACCATATGAGACTTGTTTTTCTGTAGCACTTTCCTCCTGTGTTTCCCATGTCAGCGAACCAGAGCGTGGCTTGTTTCTTTGTGTTCTAGATCAGGATCCAGATATCTTTCTCATCATCCAAGCCTTACTCCACTTTTCCCCCCATTAGATTTTCTTTCCCCCTAAATTCCCTCACACTCACCCACCTCCCCTCTCCTCCCTCTGCACACATACATCTTGCACACACACCTCGTTATCTTATTTGTGGCCTTGGCAGCCAGATTGGTTGCCTTGTGGTTCAGTAGCCAGTTTTCTCTGTCACAGAGAGCCTTGGGTGCAGATCCTTCACCACACACGCTTCCATGAGAGCAGGAAGTCAGTTCCCAGCATGCTTTGCCCATCCCAGTGAAACCTGGGATGGATTAACCTTGGGCTGGGGGACCTTTCCAACTTGGAAAAGAGTTATGCAACTTCCCATACTTATTGCTGCTCTCTATTGCAGTGACAGTGAAGTGTTGGGCTGTACAGACGTTTGTTTAAAATTGGGGTTCAGTTCTGAGGGCTGGAGCAAGCTAAGACCTCATTTGTGATGTTTCCTAACGTAGGACTCACTTTTTACATAATGCAGGCTTTGGCAAAAGTTCACATACGTACCTTTTTAAGGCCCTCACAAGCCAATTGTCAGCAAACACGAGAGAAAATACACATTGTGGAAGAGAGCCGGAGGTTAATAATAATAAAATTAACTGAAATGACCTGCCAACCTTAGGCTAAAGAAGAGAACGAGTTTGACATGAGGCAGTGTAAAATACAAAATCGCTCTCACTCAGAGAATCTCACACCTGACGGTAATGATTAAAATGAAAAATCTTTTCTCTCTCTTGTTTCTGCTCAGGTGGTTCAGGAAAGCATCGATCCAAAGAGCCAAAGAAGAAGAACAAGCAGAGGCTGCGGTTTCGAGCTCAGAACCAGCACAGTGACCACTTGGCCTCTAAACGCTCCAGCCAGTGAGGACTGAAACTACCCAGTGAACAAAGAACCAACGCAAAGCTGCTAGCCGCTGCTGCACCTATATTCTGACTGACGACTATCACGAACCCCGCCACCTCCCGTCCTGCTGCCCAGCCCTATCCCACCTTCGCCCTGCCAACCAGGACTCATAAATCTGCCAGTCCAACAATATACAGCATATAATGTGTGATATAAGTACAACACTAAACCACAACCACACCAAACACATGCTTTCATGCCTCTGCCTCCTGCTAATTCTCCCCGAGCTGCAGTGACCAGCCAGGTGACTCTGTTCTCCCAGCCTTGTTACCTTGTGGATCTTTACAGTTGACATTACCGAACTCATTTCATCGTCATTAACCATGTCATTCAACGTCTGGGGTGACGGAAGACGGAGGAGCCACCAGAGGTACCGCGGAGGCGGAGGAGCCAGGAAGGGGACGGTGAGGTTGTGAGGGAGTTGGCGACATAAACTGTTCGGGAGAGATTTAAAAATACGCTCGAGGAAGCAAAATGATGCTGATGGACAAGAAAATGGCATCTTGACCTGAGAGAGAGACTATTTTTTTGTTCCCTATATTTATGTCAAAGCTATCCTTACCTTCCTTATTCATGGAGACAAGTGTTCCCATTGTGGCCTTTATGTTATGTACATTTTTGAGAGTAATATTAAAAGAAATTACCATGCATAGTTGCAAAGTATTTTATTCTCAGCACAAACTGTTTACGTTCAGACCGCTTTATGCTCTAACTGTATAGTGTGGTTAAAAAACTAAAAAAGAAGAAGAAGAAAAGAATAAATTTAGTTGTTCAACTAGCATGGCAACAGACTCGTGTACATAGTTGATCTAATATTGAAAGCTTATTACTGTATTTTCAGTATTGACTCGTTTATCGTTCTAAATGTTTTAGAGAAAAAAAGGTTGTAATACAAGCTACAGATTAAAATGATTAAAAACAAATAATAAACATAGCCACCATATAGCTATTTCATTTATATGGTATATATTTGATTTATTTATTAATTCTGTTTTGTACTTTTTTTTTGGTTCAGTGAGAATTTTTGCCTCATACTGTTACTCTTATATGCTGAAATATTCTTTGCGTTCCTTATAACAGTGCATATCTTTAACACGTGGAAACGCTTTCTCGTCTGTCACGCAGGTGTTGTATTCCTTTCATTTGACCTCATCTACTGATTTTGATATTTTAAAGAAGAAAAAAAAAACAAGACTAATAAAACTATGCTTTGACATATTCTAGGTTTATTGATTAGGATCCAGCAAATGTATGGTCATAGGACTGCATATGTGTACGTTGTGTTTTATTAAAAAACATTTCATGTGACTGTATGATGAAGCCTTTCATTATTGTCTGTGGCTATAATATATGTGGCTAAACTCTGAAACTGTAGTTTTCTTGTCTTTTTTTTCCGAGTACCATTGAGTGATTTCAAAAACATTTGTGAAATCCGTCATGTCATACTGCATGAGACAAGTGGTATCTCCAGCCAAAGGATTGGATATGGTCCACTAGGCCTTAACGGCATGACAGCACCGTTAAGGGTTTGTAATTCACTATGACGTAGCCTCGTGAAAGCTACAAAACCAGCGGATGTCATTGGTGGCTCATCCATCTCCAGCATTACACTATAATTTCCTAACAACTTGCGTTTGGCTGTGTCTTTTGTCATGCGACACACAATCGATCACCAACTTAAGTGATGCACGTTGCACTTACTTCTGTGATCTTCAAAACATTAAATAATCACAGAGAAATTTAGCTTTATGCTAAATCTATCTGGTATATGGGTGAAGAGAGCATGTTCTAATGCAAGTCATGGCTAATTTAACCCGAGGTCCACGCTGCGTAATCACCATCCCAAAAAATGAAGGAAAGAAAAAAAAATTCAAATCTGCCAGACAGCTTATGGATGCCCAGTAGCAGATGAATCGCGCTGTGTCACATACATATATCATCCTGGGAGAAAGAGACCACAGTCTTCCTGCTCTGCTTAACCTCCCCTGAAATCACAAATGATATTTCCACAGGGAGCCTGTCAGTGTTGAAATACCCCTCAGTTTATGGGCTCCATGTCTATCTTAAGGCCAAATATGCAGCTTTAAGTGCCTGAACATCTTTCACAGGTGTTCCAAGTGACACGGCAGACTTTTCCCAGGAGGCTTTTCAAAGCTTAACAGTGGAGCCGCAAAACCAACATGTAGTAAAAGGTTATCAAGTCAAAAGAATAGCTAACACGTTTGGTTATTTTAGTTACCATGACATTAGAACAATGAGAATAGAAACATTTAATCAAACGCAATACAAAATGTCAGAATTGTTTAAATAAGCCCTGTATGGCTATAGCAAAGAAATCATTTTTGGCTAGCATGTTAAGTTCACAAAGAGGATCCAGATCAGGTGCTGCCAGGTCACTGATAGGACTCACTGAGCCTGTTCCAGATCTGGCAGTAGATCTCCAGGAACCTGTCGTTACATTAGGAGCATGCCCTGATGTTGTCAAGCATGTGTACAAGAACATTAGGGAGCCATACAAACTAGTGAGCTGCTGCAGTGAAATTCCAGTATAATGGACTAGCCTGCCTCATCATTTTTTCACTCTGATTTTAAGAGCGACTTTCAAATCTGCACTTTGTAGTTTGATTATTTTCATTTCAAGCAAACAGTGTGGCATCCTTTTGTTCCAAAGACATTACCCAGTCCGTATCAGTATAGATTTCTAGCATGATTTTTTTCCCATTGAGATCTTTCCTTTAGTTTTTTTTTTAAAAATCCACATTTTCTGTCTTGTTATTTGGGCTTTTGGAAGCAGCCAAATTTTGGGGGGAATAACATCAATGGCCAACCCATGGCCTTTAATACCTTATATGTAATTTAATGCACGTCTAAAGGTAGCTAACTTTAACTCTAGCTAACAAACTTACCCAGATGCAAGCCTTTATTTGACAGACAAGTAGTATTAAGTAGTTTTAGGCCTCCATCTAGAGCTGTCGTAAAATTTTACTTTCTAAAAAATGTATTTAAAGATGGCAAAAGGGAGCCCATAAACAACCAGTTGGGCCAATGAATAAATGAAACAAAGCAAAAATGAAATAAATTTTTGAAAGGAATTAAACATGTCATAGAGGTTGAGTAAGTTGTTTTTAAAGACATCTGCTGCTGGTTCCAAGTTAATGAACGATTCACAGATGTCATCTCCCGGGCCAGACTATCACTACTCCAGACTTGGGGATTAAACCTTACAGCTTACGGAGAGGAACTCCACTGAAGTGGATTCATTAAGCACAAGACCACCACTAAAGCACACATTGCAGCATCCACAGTGGAAAAAAGAAAGTACAAAGAATCACATCGCACATTTGATGCGATGCGATCAAACTCTTATAGTTATTCTTTAATATCGGTCTGTCCCTTTCCACTCATTTGTTTTTCTGTGACTGTGAGAAAAAGGACATTGCTGCAATTCTCAGTATTGTTGAGGAGGTTAACAGTCATGCACACATCAGAAGGAATGGTCCTCCCTGTGCAAACCACTTCTGTAAAGTGTGTGAGTGTGTGTATGCCTTCCTTTGTGCGCATTTTTTTAATGTTTGTGCTGAATGCGGTTAGGTGGCTGAGACTGAAGCTCCCTTTTAATCTGACAGAGAGCATTTTCATTAGTTCTGTTGGGTCCTATTATTAAAGCCTGCTTCAAAGGCACAACAAGTGAAACCACTAACAGGAAATGACCCAGTGGGCTTGAATTCGGATAGATCAGTGCTTTTAAAGCAGGTTGGGATGGCGTTTAAGCGTATCTGCTGTCGGCCATGTATGGAGCTCACAAGACAGTAGGAGGATAACAGGAGGGGTGCTGAGACCTCTGCCCTATATTAAACATGCTGCAGCTTAATGCGAGTAAGCAGTTGTGGCATATGTGACACATTTGTTCCAATGTGCATGGCAGAAGTGGAAGTTATGACATTGGTGGGGCAAATAAGATTGCCCTGGATAATAAATGTTGCAATAATTTGCTGTTTTTAATAACTGTATAATGAGCCATCGCTTTGCCCTGCGAGTTGACGGAAATCTGGAATCATTAATCTTCTGGTGGGTTAGCCATGGTGTTTGGCACGGGCTGAAACAGCACTGAGTAGGAACATACTGGTGTCAAAGGACAAGCAGATCTTAATATTTTGAACAAGTTTGCCATATGTTAGACATCATGATGTGTACAAGGCTGCGAAATGGTGGCATTAATGGGTGACTTTTATTACTAAACTCGCTCCTAATTGCAACAATGCAATCCAAAGTCAACTCTCAAAGCAGGAACTCGCTTCATTTGGAGTTGCTAGGGAACACGTTAATCCCTAGAATAAATACAGTCTTCAATAAAAGCTAATTGTCTGTGACAGTCATTTGCTTTGCTGCAGAAACATTCAAAATGGGAAACTGTAAAAAGATTCAAAGTTGGAGTAGCGGTGCACCAGTTAAGCCTGCGTGGATGATCGCAGTCGTGTAGCCCCGTTATGTCGGCCTCACCTGCGGGACAGGAAACGTAGGCCCTTTGTCATAATGCTCACCTTGTGCATTAATATTGCCATGCTTTGACACACATATATTTTTGTTTAAATTTCTGGATGACAGATGGGGATATTTATGAGTCACTTGCGCTGGTAGTGTTTCAGTTGAGCTTCATTGCAGCAGGTGCAGAAGTGAACATGGGACATTTTTATCACCATCCATTACATGGAGCAGACAGGCATTTCTATACCTACCCGGCGTGGCGATTCCTAAGGGTGCCGTAACTATTGTTTTTCCTGGCCGATTCAACCCCGCGTTCTTCTGGAATACCTAGCTGTTTCTTTTTCACTGGGATTCAAATGCAACACAAAGCCATTGTCCCTGCTCAGTCATAGGCAGAGCAACTCGCTCATACCACTCAGGATGTGACACGCAAGGGCTTTATGACCTGAAATGAATCATACTGCACACCTTAAACGCATTACAGGCTGGGCAAACATTTCCTCTAACTGGTGCTTTGAGAGCCATGGGCACAACCATTATATTGGACTCAAGAGCCAGCTGGTGAGGACAAATCCACAAGGATTCCTATTTTCCCTCTTCTGACTCTCTGGCAGCCCTGCTCCATTCATTCAATTTTTATATGTGCCCACTGCCTAGTAGCTGCGTTACTACTGGTTTCAAGGGAGAATTAATCAAAAACAGGTCTTATTAAAGTATATTAAGACCAGTTGAATGGGATATAATGTACTCAGTCAGAGCCCAGAGGGGCTTTATGTGAGCCATAGCTGACACTAGTGGCTTCTACGTGTAGGGATATGTTGTTCTGTAGTGGCACTGCATTCCTTCCTGGGGGGCTATTCGCTTAAGCCAGGTATTGCATTGTGGGTAAGCAGATTTTAAGTGGGTATGAATACAGCAGGGGGTAAAGCAGGCTCTCATTGTCCAGGAATGTTTATCCCCAACCCCTCCTTGATTCAGGGATGGATTATGCAGTAGCATGCTTCAGAAGCAACCTTTGGCTCCACTTGGAGGGTCTGTGGAAGGAATATTCATTCATACATATACACACACGTGCAAATGGTTGTTATCCTTCTAAAAAGAAGCCAGGTTGATTGCTCCCTTAAGGCCCGTGGTGAGTAGGTGGAAGTGGAGCCGCTGAAGCAGGGTGTTGAGGGTAAGTCCCTGGGCTGGGCTCTTTGGGAAGACTGGAGCCAGTGATGCCCCCAGTGAGGGCAGCACAGTCATCATCTTCAGCACAGCAAATTTTATTGGGCAGTGTGTGGGTTGTAGAAACGTGTTTAATCAACTCAGCTATAGGGGAGGTCTTGACCTCATCGCAGACATTTCCAGCCCAGATTGAGCGTGCGTGTGTGCGTGCCTTTGCTGTCGAGCGTGACCTGCAGTGGAGTCAGTGGCTGACACTCTGCTCTTTGCTGGTTTAAGTGATTAAC
This sequence comes from Copadichromis virginalis, assembly GCF_057382275.1. Lineage (NCBI taxonomy): Eukaryota > Metazoa > Chordata > Actinopteri > Cichliformes > Cichlidae > Copadichromis > Copadichromis virginalis. The sequence continues at coordinate 17,265,222 of NC_140628.1, read as the reverse complement.
TGGAGAAAGTGATAACTGATTTGTCAGTTAAGAGTCTGAAACGAGACAGCGTTCCTCCAAGATCATGCTACAGGACTACATAAAGTGCAAGTGTGCAAAAATTGCAAAAACAGTGCAACAGCAGACTGAATGATGCAGACACAAGACAGTGCAGACACAGAAAGCGGAGCTTTCTGACTCACGGGCAGGTCAATAACCTTCAAATAACAATTACTGACTATTTGTAAATTACATTTACTATCAGATGGGCTGGCATCCCCTTTGAATTCTGATGCCTATGTTTATTTCCAGACATTTCAGCAAGTGCTGCCATCAGGTCAAGAGTTTGTAGCCCAGTAATTATGTGCTACATAAAGCTCTTTGTTCCAGTTGTGTTTGTCTTAAAGATCTAAAGTGGCTTTCTTTTGTATGATTATTATTATTTTTCTGGCTAAACGCCTTCCCCTGCAAATCAAATCACCAACAAAAAGCAGCACTGTGTGATTTCCTCATCTTACCACCCGAGAAGTTTAGTTTACACACTTAAATATCACTAGTTTAAAAGATTTATAGACGTAGTGTACTGCATTTACTGATGAACAGGGCCCTAATTGCTACCTGCCTGCACTGTGCCTCATATGTGTATGTGGGTATGAGTCAGATAAAATAAACCACATGGTGTGTGTGCGTGTCTCTGTGTGTGTAAGGAAGCTGAACAGAGCTCTGTGCACTCATTTACTATCTCCTTGTGTGGTTTGGCAGCAGCTTTGTCGGTATGGGGGCGTACAACGGGCATCCGTCTGGACGTGAGGCAAGCCTGGCATGCCTCTCAGCCCCCTGCAAGGCTGAATGAGGGTGGGATCAGAGCAGGAGTCTACCAGGCTCCAGACTGGTAGTCTGTGCATGCGTGTAAGCGAATGTGTGTGTTTTTCTTTGTGTATCTGCACTTCTGTGTGTATTGGGGGTAATTAAATTGTAATCACACAGGCTTAAACAGCAACCACAGGGTTTGCCATTGTTCTGCATGTCACTTGCAATCTGTTGACTTCTTTGCATATTGTTCCATCCATTCACAACTCTGTCAGATAGACTGCCTGCGTCTGTGTGTTCCCTAATTATTTCTACACCGGTTTAACACCGCATCATTTATTTGACCTTTGTGGTCATTATAATAGTGAGGCACGATCCAGCCATGCTGAAAGTTACACAATAGCATGCACACCACCATGGCTGGATGCCATACCTCCATGTTCTGTACTGGATAATAAGTGAACCACTGCAGAGCTGAGCCTGGTTTGCACTTGGACAGCAGACCACCCTCGGAAAATATAGCCGCCTCTGTTGTTTGTCCCTAGACACTCCCTCTTTCTGATCATCACAGTTGTTTATTGTACATAATAGTAAATACAGCATGGATAAATACATACATCATATTTTTTTAGCTGAAGATGAGAAAGTAAAGCTGCTTTTGATGGAAGCTACTCAAATCTGAGCCTCACTGGCAACATATGCCACAGCCACTGAACAGGCAGCAGTCACAGCAATGATGGCATCTGACGGGGCTAGTGTTGCGATTCTCCCCGATGTCAAACGGCATCTGTGAAAAAAAATTGAAATACGTCTGAACAATAAATACATCAAAGAGGTTTCTTCCTGTTAAAAGGGAGTTTTGCTTCCCACTGTTGCCAAGTGATTTCTCACAGAGTGTTGTTTGATTGTTTGGGTTTTCTCTGTCTTATTGTATCGTCTTTACCTTACAATATAAACCATCTTGAGGTGACAGTTGCTGTGATATGTCATTATATAAACTGAATTGAATTGAATTTTCCTGACCTAGAGTTTAATTTTCCCCAGATACTGGTGTGGGTACAGTACGTCAAGGCTGTGACAACTAGAGGTTTTAAAGGAAAGAAGAAGCCGAAATTCTACTGTGTTTTTATGTAGTGTGAGTGGCTTTAAATCCAATGTTTACTGGCACATATTTCTAGCAACAATGTGGACACCAAAATAATGAGTAATTGCAGTGTAATATAGGGTGGTTGGGGTAATGATACAGTAATACAGCCCTCTCCCCTAAAATTGCAATGTAAGATTGGGCAACACCGTTTGTCCTTTCCTCTAAAATATCTCAGTTATTAATTCCTCAAATACACTTGACGTATATTTTCTTTGTCTTTTTATCCTTTAAAACTTCAGTTTGCTACTGCTTTGTTCTGCTTCTTTGAAGTATTTTTTGGGTACTGAAAATGCACCCTAAATATAAAAAAATTGCCCTGTAAAATTACAGGATGGGTTGTCGGCTGTATTTTGAAGTGCTACTTGAAAACACTGTAGACTAGAAATTGAATGAACTCAAGCTTCATGACTTATTTTAAGTATTTGATCAACTCAGCATACCATCCATGTTTCTACTGACGTCTCTTCTTGCATTGCAGCAGGATCATCAGTGCTCTTTTCTTCCTCCATGTCTTCTACCTGTTGATTAGTTGCATACATTCAGAAACACAGTAAAACACACAGAGCTGATGAGCATTGAATAAAAAGGAATAAATCTTAATTTACATCAAGCAGGCTACTCACGGTTGTGAATGGGAAGGCAGCGTTCCCCTCAATGTAAATAGTTAGTGCGACAGCCAAGATGACTGCAGACGCGAATGTTTTCATTTTCAGCAGTTTAACTTGTCAAAGAGGTTGAATTTTTCATTTCTGCTATCAGCGCTTTTGAGCATAATGGCTCTGTTTGCTGATCATGCTGTTATTTATACAGTGTTACCTTGTCACTGGCAGTACTTTATTCCTTCTTGGGAAAGACTTGCAACACTACTTAAATGATGCTGGGTATTGTAATAGGAAATTCCCAAACAACAAAATGTATTTTGCACTGGTGCGAACAGTATTTGTTCAATAATCTTAATTCCTTAATTCAGCCATAGTATTGAATTTTCATGAGTGCAACAGTTTAATACAGCACACAGTTTGTCACCTATATTCTGCACTATGCTACTAATACACTAATTATTATTTCAAATCAACGTGTCCAGTGCTTGGAACTTTCTTATAAGAAGATGCTAGACTGAGTGGGTTTCAAATGGATCAGTATCAAATGTCATGTAACTGTCAACTTAAACACAGAGCAAACGGCTTATCTTTAAATTTTGTCACTCTATTACAACCACTTTAATAATGTAAATCTGTTCAAGGAAATAAATTGTAGGGAAATACCAAAATTGATTGATTGATTGATTGAATCTTTATTTTGAACATGTTGAAAAAGTATAAAAAAAAAAAATAGAATTAAAAGAGACAAATGAACAAAGCAAACAAAAGGAAAACGAGCAACCACAACTCCAAATAACGTCCATGTTCAAAAAGGAGCAGGAAGAAGCATAAGCTTATTTAATCCCACCCCTTTTCCACTATCTAGTATCAATAGACTACAGAAATACCTCCTTGTAATTACATTATATGTTATGTGTAATTTTTTTTTTTTTTTTTTTTTTTTTTTTAATATATACACATATATGTTTCTATCTATCCATACCTACGTATATACACACATACGCACATATACACATTTTCAATAACCCCATTAACACCTGAAGGATACACAACCTACAATTTTATATATATTTAATATATATATATATATATATATATATATATATATATATACACACACATACACACACATACATACACACACATACACATATATATATATATATATATATATATATATATATATATATATATATATATATATATATATATATATATATATATATATATATACATATATATATACATATATATACATATATATATATATATATACATATACATATACACATATATATATATACATACATACATATACACATACATATATACCCATACCAACAAACCCGTGCATGCGCACACACATGAAAATATTAGACAAGAACACCCTATCAAATCTCTACCTTTTCCCTGTACCCTGTAAAAACCATATCCTTAAACCGCTTTTTAAACTGCGCCATGCTTGGACATTGCTTCATATCTTTACTTAGTCTGTTCCACAGCTTCACTCCACACACAGAGATGCAAAAACTTTTTAATGTTGTACGGATACGAGGATGTTTTAAATTTAATTCCCCCCTCAAATTGTATCCCCGTTCCCTTTTAGAAAACATTTTTAGAATATTGTCAGGAAGCAGGTTATTTATTGCTTTATATATAATTTGTGCTGTGAGAAAATGAACCAGATCTGTGAATTTTAGAATTTTTGATTTTAAGAATAGTGGATTTGTATGATCTCTGTAACCAGTTTTATGGATTATCCTTATGGCCCTTTTTTGTAATATAAAGATTGATGATAGCGAACATTTGTAAGTATTGCCCCAAACCTCTGCACAGTAATTCAAATACGGTGCAATCAGGGAACAATAGAGAATGTGGAGTGATTTGTGGTCCAGAATGTGTTTTACTTTACTCAAGATTGAGACACTTCTTGAAATTTTGTTATGTATATGATTTATATGAGACTTCCAGTTTAATTTATCATCTATAATCACACCAAGAAACTTATGTTCAAGTACTCTTTCAATTTCCACACCATCTACATGAATCTGCACTTGTGCATTTCTAAGGGAATTCCCAAATAAGATAATTTTAGTTTTACTTAGATTTAGCGATAGTTTGTTCCTGTTAAACCATTTTTTAATTTTGCACATTTCTGAAGTAATTGTATCCAGCAGCTCCTTTAGATTCCCCCCAGAACAAAAAATATTTGTGTCATCTGCAAATAATACTAATTTTAATATATCAGATGCCTTACAAATATCATTTATATAAATAATAAATAATTTTGGACCCAGTACAGAGCCTTGTGGAACACCACAAGCAATGTCCAAGCATGATGAGGAATGGACACCCAGCTTCACAAATTGTTTCCGGTCACTTAAATAATTTTTCACCCATTGCAGTACAACCCCCCTAATCCCATACCGTTCCAGTTTATTAATTAATATGTCATGATTGATTGTGTCGAATGCTTTCTTGAGATCCAGAAATACTCCAGCTGCATACTGTTTCTGATCTATAGCATTCGTAATCTCCTCAATTGATTCGATTAATGCCAGAGATGTTGATCTTTTTGATCTGAATCCATATTGACTGTCAGAGAGTAATTTATATTTATCTAAGAATTTGTCTAATCGTTTATTAAACAGGTTTTCTAGGATTTTGGAGAATTGTGGTAGTAAAGAAACAGGCCTGTAATTTGTGAAGTGGCGTCTATCCCCGGTTTTATACAGCGGCACAACTTTAGCTATTTTCATTTTGTTTGGCACTTTTCCCGTCTGAAATGATAAGTTGCAAATATATGTTAGAGGTCCTACAATTCCTTCAATGACCTTCTTGACGATTTTCATGTCAATATCATTACAATCAGTGGATGTTTTATATTTACACATGTGTACAATGTCAATTATTTCTTTTTCCTCCACTGATGTGAGGAACATTGAGTTAGGGTTCCTATCAATCAGGTTTTCACTACAGTCTACTGATGGCAGTGACTCAGGAATTTGTTCTGCCAGTTTTGGTCCAATATTTACAAAATAATGATTAAAGCTGTTGACCTTATCAGCAGTGTTTTCCATAAGATTGCCATTATCGATAAAGTATTGTGGATAACTTTGTTGTCCAGAATTATTTTTAATGATACCGTTTAAAACATCCCATATTCCTTTCATATTATGTTTATTGTTGTTCAATATTTTACTATAATACTCCTTTCTACATACACGTATAATATTGGTCAACTTATTTTTGTATTTTTTATATTTATTTTCAGCTTCTTTTGTTCTTTGTTTTAGGTATTCCCTATAGAGTGTATTTTTCTTTTTACATGCATTTTGTAAACCCTTAGTGAGTCATGGTCTATCTGAATATTTGTGCTTTCTGTTGTATTTTATTGTTGGACAGTTTTTATCGTACAACTCCATGAATATTCTTAAAAATATGCCATATGCAATATCAATATCAGCTTCTTTGTACACCTTGTCCCAGTCCTGATTTAATAGATCGTTCTTAAATGCAGTCATAGTTTCTTCTGTCCTTACACGTCTGTATCTCAGTTGTTCTTCATGCTGATTTTTCTTATAATTAGTGTCATAAACTGCAAAAACTGGTAGGTGATCACTGATGTCATTAATTAATATTCCGCTCACAATGTTGTTTTCCATATTGTTAGTGAAAATATTGTCAAGTAAGGTGGCACAATGTGGTGTAATTCTGCTAGGCCTGGTTATTTTAGGATGTAAACTCAAACTGTACATAGTGTTTAGGAATTCGTCGCTCATTTTATGCTTTTTTGGATTCAACAGGTCAATATTAAAATCACCACAGATAAACATAACTTTTTGATTTGTTTTAGAGAATATTTCCTCTATGAAGTCATTAAATACTTGAATACTAGAGCCAGGTGTTCTATATATACAGCTAATTATTACATTTTTTTTCTTTTTCCTTATAAATTTCAATTGTTATACATTCTAGTAAATTATCAATTACAGTTGTCATACTTTCTACCACCTTGTAGTTTAGGTTTTTATCCACATACACAGCTACTCCCCCTCCACTCTTGTTCCTTCTATTTACAAAATTCACTTCATATCCCTCCAGTCCAAAGTCCATTCCTTTCTCCGCATTGATCCATGTTTCAGAAATGGCAATAATTCCAAATGGATTTGTCAACTCATTTAGATATTCCTTTATATTGTTGAAGTTGGCATACAGACTTCTGCTATTAAAATGGATTATTGATAATTTATTTTCCGTGTTGATGGTGTGCTTAAACTGTTCATCAGTGAAGTAGCAGCAGTTACAGCTGATGTTGTAGAAGAAATTATTTTCCGGGTCTATATCCTTTTCTAAGTCTAGAACATTATGGTCTGTGTATCGAAATGTTCTCAGTTCCAGATTATCATAAAGAGAATTCCAATGAGTCATGTTGATATTGTTGCCGGATGCAGATGAAGTTCTTTTGGACTGTGCCATGTGTTGTGTTGTGTGTCACGTCACATGTGTATTCATACCTCCAGAGTAAGTTGACCTCAGTATTTGTCCAGCTCTTCCATATTTCTGATGACCAACACTTTGGCTTGTTCCGGTGTTCCATTGAGTTTAATGAATACTTTGCAGTTGGTGGTCCATGTATTTTGAATTTTTCCCTGTTTCTTCAAGTAACGTGCTTTCCTGGCAATGTCCGCATTTCTTTTTATCAGATGTTCGTTCATGAAGACATCGGATCCTTTCAGTTTCCTTCCTTGTTTTAACAGTGCTGTTTTCTGTTTTCTGTTTGCAAATCTCACAATGATGGCTGGTTTGTTACTGTCATTTTTTCGGGGTAGAGGGTGGCAAAATCAATAATGACAGGAGTGCACGGTGTGTTTACTCTGATAAAGGTTGAAAGGGTCTTTTGAATTTTACTAAACATCTTGTGCAATAACCAAAATCCCTTATCTCCACTCTGTCTCATGTACCGTGACCTCGCTGACCTGTTAGCTTTAACTTAATGAGCACATCTGTGTCAACAACAACAGTAGGATTATTGGCTCTGTAGGAATACATTCTGCCTTTTTAACTGTTTTTTTAGGACTATAAGGAATAATTACTTCATTTTTTGGTCTCATTTATAGTAGCTGCAAGGACCACTGCAGCTACAAATCCACCTCGAATATATTGATGAATTGATGGATGATTTCATTATTTTTAAAAAGATTCCAGCCCCTGAGGAGTAATGCTTTCAGCACTGGAGTAATGAGTGCAGTGTTAAAGTACCTGTGCAGAAAAATAAGAGCTTCTTGCAGTGTTGTCATTAATGGAGATCACACAGCTGGGATTTGTTTACCTTTTTCCTCTAAGTCCTGATAAAAGTAGTCCCCCTCTTCTCCCTCCTATGCATTACTTAATGTGATCAAGTTTAGTTTGAACACTTCACACCAATAAATGATCACTGAAAATGATCAGCTACATAACAGCCAAACCTACACTGTGAATTGTTAACCAACTTGTTAAGAACAACAAATGGAAACAAAACGAGAAAGTCTAATCCATCATCAGATCAAAAGATCTGTACGGGAAATTAAGATGTGGTCTAAAGTTTACATGCACTCATCATGGGCATGAATGTCGTGGTAACTTTGGGCTTTTAATGCTTTCTTTGAACTGTTGTTTTTCCAGGGTGGAATGATTGTACAGAAAATATCCTTAAAACAAGAATTAGTTGCAAAAGCTTGAATTTATTGATATATTAGAGCCTGTGTATATAAATATATAAATTCAATTTATGTCCATAATGAGTCTATATAAATGTTTGACAAAAAACAAACAAACTCCAGGGCTAAAAAATAAAGCTAAGATGTTAGTGCTAAAAACCACTAGCTGGTACTATTTTTCTGCTTGAAAAACAAGCCAGTCCCCGTAGACTTCCATGTTAAATTTACAAATTAACTTCTAAATCAAAAAACCCAAACAACAATGCCATAAATATAAGGTCCCAAGCATGGAGAGGCTAAAGTCTAAAGTGCTGACGCACAAATACAGACTTGGCAGGAACCAGTTTAGCTGGTTACTGCTTTCAGCTGTTGCCATCTATATAAATGTAGTTATAGCTGCATAAAGTGGATGAATCAACACTTCATAGCACATTTGCTGTCACATACCATTGGGTCCTTATACAGTGAGAAGTACTACTGAGTAACGATTGAACTGTCTATGTTATATTTATATAAAATGTTATGTAGTGCCACATAATGACTTCAAGTTATAGGCCATCCATGTAAAAATGTAACGTGAAGTAATGTTCTACTTCACGTTTAGTCTAACTACTGTTGAACTTAAAGCTGCTCTTTATCGGCTGCAGTGTAATAAAATCTGTTTTTCAGAGCAAAAGAATTATTCTGAAGTACCGTTTAATGTTATTATTTGACAGACTTGATTAATGAGTACACACATGTGATTAAATATGTTGATACAGTCACATCATTGAAGACATAGAAAATACAACCTTACCAAATCAAAATGTTTCATCCTATGAACACAGTTAAAACTGACTATTTTAAAGCTTCATAAGTTAATACTGAGTGGTTGTGGGAGCAGGAATCCTCAGAACCTGCAGCAAACTCCACAGATACCGGGGGTGCAGCAGCCACAGCAAAAGCGACACTTGATGCCACGCTTGTGTCTGCTGTTATACAGCATCTGTAGGAAACACAAGAGACATGAGCACAGAGTTCATCTGCAGCAGCATCACTGCTCTTTATATTCACCTGCTCTAACAAACACTTTCATTTAGCTGAAGTAATTTGGCCACCTTCACTCAGTTAGTGTTACTTACCTTCCATGAGTCCACTGATGCCTCCTCATGTGCTGCTGCTGGATAGTCCATGCTCATTGGCTCCTCCAGCTCCTGCTCCTGTTAATGAATTGAGTGCAGTAGAAACCACATTGTAGCACTGAAACAAACATTTGCAGCTTGTAAGCTAATACACTTGGTTAAAGTCAAGTTCTTACTTCAGTGACTGGGACAGCAGAGCTCTGCTGAACACAAATGAATGTGAGCACGACGGCCACTGCAACTGCAACACTGAACGTCTTCATCTTAGGAGGCTTTGAGAGGCTCAAGTTCGACTCTTTCTCCTGGTCCGGATGATTGTTGTGAGCTGAGTCCTTCTGTCTGATGGTTAATGTGTGCAGAAGTGCTGATATTTATACTGATTTGGGCCCCTGCTGCCTCGTCACTCACAGCTCTTACTCTACCTGATTTCAGGAACATTGCAAAACTCCATATTTTCCTGTGCTATGAAATTCTGGGAATGGAAAATTCCTGAGGAACGAGAAAATCTGTACTTTTCTCAGTCAGCATGAACTTTGACCTTTTCTTCGGATGTTTAACTATATGGGTTTTCCCTGTCCTATTGATGCAAGCCTGTTCCCAACAGTAGTTTCTGTACTTAATGATGTCACAAGACTTTAAACTTAACTATAACATAGATCATAGGTGTCAAACTCTGGCCCGCGGGATATTATCTGAAACAGCATTACACAGTGTTACACCTACTTTACTTTACTTGGTTTAACTTTCAAATAACCAATGAACCAGTCCATCAGCTCAAAGCTATTGTACATTACTGCATTTTTGTCATAATTAGTGGTAAAATTGATTGATGATGAGATGCTCCCTACAAATATGGGAAAATTCCACCAGATGTAAAACTCACTGTGGTTCTGTCCTCCTATTCAAAAATATTGTCGTCTTGAGTAACATATCTATAGAAATCTGAATAATGCTGTGAGTGTAAAACCTTAGCTTTTCATGAAAATGGTGAAATAATGAAAAAATGGTGAAAAACTTCATGAAACAACATCAGTTTAGAAAAACACCAAAGGATGTCTTCATGATGACTTAATTAAAGAGCACTAGTAATAATTGTTTTGACAGTTTTTGACAGTTTTGGACAGTTACTGTAAAGCTGCTCACTTTACTTTTGCTATCAATGGCTTGGCTCTATTAACAGGTTGTACCACATACGACATGGGCAAGAGTATGAGGCAACAACTCTTAACTGACATCAGCACAAAAACTGTACATCAGGAGCTTCATGTCACTGGTTTCCATTAATGTTTAATTCTTGTCAGACAGAAACAGAAACAGGCAGCACATGTTGTAGTATAGTGACTCTGAACTTTTTAATATAATAACATACTGTAGTTCCAAATGCTTGGTACACTGTTCACTGATACAGCAGGATGACCAGATGAAGAAACACTGTCAGACTTTAACAAATGCTAAGCAGTCAAATCATTTCATGTATAACAGTCTATACTTAGTGGTTGATGTGATAATCGCAGGTAGATATTCTCAGAATCTGCAGCACAATCCACAGACACCAGCATTGCAGCAGCCGCAGCAAAAGCGACACTTCATGCCACGCTTCTGTCTGTGGTACGGCATCTGTGTGAAAGAGGAGAAGAGCAGAGAGTTTATCTTCAGCTGCAAGTCACTTCATTGTTTCTAATTTTATGAAAAGTTGTGAGTGCACAGTTTATTTTAAACATCTCCCTGCATTTGAGAGATCTCACAATTACTGTCTTCATTCATTTATTGAAGTAAACTCACCACCCATGAGTCAGCTGATACCTCCTGATGTTCAGCAGCTGGACTGTCAGTGCTCACAGCCTCTTGTAGCTCTTGCAGTTCTCGTATCTGTAGAGAAAGAAAACAGATCTTAGCATCTTCACAACAAATTCATGCAGAAGAAGCACATTACATGAATTTAACACAGTCTGTAACCTCAGCAAATGTGGCAGAGCTCTGCTGAATGCAAATACACATGAGTGCAACGGCCACTGCAACTGCAACGCTGAACGTCTTCATCTTCAGGAGGTTTGAGTGGTTTAAGGTGGTCAGATCCTTTGACTCTCTCGTTGACTCTTGTCAGCGCCTTTGTGATGGTTGACTGAGGGAAAAGTTGCTGGTATTTATACTCATTTGCTCCACTGCTGCCTCGTCACTTAGAGTACAGAAACTACTGTCGGGAACAGGCTTGCATCAATAGGACAGGGAAAACCCATATAGTTAAACATCCGAAGGTCAAAGTTCATGCCGACTGAGAAAAGTACAGATTTTCTCCTTCCTCAGGAATTTTCCATTCCCAGAATTTCATAGCACAGGAAAATATGGAGTTTTGCAATGTTCCTGAAATCAGGTAGAGTAAGAGCTGTGAGTGACGAGGCAGCAGGGGCCCAAATCAGTATAAATATCAGCACTTCTGCACACATTAACCATCAGACAGAAGGACTCAGCTCACAACAATCATCCGGACCAGGAGAAAGAGTCGAACTTGAGCCTCTCAAAGCCTCCTAAGATGAAGACGTTCAGTGTTGCAGTTGCAGTGGCCGTCGTGCTCACATTCATTTGTGTTCAGCAGAGCTCTGCTGTCCCAGTCACTGAAGTAAGAACTTGACTTTAACCAAGTGTATTAGCTTACAAGCTGCAAATGTTTGTTTCAGTGCTACAATGTGGTTTCTACTGCACTCAATTCATTAACAGGAGCAGGAGCTGGAGGAGCCAATGAGCATGGACTATCCAGCAGCAGCACATGAGCAGATATTAGTGGACTCATGGAAGGTAAGTAACACTAACTGAGTGAAGGTGGCCAAATTACTTCAGCTAAATGAAAGTGTTTGTTAGAGCAGGTGAAAATAAAGAGCAGTGATGCTGCTGCAGATGAACTCTGTGCTCATGTCTCTTGTGTTTCCTACAGACGCTGTATAACACCAGACACAAGCGTGGCATCAAGTGTCGCTTTTGCTGTGGCTGCTGCACCCCCGGTATCTGTGGAGTTTGCTGCAGGTTCTGAGGATTCCTGCTCCCACAACCACTCAGCATTAACAAACTGTATGTCACAGTTAATGTGTGAGATTATACTGTTTTAGTAACATTGTGTCCTCAGTTACTGCATCAACTACATGCTTGTATTACACAGTTTATCACAATAAACTTTATGGTCATTTAGATATAATGTGGATTTTTGTTGTCATTTTAAATGTCGTATTTTCCTTTGTTACATTTGTAAAACTGACTGCTATGCACCGTCCATCCATCAATTCATCCATCAAAGCTGCCATAGGGCTACAGGCAGGGTATATCCTGGACAGTGTTAACACATAGAGAGAAAAGCATTCATGATCACAGTAACCCCTGTAACTGATTCAAAATCACAATTTAACCAAACACCAAAGTGTTCTGACATTTGAGGGGAGACTCTCCAAAATATTCTATTTTTATTTCAAACACATATGCAGTTGGTTACATATGGTTAAAATGATTCAAATGCAGTAAATATATACATTTTTCATATAAATAGAGTCCATAACTTGATTATTGTCTGTAGCCCACATAATTAAACACTTTAGTTAGATAAAACATGTGAGTTTTGATGTTATGTACTGTATAGCCTGTGTAATAAATAAACATGTAGCCCAATAAGTATAAAATCCAGAAAGCTACACGACATGGGGCAGTTCATTTACAAACACAAGTGTAACTTGAGTTTCACACTGTTTTTTGTTAGAAAATAATCAAATTGTTAAATGCTTAAAGTACACAAAACGTCAGAAATCTGCACTGTCATGAACAACAATGTAAACCTAATTTTTGGATTAACCCTCCGAAGTCTGAATCCCAGCTTGTGCACATCAACCTCACTGATTTGCACAAATACAGTTTATAATGAAGACATGTTAAATATTAAGCACTGAAAACAGTTTGGTTGTTGTTGTTTGGAACGTCATTTAATGCATGTTGTTTTGTTGCCATAGTGATGCCTCCAGGGGAAAATTAGGGAGCAGAGCAAGAATAAGACTGTGGATATATGTTTTGATAGCTTTGGGTTCTCTTTGTTTTTGCCTAACAATCATAAAGAAATGTATTATATTTTGTGTGTGTCCTCATTATTGAGCTTTAACCCTGCATAAAGGCCAAGATGAATCTCTTAGAGTAGAACTTTACAGTAACTATTAGAATAAAAAAAAAACACACATTGACTGCTTTAGTTTTTAAGATTCACTTCTGTCTTAAGTATTTTTTGTCTCCATATAAGATATCAAAATCTGTGCATACAACTTGATGTAAAAAGAATCTATGTACATTCCGCAGTCTATGATGCTAGAATGGCATCGCAGCATTTAAACATGTTTTGAATGAAAACATCAGCATATGAAAACAAAACTGAAGAGACACTGCAACCGTATGAAGGAAGACGACTATTTAGTGAAATTTCTACATTTCCCTGAGGATTAACTGCTCTGTAACTTACCAAGAACTAAAGTAAGTTCAAATTTCATTTTATAGACTTAAGATCATTTACTTAAATATAAAGCCTGATTTTCCTGCCTGCCAGGACAGTATTTCTGTACTTTACATTGTGCAAGTCTAGACTATATTTTACATCATAGAGAGGATGATGTGGCTCTATTATTCAGGAAAACAAATGAAGACTTAACTATTTGTCAGCTGTTGTAATATTTGACAAATTATACATAAATTAGAAAATGTTCTTAATCATATCTTAGAGTGACAGAAGCTCTGCTGTTAATCTTAGTATCTGCAGTTTTTACACGCTTACACAAACACACGCAGTTACTGTCCCTCCATTTAGAAAGACAGAGGCATCAGAGTGAGCATCATTCAACACAGACGCTCTCACAACACAAATCCTGACGTCGGTTTGCAATAAATGTAATTTAAAAAATTTACATTCATGTATGCTATATGCATTTTGTCCATTCCAAAGTTGTGAGTCTATACCAGCCAAAATGCTGTCTTTAGCTATTAACATTTGAAATGATGAAGGCACTTGAAAGTAACACAACATTAGCTGCCTTTCCAGAAAAAGACAAAAACCTTTCAGAAGTATAGTATGTAAGGTTTTGTGAGGTTTTCCTCCCAGGCTTCTAGACTTCTGATTGGCCAACATTTCTACACGGTTAGGATTTGGCATATTCCTGACTTTGTTTTTAGGGTTTACATGTGGAAGGAGATATTTTTTCAAAACTGCACATGTGGACGGGATTTTTTTTAAACGAAAAAGGAAAATTTCCGTTTACAAAAGTGCCCGTGTACGTGTGGACGTAGCCTAAAGTTATCACAAAAAAAGCAAATTCGCTGAACATTCTGAGTTGTTTAGTGATCATTGATGTTTTCTGTTCCTTGTAGTCAAAATGAATGGAAGCGGAGATGGATCACAAAATAACCGTAATGGTAAGCACATGCACTCAGTCGTAAAATTGATGAAAAACTGATTTTCAGCAGATGTTTATGAATGCTAATTAAAAGATAAAATGATCTTGCAGGCCGACAGGTTAACCCAGAAATGTTTCCAAGAGGAGATCAGGAGCCAGCTTACGAACCTGTTGGTGGAATCTGGGGTTTACTGGAAAGACTTTATGTTACTCTCTATGATATCTTTTTTTGGAGGCTGACTGAGCTACTAGATGAATTAGAGGATCGATATGATATCTTATATATTGACTTTCACAATGTCAATGACGGCAATGTCAACAATGTAAACAATCACAATATTAATGTGAGAGACAATGATGCCAATGTTGACAACAATGAACTGCATGATGATCATAATGCTGTTGTTGTTGTCGGCATTGAAAATGACGATTCTGATGAGGCATTTGAAGACTGTGAGGATGTTCACCCGTACATCCCAGAAGAGGATCCTCAGCCAGGTGTATCCAGGAAGAGGTCTAGAGAGATGGATGTGGAAGATGTGGAGCCCAACAAAAGAATCAGATGGAGCGAGGAGTTTTCTGATGATGACTCTGACTTCATCTCTGCCTGTGATACTGATAGCGAGGGCTGTCCTCATCTTGGTAATATTGCTGATGAGGTACCGCTGTCTGTTGGATCCACGAAAAGGTCCAGAAAGGAAGATGGAGATGAAGAAGAGCCTAATAGCAAAAGATCCAGGCTCGCAAACTCTGATTCGGGGACCAGCTCAATTGTGTATGATCACTCTGAGAGCAGTAGTGATGAACTCTTTGAAGATGCCCATGAAGAGACTGACAACCATGAAACTGGAGGCTCGAGGAAAAGGTCCCGAGAGGAT
Source organism: Copadichromis virginalis (assembly GCF_057382275.1). Classification (NCBI taxonomy): domain Eukaryota; kingdom Metazoa; phylum Chordata; class Actinopteri; order Cichliformes; family Cichlidae; genus Copadichromis; species Copadichromis virginalis. Next base: position 17,249,578 of record NC_140628.1, on the reverse strand, counting down.
TTGGAAGAAGAAGAGGAATGCTTGCGCGTTTGCAAATTTCGGAGGTGTTCAAATGAGTCCACCAGCACCCGTGATGACAACTAACACTATTTCAACGGGATTTTTCTGTATCCTTTTAGTAGGCTGATGGCCTACTCAGGTGACCCTGAATCCTCCCTTGGTTTTGCTGCCATAAGTTGGGCATACACTGTGCAATTTTTTCAGTCGCGTTATTCAGCTCCTGTTCAAACTCTCCGATTGACTCGTAGGGGTTAGAAGTTCGTAGGTCACGATGCAGGGTCTCATACTATACGGCCCGATGCTCTGTGCAACCTGAGTGCTCACACTGTTCGTCCATAGCATGAAGGTTATGACACAAAATTTTACACTATTTTCACGGTTGTTGTGGTCGCGATAATTTTGTGAGGCCACATCGAAAAGGCTCGGATGAGCTTGGCAGTTCTACAAGTTGTGCCTCCATCGCTTGTGTCCGGATCACACGCTGCACTGCCGTGCTGTTCTGTCTTTTCGCTTTCATCTCTGTGTTTGCGCGTGCGCAGTGAGAGACGCTGCGTTGACACCCTCACGACGGCCGACAGGATTTCAAACAGGTTTGATTTTCTTACGACCAAATGACTGATGATCAGGAGCTGATCGTGAGGTGTTAATCACTTCTCGTCACCCCATGTATACGATGCACGACACACGATTAAGGCCAAACTCGGGTCGATCCCCAAAACGGTTGCACGACTGAAAAATCGGCTCAAAATGGGCCAAAAATCGCACAGTGTATGTCCAGCATTAGGCGTAGGCTGCTGGGGGATTCCCATGATGCACTGGGTGTTTCTTCTTCACCCACTATGTGTTAATAGACCTCTCTGCACTGAATTGTACTTGTTGTTAACCTCTGGCTCTCTTCCACAGAATGTCTTTATCCTGTTTTCCTTCCCCCTCCCCAACCGGTCGCAGCAGATGGCCGCCCCTCCCTGAGCCTGGTTCTGCTGGAGGTTTCTTCCTGTTAAAAGGGAGTTTTTCCTTCCCACTGTCGCCAAAGTGCTTGCTCATAGGGGGTCATTTGATTGTTGGGTTTTTCTTTGTAAGTATACCTTACAATATAAAGCACCTTGAGGTGACTGTTACTGTGATTTGGCACTATATAAAAAAAATTGAATTGAATTTAAAATTTGAATGGATGTGACTGTGTAGATTCCAAATCCAGCATGTCCAAATTAACACTGTCGGATTTGATTTCAACACTATTAAAGTGTCTATATGGGTCCACACCAGAGAGTGTTAATTTAACTCTTTTTGGAGAGTTGGTACGTTAACTCTGATTTAGTGTTAAACACCAAATCTGTCTGGAGTTGATAATTTAACACTTGGTGTTAAGAGTTTATATATTAACTCTCAAAAGAGTATTTTAGTTTAACTACGTAAGAGTTATCTTCTAATTCATTCTAAAAAGCGGGAATTTTACTGTTCTGAACTTCTAGAAATTTCTTTTGGAAATAAACATTTACTAAAAGACGCAATGGTTTTTGAAAAACATTTATTCTGAACTGTGCACCACAATTTCAAAACATTGTCTGAAAGATGTAACAGTGTACATGTTCTCACTTTCATTAGAATTTTGTTTATTAAAAGGTCTGACATGGTAAATGCTAATAACAGCATTCTCATTACTTATTTCTTCAATACAATATGCATGTCCTTCATTCATCCCTTTGTGGAACTTCAACGCACTTCTGCTCTCCCCCATATTCCATCTTCACAAGCATATCCTATGTGGAGACTGAATAAAAATTAGTTGACACTAATTAATGGTACAAATAATCCAGTAATCAATTGCAGCACAGTAAAAAAAAGGAATCCTTTTTGAGCCATTATTTGTGTAAAGTATTTTCCCAAAAGACAAGGACACAGGCAACAGGTAATACTGAACTAAATGCACATGGTTAAACTATTTATAAGAATTTGTTTAAAGAGATGGAATGGAGAACGTGGCTGCAGCTAGGAGTGTCAGCAGAGAGCAGGAACCAGAGGAAAAGCTATCGAGAGACTGATCACCTGGGTCGTGATGGGAACAGTCCAACGGGAATTCTGCATCAATCAGTCAGCGTAATGCCTAAAAGTTTATTCAGATGTAAATATATTAAATTCTTAAAATGAAGAATATGAAAAAAAATCATCAGTGTTTTTAACGACACTGCATTTCATTCATGTGTCTCTATTGGACAGTGTTGTAGAAGTTACAGAAGATAGGAATCAGTTCCACCTTGGCCTGACGTTTGATCACGTTTGGTTGTACTGGCTTTGAGCCTGTTTGTGATACGCTACATCCACATGATACAGCTACTCTAGCTTTTTTTGAAGTGTCGTGAAATATTTTGCTTAAATGTTCTGCAGAACGGATGCAGCGCACATACAGTACAGATATTATCTGAAACAGCATTACACAGTGTTACACCTACTTGTTGAGATGTTTTCTATTATTATGTCCAGTATCAAATTTCTGCTGTACGCAAATCTTTCTATTCTCTCTTTTTCTTCTGTGTGAGGGATTCCTGCATTAATCATGCAGCTTAGAAACTTCATATGCACACCGTGAAAACACCTCCAAATAAATTCAGTGAAAGGTTGTCGAGATAAGGTTGTCTAAAACATTTATGAATGAACTTGTATAGAAAGTGTTTCTAGGAAACATTATCTAACACTTCTACATTCTTTAAAAAAAAGTATGCTTGGTTTAACTTTCAAATAACCAATGAACCAGTCCATCAGCTCAAAGCTATTGTACATTACTGCATTTTTGTCATAATTAGTGGTAAAATTGAATGATGATGAGATGCTCCCCACTCATATAATTACAAATATGGGAAAATATGCTCACTTTACTTTTGCTATCAATGGCTTGGCTCTATTAACAGGTTGTACCACATACGACATGGGCAAGAGTATGAGGCAACAACTCTTAACTGACATCAGCACAAAAACTGTACATCAGGAGCTTCATGTCACTGGTTTCCATTAATGTTTAATTCTTGTCAGACAGAAACAGAAACAGACAGCACATGTTGTAGTATAGTGACTCTGAACTTTTTAATATAATAACATACTGTAGTTCCAAATGCTTGGTACACTGTTCACTGATACAGCAGGATGACCAGATGAAGAAACACTGTCAGACTTTAACAAATGCTAAGCAGTCAAATCATTTCATGTATAACAGTCTATACTTAGTGGTTGATGTGAGAATTGCAGGTAGATATTCTCAGAATCTGCAGCACAATCCACAGACACCAGCATTGCAGCAGCCGCAGCAAAAGCGACACTTCATGCCACGCTTCTGTCTGTGGTACGGCATCTGTGTGAAAGAGGAGAAGAGCAGAGAGTTTATCTTCAGCTGCAAGTCACTTCATTGTTTCTAATTTTATGAAAAGTTGTGAGTGCACAGTTTATTTTAAACATCTCCCTGCATTTGAGAGATCTCACAATTACTGTCTTCATTCATTTATTGAAGTAAACTCACCACCCATGAGTCAGCTGATACCTCCTGATGTTCAGCAGCTGGACTGTCAGTGCTCACAGCCTCTTGTAGCTCTTGCAGTTCTCGTATCTGTAGAGAAAGAAAACAGATCTTAGCATCTTCACAACAAATTCATGCAGAAGAAGCACATTACATGAATTTAACACAGTCTGTAACCTCAGCAAATGTGGCAGAGCTCTGCTGAATGCAAATACACATGAGTGCAACGGCCACTGCAACTGCAACGCTGAACGTCTTCATCTTCAGGAGGTTTGAGTGGTTTAAGGTGGTCAGATCCTTTGACTCTCTCGTTGACTCTTGTCAGCGCCTTTGTGATGGTTGACTGAGGGAAAAGTTGCTGGTATTTATACTCATTTGCTCCACTGCTGCCTCGTCACTTAGAGTACAGAAACTACTGTCGGGAACAGGCTTGCATCAATAGGACAGGGAAAACCCATATAGTTAAACATCCGAAGGTCAAAGTTCATGCCGACTGAGAAAAGTACAGATTTTCTCCTTCCTCAGGAATTTTCCATTCCCAGAATTTCATAGCACAGGAAAATATGGAGTTTTGCAATGTTCCTGAAATCAGGTAGAGTAAGAGCTGTGAGTGACGAGGCAGCAGGGGCCCAAATCAGTATAAATATCAGCACTTCTGCACACATTAACCATCAGACAGAAGGACTCAGCTCACAACAATCATCCGGACCAGGAGAAAGAGTCGAACTTGAGCCTCTCAAAGCTTCCTAAGATGAAGACGTTCAGTGTTGCAGTTGCAGTGGCCGTCGTGCTCACATTCATTTGTGTTCAGCAGAGCTCTGCTGTCCCAGTCACTGAAGTAAGAACTTGACTTTAACCAAGTGTATTAGCTTACAAGCTGCAAATGTTTGTTTCAGTGCTACAATGTGGTTTCTACTGCACTCAATTCATTAACAGGAGCAGGAGCTGGAGGAGCCAATGAGCATGGACTATCCAGCAGCAGCACATGAGCAGATATTAGTGGACTCATGGAAGGTAAGTAACACTAACTGAGTGAAGGTGGCCAAATTACTTCAGCTAAATGAAAGTGTTTGTTAGAGCAGGTGAATATAAAGAGCAGTGATGCTGCTGCAGATGAACTCTGTGCTCATGTCTCTTGTGTTTCCTACAGACGCTGTATAACACCAGACACAAGCGTGGCATCAAGTGTCGCTTTTGCTGTGGCTGCTGCACCCCCGGTATCTGTGGAGTTTGCTGCAGGTTCTGAGGATTCCTGCTCCCACAACCACTCAGCATTAACAAACTGTATGTCACAGTTAATGTGTGAGATTATACTGTTTTAGTAACATTGTGTCCTCAGTTACTGCATCAACTACATGCTTGTATTACACAGTTTATCACAATAAACTTTATGGTCATTTAGATATAATGTGGATTTTTGTTGTCATTTTAAATGTCGTATTTTCCTTTGTTACATTTGTAAAACTGACTGCTATGCACCGTCCATCCATCAATTCATCCATCAAAGCTGCCATAGGGCTACAGGCAGGGTATATCCTGGACAGTGTTAATACATAGAGAGAAAAGCATTCATGATCACAGTAACCCCTGTAACTGATTCAAAATCACAATTTAACCAAACACCAAAGTGTTCTGACTTTGAGGGGAGACTCTCCAAAATATTCTATTTTTATTTCAAACACATACGCAGTTGGTTATATATGGTTAAAATGATTCAAATGCAGTAAATATATGCATTTTTCATATAAATAGAGTCCATAACTTGATTATTGTCTGTAGCCCACATAATTAAACACTTTAGTTAGATAAAACATGTGAGTTTTGATGTTATGTACTGTATAGCCTGTGTAATAAATAAACATGTAGCCCAATAAGTATAAAATCCAGAAAGCTACACGACATGGGGCAGTTCATTTACAAACACAAGTGTAACTTGAGTTTCACACTGTTTTTTGTTAGAAAATAATCAAATTGTTAAATGCTTAAAGTACACAAAACGTCAGAAATCTGCACTGTCATGAACAACAATGTAAACCTAATTTTTGGATTAACCCTCTGAAGTCTGAATCCCAGCTTGTGCACATCAACCTCACTGATTTGCACAAATACAGTTTATAAAGAAAGAGTCGAACTTGAGCCTCTCAAAGCCTCCTAAGATGAAGACGTTCAGTGTTGCAGTTGCAGTGGCCGTCGTGCTCACATTCATTTGTGTTCAGCAGAGCTCTGCTGTCCCAGTCACTGAAGTAAGAACTTGACTTTAACCAAGTGTATTAGCTTACAAGCTGCAAATGTTTGTTTCAGTGCTACAATGTGGTTTCTACTGCACTCAATTCATTAACAGGAGCAGGAGCTGGAGGAGCCAATGAGCATGGACTATCCAGCAGCAGCACATGAGCAGATATTAGTGGACTCATGGAAGGTAAGTAACACTAACTGAGTGAAGGTGGCCAAATTACTTCAGCTAAATGAAAGTGTTTGTTAGAGCAGGTGAAAATAAAGAGCAGTGATGCTGCTGCAGATGAACTCTGTGCTCATGTCTCTTGTGTTTCCCACAGACGCTGTATAACACCAGACACAAGCGTGGCATCAAGTGTCGCTTTTGCTGTGGCTGCTGCACCCCCGGTATCTGTGGAGTTTGCTGCAGGTTCTGAGGATTCCTGCTCCAACAACCACTCAGTATTAACAAACTGTATGTCACAGTTAATTTTTTTTTTTTTTTTTTTTTCTTTTTCTTCTTTTTTTAGCTGGGAATAGCTTTTGTGCCCTGATGACTACAATCCTGTTTCCAAAACAAACAAAGAAAAGAAAGTGTGAAACCCAGAAGTCAACATCCAGGGCTCATTTTATTTATTTATTTTAATTTTAATTTTTTAATGTAACACAAAAATCCCCAAAACTCAATTTCCTCTAATGGCCTCTTGAGGCTTGCTCAATATGCCCGATCACCGACTTTACAGTGATTAATTTCTTTAGAAGTCATGTGTTCAGATTTTAGTAAGGCAAAATTTAGGGCACCACTGCTTAGATTGGCTACATTGACAGTTAGATTGACAGCTGTGACACAAAAAGCCAATTGTTGTCTGCTACCTCTCACTTTGCTAATCAGAGTCACTGATTTGGAGCTTTTCTCCACGTTTGTGCTTCCGCTGCCTTTCGGAGCATTTTCAATGGTGCGATCTGACAAAAATACAGTTTGTTGTGTGGTCCAAGAAGTTTTTTCATCATTTTTTTTCTTTACTTCTGAAATACTTAGCCTCCCTAGGCAATTTTATCTCGTTACTAATTAATCTAATTATTTGTGAAAGATTCTGCCAGGTGTTCCTGAAGTATTTTTATTTAGTAACTTTTATTTTATTTTTTTTTGCTCCATGTTTTTTTTTTTTATCATATTGTTTTAATATAAACTATAATGTATTGTTTGAAAACTGGGTTGCTGTTATAATTAGAGCAATGGATCTCAGCTGTACATAGGACCCCCCAAGAAGCCAACTTCTAATATATTTCTTTATCCCCTCTTGCTCGCCCACCCTCATCCCAATCAGGCCTCTAAGAAATACCAAGTCCAAAAATCTGAGATGCAGAAATGACTCTTTATATAACAAACTCACAGTTGTATACTGTTTGTCTATATGCAAACTGTGATGAAGCATCACGTGCAAATTTTTAGAGGTCACAAGCCAAAAACAGTAGATTAAAGTTAAATTCCTTCCTAGTATGGAGAAAGAAAGCGGGCGTGTTGTTATCACTTTGCCTTATCAATAAGCAGGAAATCCCTGTGTGTTGCTACCTGCAAAGTCTATGCAGCTGTATTGGATTACAATGCATAAACAGGTGCTGTGCTTCAATCCATGTTTATTTTCAGGGAGCGTATCTGTCTCACTTGCAGTGGTTTTTCATTTAGGGCATAGAATCTAGGTTTCCTTTGAAATGCACTTTTGGAATTGTGCCAGCGTCATCTTGTGCTGCTTAATTCTCCGTTTCACATTCTCAGATAATGACAGGATTTTGTATTGACTGTCAAAACTGTTCTTATTCCAGCTCTTGTTTCATTACATGGCGTCGGTGTGCGTTCAATAGGTCGCTACACAAGTTTGATTCATGATCGTTCCACACTGCTTGTTATTAGTGCAGCATCAAAGCTAGACTTGGTAAACACATTTGCATTTTAATGACTGATATAGATTGTTCTCTTGCTCAATACCGCCATCAACCCACAGCCCACCCCGGCCCACACTGATAAAAGGCGAGCAGCACCTAGTCTAGTTAAATCACCTGTTTTGTAACACAAGCACACGCATTACTGTAAGTGACAATTAGAATACAGATGTAGCATGTGGGATGAACTGCATCATTTTAGGAATAGTGTTGTGGCTTGTCAACTCTTTAAGATTTTCAGAAGGTAATTAAAATAACAAAATACAAAATAACTGGGTTAATCTGCACACATTGAAGTGCCTCAGCTAATGTTAATAGACGGAGACTGAGCAGTTGAAAATATCTTGGAGCACAAATGGATGTCATCAGAGCAGCAATCAGCCTTTGACAAGTGAGCATTTGAGGAGGCAGATCATTTTTTGTGTCCCCAACTCACGTTTTCTTCCCCGCCACCTGCAGAGGATGATGCTACCCATTAAAGAGAATTTACCTCTGTGGGCATGTAATCTGATGCAAATTAGAGCAACACACTGCCAAATGACTGCAGTGACAGTGCTACGGAGCAATTGTAGAAGGTAACACAGCCAACCTATATACCTGTAACTGTAATTTGACAAGCGTTTTATGAAAAAAGATGAACATATTGATCTTCGTGTCAATACACTAAAGCAAGGAATGCATGATACATTTGCCAGTGAGTAGTTCGGGCTTTTTCCCAACAGTACTATCACAGTAAGCTGTTTGCAATGGCCCTGTGCTGGTACACCATTAAATATGTGCTTTTTTTTTTTTTTTTTTCTAAATGACATCAGAAACAGCAGTATGCGACATTACGTGATGGCAGAGCTTCAGTTCATCCTTTGTCAACTGTATGTCACAGTTAATGTGTGAGATTCTACTGTTTTAGTCACATTGTGTCCTCAGTTACTGCCTCAACCACGTGCTTGTATTGCACAGTTTATCACAATAAACTTTTAATTTAAGTGCAATGTGCATTTTTGTTGTCATTTTAAATGTAGTTTTTTCCTTTATTAGACCTTTAAAAATGGCCATCCATCCATCTATCCATTTACATAACCACTTTCTTGTGGGGTGGGCTGGACAGTGTTCACACACAGAGAAACAAGCACTCAAAGTACAAAAGCTATGTCTGGAGCAGTCTTGCATCAGTGGGACTGGGAAATTCCACTGCATCGGAAATGGGAAATTATCCATGTTTGTTTCTTTGCTCTACAACTCCAAGTTTCTTTTTTCAAGCATCATTCTGATACTTTTATTGAAGAACCAAAATATGTACTATTTATATCATTATCATTGATACGTTGTTTCCCTATAATAACTTCAAAAATTTTAATGGCTCATGAAAGAATTCTTTAAACCAACCAAACGGATGAAAACAGATCAGGATCTCGAATGTTTATTTGCTGCAGATAATAACTTTTTAAATACTCAGATTCAATCCGTCAAACTGTGGATGTCATTTGTGAGTTCATTTAAGAATGATGAGATAAGCATATAACCAATATTCTGAAAGCACTGCATGACGTGTTGAGTCCTGTAGAAAATGCGCTTCTGTAGTTGAGTTAAAGAAAAGCTATAAACTCTTTCTTCTATGTTTAGATTTCATACACAGTATAAAGTGCCTAATACAAGCACTGGATTTGTATTAGGCACTGGACTACTACTGGATTTACAGCTGTGTGTGAACCAGCAAAGACAGGCTTACATTTGCATAAACTAAGTTGTTATATTACATCTTAACTCTGTCTTAGTTGCTGGTTCTAATTTCTAAAACCTGTCAGACTCACAGTAAAAGTGCCTCATAGAACCATAGTGTAAGCAACATTTACAGTTACTGTACATAAAACAAAAGAAGGCCTACATCTAAACAGAATTATTATCTCTTAACTCTTCCTTGGCTGCTGTATTTATTTTCTGAAACCTGTCTGGTGTGCTGCTCAATGTTGTTTAAGCAGCTAGGACACGTTTTGTCGCTCATAACTCACAATGGTTCAGCCTGCTCTCACGGGTGAACTTGCAACACTCTGTATTCCCAGCATCTATGCTTGAGCCTGCAGCTTGGAAATTCCAAGTGAAAGGCAAGCCTGCATTTGCTTGTTCACCATAGTTTGTCCTCAAATACCAAAGCAAAAGGAAAGTAATGCTGATTCTTTGAGATATAATGACAAACACGCATAACACACAAAATTATTTTTTTTAAAGAAGATGGATATTTAATGGTGCTGCAGTTGTTTGTATTGCAGTTGCTCACTATTGAGTCCATCCCTCCATCTATTAATCGATCCACCCTCTTATGGTGTTCCTATATTTAGCTTATTGTTGACCATTCATTGTGAATAGCTGTGTAATGGGTTTCATTTTAGGGCTTTTGCCTTTTGGTTCGGGGTCTGTGCACCTGCAAACCATGAGTGGAGCAGCTCATTTATGTGCTGAAACACCTTGCGAATAAATCCAAGAATCTGTGTGTGTGTTTTTGTGTATACTGTATACTGTAAAGTAGCAGTACTAGTGCAGTGTCCAATGATGTGATAAATCATATGAGCATTCATAAGCCACCCGCTTTGTTTATTTTCCTGTTTACAACTTTTTCACCCCCACAGAAGCTAGTGCTATGGAAGCCCATTTCTGCCAAAAAAAAAAGTATTCATAACTCAAAATTTCGACTCATTAACTCGAAATGTAGCTCAAAATTTTTAATTAATAAGTCGAAATCAGTAATCTACGTGAATGACGTCTTTTCCTTGTTACCTGGAAGCTGAAGCCCTCAGCTACAAATGCTACAGCTAAGCTACCAGTGTTACAGCCAGTCGTGAATGCACAAATTGCTGATTATTTTCAGCGTGACTTCACAAATGATGAAATCCTTGAGTTATTAGCGGAATCACATGGCGTTTCGATCAGCAAACGTACTCCTGAAAGCGCCAATTAGTTGTGATCCGGTTTTGAGTGTGCATTCCACGTAGATTGTTGATTGGCAGAGCTAACTCGAAATTTTGACTTACTTTTCTCAAAATTTGGAATTAATACATTGAAATTTTGAATTTATAAGTCGAAATTTCAAGAAAATGAGTCAAAATTTTGAGTTAATAAGTCGAAATCTTGAGAAAGATAACTTGAAATTCCAAGTTATGGATACTTTTTTTTTTGTGGCAGAAACGGGCTTCCATAAGTTTCAGTAGTCAGTAAAAGCACGGATAAAACAATCTACTGTCTGAAGCAAAAGTAACACCTGACACCTAACAGGATTCTGTTTGATTTTGTGCGAAAGACAAGAGCAAAATGTCAAGAGCCTGCAGTATGAGCCGATCCCTTAGCATACCCCCCCCCTCCCCCGCCCCCCCTTTTCTCCTGTGGAGAGAGGCATTGGGAAAATATGTTTTAAAAGAACCACACATACACACACACACACACACACACGCACGCACGCACACACTTATATTTGAGTGATTTTACAGTCATTGTTTTAATTGAATGAATTGAGCACACCAACTGTGAGTCAGCTAACATCTCCTTATGTTAGCTGACTCACAGTTGCAACTGGACTGTCATTGCTTGTTGCCCCCGATAGCTCTTGTGGCTGCTTAAAGAAAACCAGATGTTAGTGTCTTGGCTGCTCATTCATGAATTTAAGTCGGCCTGTTTCGGCAAATGTAGCAGAGCTCTCCTGAAGGGCCCCTGCAACTGCAACATGTTATGTCTTCATTTTCAGGAAGGTTGAATGGTTTATGTTGGTCAGATCCTCTGACTGGCTTCTGTCAGCTCCTTTGTGATGCTTGGCTGCGATAAAAGGTGCTGGTATTTATACTCATTTGGTCCAAGGTGCCTCATTAGTCACAGTGTAGCATTTCACGACCAGCTTACATCAGCAGTACTCTTAAACTGCGCAGTGTTTTGCTCTGAAAGCATGTATCCTTCAGCAGTGTTGTACAGGAGGCTGTGCAGTGCTCAGGTCTGACCTAACAGGGTGGTATAATTTCATTCAGCTGTCTACATTGGCTATAAAATATATATATATTCTAAAAAGAAAAAAAAGAATTTAAACTGAATAGATAACAGCCTTTTCACCTCTTATGATGTTCATATATCTGTAACTGTATAAAAGGGCCCAAAGTTCACAGGACAATTCTATTTAAATTCTGATACAGGTGTTTGTAAGTTTATATAAGTTTATAAACTGTTCATTTAATATTTAACCTTCTGTTAGTTTGATCCAGCCCACTGTCTGGTGACATCATCCAGTTAGTAAGATGGCCAGTTTCATGTCGGACGAGCAGTGTTGGTCCGGTGGGGGTGCACTGATTCCTGTGGGATGTGATGTGTGCGTGAATGATAAAAAGCCACACACACCCCCCCTGTGATTACAACCACAGGAATTGAGCTGTAAGTATAAAGTGCTTCAAACCAAACCTCAAGTTCCTTCTTCCATACTTTTTGACAATTTGGCCTTAGGTGGTGTTCTGGCCGACACACCGGGGTGACCATATTTTTAAAGAGTGAATCAGTGCCACAACCCTGCCTATCCCTGATATCTCCACTCCAGTAACATTAATGGAGAGTTTCTTAGCATCTTTAGTACTCGATGATTTCTAAACACTTGTTGTACAATGTGCTACATGTCTGAGACAACATGCCTTTTGTCCTGTCTTCTTTCTCTCACCCCAACAGATGGCCGCCCCTCCCTGAGCCTGGTTCTGTTTGAGGTTTCTTCCTGTTAAAAGAGAGTTTTTCCTTCCACTGTCGCCAACATGCTTGCTCATAAGGGGGTCATATGATTGTTGGGTTTTTCTCTGCATTATTATTATTGTATCTTACATTCTTCCTTACAATGATGCTAGAAAGATGCGACTGTTATTGTGATTTGGCACTGTTTAAATAAAACGGAATTGAATTAAGACACACAAATATAAATTTGTGTGTTAATTATATTTATTTAATCTATATTTCTAAGCACCTTTAAAACAATGACTTATTGATGTTAGAAATTGATACACATATTAATGACTTTGGAGATATGTAACTTTGGTTTTTTTTTTATTTTCCTCTCACCTCTGATCTGACACTGAAGCGCTGCTGTTACCTTTCAGACAGAAGCAGACAGATGATTATAAGTTTCACTTTTTTTAACATTAAATATATATATATATATATATATATATATATATATATATATATATATATATACAGAATACATAGAGTTCAATTGATTACATTTGTTTTATTATTTATTTGATAATAGTTTACATGTTACTGGCACTTACTTTAATATACCACAGACTCAGACTGAGATAAAAACGACATAGCCTTTAGGAGCTGCGTGAGATGTCGCAGACTCACCTGTGTGGACTCACCTGCAGGTCGAACTGAACATGCTTTGAAAGAAAAGATGCAGTTTGGTTCCTCTGAGGATGGAGGAAAAGGTCTGTCAGAGTCTTGCAGAGTAACTGCTTATATCTGCAGCGGAGTGGAGACGTCAGAGCAGGACGCCTCTTTACACACTCAACAATTATGCGATAAAATTTCACCCAAACTGCCAGTGTGTGTTTCATTTAAAACAGTTAATCTGTCATCAGCGCAGGTGAATGGAAATGTGTGTAATGTGTGTTTTAATTTACTGATCCACCCAGTCATTAAGCAAATGTTTATCTTTCGGTGGAGCACCTTGAATACTTCATGTTCCTCTTGTAGTCATGGAACAGTAAAGAGGTGGTTTGCACATATTTCTACATAAATACAACATTGCTCTTTGGTGTGTACTAAGAATAGAGAAAAATGAGAAAAAATGATCTGAAATGAAAGTGGAAATGTGAACACAATTCTGGAAGCATGATGGTCAATGTAACACTTCAATTCAACTTCCACTGGTCTCACTCAAAAATCATTCTGTTTAATCTCTGAACACAGACTGGATCATTTAGCAAGCTTTGTTCACCTACACGAACGCTGGACTTTTCTAGCAACATGTCTTAAAAATTGATTTATTTTTCCAGGGTTTAAAGGCACAGTCTGTAAAATCTCACCACTAGATGTCAGTAGACTGTAGATTGCAGTCAACTAAATTCTGTTTTCTTACTCCTCTCAAGTCAAGTGCATAATCCCAGTTCTGGTGGTTGCTGTAGAACAACCACATTAATCTATAATCAGTGTTGGGACTAACGCGTTATTAAGTAACGCGTTACAGTAACTACGTTATTATTGTGGTAATGAGCACGGTAACTAGTTATTATGCCAAAATCAGGAACGCGTTACTCGTTACTGGGATTTAGATAGGCTCGTTATTCGTTACTTCGTGTGGTGGCTATCGCGGAGCTTCCACAGATTCAATAACATTAGCAAGTGGTGGAGGCAGCAGGTGGATGAAGGAAAAGGGAGGCAAGAGGAGAGACCTGAAGCAGCCGCCGGTCCGAGTATCAGGTGAACTGAACTTCAGGTAAGAAGTTATGACCTGCAGTCTATCTGAGTCACATAAACCAAGTTTAGGTGGAGTTTATTTTCGTTATGCTGACTTTTTCGTACTGCGTGCTAGCTAGCATGACGGAGTTTCTATACAGCTGGGTGGGTGCTATGATGTTACTGATGTTGAACTTTATTTTGTTCATGCGGTTAATTATTAGAGTTGCCAACCGTCCCGTAAAAACGGAATCGTCTGGTATTCAGAGAAAATATTACGCGTTTCTTATTGAGGTGAAAAGGAACAGTTTGTCCCGGACTTCAGCTACAATGAAAAAGACACAAAGCTGGAGTTATTCTGTGTTTACGCCGCACAGCTGCCTCTTCTTCTCTCATCCTCTGCCCCTCCCTCTCCTGTTGCTACTTCAATCATGAAACTGATCAATGATCAGCTGATCGGCTTTTCTCTCTTGTTTGTTTATCGCCCACTTTGCGCCAGAAAGAGGAAACCAGCGGATGTCGCGCTAAACAACAGCAGTACGTTTAAGCTTGATCAGCTGTTGTTAGAATTTATTTAATATTACTTTCTACTATCAGCTGATGTTTGCTGGAGCCACAGCTGTAAACCTGCTGGTCATGATGTCGGTTTGAATATGTGGTGAGAGGGAAACATGAAGATGAAACCAGGAGATGTCCTTACTGAATCATCAGAGCTGAACAGGTGATGGAGAAACAGGTTTACCTTTTAGGTGACATGAATGAGTTGAAGGGAAGTTATGAACTGTTTCTGAGAGACAAATAACACCAGGATCCTTTTTTTACTTAGCTGATAGCTGGTAACTGTGCAGGGGCGGGTCTAGCAAAGTGTTGCCAGGGGGGCAGGTAGGGCATTAACAGGGAAAGGGGGGCACAAGGAAATACTTTTCTTTCTTATTCTCATTTAAAATGTCTAGCTTTTAAAAAAATAATTATCTGAGTCTTACAACAAACGATTGATAAATTGATGCATATATACCATCAGAACAGTGTTCATCACTGTCACAACAGCGTTTGTTTTCATTCAAAGGCTTTATGATTTTTCCTATAATGGTGGGCCGGTCTCTAGTCAAATCCCCCGGGACGATTTTTTTTTGTCCCAGTCCAGCCCTGTATGCAGCTCATCTGCAGTCTGGTGTTACCTACATCTTCCTATTCAGAAGGCAGAATTTCCAAGTTCTGAGTACCATCGAAAGCACCACGACTGCAGTTTTTGTGTTGGATGTAAAAAGCAGGCTAGAATCATGCGGCGGTCAACGACGGTCCAGGCGTGGGATTTCTCTTGTGGAAATGTGCACATTATTTTTTCCTTTCTATTGGTAGGTGGCACAGTGCACTTATGGCAAGTAAGCAAGCTAGAATACTGGCAGTCTGGCTGGGTATCCAGTTACGGAAGCAACACATTAACAAGAGAATTCTGAGTAAAACCAAAGTTACTTTCCCTAGTAACTAGTTACTCTGAAAGTAACGAGTAACTTGAAGTAACTGAGTTACTTTTGATAGAAGTAACTAGTAATGTAACTAAGTTACTAATTTAAAGTAACTTACCCAACACTGTCTATAATGAGTGCATGCTGTCGGTGTACTGTGTTAGCTGGAGTCCACGTCTATTTACTCTGGAGGAGGCTGTAAAGTTTTTTGAAAGGAGTACAGTACAAGTCTTTTTAGCACATGTAGTGAGAGTCAGAGAATAATAATACTGCAACAAATCAGGACATGATCTTTCATCGACTTCCATCAGGTTTGTTCAAAATGCAGTCAGAAGATATTTGAGCATCTGTGCAACCATTTCAACAAAGAAAACCATGCAGAATTACTGCACCATTTACTACACTTAATTCAGATATATCAGATAAAAAGAGGATAAATAATCGTAAAGAAACATTTGCATTTGCATAAAGTAATAACATTTCTATGAAAAAGCTTTGTTCAAACTGGCTGCTACAGGTCAACAAGTCACATTTTGTCAGTTTTCATATGTTTTGTTTTTTTTGTTTCACTAAAGTTTGTAATATTAGGCAAGAAGATGGGTGAGCAAGAACAGAGAGAAAGAAGAAAAGTGAGAGTAAGAGCACGGGGGGGCTTAGGAGGCAGAAGGTAGTTATTACATATTTATTCATTGTCAGTTCAACTGCATCATTTGTATTACAGTAACAAACAAATATTTCCTGTTACCTTTTTGTATCTCTGCATTGATTTTCTTTCTTTTACTGTACTTAAATTACCAGGCTGAAATGACAGAGTTTTGTTACATATTGTGTGAAATAGACAACATTTTAAAAACTTCACCAAACTAAGCTGCAGTTTCTGGAAACATGTTTAAACATTTGAAAAAACTGGACTGTCTGTGGGCAAAAACGCATGTGAACTGGAGGGTCAGCAGTAAATGTGAAGGTAAAATTAGAGTCGGAACACATCGCTGTTTATGTTATGATGTGATTTCGTGGCCTTCATTTAGCCTAAGGACACAAAAGCGTTGATATATTTTTATCCACCAGGGCATACTGTGAACCCAGCAACTTATGTGTGTGATCTCTTATCGCTCTCCAACAGCTGGTATGACATTCACTCCTCCAGGTGGTTCCTCTTTTGGGGTACCCAGGATGTTTTCTGAACTAGGTAGAACAGAGTCGTGTTATTTTGCACCTCAGTCACAAAAAACCTTCAGAAAAAAACTGAAAGCTTTTGTCTCTCTGGGAGAATTTAACGCTCTTCATACTTTTAGAGCAAAGCTTCTGTTGCTAAACTAGACTTTGCATTATGTTCCTTGTTTGTTTTGACTTTCCGTATTTTTATCATTCCGTGTCTGTTTTTGACATGATGAATTTTGTAATTATTGTAACCTTACAATGATGACCCTTCTTAAAAAAAAGTCTCCTCAGAATTCATCTGAAGGGAATTCCTGCTTAAATTGAACAATTTTTTTTTTCTTTTAAAATCCAAAGATCTGTCTGCATCTGTTCATGAGCACATAGGGAAGAAGCTGAACTTGGTAGTTCAGCTGAGCTATCCAGTATTTTTTTTATGTCAGCAGAAAAAAGACTAAAAGACTATTTCAAATGCTCATTGGCTCAAATTCATATATAAAACATTAACTATGACCACAGTTTGTGCTACAAAAGGCAGAATTTTAGCATGTCATTTCAACAAGCCTGCTTTTGCCTTAGCTTAGAGTTTAAGCTGGCACTATAAGGTTGATTCTACTCTGTTGTTGACACGAACAGCAGAAGACACCACACCCTGTTAGTCACTGCTGTTATACTATTTGAAGTTCACTGTCTCGAGCACATTCACAGTCGGTGGATTGTAATGTAGAGTCCCTGCAGTCAAGTCTGCACAGTCACAAACATTTGGTTGGTATGCAGATGTCTTCCCCGACCCTTGCGTTCAGCATCCAATAACAAAATTGGCATCACTTGAACCTAAATAGATCCTAACAGATTCACATATGCAGTAACATCAAAAGCTTCCCTCCTCTCTCCCTGGTATAGGTTATTATAGTAACCTGGGAATTATTACTGAGTCTACCACTGTTGACAGTGATGCTCACTCTTGATATTACTGACGTTTGATTTTCTCATGATAAGTAGTGTCATTCACCACTTTAAAACCTCAAGTAGATCAAGTTCCTGTTAAGGTCCTTCCAGTTAAAAACCCCCCAAAACGTTTTATTTAGAGTTAAAATTAACATCTAATTTACAAGCATCTAATTATTCAGCAGTAGATGCTTCTAAATTAAGCATTTCCATGAAAATAGCACATTAGAATAAAGCACTCTGACCACATGTCTATGTCTGAACCACTTTCAGCATTTTGCTTTAAGACTTTTCCTTTTTAATGTTGATTTTTTAAAAGTTTTTGTAAGAAAAGCAGAGATCTGATATTGACTGCGCTTCTTGGCTAACTAAAAACTAAGACATTTGGATGTTGAGTGGCATCTACAAACCAACTGTATGACTTTATTCCAGGTGACTGTAGCAGTCAGATGATTTTTTTAAATAATAACAAATAAATGTCATCGCTAAACAGCTTTTTTATTACAATATATTAAAGAACACATGTACAACTATATTTTAGTGGTTGATGGAACTCTTTTTGAACTTTGTTAACACTGAGAAGATGGTGTGTGGTTTCCTGTTCACAAAGGTATACTAACCAATTAAGTTGTCATTGTTTAAAGACTATATGAAGACGGATGCATTATTCCCTTCACTGTAATAACTAGAGATGGACCGATCCGATATTACGTATCGGTATCGGTCCGATACTGACCTAAATTACTGGATCGGATATCGGAGAAAAATAAAAAATGTAATCCGATCCATTAAATATCACGAAAGCACCTCACAAAACTTGCAACACGCCTTAACTCACCTCAGAACGTTAGCACGTCAGAGCAGTATGCATCACGTGATAGAGCGGCTGTGGCATGGGGACCTGTCGGTGGTCTGGATAGCATTTGGAGCTTCGCTAGCAACCCAGCATTTCATCTCTGACAAAGTTATCCCGAGAGAAGTAAAGCAAGTGTGTAAGTCCATCTCTGAATGTAAAGCATTCCTGCATTAAGCTTAACAAGCGATATATGGAGCGACTGCCTCTCCTGCTGCTACTTCAATCATGAAACTGCTTAACGATCAGCTGATCGGCTTTTCTGTCGCGAGTCCGTCTCTCTAGTTTGTTTTTGGCCCACTTTGCACCAGAAAGAGGAAACCAGCGGCTGAACAACAGCAGCACGTTTAAGCTTGATCAGCTGTTGTTAGAATGTATTTACGGTAATATTACTTTCTACTCGAGGATCTTTTTCTACGTAGCTGACGCTGGTAACTGTGCAGGGGCGGATCTAGCAAAGTTTAGCCAGGGGGGCCGATAGGGCATTAACAGGGAAAAGGGGGCACAAAGACATACTTTTCTTTCTTATTCTCATTTAAAATGTCTAGCTTTTAATAAATAATTATCTGACACCCAAAGTTTTAATTTGATGCAAAATGAATAGAAGTCCATTACTGTATATAGTAACTATTAAGTCTAATATATATACCCTAGTAAGCTATAGTACTTTTTCCCTTTGGGAAGGTACCATCTGTGCAGTCTGCAATTTTGTTGAAGAAAGATGTTGAATCTATTTAAGATTTCTTGAAAAATAATTGATTTCTGTGCATTTTTTTTCACACTGCATCAAATTAAGGTTGATTACGTCGATTAAGCATCATGAGGTGGAGCGTGAGGGGTGGTTCCCTATTTTTTATTTTTTTATTTTTGTTGTTGCTGGGAGTTGGAACCCTATTAGTTAGGTTGCTTAATATTTATGCTAAGTACTCTTTAAAATACCAGAATAGGGAGGATGGTGTAGGTTTAAGTTTATTAGATTGATCAGTATTGCTGAACTATGAAATATTTTTTTTTGCATACAGGTATAACAGAATAGCTTTAGTGTAGTTGTTGTTTTAAACTTGAGTATGAACTTATACAAAATGCAGCAAGATATTTAAAAAACTGTTTTGTTGATTAAAAAACACTATATCGGATTCATATCGGTATCGGCAGATATCCAAATTTATGATATCGGTATCGGACATAAAAAAGTGGTATCGTGCCATCTCTAGTAATAACCACATCTAGACTTCTCACTTTGTAGGACCTATGTTGTTTGTGGAGACATCAACATCTGTCCAAACTGCGGTTCAGTTTTTGCAGTCATACTTTAGTTTTGACCAGTTGACATCAGGGTTTCAGCCATGTTCGCCAGAACATCTTTACCAGTCACAGTGATTACATGCCATTATGTATGCCAAATTCTAGCTGTGATCGAAAGCCACAATATTTAAAAATTGGAAAAACAGAAAGAAAGAAAGTGTTTTTTCAACGATCACATTAGCTTCTTGGTTATTTTCTAAACGATGTCGATCCAATTTTAATAGCCTATTGGAAGAAAGCCATTAGCTTACTAAAGAGTGTATTCTTTGACTTAATGCCAGACTTCTAATTTGATCCATCTGTAAGAAAAATACTTCAATAAATGTTCTGTGTTTGTTGGAAGTTAGACAAAATTCAAGTGCCTATCAAGATCATAACTGATACAACATTTACAGCTGGTGTTTATTATTGCTGCATGTCACACAGGTCAGACCACAATAAGTTAAGTGAATGTCAGAGTGCTGAGGTGAGTGATTGATTGGTTAAATATCGGTGTGTTACAGACATTCTTTCTATGAAGAAGTATTAGGGCCACATTAAGAAAAAAATGTATTTGTTCAGTTTGCGAATAAAGTCAAAATTATGATATTAAGCTCAATACTATTTTGAAAAATAAGTCAAAATGTGGAGATCAAAGTTGTTGTTTGAAAGTGGGAAACAAACGGCCTCAGTGCAAGAAATAAGTTCTAATAGTGACCAGTAGAAAACCACCACACTCACACTGAAAATAGGCTACACAAGCCTTATTTTTCTTTGAAGCAGACTAGTGGGCTGAAGGCGTAGTTCTGAAGCCACCACAGTCAAAGTAATGTACTTGGTTACAAACAGGAAAAGGTGGTCACTCAGAAGAACAAGCAGGCAATCACATATCAGTCTTGCATCTTCCCGAGAAAGGCTTTTCACCCACCTTAACCTGCCTTGCGTCAGTACGGAGTGATTCTACACCAGATCCTGCGAATACCACTCTAGAGCTCTTCCTCTCCAGATTCAAGTGACTTCTTCTGGTTGCTCACTTCCTAATTACCAAGTAGGCTTTTCCTCCTTAAAATCCTGTGATGTGCAGTCTTCATTCCAATCTGCAGATGTCGCTGTGCGGCGTTCAGGAGAAAGCTTAGACATGGATACGGGGGTGGAATAAGAAACCAGAAAAAGGATAGCTTTGTTTTTGTTCTTTTATGACTGTAGTAACATGTGAGTTTGCTCCGAATGGCTGCGCTTGAGACTTTCCATTACAACTCCCTAAATCCACCGGTCCAACAGTTTCCAATCCAGGCTTTAAGTACAACAAATCCACGTAAATCTTAATTAAAATGAATCCTCCTTCCGGTACAACTTCAAAAGCAAAACCATTCGGGCCAGGTTAAAACTATTTTCTTTTAAAATGTCATTTTCCCTCACCAGAGTCTCCAAGTTTAACCAGCTTCCCTGCTACAACTGTGTCCTACAACCTTCTCCCTTCCTGTTTCTCTCTCTCAGTTCCTCTTTCTCTCCCCTTTATAGAGAAGGGCTCAAATCATCATCAATCAACTACTCCCTGTACTCAACTCCAAATAGCTGGCAGACATATTTCACCATGCCACTTTCTCCAACACTATACCCTATATAAAATGTCTTGCATAGATGAGTTAGAGAAATCGTACTTTAGAATCAGTTTGAGTTGCAATTAAATGATTTCTCTCTTAGCACATAAACACAGTGTGGTGATAAGTATAAGGTTGTTGAAAAGATGGTGCAGAGAGGTGCATCAAGTCAGACGGATAAACCACACAAACTCGGAAATGTTGGCTGGATTTGTACAAAATGAAACAGCTGGAAGTGGACATATGCAAGGATACTGATGGTTACATCCACGTGCAATAAAGAGAAAGTATCACAGGACACAATAAGACAGCTGATCAAGTTGTTTCACCAACTAGCTAATACAATGCATTTTGTTGAGGGTAATCTCTCCTTATACACTGCCTCCAGAATTAAAGTGTAGCTTTGTCCCTAATGCTACTGCTTAGGAAGTGAAGGACAAGAAACTTATTTTTAAAGCAAAAGTAATATTCAAATAATTGATTTTAGCTAGCTAAGAAATCTATCATTAGATTCTCAGTTTTTGGGACAGTATTAGGCAGGCCCTAATATTTTGAAAATTGAAATGTTTACAATTTTTTGATTATATTAATCAATTTAAAACTTATTTCTCATCCTAGTTCAGATGACCAACTACTGACAACCTGGACAGTGGTTGGTCATCTGAACCCTGTGAAGCAGGGAAGTGAAAAAAAAAGCAAAAGATAGATATTCCTTTGTGCACCTGTTTTATATTTTGTAATTTTGGATAAACAAAAATGTTAAAAATACATGAGAAGCACCAAAGGAAAGTCTTGTTAGTCTAATGACGTGACATCACAGAAAAACTAAAAATATAAGACATGTTTAGAAAAGAAGCGTTTAGCTAACATGACTGGACTGCGACTGGATCTCATCCCTCTTGAGCTGTTGTGGGAACAGAATGATAAGGTAACCAAAACATGTCAATCAAAGCTGTCCAACTTATAGAATAGAATAGAATAGAATTCAACTTTATTGTCATTGCACATGCACAGGTACAGGGCAACGAAATGCAGTTTGCATCCATCCAGAAGTGCTTTAGTGATATAGATATATTACAATATATATTAGCAATAATATAGATATGTGAGTATATTACAGAAATGGGTCTATTATGGTATGTTATAATGTACACGGTATGAAGTATGTTGTGAATATTCTATAACTATAAGTATGTACAGGCTGTAGTGAGTACAAGCTATGTACAGGCTATGAACAGGATATAAATATGAAAAACTATACAGAATATGAAATAAATAACTTTACAGAATCTGAGATATACAGCTATACAGAAATGGGAACTATGCAAGTTGTAAACAGTTGTAGGATTAAAGATTATCGAATGTACAGAATGATTATTTACACAGAGCTATACAGTAGTGCAGTTAAGATAAGTGAGGGTGTAGATAGTTTCTACAGAGGCTATATAAAGTGCTAGTGGTTGTGAGTGGTGGTTCAGTCCATGTTATTATTGTGTGTTTGAGGGTACAGTTGTCCATTGTGGGTGTGTGTATGTTCAGTCCATGAGTTTAACGTGGGTCAGATGTCAGGAGGCAGAGTTCAGGAGTCTGACAGCTGTGGGGAAGAAGCTGTTCCGGTACCTGGTGGTCTTAGTCCGGAGGCTCCTGTAGCGCCTCCCAGAGGGCAGGAGGGTGAAGAGTCCATGCGATGGGTGACTGGGGTCTTTGATGATTTTCCCAGCCCTTTTCAGACACCGCTTCCTGTAGATGTCTTTTATGGCAGGAAGTGGTGCTCCGGCGATGCGCTGGGCAGTTTTCACGACCCTCTGCAACCCCTTCCGGTCCGAGGCAGAGCAGTTCCCGTACCAGACTGTTATACAGTTGGTCAGGATGCTCTCGATGGTGCAGCGATAGAAGTTCACCAGGATGTCTGAGGACAGGTGGTTCTTCCTCAGAGTCCTCAAGAAGAAGAGGCGCTGGTGAGCCTTCTTGACCAGCTTGGAGCAGTTGGTCGTCCAGGTGAGATCCTCGGAGATGTGGACTCCCAGGAACTTGAAGCTGCTCACACGCTCCACAGCCGTCCCCTTAATGTGGATGGGTGGATGTGGGTCAGCATTCCTCCTGTAGTCCACGATGAGCTCCTTGGTCTTCTCGGTGTTAAGCAGCAGGTTGTTTCTGTCGCACCACTCAGCCAGACGATCCACCTCCTCCCTGTAGGCGGCCTCATCGTTGTCACTGATGAGGCCAATCACCGTGGTGTCATCTGCAAACTTAATGATGGTGTTGGAACCATCAGCAGGTCTGCAGTCGTGGGTGAAGAGGGAGTAGAGGAAAGGGCTCATCACACAGCCTTGTGGTACACCGGTGTTCATTGTGATGGTAGATGAGCAGCGGTTATCCAGCCGGACATGTTGGGGGCGGTTGGTCAGGAAGTCCAGTAACCATTTGCAGATGAGGGAACTGATGCCCAGATCTGTCAGTTTCCTGATGAGTTGTGAGGGGTGGATTGTATTGAATGCTGAACTGAAGTCTATAAACAGCATTCTGGCGTAGGTGTTGTTGTTGTCCAGGTGTGAGAGGACAGAGTGCATTGCGATGGAGACTGCATCCTCTGTGCTCCTGTTCTGGCGGTATGCGAATTGGTGGGGGTCCAGGGTGGGGGGGAGACAGGATTTGAAGTGTGCTAGGACCAGTCGCTCTAAGCACTTAGTGATGATGGGGGTGAGTGCTACTGGGCGGTAATCATTGAGGCAAGATGGGTTGGAGTTTTTGGGTATCGGGACGATGGAGGTGGATTTGAAGCAGGCCGGTACCACAGCGTGGGCCAAGGACAGATTGAATATGTCTGTGAGCACTCCTGCAAGCTCCCCAGAACACGCTCTGAGAACACGCCCAGGGATGCCATCAGGGCCTGCAGCCTTGTGGACATTGATCCTGCTCAGCACCGCTCCTACATCGGTGGGGGAGAGAGTCAGAGGTTGGTGGTCTGGCGTCATGTCTGCTTTGGTTGTGGTTGTGGGGTTCCCTCGCTCAAAACGAGCATAAAAGTTGTTGAGCTCGTTGAGGAAGGAGACATCAGAGGATGCGGGGGAGGGTTTGGTGGTCCTGTAGTCTGTGATGGTCTGGAGTCCTTGCCACATGCGTCGGGGGTTGGAGTTGGAGAAGTGTTCTTCTACCTTCTTTTTGTAATGGTGTTTGGCTTTTTTGATGCCCTTCTTTAGATTAGCCCTGGCTGTGCTGTAGGCGTGTGCATCTCCTGACCTAAAGGCAGTGTTGCGGGCCTTCAGGAGGAGACGAACATCCCGGTTCATCCAAGGCTTCTGGTTGGGGTACATGGTGATCCGTTTCTGGGTGGTGACACTGTCTGTGGTTTTGGAGATGTAATCCAGTACAGATGAGGCGTACTGGTCCAGGTCTGTGTGGGTGAACATATTCCAGTCTGTGTTTTTAAATCTGTCCTGGAGCACTGCGTCTGTCCCCTCTGGCCACACTTTAATTGTCCTCACAGCAGGTTTCACACGTTGGATGAGTGGTGAATACCGAGGTGTGAGGAACAGGGAGAGATGGTCCGATTGTCCAATGTGGGGGAGGGGTCAGAGCTGCTTCAGGATGCATGGAGTAGAATTTCTCCAGATGACCTCAACAAACTGACAGCTAGAATGCCAAAGATCTGCAGGTCTGCTTAAGGTTCTTTAAGATAGCAAAGTCTGAAAGATTATTATTAGTTTGAGTCAAATCATGATAAAAATTCTAGTATTTTCTGAAGGACCACAGACTTTTGAGTATATAAATGTCAAGGAAACCCACCAAACCAAGTTTGTTACTGCTCAGGAAGTCCTGTTGTGCAGGGCAAAATTGCCTTCACGTGTATTTCCATCAGCAATGACGAGATGGGACCATATAACCATATTCTGTTGTTTATCACTATGATAATTGTTAGCTAATTTCATTCAGTTTACTTGCTATTTAATGATAATTTGTTAGTTGCTATAGCTACTGTTGGGTTTAAACATGTGCACTACTAATTAATTAGTATATGACTTACTTTCAGCAAGATCTGCTGATGTACTTAAGTGCCAATGCTTGAATGGGGAATTCAGTGTGCAGTCCAATGGTAAGATATGCTTATTAGACTTTGTACATCGGCCTTTCTTTAAAATGAAGATTTTCTGCTTTCATTATGTTTTCCAAAATACCTTGTACATGAGGAACGGGCCTAAATTGTTTTTGGCCTAATGATGATGACTGAAATATTATTTAGTAACTTAACTAGGCCTGCAGTCGCCACAGGTATATGTTTATCTCCACATTTTAGTTATTCAAGTTAAATAACATTTATATATAAAGCAAGCACAAATAACACAAATATATTTAAGCATTCTATTGTAGTAATGTTTAGTTAGTAAGTTTGTTATTTATAGACGGGAAAGATCTGCACATTTATTAAGAAAATATTTGGATGATGCAGTTACACGATTGTAAATAGATCACAGACTGCAAAATTAACCAAAGCCGGAAACATCTGCAAAAGTTTACATACCATGAACAGTGGCTCTTCAATCATACTTTTTAATTTCTTGTCTATGAAAGTACATTTTACACGTCAAAAGAAAATGACAACTGGCTTTTTTAAAATTTTATTTTAAAAGAATTTTAACAATGTGGCATGAATTGATCTGTCATTGTAAATGCCCCTTCACATACCACTACAAAGGATTATAAGCACTGTGGGCTTTCTACATTCTTACTGTAGTTGTTTCACTGCTGTGCTTACAAATATTGCATCTTTTGCAATAACTCAAATCCCAAACTACAGTCACGTTTACTGAAAAGCCTTCTGAATTCTGTGCTTGTCTCAGAAACAACAAACTGTACTACGTATACATTCACAATTTATCTTTATCTTTATACCTTTATACCTCTCATTGCACTACCGACTACAAATATTTTTTCCAACATTTTCAAAATAACACTTTTTTGGACTATCATGTCATTTATCAGTCTTCATTTTCATCTCAAATATGTGAAACTGTGCCCGTACTTTTTTCCATGTTAATTTGAGATGGAATGAACCATTAGTGTCATATTTTGGATCAAGGTTTTTTGTTTTTCTCAAATTTCCTTACACACACACACACACACACACACACACACACACACACGTATGTATTAAAGAAGCTTGTGCATAAATTCCCTTAGGATGATTTATGGTATCTGATGTTTGTGACATAACTGGTCTACTCCAATCCACAGGCCAATCAGCATTCATGGCACGTACTTTAAATCTCATTGTGCGTTAGTCGTTCTCATTGGCAGATGCCTTTGTCCAGTCCACCTCCTCCTCATCCCCACCTCTCATCACTCAGGGTCCTCTGAAGCCTCCATCTTAATCTCCACTACCAGGGTCTAGACTCCAGGGGTCCTGCTCTAATTCCTACTACCGCTGGGGTTCTGTTCTGTGGCGACGGGCCATCGGAGTCTGACTGCCAAATACCTCTGTCTAAATTCTGTATATCAAAAAAATCATGTTCACTCTCTTTGTTGAGCTATCTTTGTGCTATGTTCATTGACCTAGTTCATTCCATTCCTGCAAAGACTTCCTTAGTTAGCATTAGCTGCTGCTCAGGTTCCCTTTATGTGTGCTATTTTTATGAGCAGTCATGCTTGCAGTGACTGTACTCTTACAGTTGAATGTCTGCATGTGAGTTTTTTATGGGGTATCTGTAAATTTGCTGTGTTTTGCAGAAAATACCCTGGGTTACACGTTCACCCTTACATACCTTATTAGTCAAATAACTGTCACCAAGAGCCATTACACCAATGCTAATTCTTCTTTTGCTGAAAAATAAAACAGTTTTTATCAGGATTCAGCAGTAGTGACCTGAAAAAAGTACGTTCAGGTAGTTGTTTCAATTTGGTGTAGCAAATTTGTTTTGAATCTAACTGATACTGATATTGTTTTGATAGTCTGATATTCTGATATTACCTGCTTGCTTAGCATGCTAGCTTGCTAATTAGTTAATACAGAGTTTGCTTTAAGCTAGTGTTCCTGAAATTATATATTATTTTGTACTACAAGCTCGAGCTGACTAATACAAAAACAAACAGATCAATTAATTACTGTATAACTGACTTTCTGCGAGACTTGGAGAAGTATAGCTAGCTGAAGATGCTTTGTTAAGCTATTGCTTATATAATTTTGTTTTTAGCTATAGCTGCTATATTTTTCCAATTATTCCAAACTACGTACCTTAACTGGAGTTTAAATATTTAACTAATTTATTTAAGGTGTTTATCAGTGAGGTAACTCTTTTTTTTTTAACATATACGTTATAGAAAAAATTCTGTAGACATACAAAATAACACTGAAATGTATTATAGTAATGCTACATTTTATTATTCAGGCATTTATTTTTGCAAGCAATTCATGTTACACAGTTGTGCATAGATAGACAGTTGTGCATGGGTAAAAACAGCTGCATTTTTTTTTAAACAATTTAAAGTTGTCAGCTGATAAAAGGAGTAAAACCATATCAAGTTAGGCATAGCAGCACCTCCAGCAGACTTTGCCATTACAGCACCTGCCGCAAAAGATACCACGCTTTTGTCTTCCATTATGCAGCATCTATGTAAAAGACAAGAAACATGAGCACAGTGTTCATCTTCAGCCTTACAGCTCACTCTTGTTTGTGCTCTGTAGCTCCCTGCTGGGCACTTTTAAATTAGCCCAATGATTCATTCAAATATCCCTGCTCACCTTCCACGAGTTCACTGATATCTCTTCAGGTTCTGCAGCTGGATTGTCAGTGTTCATTAGCTCCACCAGCAATTGCTCCTATTAATGAGTTGTCATGTTTAGAGCGAGAAAATTTACTACACAATAGAGTTATTAATACTGTAATAGTAAAGGTTAATTTCTTACTTCAACAACAGGGACAGCAGAGCTCCTCAGAATACACATAATTGTGACCACAATGGCTACTGTAACTGCAGCTGTCAGTGTCTTCATCTTAAGAGGTTTTAGCTTAAACTTCTTGCTCTTCTCTGATGTTTTGATGTCTCTTGTTGTCAGCTCTTTGAGATTTTCTGATCCGATGGCTGAGTATAGAAAAAGTGCCAGTATTTATATCCCCTCAGGCTTTTGTTGCCTCATAACTGGCACCATACACGAGACGCTCGGGAAAATGGGTGAAAAATTTCCAAAGACTGGTAAATTTGGAATTTCTTCATGTTTTACTCGTGTCTGCTCAATCATTAACTTCTTTCTGACTGTCATGTCTGTGAAAAATGAACCTAACTGCAGACTCTGTTCATTGGACTGCTATCTTAACAATTACTGCAGTTTTTGCAATGACTAAAATCCCTGGCTTCACTGTGTCAAAGCCTTTTGACCTGTGTGCTTGACTACAATGTCATGGTCAACAAATGATGAAATGTTTTTTGATAAAGCAGGAGCTTGACTTATCTTTGAACCTCTGCTGAATATACTATCAGCCACATAATAAAGCTTTTACCACATCTCTGACATTAACAGCATGACGTAAAGAATAAAGTTCACTTTTCCGAGATTAATGAATACGTAAACTACTGATAAACAAAAAGACAAAAGAATTGACAAAAAGAATTTTGCATTAAAGTTCGGGATTTGTAATTTAAGATTGGATACTCTGTTTGATAAAAGTATAAATCTGTATATGAATGTCTACATTTTTCTTGAAGTTGGGTCCTTTGTGAATTCACCATTTTAAATGTTATCAGTGATATAACAACGAAACTATAGCGGAATATGTTACATGAACTATAAAAGATTGAAACCATATTATGTATTTAGAAGTATGGGATTATGGAAAGTAGCAATAGGACATAAATAACAGATATTCAAACGCTTGTTTGTAGCCTACATGTGGGTGATTACCAAATCCACCAGAAACATGATTAAAAATAGCAAATTGACAAAAAAAAAATGTTTTCTTAAAATTTACACACAGAATGAAGTAGTGAGATTTCTTCTCCTGACGTATGGTAGAGTCTGCTGATACATTATTTACATTCAGCTGGGTCACTGTTGCCTCATTGTTGGCAGCCTCATTGTTGGCAGCATGTAACTGCCTCCAGGAGGGGGCTTGGAAATTGCAGTGAATGGTTATGGGAAATGAGAATTTCTTGATTTTCTTGGCTGAACAGTCTGTAACTAAATCAAATCAAACCACAACTTTTAAATTAAATCATTTCTGTATGATGGGTTCTGCATGTGAAGTAAAAATATGCATCTTTTACAACTCAGCAAAGAGCAAGCCAGCACTAGATCAGGTGTTGCATAGCTGCTCTACACTGATGCAAAAATTCCTCATCAAGCTGACCTACTACAGTTTTCTATTTTTTTATTGCTCCAGTTTTTCACTGGAGGTTCATATCGTTCAGATGCAATATTAAATAATCTCAGATTAACAGAAACACCATGAACTATTTCAGCTCTCGTGCTTTCTCCAAGCTACTTGTATGTACCTTTGAAGGTTTCACTGGTTCCCCCTCATGTGTCCATTAAACAATTTTGCATATACCCAATATTTTGTATTTATGGTACTGCAGTTGTAGTTTTGCCTACAGAGACTCCTGCACAACGTGTATGATGTGGTGCATTAGCCAAATGCTAATTGGTTAACAATCGAGCTGGAACAAGGAAAGGAGTGACAGCGGCAAAGACCAAGAATACGACATGAAAAGTACAGACAGTAGCTGCAGTGCACACTCGGTTTCACTTCAGTTCTTTGTATGTTATAAATTAGTTGTTCTCCACGGCTGGCTAATTTACAACAACGCAAGCACTTATTTTTGACACTGCCCCCATTTGACAACAGATACTCTCTGCAGGTAGATGGACGGTCTGAAGCTGCCAGCGGACTGCTAATGGGCTACCACAGCCGAAACATAATTTTCCTTTTAGCATTGTAAAAAAAACTTTGTAATGTAATGTAATCTCACTCCAAGAAATGGAAAAGCAGAACCCTTCTAATTGTAGACAAATGTTAGGATGGCAGCCACTGCAGCTGCAACCCTGAACGTCTTTATTTTCAGAGCAGTTTTGAGTTCTGCCTGTTTGTTTCAAACAAACAGCTGGTCTGTTAAGTTCATGCTGCGTCATCACTGGCAGAACCTGCATGCTTCCCGAATGACACTGATGCTTTTGACTTTTGGCTATATTTCCTATTCCACTACATCAACCATGACATTTATTTTCAGTAACTGCGTGTTTACCTGTGACAAAAAGAGCTAAACTCCACAGTATGGTGACCGGATTGTATGGTTTTGTCACTATACAGTCAATGGAAAGTCCTGCTCCAGAGAAAGGTAATATCTTTTGCTTAGGAAAAGGGGGCTTTACAGGCACTAAAATGGAACAAAATTTTCACCACCTTTGCATATTACCTACAGATAAATCACAAAAATCACCTTGAGACAGAAATTTCTATTTAACTTAATTCTTAATTGTTTGTGTAATTCAGTGGTGCAGCTGGCGTGGGGTATGAGGTGAAATCAGGTCACCAGCCCATCAAATGGCCAACACTCCGAGACACCTATTCACACAGCCAATTTAGTGTTGGTGCAATGGTATTTGGGTAGTGACACAATTCTTGCTCAGTAAACTCTCTGTATTTACAATAATTATATTGTTTAAGTCTAACCTAGACTATATCTTTCAGACTGTCCTTGACTTAGACAGATGTTGTGAAAGGGTTTTTCTTGACCAGTAATCTGCTGTATTTGTCTTATGTGGTCTTTCAAGCCTTTTGGTGTTGTTGACCTGGTCGTTGCATTGTTAAGGATGCACCAGATTATTGATTTGGCCACAGTTTTTGCTGCTTGTCTGATAGTCTGCAAAGCCCAAATAAACCTAACAATGGCTTCGTTCGCTAGTACTGACATCTCTTTGGACTTCATATTGAAAGCTCCAGAGAAAAGATATTAAATGAAAGCTCAACACTTGGAATCAATCACAGCTCGTTTATCTGCTTAATTTGTTATGGAGTAATCAGGGGATCCACCTCGGCTGGCCACAGAACTGCTTGTCAATCAATTGCACAATCATGTTTGAGTCTGAAAACAGGAAACTGTTTAAAAATGGCTTCCATCCATCCGTCTGTGAAGGTTCTCAGTCATCCAGCTCATGGTAGTCTAAGGAGCTTAGAAAAGCGTCTGGACTTCTTAACCCTCTCACTCTCAAATTAAACTTTTTGCTGTTAATGCACAACCAAGTCCTGCAGTGGTACTTCTGAGTAAAAAAAACCTCATAAAATATGTATGTGGGGTAATCAGGTTGTTAGTTTTTAACTGTTGCAAATCGGCAACGCCTGCCTCGAGAGGGTTAAAGTTGCTTGAAGACGTTTCACCTCTTATCCAAGAAGCTTCTTCATTTCTAGGGTCAAATGGTGGAGAGTCCCAGATTTAAACCCTGTGGGAGTATCCCCCAAAGAGGGACAAAATGACCCCCTAATGATCCTCTACCTAATCACATGAGCCAAGGTGGCTGATTGTGACCTAGACCCATTTTCACACCTTGGCTCATGTGCTTAGGTAGAGGATCATTAGGGGGTCCTTTTGTCCCTCTTGAGGGTAATACTCCCACAGGGTTTAAATCAACAGGGATTTTTGTTTGCTTGTTTGTTTTGTTTTTTCCAGTTTTACATCATCCTGCCACTATCGCACGATTGTGCAATTCTGCTAATCTTTGGTGGAACAGTGTTCCATTTCTAGTCTTATAATACTGCTTATGAAAAAAGTGATTATAATGTCATTTTTCCCTTCTTTTTTTTTGCCTGTCCCATTTGGTTCTTTAGTCATCAAAATTGTTGTCTGAAGACCAACAAGGATACCCAATGGATTTACTTTGCCAAATGGATCATCACGGCCTTGCCGTATTGGTCCATTTGATCGACCTTTGTTGTTATTATTTATTTTATTTTATTTTCAGTTGTTACAGACGGGACAGACATGACTGGGGGATAGGAAAGGTAGAAAGAAAGATGAAGGAAAAGAAAAACAGAACGGAAGAGGGACAGTGAGAAAGGGCACTTAAAAAGAGAAAGAAGAAAAAAAAATCTCCTGGATCACCTGTTGAGAGAAAAAGAAGAGAAAACAAGCAAAAAAAACCCAGAGCAACATACTAAACATAACAAAATCACATTAATCTAGCTAAGTGTAAACAGCAGTAAATACTAAATATTGAACGTTGTTGTTTAGCAAGCAGGGAGGGCCTGGGAGTTCCCAGAGAGGTGGAGTGCAAGACCCAACCTGACATATAGACACAGACACAAACATGCATTCCCACCCTCATGCACACATATACAAATACTCAGCACTCACCCCATGTAGGGATAGATATACATGGACACTGTACACACAATCACACTCCCCAAACAAACTCTATACCCCGGGTCCAGGTACCCTCACCCCTGGAGGGGGAAACGGCACCTAGACCCAGGGGATGTTACCCTTTCCCCCGGGGTGGAGGCAAGCAGACCACCCCAGGCTCCGCAGCAGCAGGGAGGCCCCGCATCCCAGATCCCAATCGGACGGCCAACACCTCCTTCCAGCCCCCCGCCCTGATGGCAAGCAGAGAACAGGGGTGTGTGAAGACCCCAAACCTCCCTCCTCTTGCTATTGTGTAGTGTTGCTGCGTGTTGTTCTAAGGTGCATTTAAAACATGGGACAGCATGGTGCTGCTGCCAGAGAGCAGCAGGTGTTAGCACGGCCCCTCCCGAGAACCCTCAATGTCTACATGGATTTAAAATTGAGAGGTGGGCACCGGCGCCAGAGGTGGGGTTGAATACACAGACCGTCCACTGGACGCCGTTAACGTGCCCACCCTCAAGGCCCTACATGTATGTGTTATGAGAGTGTGAGTAATGTGGATGTCTAAGTTGTGGAATAAAATTGAGGCACAGGTGGCCAGAAGGGGACAGAGGGGGGGGGAAGCCTCCCCTGCACCCTGGTGACACACCCGCACCCCAAGGTCCTACTTGTGTGGGTGGGTGTGTTGAGCGGGAAGAGGGAGGCAGCCGGGGATGGGGAGGAAAAGAAGGAAGGAGCAAGATGCCCCTCCCTGGGGCCAGCTCCCCCGCTGACCCCAGTAGGCACCCCTGTCCTTCGGCACCCACCAAGGCAAGGGAGCCCAGGCTCATCCAGACTGGGGGCCTACGGCAGCACGACCGACCAGCCCCACAGGACCCAGAACAGCCCACCCGACCCCACCACAGAGGAAACTGTACCCACCCTAACATTCAATCATCTCCCAGACTGCACAAGACAGTAGACAACCAGGTTAAGTTTATTCTCCACCTCTCCTATAACTCTCCCCCACCTGCAGAGTGGACTCCTGCAAGGATGGAACACTACTCCCTTCTAGTAGGCCACAAAAACTGGCTCATGTTTTCGCAGCAAAAATGCTGGAAAGAACTTCGACCTTAGAGTCCTAACAGAATTTTGGCTAAACAAAGATACTGGAGCCTCAGCTGACAGATTGGCCCATTTTAACTTTACCATGTTTGCCACTTTATCATTGTTTTTCTGACTCTAACCACGTCTCATCAACTTTCCCATGTAAATGTAATTTCATACATCCTCGACTGCAACATAATCCATCATAAAGCAAATGGACTTTGCGAGTCTTAAGAAACGCCATCAGAGAGGATGTCTTGGTCAAAAAATGTAGTCCCCTACTCCTTGTTTCCCTCCAAGGTGCTTTTCCCTCTTTCCTTTCTGCTGCCTGCCTGGCAGTTAATACCACATTCATGAGTAGTGAGACATTTCAATACAATACTGGGAACTGTGCCAAAGCATGTGTAACACAGGAAGAAAATCCAACGCGAGACCATTGTAATTAGTCCAATAAATGTTTTCACTCGGATGTATTAGAAACAAAGCGGGGCTTATTACGACACGCATGGGTTTAATAGCGAGAGCTTGTAAGCGGATGATGTCTTCTGCGCAGAGTCAAAGGGCGCTGCTTTTCTGTGCCAGTGAAACAATTTAACAGGAGCCTTTGCACCAACAAAACCCTATGTTCTGCTACCGTAGAAGAGAGAGAGAAAAAAGGAAGTGAAACGGCATCGCTATTTCCTAACGTGAGGATGCAATAAATTTATTGATGAATTGCGCTTAAATTTAAGTTCTTTTCATCATGTTTCACTCACACTTATAAACGATATAAATAACAGAATTCCACTGCAGTGACATTCTCGTTTAATTTTCTTTAATTATCTGCTAAATAACACGGATGCTTATAACTTTCATTAAATCTCTGATGCTTGTTAGAAACTTCCATAAATTGCTCAGTGAGGCTGGTTAAACAGGATAACAGAGCTTCTGAAGTGTTTAATACAGCACAGGAGACTGCCACGCTCATTACTCGTCCCAGAGAGGCCCAGAACAACATTTTGTAAGCTGTAATCCCTTCACTTCGGAGATGCAGACACACACAGTTCAGCGTGGCTTTAATGGGCTCAGGCTCCCAGTCAGGGCCCACAAAGCTCCAGCGATAGATGTGGCTTTTCCAGAGGGTGTTGGGGAGGGAGGCTCGAGGGGGCAGAAAGGGGGTCAGGCACATTTGCCACTGGGTGTCGGCCGACCTAAACCATTGCCACATGAATGAGTTGTGCATGTGTGATTAAAAAGAAAATAGAAGGACGAAGATGTAGAAGAGGGTTTCTAACTGGTCTGGATAGGTAGAAGCACAAAGTAGAAGGGTAAACAGGGAGCAAATATGAAGTGAGGTAGCTGGGTGTACAAAAGGGCATCGATGATTGATACGATATGAGGAGCTGGTTTGTATTGTGGTTTCAGTGTGGTAGTGCCTACAAAGCATGCCCTGGCCTCTAATTTGCTTTGGCTCTGACCTGTGTTTGTTAATTAAGCCGAACGATAGCCGGTCAGAACCAAGAGTTTCTCTGGTGCTTCCTGGGAGGCGATATATTTAGCTGTCTCGTGTGGCCCTGCGGGGTGGCCTTGAGGTGACAGGTCTGTTGCGGCGTGCTCGGTCGCAGCCTGTTACGCCTGTAAAAATGTTTGTGAAGCGAAAAGCCCAGAAAGCTGTGGTCTTGTGCCAAAAACGGGTCTTCATTCACTGAGTATGTAATGACAGAGCAAGGTTGCACTTGGTGACAGTCCTGTGGATGTTGGTCTACTATGAAGTAACTTGGCCTCAGTGTTGTAAACAAACTTCTTTTCATTATTTATTTATTAACCCTTGGAACAGCGAGTGTGTATAACTGAGGGAAGGAATTGTGAATTGGCCATCTTCTGTGCAGATCTCATTAAAATGACTTCGACTAAAATTAGCATGGAATCTTAATTTGGCTGGAAAGTTAATTAATCCACATAACTTTCAAGGAAGGCTCGTAAAGACCTGCGCTCATATGGCTGTAATACGTTATTGGAGACTTTTGCAATGGAAATGCTTAGTCTTCCAGCCACCCAGGAGTATTTAGTAAGCAAAATGGCCTTTTCAACACCGCATCTTGTCCCCTTTTCAAATTTCTTAACGCCTACCACTTATTCCAAGCAGGCGGTCGAAATGAGGCACACTGGAAATTGCTCCTGTTTTATCCATGTCGCTTTACACCCCAGCTTTTATAACGTAACGTGGCAAGCATTACACGATGAGGGACTAATGATATATTTTCTCAGCTGGAACGTGGGAATTGCACCGCGGACCCAAAACAGTGTCGAGTCTCAGTAAATTAGTGTGTGCCGCTAAGTGAAAAGTGAACCACTTGCCAGATCTGTGTTGGCTTGGGACCCATAGGGAAGCTGCTGTGCTACATAATGGGAGCGAGAGCCTCAGGAGATGCTGAACGTATGGGGAAAGGAAGCCCACTGTCAGCGAGAAGTAAGCAAGATACTCTGCAAAACCAGACTTCACCCTCTGACAGCTCGGAAATATCCATTTTAATAAGGGGGAAAAGTGGATTTGGCCAGACATGTTCATCCCTCCATGGAAACCCATCTGTCCTGGTGTGAGGCGACACCCTCACCCTGACTTCTAACCAAAGGGTTGAGCGCAGCAGACTTCTTCACACCAATCGGCTCCACAGAATGTATCTGCAGTTTTCTCCTCAGTCTGCTGACTGCTTTACTTTCTCTAAATAAATCAGCCTTTTTGACAACATGTAATGTATTTATTTATTTTTTAATCCCATCCTGTCTGGCCGCTTTTGCAATCAGGATTGTGATCTAAATGCATTGTGGTGCCACACATTTTGCTTTTGCAAGAACAGCTACATCTCTACAGGCTCCTCTTTTTCATGCAAATCTTTTATCTGTTTATTTTTTCATTTCTATTTGTGTTATTTCAAGTATTGAATTATAAGTGCTATAGTATGACGATGTCTAAGGCAATACAGCCAAGAGACAAAACAAAGGAGGTGGGGTAAAATATAAGGATAGAGTACAAATAGAAATGCACAATGTTATTGTATTCATTCATGCTCCCATTCTTTTGTACTCTACAGAATTCTAAATACTCATGCTCAAACCTCAAACCTATAAACATGATCTCTTTTCGGCTGATCTGCCAATATCTGCTGCTATAAAAGACAAAAAATACTGGCCTGTCTAATCATAACACCTACAGGAGCCGCTGAGCCGTGGAAACCCATACCATGAAGCTCCTGGTGCACAGTTTTTGTGCTGATGTTCATGCAAAAGGAGGTTTGCGTCAGGACTCATTGACTCTGCTCTGAGGTCATGTGGTTCCTTCCACTTTGCAAAAATACCGCTTACAACTGATTGTGGAATATTTAGGAAGAAATTTCACAAATTGCCTTTGTTCTATTACATGATCATACTGGATTCCAGTGAGCATTTGTGAAGGCAGACTACATGACTAGGTTCTTGGCTTTATACACCTGTGGCAATAAGACTAAAAACAACTGAGTTGATAGACTGCTGTGGGCCCCGATAGTGCAGCTTCTGATTGAGGAAAGTTTTTTCGCTGCATACAAATAGGTCCAGTGGTGAACACTGGACATAGGACAGACAGTAAAATTACCCTAGTATCCCAGGGTCCATACGCCAAAGAGCATTACTTGCTAATATCAAATATTTCTTAAAGGCAGTGGAGGGATGACTGGAATTATAGGAAAAATTCATTTAGGAAGGACACTCATAATTCAACTGCCACCATAGATTAATTCTATATTTCTGATGTTACCTCCATGCAGTCCATGCAGTTCAGTTTGTAGGAAAAGATAACTCATGGTACTTCATATTCTTTTCTCAGTGCTGCAGCTGATTGTCTGCTCAGTAAACTCAGAGTTAAACACAACAGATACACTGCCCTGGATGTGTAATCTGGCTAAAATGACAAATGAAAAATGTTTAGAAAAATGCAGCTGGCAAAAGCTGTTAATTATTTGTACTATCACTACTTAAAATACTTTCAATAACAAAATATTTGCTACCAATAAAGACTTCTTTGATGGTTGCTTAAGCTGTTTTTTTTTTCAGTTACAAGAAATGCACACAAAGGATCCAACTCTACATTGGTTAACTTAAATTTAAATGTTTAAGTGAGCCACATTAGCTTTTTTATGATTTTGATTATAATGGGGCCTTATTTAAAACACATGGATGTAGTAATATTCAACAGCTGCGCCGCTCTGCCTCAGGGGCATTCTTTGTTCGGCTAGGAGGAAGGGAAAAAGGGGAAAGGAAAAGAAAAACTTCCACATGCTAACATTTACACAGTGATTTCTTTTAATTGCACTCTACTTTTTAATTTGCCATGGACTAATGCTTTAAAAAAAAAAAAGAAAAAAAAAGAAAGAAAGAAAGAACTGGTGGCATTTTATTGAAGTCATGCCTTGCACCGGACCAAGTTTTCCTGATTGCTGTGGCCTTGTAGCCTGGCTTTTTCCTACCTGACAGCCTGCATTATTCCTATCATTTGCTAAGTCAAACATGCCATAAAGTATTTCGACTCAGTAAGATGAAGGGAACGCACTGACTGGGTGAGCTTCCTCTATGTTCACTGATGGATTGATAGATTCACTGGGTGAGGGGAAAAGATAAAAAGGAATCCTGTTTGAAAGTGGGCTTGAAGTGGATATGCAAACGGCCTCTCATTTTCTTTAAAGAGAAAGGAGAAGAATGTTAAACTGATTGTAATCTAAGCAGCTAGAAGGCAGGTGTAATATTTAGTTAAACACTTCCAGTCATTAATAAAACATCTGTTAAAGCTGTGAAAATACACCAGAGCTGATTAGATGCATATATATATATATATATATATATATATATATATATGTCGAATTGCTGCTTAGCTAAGAATTTGATCTAATCCTTTCACAACACCCCTCAAAGTTTTGACTTGACCTAAGCCTGTACATGCTAAAAATGTGCAAGATCAAACATCTATGTTTGCAGATATGTTTAGGTTCCATTTCACTCGTTTTTTTCCCCTCCCTGTTTTGTTAAACAACTTCAGGAGGTGGCCTTTTGTAAAACCTGCAATTAAAACCCGGTTCATACTGCCAAAATCTAATTACCCTCCGTTGTTTCTTTCTCGATTAAATGGCCGTTTCTGTTGACTGCTGCTATAACAGTGATTCAATCTTTGCTAGTTTTGCATTTTGCTCCGGCATCTGTTGCTGCTCCGTTCTACACATTTTATCTCTGAAATAAACAGAGGAAGAACTTGGTAAAGTTTAATATAATGGCTGGAAAACTGATCAAAGAAGAACCATGTAGAAAACTGCAACACCAAAAATAAATAGGAAAAAAAAGAGAGCTAACACTGAGGGCAGTGGTTAGACCACTTTTGGGTCAACAAATGTAATTAAATAAACTAGAGGTGCAGGCTTCTATGCCCGACTCCAAGCAACTGACAGTGAGGCTTTAAGGCTGTTGTTTAACGGCTGTGTACGTAGGCCAGGACTCTTTCCTGTTTGCACACTATCACAATCTCCTCAGGCCACGGCCCCACAAGGGACAAGGATTCTGGATCCCCCTTTAAAACTTGATGTATACATGACACTTGATCTCCTATATAGTTTTAAATCTATACTACAGACACTGCAAGAATGCAGATTCTGGTATCAATCTGATAGCAAGTAAATACAGGGCCAGTGCTACTGATACCGATACCAATACTTTTAACCTATAAAAAAAGTAGCTTATGTAAGGAATCAGTGTTTCTTGATTTATAAGCTGAATCACATAATGATTTTAATAATTGTGATTGGTATTTTTTTACTTTCCACAGTAATTCGTTAACACAACAAAACACTTTTGTCTCTTTCAGCTTTTCATGTATTTTGTAACTGGGTTCTTTGTAGAGCTGGAATGTAAATGCATCTGCCTCTAAAGCACTTTGGGTCTGCTTCTACTGTTTAAATGTGCTATAGGTTCATGAAAATAGAGGTGATAGGTAAGGCAAAAGGGTTTTTGACATTTTTTTTTACAGCGCATGTTTGAGGTATATTCTTTCAGTTCCAAAATATATATATATTTAACATAATTCAGTGGGCTACATACTAACCTTAGAAGACAGAAACACAGTATCGATTCTGTCGCGCTGGTATCAAGCTGATACCAATACCGGCAATGACATCGATACTATCGATATTTGCACTGATCTGTCCACTTCTGAATCACTGGGTAAACAAGGAAAACCAAAATCAAGCGCCTAAAGCATTTACAGCACTAAAACGTTTGCATCATGTTTTTTCTGTACAGTTTTCATTCATCATTTCATTTCACTTGTGCTCACAAGCAATCACTGGCATCTGAATGAGTGCCACCAGCTGTTCATCGTGTTGCCCTAAGCTTTGAATCGCTTAACAGCAGGGGAATAATGCGCACTTTAATTTGCATTATTTTAATATTTGCTGATTCGCAAAACACTCGCGGTAAGTCTGCAAAAAGATCGGTAAACTCCATCTTCACGTGGAGTCTACGGTACCCCGGAAAGTCCTCCGCCACTTGTTTACTGCACACTCGTACCGTATTTGTTGACATCCTTGATCATGCCACCAAGACAATGTAAACAGATCTGAGGGGTGCTAATCACTCCGGCTGGCTCAGAGTGGATGCTGTGTTTCTGATGAATCGCTTGCGCAGAATAAACAGGAACGCTTCATTAGAGGGGTAAATGGAAAAGTGAGTGTTTATGATCCCAATTACCACCTTTGCTTTAGTGCCTACTTTAATCATAGCCATATTCGTCTTTCTCACTCAGCACTACAAAGCTTCCCACTTCACCACCACACACACAGTCACACACACATACTACAAATAAAACTGAGCTAGACTGAAGCAGTTCTAGCTGCCATGCGATGTGGAAAGGAAAACAACTTTGTCACTTTTACAAGACTGTGTGCTTAAGTTATTGCTATCCCACTTTTTAAAAATCTATTAAATACTTAAGAGCTTTCTTCCAATCCTAAATAATAAGTTTTGTAGAACATGACTCTTCCATTTGCAAATAGCTTAAAAGGGCTCCTCCTTCTCGGCCTTCTCTATGTAGACCGGCTTAAATAGTCAAATAACCTGTGGCACATAACCTTTCTTCATCATTATAGTTAATCACCGTTCATTTCCAGTTTCACAAGAGCCCACAAGATCAAACATGGAGTATTTTCAGCATTTTTCTATGGCATGGTCTGGAACAACAGTTTGGTATAATTGAAACAATATGCAGCATATCAACACTCACAGTTACTGAACCATCACCACAGTTTGCAGTTATCGTGAAAATGATGTGAGCTCTGTTTGCTCTCTGTCGCTGCCAAAGCGAGCGGCATTGCGGCTTCGGTTAGTTATACGATACGCCAGCAACACCATCTTGTGGACACAGCAGGTACACTCAACACACTGGCAACTACTAATCAAGCCGGTCACTCCCAGCGATCTGTAGCCTGTGGTAAACAACGGTGTCTGCTTTTTTTTTTTTTTTTTTTTTTAAACCCTCAGAAGTAAATCAACAAGGAGCTACAAACTTCACTGAACTGTTGGCTGTGATGTGATCGTGAAGCTGCATCAAACGTGACATGAAGATGTGTGCGATGGGGAGGAGAAACACTTGCCCCGGCACAGCAAGAACAGGACGGCCTCGGGCTCTTGAATCCTCTATGATAAATTACCCAGACGTTCCCCGCTGTTATGACCAACATTTGATTTGTGGTCTTTGTCTCGGAGGCGGCATTTCCTGTATTTGATACATGTTCAGTTTTTTTTTTCTTGCATGTTTCTCATTTCACTGTGTTTCTCCCTTTTTCTTGTTGTGCACGCCAACGATGAGGGCTGGGTTCCTAGTATGGTGAGATGCGACAGTTCAAACACGCTGTGGTTCATTAAAGACATCCTGTTGGCTTCCAGAGGGAAAAAAGATTCCAAACCAGCCTGCTGTTGCTCCGGTCTGCCCTCTAAAACCACAATGGCCAGACCACATCAGCGCTGAAGCTGGAAATCACAGGACAATCGTGGGCAACCGTACACACAATGCCATTTTCATTTGTGGTGTGTGTGCAATATTCAATAGCTGATCCAGTATAGACTGCTGCTGTAAGCTGTGCACATGGCTTCCTGTGATGTTTAATGTCACGTTTGTAGTGGCAGGACAGTCACAGAAGCATTAAATACTGATAAATCCCAACTTTACTGTACTTCACACAATGCTGTATTTTGATTTAATGAGACTTTGACTTTGTTTAAAGTCAGAGTAATAAGGGGGAGCGACCGCTAACTGTAACTAAAAGCATTCAGACAGGGAGAAACATGCTTCCCAGTGAGCACAAGGAGAGGTTTGGTTTGGGTAAGTCATGTTGTAATGAGCTGAAGGAGTCACCACCTCGGTTGACTCATAGGAAGAAAGTTGATAGCTGAGGTTGGATCCGAAATTGCTGGGATCCTGGAGAAAACGCAAGAAAAGAAATGAGAGTCGAGGATGATCAAAATCAACCCCTGACCTCGTTGTGGATGCCAGTGATGAGTTAATTTGACAGCTATTTAGGGAACGGTGGTCTCTGAGAGTAAAGATACATTCTTTTCATAAACCCCTTTTGCACTTATTTTTGTGTGTTTCATGTCGCTTCTGTCGAGCAGTGCGTTAGATTAAAGTTGGACAGTGAGACTGTGAAAGCCAGTATATTCCAGTGGATACTTGAGCACTGTTGACTCACAGCAAGACGATGCTAAGTTCTTATCCACCCACAGAAAGGCTGGGGCCTTTCTGTGTGAAGCTTGCATGCTCTTCCCGTGCTTGCGTAGGTTCTCTCCAGATAATCTGGTTTCCTCCCACAGTCCAAAGACATGCATGGGTTAGGTTAATTGGCAGTAGGTATGAATGGGAACACACCTACAAACATGATACATTGTTCAAAAATACTTTTCATCAGAGCATAGCATCAAGTCAGTAAGTGGCAGAGGGGGTTGTTGATGTCAGTTTCAGCTGCTTTGATGTTAATGAAAGCAACAACAGGTGCACTATATGGGCAAAAGTGAGATAAAGCCCCAAACTAGGAATGCTTTAACAGGTGGAGGCCACTGACATTTTTTCGCTCCACATCTTTTATGACTGTTTTTTTTTTTTTTTTTTTCTCATTTGGCTAGGCTCAGTGTCACTACTGGTAGCATTAGGCCATTCATGGATTGCACATAAGTTGGATCGGTAGTGCAACTCCTCCAGGATGCCACATTAATATAAGTGCTATTACCAGAAGGTTTGCCATGTCTCCCAGCACAATCTCAAGAGCATGGA
Organism: Copadichromis virginalis; assembly: GCF_057382275.1. Taxonomy (NCBI): domain Eukaryota; kingdom Metazoa; phylum Chordata; class Actinopteri; order Cichliformes; family Cichlidae; genus Copadichromis; species Copadichromis virginalis. The sequence goes on along the minus strand of NC_140628.1, from coordinate 17,206,467 downwards.
GGAGATTCCAGGAGACAGACAGCTACTCTAGGTGAGCTGGACAGGGCCGCAGAAGGTCCTGAACCCAACAGCAGGACCGGATATTTTGCTCCTTCTTCCATGGAGGGATGGATGAGCTACAAAATGACCTCCAGATCACTGGTGTGAATGTTTCTGACCAAACAATCAGAAACATAGTTCTGACGTCCTCTAGTGGGCCCTGTGCTCACTGAACAGCACCGTCTGGCATTTGCCGTAGAATACCAGAATCAGCAGCTGGACCACTGGTGCCCTGTGCTTTTCCAGGACCGCATGACTGGTTTTATTGTGGGTCAGTGATGGGATGGGGAGGCATATTCATGGAGGGACTAACAGACCTCTACAGGCTAGGCAACAACACCCTGACTGCCATTAGGTATCAGGATGAAATTCTTGATGGGTATCTCCTGTTGCCGGGCAATGCACAGCCTCATGTGACGAGAGTATGTAAGCAGTTCCTTGAGGATGAAGGAATTACTACCATTGACTGGCCCCCATGCTCACCTGACCTAAATCCAATAGAACACCCCTGGAACATTATGTTTTAGTCCATCCAATGCAGTCAGATTGCACCTCAGACAAATCCAGGAGCTCAGTGATACCCTGGTACAGATCTGAGATGAGACCCCTTAGGACACCATCAGTAGTCTCCTTAGGGCATAGATACCCCCACTGAGATCTGATGTGTTTTCAAAGTGTTCCTTTAATTTTCTGAGCAGTGCATTTGTTAAGAATCTTATTTATTTGATATATTTCTCAGGAGGAGATCAAAGCAGATCTATGCAGAGATCTAACATACTTAGATCGAGCAGGTGGACAGAAGAGAAATCCAATTTCATGTTCATGCAACCAAAAATTATTTATATGTGATGACTTTACTTCATCCATCCACATTCTTGCCCTTATCTAATTCAGGGCCACATGGGGGCTGAATGCCAGCTGTCGCAGGGCAAAAAGTGGGGCACCCTGAACTTTGTGCGTCACAGTGGCTAACACAGAAAGAAAAAGCTTAATGCTGTATGTGTTAACAGCTATGATAGTGTGCCTGCTGTTAATGCTAGCACTGGGATAATTTGTGTGTAATTACCACTGCCAGCAACCCCCGCTTGTGTTACAAGTTATTTGACCTATTAACCAGCTTGTTGCAACTACAGATTTCCAATCAGTGTGATTCCACTTTGCCTGTTTAATGAGTTTACTTATTTCAGTGTCTGACCTTGCTTTTCTTTGTATCATTCCTTCACCATTTAATGTGGACTATGTAAGCGCCTTAATATCAGCTATTCTCATATTTAAAGGCTGCAATGACAAACTGTACAATGTCTGAATGTGTTGTTGCCGTGTAGCATTTAATACCAGGAAAGGTGAGTAATTTGAATTATCAGCAGACAGATAAAGAGCAACAGTTTAGTAGTAGAGCAGAAAGCTCAAATTGTTAAACAGACCAAAAGTACAGCAACAATACATTACTTGTAAATTCTCTGCATAAGTGCTAGAAACAGTATACGCAGAGCTGCAGTTAAACAACTTGAATGAGTTCAAGTATTCATGTATGCAGTGGAAGTGTGTGTATGTGTGTGTGTGGTGCAATACAGTAGCTGTGTACCCAGGGCTCTGATCCAAACAGCTGGTACCCATCTGTTTCTTCTTCTACTCCTGCGGCCTGTGGCTCAGGGAGTGAGGTGCACTGGCATGCGGTGTCTGGGTCTGGACCAGTAGTAGGGAGGTATGCACTGCAGGAGTGTGCGTGTGTGTATGAGTGTGGTTTATGGCGAGTGAGCGCTCCTGTGTGTGTATATGTGGTTTCGCACTAAACTCCTGTATATGTGTATGGACTCGTGGGTATATACAGCCATGTGTGTGGGTTACGCGTGTTTGTGTATGACTCTGGCCGGCGCCGCATCCTGCATGCCTGTGTGGTGTGACTATGTGCGCACGAGTGTGTTTGGTGGTTAGCAATAAGTACAATATATATCCACTTTAATATTGTTGATACCCAGTCGTACCTTACAGCAAACATATCTCAAAGCACTCTGCTGCCCTCTTACTGCCTGCGCAAACTCTCCCATGATGCAGTCTGCTCCAAAAATGACTCACTGCGGAGACGCGTTCAGTCTTTCCATTTGTTGTTTATGTAAATCATATAGACTTGAACATAACGTTTGCCATACCGTTCCAGATTTCCGTCATTACTTTATGGCTTTACTGCCGTGATCGCTGTCTGAAAATATGTGCTTTCCATCACACAAACACATAAAAAATAAGACTCTTATGATGCTTTAAGCAGAAAAAGGCTCACGGTGGGTAAGGTGGTATTTCCGCTGGGTGAAGAAGTAGATGCCTGGAGAAGGTTGAGTGCTTGAGGAATAAGATGATCTTTATTGATGTGGCAAATGTTATGTCTGAGACTTTGAGGATAAAACAAGGTTCCTTCCAATTGGTTTAATAAGACTGTTCTCATGAGGAATTGGTTAAATAATCCATGACCTGCACTGAACTTAGTCCCAATTTTTGTAGCTTTTGAGGAATGTTTTTTCAAAATTCCACTGGAGGGCAGTGTTGGATGGCTGCCTGAGAATTTTTGGCTGCTGCAGGTGACTGTGAATTTTGTGTGTGTGATTGTAAAAGAAGAGACATCATCAGATGCAGTCTGTTTTGTTCTTTCTTGTCTAATCTTAAAACACAGTAGGCCTACAAGGCGCAGTCCCAGCACTCAACTTTCTTGTCATTTCTTTAAGTAGTCTTCAGCAATAGTGGACATTCAAAGCTCTATGGATGTTGGCTGCCTTTTGTTCTGTTCTCTGTCAAGACGTTCCCACACTGCTTCAATAATACTGAGGTCTGGGCTGTGAGAAGGCCAATCCATGACTGATAATATTTCATTGTGTGTTTTTCTATCCGTGTATGCTTTTACTGCATTATGATTTTTAGAGCTGCTACTTCTTTTGTCTGTGTGTTCTGCTTCCTCCAGTGTTTTAAGGACACACTGCACACCATGCTGAGTGAGATAAGTTTATCTAGCAGCTCTTTGGGAATCACCTTGTTGGTGCAAAAATACTGTTTTATGCCTGTCAAACTCTATTATCTTTTTTGTACATCAAAATAAATAAATTGGAACAGTTTCTTTGTAACAGGCTGCTACCAACAAAGTACCTAAGTACAACTTAAAATTGTTTCTTTTCTTAGTTTTCCTATTATGTGTAGACAACAACACAACACAACAAGGAGGCTTTTTTATGCCTGAGTGATTCATAGGTGAGTGTTAAGTGGCTTAACAAACAAATATTTATCTGAAAATGAGTGAAAAACCACCCAATGCCCAAATAAGAACTTTGAATGACCTTTAGAAAGCTCAGAAAAGTACTGCTCAAGACCACTTGACTCCTGACCTTTACACAGAATTGTAAGCACTAGTGTACGATGCCCCACCTTGTGATGTAACCCACTGAGGTCACCTGAAGCACGGTCTGAGTGGAGGAAACTCATTTACCAAGACTACACTGTACATATGCCACCATTCTATTGATGGTTGTTACCATGGACATAGGCCTCTTTTACTTTAGGCCTCTTTTACTCCTTTTTCAAACTTCTTCTTGGTCCAGAATGTAAACACTGATATCCTCAAAAGATCATTCTTTATCCTTTATGTAAAGATGTAAAGCCTCTTGGATGAGAAGTGGAAAAAAAACTTAAAGAGGTCAAGTTGCCTTCTCTTTCAAGTTCTTTAGGCCACTGCACAATCAGACTTAATGGTAAATATTAGGAAAAAATACAGAATGCAAAAAAATGGAACTCTTAAAAATGACACGAAAAATGAACACAAACCAATACAAATGATTGCAGACACAGAAAAAACTAAAGGAAAACAAAAAAAAACTTCTTTTTTACTTAACTGAAAAAAAAAGAGCCACACAAAGCAGTTATAAAAATAGACAAAATAACAGGAGAATGACATGAAAACATAACACATAAAGCTGTAATGGCACACAAAACACCTGCAAACAATTTTCTATTTTGGTTTTGATAGAGTTGTTCCAGATAAGTGGGAGACTGTTTCTCGATAATCTGTCCACATGAAAACATGCTGTTTGAGTGGGTGGAGGTGACGTGAGCTTCTTGTAAAACAGCTGATCTGATCTGACCTGCTGGCACCCGTCCCAGCATTTCTTGTTTAACACAAATTTACTGGTACTGAGGGACATCTGACCACTAAACCTCTTGTGGTAATCATGCAGACCGACCAGCAGTGAGACAAATAAGGGACATTGAGGAGGAAATCAGGCCACTGCTGAACTTAAAAGAAAAAAATACATTTACTTGCTGTCAGAGTCCGTTTAGATGTAATGCAGATAATGTTTCAGTTATAAATTATGAATGCAGTACAAAATGCACAACATCTGTGGACTGATGAATAATTCCAGGAGTAATTAATGCAGAGACAAAAACAACAAGTAAAAACTTCAACTGGATGCAGAGTGAGGACATCTAATGAGTAGCTAGGAGACACCAAACAAGCAGCAGAAAAACCCTAATGGCTAACAGAGAGACTCCTGACTGTGTCCTGTGTTTTGCTGACAGTTACTTTAATTTACTTTTACTGTAAATCTATAGTAGGACTTACAAAATCACAAACTTAATGTCGTATTTTCTCTTTTTTTCCTTAATTTTATTAAGAAGCTGAATGTCTGCTGGAGGAATTCTTCCATTTGCAATTGAGAAAAAACAGAACTGACCATAAATCAAGGGTATTAAAATAATTTTAAAAAAGTTTTTTGTTGTTTTTGTTCTATTTTTAAATGGTTTTTGCATCACCAAATGTAGTTATCTTCATAGTAATGTTGCTCATTATTCCGTCTATGACTTCTGTCCAAAAAGATTAATATGGGATTTGTAATGGGTAATACTTTGTGAAATCTACTGTCAATACCTGTGGGACACACACTGTATTAAACCATATGTCTCACACAACTGAGGAAATGCATATCATGACTTTTAGTATGTTATTATGAATAGTTGTTTATAAACTCTACATTCCAAATAAAAAATGGTTAAAAAATCCAAACACTGATTACTTAGTTTAGCTTTCTAAATACATTTAGAACAACTAGAAAATATCTGGTGTGTCAAAAATGTTAAATGGCAGCAAAAGTAGCACCCTGAGTAGTGAACTGGAGCTCTAGAGACAGCAAAGCAGCTGCAGCTGACACAATGAACCCAGGAGGAGTCTCAATACTCTTCGCTGTACGTGCAACCTTACGGTAAGAGCCAATCAAAATCTCTGTAAGTATAGATCCAGTGAGTTCTAAACACATAAAAAGGCTAGGTGTCACTTAATGGCCCTACGACTGCTATTACCAAGTCACATGACCTTAATCCTGGCTCAGTTTTCATGCTGCCATTGTCCCTGACTGTCCCATGCAAGGCCACATGGGTTGGCTGGAAGACTGTTTACTTAGCCTGGCAGGGCGAAGGACATTGTCTCAGCTGAACTATGGACACGCAAACACATACATATACTGATACTGATAAGCACTCACTGACGCATCACCCTCCCTACCCCGGATCCAACGCCACCTCCAACGCTTACCTCCCCTCTGATGTGGACATCGGGTCAGCTGGAGGCGCAGTCGAAGATTGCAGCGGTCCCAGATCAGATGTACAAACTGGAACACTTTCACATGTTGCTTGTCTGTGTTTATTGTGCTATGGTGTGTTGATATCTGTGCATTCCTGTATTATCCTTTTGTGTTACACATTTCGATGTTTTTTTCCTCGCTACCTAGCCTGACCTGTCTCCCCAATGTGATGTTTGTGTGTTGTATGTACGGTCGGCAAGGTCTGTCATCTCGGTTGTGGGCAAAAGACCTGCAACTGACAAATAAAGGCTATCTCATCTCATCTCAGTTGTCGTGCTAAACCACTAAACTAGTAGTGCAGGCAATGCACTAGAAAATTTCATTCACAGCAACTGTTATAGTGGATACACACAAGTTTCAGCTTGTCATGCAGTGGTAGCATCGTTGTGCAGCAATGAATGCGACTCTTGCTTTGTAGTCCGAGGTCTTTGAGATAAGAACTGTAGTTGAGGAGCTTTTGTGTTTTAAGTCAGCATGTGTGCTGCGAGAAAATCAAGGCCATATTTTAAATAAGACTGGAAACCTGTTCTTTTTAAGGATAAAGTGTTTAATATCTAATCTTCTTATTATCAATACAATCTAGTTTTTTTTAGATCAGTATTACTTCTGTCTTGATAGTTATAGCAGCTCGGTACACTCAGAATTTAAAGGGTGGTTTCAGACTCCACCTTAATGAGAACAGCTGTTGTCAAATAAAAGCAAAATGCAGTCTATGAAATGTTTAGTCTGATGCCATTCAAGTCCACAGCTCTAGTGTTCTTTCCAGCTCACCTGAACATCCTGCACGTGTAACTGCAGTGACATGTACAAATCTGGATGATAGGAAGACTGAGGTATTTGTCACTTAAAAGATAACCAAGTTCTCACTGACAAACAGAGGTGAGCAGGATACTAACAGTGGGTCTTGAAAGCAGCCATCAGCTTCAGCTGGATGATTTGTTCATCTTTTTCGAGTAGTTTTTTTTCCTATTGTCAGAGATTTTCATTGACTGAAAACTCTTTTTCCTGAGATCTATTGCTTAACTATCATTCTTTCTGGTATATCTGAAATCTTGTATTCCTATAAACAGCTTATGTCATGGTCCTGGGTTGGTGATCCAGTGTTTTGTGGTTTTGGGTTAGTTATTCTCTTTGAATGATGGTTTTCTGTTTGTATTGTATTTATAGTTTCTGGTTTCTAGGTTTTCTGTTTCTGTGCCTCCCCTGTGTTCCTGGTGTCATGTCTCTAGTGAAGGGTTTGTTCTGTATTCTTATTTTCCTTATTTGTCTCCGTGTGTTGTATGCTTGTCTTGGTTTTCTGCCACTACGTCTTCCCTGTGTTCCATGTCTAGTTCCTTTTGTCTCTGTGGTTCATATTTCCTCTGTTCCCAAGTCTGTCATGTTTCCACGTCTCAGTGTCTAGTCTGCATCTTTATGTCATGCTTCCTGTTTTATTTTGATAGCCCCTGTCCTGTGTTAGTGTGTCTAGTTTTGCTTTCGCCTTGTCTCATTATGTCTGATTAGTCCCAGCTGTTTACCTGTATTCAAATTCTCCACAGCACAATAAAAGCTGCCTCCCTTAGATCATCAAATGTCCTGCATTTGGGTCCTGTCTCCTACCGTCCACACAGCTTAAATCTGTACTGTCTCAGAGTATTTCTCCTTATATTACCACTAACACAAAGTTCTCTCTGCGCCTGAAATACTGCTTATATGGATTATGGCGTAATATCCAGGATAAGATTACATTTTGTGCTTTGGACCTGCCACATTTCATAAAGCAAGCATGTATTCATGAGAATAATGTGAAAACATTAAAAAACATGTTTTACTACCTGTAAACTACCTGATGTTTCAGCACTTTTTCCTATTAGTCTGCATTAACAAGCCTTTTAATGCATTAGTGGTGCTGTGACATGAGATACAGGATTATGATACCTGAAGTGACCAATCCCCCCCCCAATTCTGGTGAATTTTTATGCACCACTTTCAGCCTTTTTGCATTAATAAATGAAGGAAATGAGGCTCCGGGTGGCAATACATACTGATATATAATGCAGTGAGTCATTCTCTATTGCTTTCGAACAAATATTCTCAAATTTTGTCATTTATTATCATCCCTGCTGAGTCCAGACACACGTAGACATGATATTACTCTTTTGTGTTATTTTGTGTTCCCCTTTTTCCAGATGTGAGTCAGAGCTTCAACAGACAATAACTCAGCTTGTTCGATAAATCCATTTAATTAAATTCATTAAACCCTGGACCTTTCATAGCCGTGATACGTTTTAGCATATCAGGTGCAAAGTAGCATCACAGCTGAGCAGATGGTGGTGCAGAGTCAAGTGGTGACCTTGGTGTGTTATGGAGTCTTATCTTTCTCAGACTTCGCTGAAATTCAGCTTAAATTTGTGCTACGCTTCCACTGAAATCCAGCTACTCAATGCTAATTTGCACTAAGTTAACCTTCCAAACATACAGTGACTCAACACAATGCAGATTTAAAGCTAGATAGAGCACACACACACACGCGCGCGCGCGCACACAAAAAGAGTCCCCATATTCTAAGGCACACGCGCCCATATTTGTTTTCAAACTCCATTGCGGTTTATTTCACAACTCAAACATTTAGTAAACAATTAAGCAAATAAAAGTAAACTGCAATAAATTACAGGTAGTAACTACTAAGTCTTTTACGCTACGTCCACACCTACACAGGTATTTTTTAAAACGCAGCTGTTTATATGCGTTTGTACCTTTAGCCCAAATGGAAAAGAAACTTATAAAAGACTTGCATAAGATGTGGCCTACTTCATATAGTGAATCATATAAGGCTTATATGATTTACTCATGAAAGTGGCCACTTTCTCATTACTTTTATATATTGTTTTAGTAAGGCTCTGCCCCACACTTTGGGAACCTCTGATTTAACCTTCAACACTTTACTGTTTTGGGAAGGACGGGCTCTTAAAATTATAGTACATAAAAATGCAGAAAGGGAGTGCCAAGCGAAGTCGTTATGGATCTATTCCTTAAGAGACTCACATGTTTTGTTTCTGTATTTGTTTACTGTATAATGACCCTAGCATTACGTAACAGTGTATTATTTGAATGGTCCAAAACTCATCTTAATAGACTACAGCGACATGTATGTTTCAGTGCAGTAAAATAGGAGCTTGTGATACTTACTGTGTAAAATCAAACCAGTTAACTGCTTTTCTTCTAGTTAATCATTAGTCTAAACCCTCGCAGACAGCGGCTGTGTCATCACAGTTTCTTACTCTCTCCTTTGCAGTAGCCTGCAGACAATACACTATTCAGTCCGGGACAAGCAGGCAAACTAATCGAACAGTGAGTCATGCAGCGTTTCACCGCAGCACCAGACCCTGCTGGTGGAGGAAAGCTGTTAATTGCTTTGGATCGGAGCACAAACCCAACATCAGCTCCGACGTGCGGACTGAGCGTCTAGAGAAGGACTGTTCAGTTTCTCTCGGAGTAATTAAGATCGGAAGCTGCACTTTAGAGTTGTTGTTGTTGTTTTTTTTGTTTTTTTTGAGGGGGTGTGAGTTAACGACTGCGCGAAGGATCACCAACCTTTGAATTCAGTGGTGTCGCCATGCAGTGGAGGATGGATGAAAGAGAGCGAGCGGGGCGGGAGAAATATCACAGATGATGCGGATTCTGCACGGCGGGTTGTCTCTTCAGCCTCTTCCAGCAGCAGCCCTGCCTCCTGTAAAAGGTGTGGCTATCGTGGCTGTCGGCGACTTTATTTGTTTTGGTTGGCGACATCCTGCAGGGCGCATAGTGAAGCACTGGCACTCATGGCTGTTTAACAGGCGTTTACGCACTGATCCAGCTCAGCAGTAAGGTAAGACAATGCCGGTGTCCGGTCCTGTGCGTGGGTTGGAAGAAACTGGTAGGTTTGGGTGACAGCACAGGAGTGTAGCAATAACTTGACTCAGTGAGCTTTGCAGAGAGATTTTGGGCTTAGGTTGTTGCAGGTGCGTCCACCTTGTGGAGAAATTCTGCGTTGCTTAAGGTACTCAGCAAAACCGTACATCATTACAATCCTGAGCTAGAGGACAGCGTGCTCCCGATGATACATTTCAGTATTTTCAGATGGAAAATGTATCGGTGGTAGCCTGACTTATACTGTAATCCAACACCACAGGAAACTGTGTGTGTGTGTGTGTTCTGTAATGGAGGCAAGCTGAAGTGAGACTTTCTTTCTCCAGTGTGGAAACATTTTTTTTTACCACAGGTAAACACTGAAACAGTCCAAAAACAAACATTTCTAAAATGAAATCGCTGAAGGAGTATATTCCTGCTTTGAAGTGTTTTCCAATTCTTACCTTGAGTAAATCTGCAGGAAAAAAAAGGTAAACCTCTACTGCAGAGACAATATTTGCTGTGTCGACATGGAAACAAACAGATTAATTAAACCAGCTTCGATGCTATAACTTGGCAGCCCATTTATTAACCTGGTTACAGTAGCCTGTGTTGTCATGGCATCAGTATCCAAAGGCTGGATAGCTTGACAGGAATTTACATGTGCAGCATGATAACTTCACAGGGGACTGAGCTCTGCTCTCAGGTCAGCTGTGACTACTAGAGGCATGTGACACCATTTCATCACTGCTGAGCTTTGGATTATTGACAAGAGTTATCTCTCACAGCGGGTGTGTCATCACACTCACACACAGCTATTTCTTCAGTCAGGTGGTCAGTAATGGCAAATGTGTTCCATGTTGTTGTTAAATTAAAGCATGCATCTCTTGGCGTTTTAAAATAGTTACGCTGACATTAAGTTAAGTGAGACGATGAGACAGGAGAAAGTGACGCCTCAATTGAGAAGGTGGGTTGTCACTTCAGGTGACACCATTCGTTGTTTTATTTGGCATCCTTACAGACAGAGTTTATGAGTTCTGATGAGTCAGTTAACTGCTATGTGTTGACTGAGCTCGTGCTTTTGTTAAATCAGTAATCGTTACCAATGTGTGTATACTACCATGTGAGCTTCATACCTTTTCAGTAATATGATGTTGGTCATTGACCTAATAGCTGTTTATTTAGTTTTATCTCCATATTTAACCTCCTCAGTCTGTAAGTTTTAGGAAACCAAATCCTTTCTTCTACCATTTGTCTTCCCACGGCATTTAACACCACTTAATGTAGGAAAAGTACAATAGAAGTGACAGTTATAATGTAAATGTTTTCTAATCAGCTTTGTCACTGTCACTATCTTTTTGCTCTAATGTTTTACATTTCTGGACATACTAAAACAATCTTCTCATTAACAGCTCCTAAACGTAGGTAAATACAACCTCAGATAAACAACGTCATGCCATATCATTATTAATTTAACAAAAAATGAATCCAAAACATAGGAGTTTGGGCAAAATGAAATACACTCTTGCTGCTTCCAGAGTTAAGAGGGCAAACAGCAGCCCGGTGCTGATAATCAGATGCGATCAGGAAGTGTGGTGACCTCTATTAGAGCAGAAGGCCTTTTCAGCATTCAGGTATGTATAAAAACAGCGCCAAGGAGGAAAGACGTCAGCAATGGAATTGGAGAAGCAATTGTTTTTTCCTATCAATAAGGTAATTCAGTGCTGAGAAAGAGTATTCACAAGTGGAAGATGAATAGATTCAAGACAGTCTAATCAGGAATGGATGTCCCAGCAAATTCAACCCAAGGTCAGACTGTGCAATGCTCAGAGAAACAGCAAAAAAAAACCCTCAAGAGCTACATCGCAAACTCTACAAACCTCACTTAGCATGTTGAAGTTCACAGTATGATTATAAAAAGACTGAACAAGTATGGGTTATTTACCTCTTTGTTCTAGCACAGCTAGGTTTGTAAAGTTGCATCTGAATAAACCACAAGACCTGCAGAACTACGTCCTTTGAACAGATCAAAGTGGAGACGTTTAGCCTTAAATGTACAGTGCCACGTTTGGTCATAAGGTCGGTCAGCACAGAGAAGAAAATAGCTGACCACTGGTGGTGTGCTAATATTTGAGTGTAAACGTAGCAAAACATTTATTCTGATTATGTGTGCACCTTCATGCAATCAGTCCCTAACTAAGCCTATCCATCTCTTTCTTAAGTGGGTGATGGCGACCCGTAAAGACAGACGTAGGGATCGAACCCCACTGGAGGAAAGCTATGAAGAGAAGAGTGGCGTCCCCTTTCTTGGAGACACCCTGCCCTGGAACTTGTCCAAACACCAGAGAGTCAAACGCTCCAAATCCGCCACAGCGGAGGTCCTGGATCCAGCTGACAGGGCTGTAATTCGCATTGCAGGTAGGGGGACTAAACAGAGTTATATCTATGCACGTGAAAGAGTGCTTACTTATTTAAAGCAGACATTTAAAACAAACTTAAATCTTGTATTTCAGTTGTTACAGACATATTGACATGGAAAACTGAAAAGGCTAGCTAATGAAGCCTTGTAGTAGTTAAGCTAACCCAATATGAATATGCTAGTGCTAATTTCCTTTGCACTCCACCTGTTTTCCCCATAAGCTTTTATTCTTATACCTGTATGTCATGTGATTTAGAGCAAGTGAAGAGCGACTAGCACTCAGAGCTCCAAAACAGCTATGTGTTGCTTATAGTCTTTCTGACTGTCCATTCTGCTATATGTTGGCACTGAAAAGTTAGCCTGCTGTTAGCTAACAACGCCAAGTTGGATGTCAGAGGTCATTAAAACTGAACTCCACATGAAATATTTTATTTTCAATATGGAGCTATTAAATAATAATGGTCTGGTGTTTCAATTCAGTTTTAAATGCATTAAGAACTCAATACTATGCTGCAGTCGCATTAATAATGTTATTATTACTATTATTTATTTATGTATGTATTTATTTATCCAGGTAAAAGCCTCTTTGAGATTAAAATCTCTTTTCAAGTGAAACCTGGCCAAGAGGTAGGAGAGGCTGTAACACATAACAATATACCAAGAAATCAATACAACTGGCATTCAGTGTAGTGAACACAAATACACAAATCATATGCAACAACAGATCATTATGACTGTGGAACAGATGTGCAGCAATGAATAAAAAATTAGTGATTTTACGGGAGTAATGTGGAGCATGTGACTTCTTCCATGTGTGTACCAGTGGATGTAGTGGATGCCAGGCCGCCTATCCTTTTTAAATGTCAAACCTTAGAACCAGCAAAGAAAGAACATTATTCATCATGTTGACTCTTCTATTTATGAAAAGCAGTACAGAAAGCCTGCGTTAATTATGTCAGAGCCATTGTCCTCTGTGGGAATATTCTTGTTTGCACTCTGGGCAGAGCATGGAAGATGACAAAGTGCAATCTTACCAAGTATATTTGTCTTATTTCTAGTCAAAATTATCTCATTACACTTAAAATAAGACACAATCAGCTACAGGGCAACATTTCAGTAAGCTAAAGGAACTTGTTTCAAGACAGTGAATCTTGAAACTAGAGAAAAACTAGAGATTTTTCACTTGTTCCACTGGCAGATTTTTTCACTTATTTTAAGCTAAAATATCTTGTATTAAGTGAAAAAATCTGCCAGTGGAACAAGTGAAAAATCTCTAGTTTTTCTCTAGTTTCAAGATTCACTGTCTTGAAACAAGTTCCTTTAGCTTACTGAAATGTTGCCCTGTAGCTGATTGTGTCTTATTTTAAGTGTAATGAGATAATTTTGACTAGAAATAAGACAAATATACTTGGTAAGATTTTGAGTTTTTGCATAACGAATTAATGTTAGTAAATGTACACATGGCAACGAGAAATAACTGTACTTTATAAAATGTCAGTGAAAAACAGGCACATACAAGCGCCTTCCTTGAGCTTCAGTCATTGCTATATGGGCAGGATGTAACACTCCTCTTGTTTCACTCCTACTATGCATTCCCTGCCCTTCTGAAAAAAGGGCAGGGAATGCTCATCCTCAATCACCAAAGCAGACAGCACAACAAGGATAAAACCCGGTTTAATGTAGCACAGAATATACTAATTTTCAGTGTGCCAGCTTAGCACAAGTCTTTGATTGAACACAATACGTCTGTGATCGAGTTTTGGAAAATTGTGCTCCTGTCTAGGAGGAAGTTTGTATAACTCAGGATGTGCATGCAGGTCTACAAAAGGCCTACATCCACATCCTGTACGTCTCTTTTTCCAGCAATCAGAAGGCCATGTCAGGCAATATCAGCACCCGTGGGTGAGGCTGAGCTTTTGTAGTAAGCTCTGATGAATGACGAGGTTCTGCTACAGATTTCCTGACTGTATGCAGATGTACAGGCCTGTCCTAGAAGGGGGATTAGAATAGACTATGCACAGTTCTTGTTGGAAGATGAGCACTCTTCACTGATCAGGTCCAATAGAATGATTATATAGCCATATGGAAAAGAGAGTTTTCAAAGGATTCTGCCCTCACATTTGACTCCAGAAGACATGATACTCAGATACTGATCAATACTAAAAAATTGCTATTGGGTTAGGTACTCATTTGCAGTAGTATTGATACAAACAGTGCCATATTCACCTTCTCCAGCTGACAGACAACTTCTCATGGCACCGCTGGAAACATGCGTGCACACAGCCCCCCCCAGTCACTAGCAGCTGAACACATTAATTAGTAGCATAAAAAACTTAGCAAAGCATTTTAAAGACTGACAACACGGTCTTTGTGATGAATTTTGATGTCACTAATACTCACATTTACTTTAAAGTGTTAAACCGGTAATAAACATGTGTCCAGCGGATGCATTAACATTAGCCATTTACTATTAGCAGTTACTCACACTGGCCATATGCTAACTTATTATATAATGTAAGGCTAATACTATAATGTTAATGTGGGAGCTAAGAAGCAAACATTATCAACATTATCTTCTAAATAGGAAGCGTTCATTTAACAGGAAGCACATTTTTTGTGTTTAAGAGAAACATAATACTTTTTAAAGTCCCAGGTTGGACCTAATAAAGGTCTACCAGTTGCTACACAGAAACAGTGGTCGCCTTCTGTACCTTATGGAAAGCAAAAATATGGTGCCAAGTCACCAGAAGCAGAAGAAATAAATACATTTGGATGGCGTTTAGATGGTTGATCTAATCTTTATTAAAAATATTTGTGCATTTATGTATCTTAATTTTGTGATTTTTCTGTCATTCTGTCATTTCCAAACTATAATATAGAAAATGGTATTAAATGTTTTCTTGTTCTTGTAATTAAAAATTAATGACTATTGTGAAAAATTTAAAATCTCATTAGCCTTTATAATTAATTGTATTATTTTAAGCAGATCAAGTTTGTTTTTGCTAACTGAACTGCACATGAATTGTGTGTGTGTGTGTGTGTTTTGCTGTTGGCTTTTAGAGCCCTAGCTGTATTTAAACGGCAAACATCCCTGCAGAGTACTCTTCAATAATTTATTCTGGAGTGGCTATGATCTGATGCTTAGACGATGCTAGGCTCAGACTCCATCTCTCTTCCACTCACATCCTCTTGCTATCTCTTTCTCATGCACACACGCATTACAGTTTAATATAGCGATTTTCTTTGGAAATGATCAGTGCATGTGAACACAAGCATAAAGATCTATTCTAATTTCGAGCTCCTACGTTACAGGAAAATCATCCACATTTTGTTTTTGAGTCATGAGTCATCCACATCCCATTTCCTTCAGTTTATTGGTACATACTGTTACTGTACATTACACTATTAATTTGTGGAAGCTACTGTTATGTTGTGTATGCACTGTATGTTGTTGTGATGTAAAGTTTTCAAAAATATTTGGATGAGAACGTACAGCTGGAGATTTGCCACATGCTGCTTTTGCCTGCTAGCTACTTAAATTAGCAAGGTTCATCTGAAATTCACTATGATGTTAAAATGTTTACTAATTTTGGTTGGCCAAAATGTTTTCTACCAGAAAGACTGAATAGCCAGCCAATAATTTGAGGTCTTTAATACAATTGAGCACTGGGACCTGTAATGTTCTGTCTCAAACTTATGAATAACGTGTTCATACTCTGCTTCGTGAGCCACCATTATCTTTATTGCCGCTCGTTCAGTTCAACATAAAACACACCCACTTTCGTGAAAACAAACACTCCCCGTTGCCACTACGGTGGACCACAAGGGACAGTAAGCACGGAGTGCAAACATTATAAGCAATACAACATCTCCCTTTTTTTTTTTTTAAATGTCCGCCAGTGACACAGCTGGTATACATTTCAAAATAGAACATCCTGAACATGAGGATAAGGAACAGTTTTTCAACACTGCCATGTGTAAAATTACTGGGGCATAAAACTAACACCAACAATGCAATGCGGGATATGCACTCATTAGTACATGGACATTTGACATGTTTCCATTTTTTTTTTTTTTTTTTTTTTTTTTTAGGGCAGCGATCCGCCTACACCCTTTACAATCACAGGTCAAGAATAACCCTCGGTTTGACCACTCGTCCTGATCTGGTGGTCAGTGCAGGGCTAGTGTCCATGGTTGGCGTTTTAGTGTCTCTAGATGGCGACAGGGGCTCTGCTTGTTGCTGAGCTGCACCATCTGGCTGGGTGACCAGATCGGATGCTGGTGCTGAAGGTGCCGGTGACGCCTTGGCGCCTCTCAGGTGCCGTCGGTTACGCCGTATAGTCTGTCCCTCGCCAGTGCGGATCACGAAAGAGCGGGCAGTTTCTGCAGGTCGGATGATGACAGCCGGTTTCCAGGCTCCGGACTCGTGCTGAAAGCGAATGTGGTCCCCCTGCTGCAGCTTCGGTAGTGGTGTGGCGCTGCGATTGTAGTAACGCCTCTGATGCTCTTGTCTTTCCATCCGTGTTTTTTGCACAACCGTCGGGCTTATGATGCGAGGTACCAGGTGGCATCCGGTAATGGGAAGCACTGAGCGTAGACGTCGACTCATGAGGAGCTGCGCGGGTGACCTGAAGCCATCGACTGGCGTGTTCCTTTGCTCCAATAGGGACAGGTAGGGATCTACTCCCTGAGCATGAGCTTTATCCAGAACTGATTTGGCCGTTTTGACTGTTCTTTCGGCGAGGCCGTTGCTTTGCGGGTACAAAGGGCTTGAGGTCGTGTGGACAAAGTCCCATGTGACTGCAAAATCCTTGAACTCTCGAGAGCTGTACTGTGGGCCGTTATCTGAGATAAGCTTCTCTGGTATACCATGTCTGGCGAATATGGCCTTGAGCTTTTTGATGACGGACCCTGCAGTGGTAGAGAATAGCCTTTCGACCTCAAAGTAGCGGCTGTAATAGTCCACAACTACCAAGTAGTCCCGTCCACGCCATGTGAAGAGATCTGAGGCCACTGCCTGCCATGGTCTCTCAGGGATCTGGTGTGGGATGAGAGGTTCTTTGGAATTCGCCGCGCGCCTCTCCTGACATATGGAACAGTTTTCCACCGTGGCAGCTATGTCCTTGCCCATGCCTGGCCAGAAGAGGGCGTCCCTTGCTCTCTGCTTACTCCTCTCAATCCCCATGTGCCCAGTGTGGATTCTCTCCAGCATGTTGTTCCTTAGGGCTATTGGCACTATAATTTTGTCACCTTTGAAGATGATGCCATGGAAGTGTGAAATTTCATCTCTGAAATTCCAGAAGTCCAAAAGGGTTTTGGGGCATTTTTTTCTGTCCTCAGGCCAGCCATCCTGCACAATTTGCTTCAGCAGGGTGAGCTGCGGGTCGCATCCTGTTGCAGCCTGTATCTCTGAGAGTTTTTTGTCACTTACTGGGAGGCTGTTTATCACTGAGTGGATCTGGTCCTCCATGCCTTCACTCAGCGTGCTGTCTTGGTCGGGCAATGGTTTCCTGGACAGTGTGTCGGCCACAGGTATGTCTTTTCCGGGCCGGTGCACAATCTCTATGTCGTATCTCTGCAGCTGTAACAGCATGCGCTGCAGACGAGCCGGGGCTACAGAGATTGGTTTCTTCAGTATGTGCTCCAACGGCTTGTGGTCCGACTCGACGATGACTCTCCTGCCGTATATGTAGGTGTGGAAACGCTTGCATCCAAACAGCACTGCAAAGAGCTCTTTTTTTCGATCTGTGCATAGTTGACTTCTGTTGGGGTCAGTGTCTTTGAAGCATATGCTATTGGGTGTCCGTCCTGCATCAACACAGCTCCCAAACCATACTTCGATGCATCTACCTGTAGCCGTAGCTCCTTGGTTGTGTCGTAGTATGCCAGTATGGGGCCTGGTTCTCTGGTTATGAGATCTTTCATTTGCTGGAAGACTCTGTCGTGGGTCTGATCCCAGATGAACTCTGAGTCTTGTTTGAGCAGCTGACGCAGCGGTGCGTTCACCTCTGATAGTCGTGGTGCGAATCTGGACAGGTAGTTCGCCATTCCAAGGATTGTCTCAAGCTCATTCTTATTCTCAGGAGGTGGCATGTCCTTTATGGCCTGCAGTTTCTTTGGGTCTGGCTGGATGCCCTCCCGGGTGAGTTTGTGTCCAAAGTAACTCACTTCTGTGGCGCCTATGACACATTTCTCTGGATTGAGACGTACTCCTCGCTCCCGTGTGCGCTCAAGCATGGCACGGAGGTTCTTGTCGTGTTCCTCCTTTGTCCTGCCAAACACGAGGATGTCATCCACGATGGCTGCCACTCCATTGAGCCCTTCATACGTCTCATCGATTTTCCTTTGGAAAATGTCCTGTGCTGATATTATCCCAAAAGGAAGGCGCAGAAAACGGTACCTGCCAAAGGTCGTGTTGAAGGTGGTGAGAAGCGATGACTTGGTGGTTAGTTGGATGGCCCAATAGCCTGAGCGAGCATCCATGACACTGAAGTACTGTGCTCCTGCCAGCTTTGGTGTGATGTCATCCAATGTTGGAAGCGGGTAATGAGGTCTTTTGATGGCTTTGTTTAACTCGCGAGGATCGAGGCATACTCTGAGCTTCCCAGTACGCTTCTCTGCGACCACCAGTCCGTTTACCCATTCTGTGGGTTCTTTTACTTTGATGATTATGCCGTTTTTCTCCATGTCATCCAACTCCCGTTTCAGTCGTTCCCGCAGTGTGAAAGGGATCCTCCGGGGGGGGGGCACACAACGGGCATGGCGTCTGGGTCAATGTGTAAGTCGCATTCTCCTGGGAATTTCCCTATGCCCTCGAACACATCGGCAAACTCCTCCATGACGTTTGTGATCTGTACTGACATGACCAGCTTGACTAGGTTTAGATCCAGGCATGCTCTCAACCCTAAGATGGGGGGTGCTGCAGTGTCTACTATGTCAAAAGTCAGCATCTTGTGAATGTCTTTCCACCTGCACTTCAACTGGCATGTGCCTTTGATGTTGAGTTTTTCTCCTCCATAGCCAGATAGTGTGCGTGTGGGCGGTGCCAAGCTAACCTGCTTAAAACACTTCTTAAACAATCGGGCAGGAATGACGTTAGCAGTGGCTCCTGTGTCAAGCTTAAAACTCACGGTGTGATGCAGTGAGCCTACTTCAACGTCAGCGTAAGCCTGTTCATCGGCCTCCCCTTCGTTGCACTTTGTTATGGAATCTATGAATAGCTCCGCTTCATCGCTTGGAGTGTCAGGGTTAATAGAGTACACTGGGTTGGGTTGGTGTGGTGCTTGTGAACGGCATGCTTTGGCAAAGTGGTTCATTTTATTGCAGTTTTTGCACCTCTTCCCTTTTGCAGGACACTCCTCCTTCTGGCTGTGTGCTCGTGCACATCTTCTACACATTTTTCCCATCTTATTATAATGAGGTGCCCTCCTATCTTTTTGCTGCGTACTCTGGCGCTTAGCGGATACTGCATGCGCGGGCGCTGCTCCCTGCAGGCTAGTGTGTGGGTCAACCATGGCTTTCAGTTGCTCTCGTGCGATCTCATAGGAGCGTGCAATGTCTATGGCTTTTTCTAGAGTCAAATCTGACCCTTGGCTCAGCAGCTTTTCTCTGACTTGTGGGAAACTGGTTGCGAAGACAATCCTGTCTCGGACCATTTCATCACTGTTAACATAGCCACACTGCTTGACGAGTAACTTTAACTCGGTCACAAAGTGCTCAAATGACTCCCCTTCACCTTGGAGTCTTTCATTAAACTTGTATCTGGCGAAAATGGTGTTTGTTTTCGGCATGAGGTACTGTTCAAACCTGTCGAGATATGTGGTCAGCTTTTTAGCTTCTTCATCCGATAGCTGCCATGTGTTATAAATGTCCCTGCCTCTTTCTCCTACCCACAGAAGAAGATAGCTGCACTGGGTCTCCTCGGGCTTGCCGCTTAGTGGGCCGCTAAACATTAGCTTCACATGTTGTACGAACCTCCGCCAGGCATCGGGAAGATTGGCTGAATCCCAGTCCATCCGTGGTGCAGGAACTCCCGACGAATCCATTTCGCTCTGTCAGTGGGCGTTTAGTTCGATTTACTCTGACACCATGTAATGTTCTGTCTCAAACTTATGAATAACGTGTTCATACTCTGCTTCGTGAGCCACCATTATCTTTATTGCCGCTCGTTCAGTTCAACATAAAACACACCCACTTTCGTGAAAACAAACACTCCCCGTTGCCACTACGGTGGACCACAAGGGACAGTAAGCACGGAGTGCAAACATTATAAGCAATACAACAGGACCCACCTGGAGCCACTTAATTAAACACAACTTAATACATTTTAAAGGGGCATTCATCATTTACCATTTACCAAAAGAGAAGTTAACTGTAACGGCCAACTGTATTTGTACTATGCTGTAAACATGTGTATGTCTGATGTAATGTTTGGTGTTTTAGAGATTTGTCGCTTTTGTAACAAATGTGTAGTCGCAATTCAAATAACTTCAGTTTTTGGCACTTTTGACGTCATCTTTTAGCCCCCGATGTTGTTTATTAAGTGAGAGAAGCGCCTTTAAAAGTATGACTCATCTTCCAAACAAATGCTGTTTTTGTACTGCTGACAGTTACTCCAGACACATACTCAGACTCTTGCCCTGTAGCGGATTTTATACGAGCTGAATGCATTGACATTTTATTATAATAAGCTTTGGATTTTTATACTGTTGAGCTGATTCAGTTATGAAAGGCACTCTGAGCTGGCCTGCCTCTTTTGTGTGCCTAATTGTATTCCTCAGATTTTATAATAGCTTGTGATTGCAATAGCTTCTTAAATGTCCTCTATTCTTACATCTGTAGCTCCCTGCTCATGTGTGAACACAGCTATTGGCTTCCCTTCAGACAGCTATAACCCATTTCCCCAGCAGGTGGCACTTTCTGTTAACTAGCTGGTGGCCTGCTCGTACTAAAGAGTCGTCACTGCTTCTGGAAAATGGTTCTCATTCGACACCCGTCTCAAATAGCATCAACTACATTGTGTGTTCATTATGTGTCTGGTATTACAGAACTCTGCCTTTTTCACCAGACAGTATGCTTTCATTCTCATTTCGAGACCCTTCCGGACAAAACACTTTTCTTCTTTTTAAACGTTTGACCTTCATGGTCTTCCTCATTCTAGGGAAGGAATGCTGCTCCTCACCATCAGTTTCAGATTCTGTGAATGAGCCATGATGGAAAAGCGTGGTGGGCTGAAAAGGTCAGGGCAGTCAACAGCAGCATGTCTGATCCACTGCTGCGCATTACATGTGTTTCTGTTGTGGATATCCAGAAGAGGGAGCCAGGCCTGTTTCTATGATTGTCTGTTACCCACAGTTTTACTGGGCAACCGTAACAGCAGCATTGCACCCGGATTGCACCATACTCAAATTGTTTCAGGCTTGGATAACTGACAGAGAAGAGCATCAAGCCTGGTGATCATCAGCTGACAAAAGTAGTCAAAAGTGAAAAGACACTAAAGATCACATCCTCACAGACTGTATAATAAGAGTATATAGATAAATATACCCAAGTGTACAAGTAATTACTTTGAAAGGCTACTATTACAATACAATGAAGGCAGAAAGCATTGTGAGATTTTGCTCTTTTGTCTCTACAGACAAAACCATTTCCGTTCATCAAAATCTAACAGAGGATAAGCCCTGGCTTAGTTAAAATGGACCATAAATTCTCCCTTAATAGGAGCTGCCACACTACTGTTGGGTTTTGTGTCATATTCCACAGCCAGACCGATCAGTCTAGCTGTGGGTCAGCATTAAACTCCTGCCTGTGCATGTGTGCACAGTCCAGGTGTTATTTGTTTCCCCCATGGTTTTTTTTCCTTTTTCTGTGAGCTGTGCTTCGGTAATCCCCTTGACCAGGGACGTGCAGAGGGGGGGGGGGGCTAGAGGGGCTTGAGCACCCGCCCCTTTCCTGATGAGTGCCCAAAGTGCCCTTTTGTTGAGGCAACTTTTAAATTTTTTTAATTTATTTATTTATTTATTTTATGTGTGTGTGCGTGCGGAGTCCTGTCTGTGCCCCTCAACAATAATATTTAACTATTAATCATAGTTTTGCTAAATAAAAGGATCTGGCTTGCATCAGTCACATGATCACATTTAACCAATGATCGCCCTCGACGGCAGAACGCGCTGGTTACGAGCCGGGAACGAGCTCACAAAGAGCACGCGCATCTTTTGCGGTCCGGAGCTGTAGGAGAAACACAAGTTAACTCAGAGACACGGACTGATGCGACAAAACCAGTAAGTAGGTGTACAGCGTACACTGTAGTGTGTAGCACACAGGAGTATTAGCTTATTACGTACACGTTGGTAAGCTGTCTTGTTGCAACTGACGAACTGAAACAAACGAGCGTGCTGTGTGTGCAACAGCGTGACAAACATTACCTGTCCTTTTATTAACTGCACAAGTAGTGCTGGTCATAGCTGCTGGCTACCTGTGTAAGGCTGTCATGGGTCTGTAGCTCTGTCACCGTTTTAGGGAACATATTTAGTTTTAAAGTAAGTTTCCGGGCTTTTCCTGCCTTTCTGGAGGGATTATATTTCACTAAAAAACGATCTAATATGCATGTCCACATAATAATAATTATAATTATAATATATTAAAAAACACACGCTGTATTTTAAAGAACATACATTAAGAAGCAGATTATATTAGATTTATATTTTAAATAAGAAAAAAGTTGGATTTTACAGCAGTAAAATGATTGTATCTCTACAGTTTAAAAATGTAATAAGCTTTGCCCTGCACAGAGTGGATAGTGAAACAAATGGAATCATCATAAATACATTATTTCATATTTATTACTTCCCCCTCCTCATTGCTTTATTATTGTAGCTCTAGTAATAAATAATAATGTAAGGATGCCCATAGTATATACAGTATTCTGAAGAAGGTCTAAAATGTCACTGTGTGTGCATGTGTGTGTTTTATTTAGCTGGATTTAAAAAAATATTACTCATGATATAACATTGTGCAGACATGGCTGGTAAGGACATGAGGAGGAAACAGCAGGAGCTGTGTGAGGCTACTAAAGGCAGTGCTATAACATTTTTCTGTCATCATTTTATTATAGATTAAGTGCAAGAGTTGTTAGGTGTGGATAATTAGATTATAGTTTATTGCAATAGCAAGTTGTGCCTTGTTCTCAGATAGACAGCAAGTGGAGAGTGATATATGAAATGATGGGAAGGAAGGAAGAAGAGAAGCAAAGAGTGATTCACAGGCAGAGCCGAGTTTATGTCACAGTTTTTCGTTGCCTTATGGTTCCAAGCGCTGTCACCAATCTTTGCATTTTGTTATTATCTCATGACACTTGTTTAATCAGCTACCATCTCTCCTGTGGACTTTTTAATGTCTACAGTCTCAGATCAACACAGCCCTGCCCTTCCCATATTAGATTCTTGATGAATGTGTGTTGTTGTTATTCAGCATGGTTCAATGTGCCCCTTTTTAACTTTGAGCACCCGCCCCTTTAAACCTCTCTGCACGTCCCTGCCCTTGACACTTGAAAAAAGATGTGCTGTGATTTGTGTGACTGCCGTCTCATTCTGGGAACCGAGCAGTGTGAAAAACATTATTAATGTTAAAGCCGTCGCTCTGAGTTGGCCCCATTAGAATATCAAATAAAAGGAACGTACTGCAAAAACCCCCACACGTTACAGGCTGTTAAGTGGACAGCCGTGGAGCTTCTTTAACCACTGAAGATTGCAAGAAATTGTCTCAGTGGGGCATTTTGTATATTAAAAATGTATATCTACCTTTCAATTGTAAAATACTATTTTGATTAATTTTAATTTGTTCTATTTTATTTATTCTCAGTTTATTTCTTGTGACCCTTAATTCAATTTAATTTAATTTTATATAGCGCCAAATTACAACAACTGCCCCCTTGAGGTGCTTTAGATTGTAAGGTAAAGACCTTACAAAACAATCAGACCACCCCGTTTGAGCAAGCACTTGGTGACAGTGGGAAGGAAAAACTCTATTTTAACAGGAAGAAACCTCCAGCAGACCAGGTTAAGGGAGGGGAAGCCATCTGCCACAACCGGTTGGGCTAAATGGGAGGGAGACAGGACAAAAGACTCTGTACTCTGAGTAATAAGCAGAGTATCAAGTGAAATGCAAGTGCATTCACTGTATACATTATAAAAACGTCCACGTGCAGGTTAAGCTGTTCATACACTGAAACATCCAACTGCAGTTTCAGATTTCCTGATGTGGAAAGCTTGTGTGTGTAAATGAAAGAATGGACACTGGACACACAGGCCCCTGTGTGCACCTGTCGGGTATTTCTGAAGGAGATCTGGAAAACAAACTACACACAGGCGCCCATGACCACACACACACACACACACACACACACACACACGTTCATATACTTTTTCTATATCCTTCCTCAACTCTTATTTGACTTCACATTACCAGATTATCAGCTCTTAAAAGTAGCAGCTTGAGTAAACAAACAGATGTCATGGAGCCAGATAAAGTGGTCCAACTGTTGGGGAGTGGACAGGGAGCTAGAATGATCTAGCAAGTTCGGAGTGAGACACTATCTTCTATGCGTCACCACTGCGCGTGTGAGAATGAGGTCATGAGAGCCAGCGTCACTGATCGTTAATAGTAGCTGATGTGTTAAAGGTTTAGCCTTGGCAGTCGTGTAGTTGACACTCACTCCCCACTTCCAAACACTCAAATCTAATGTCATAGTAATATCTAACATGATCACAAGTCTGACTGAGTCATTCATTACATGCATATATTAATGTCAACTGTAAAGCCCCAAATTAAATTCTACTAACTTCTGTCATAGTGAAAAAATTTCTGTCTAATCTCGCCTTCCTTTCATTTTTTTTGTGTTGGATCTCAGAGTGGATATGCTGATGTCATCCTTCTGTTGCACCTCTCCCTGTTTTTTTAAGATACGTAATCTTTTTTAAAAGGAGGTTATGCCAAGTACATATTAGCTGGTATGTGTTCACCGAGCATATTTGTAATTGCAGTTATCATATTTTTCTCTTCTTGGATTTCTGGGAAGTCAGTAACCACAGTGGAATTTGCACTCAAGATAAAGCAAAAATGTGTGTGTTTCTGCGATATTACATAATTTATGCAATATGACCTGACTGCCAGCTGCTCAATTTTTTTTTTACACATTTAAAAATTCATATTTTAATGGTGAAAAACTGTCAAGAATAATAAAAGAATACATTGTATGTTAATCAAAATAGTGACTAGAAAATATGACTATAGGGAAAAAAACGGCAGTGTGTGAGCTTTGTTCTTCAGAAGATACAGAAGACTTACAGTGCAAGAGTTAAGCATAATGAAATTTCCTTTTGGATCTAGTGAAAAGGACACGGACGCACAGACACACTGTCGCAATTCTCCAGCTGCAAGAGCAAAGAGTTTGGAGTGAACTTATCGCGTTTCCTCCCAGGAAAGTGTCCTGGCTGATGTCAGTGTGGCCTTGGCCAAAGAAACGTCTGACAGTCAGGCTGAGCTGCAGGGATTTTCCTTTTTCCTACATCACATCCCTACCATTGTGCTACAGGAGACTCCTACGCAAAATCCAACATGGAAACAGTGCAAGTGTGATACAGTGTTCACTTTCCTCCATTTTTATGAGGCTCTCCATCATAAAACGGCTCAACAAGACAGCATTGTTAGATCCCAGCAACTTACTTCATTTTCTGTGCATAGTATGTCTCTGCTAGTTGACATCAGTTTGCTGTCATCGCTGTTATCAATTATTTTTAATGCTACAGCCTGCGTAGCTATTAATCAAATCACGGTGTGAATTTTTATTATCCTTTGACACAAGAAATATGTAAGTAACAAATGAAGCTTTGGCATAGGAAGGAAATTTGTTTTGTTTTCTTCTTTTAACTCCGTTTTTGTCCAGACTGTCATCGGCTCGGCTGGTCTTGGCATTTGTTGAATATTCAGTGGTTGCTCCGACTGTTTATGTTCCCAGTGGATGTCAAGGGCATATCTGCACTGCAACTGCAACTGAATGTATTTATTCATCATGTTGCAGGTGTCAACTTTCTGAGAGACCAGCTGAAACACAGCAGCTACCAGCTGGAGTGTGTTTCTGCAGCACATAGAGGGTCGACAATGTCTTTGTTATGAGATTATGTCCTGTAGACGTGGACTAAATGTATTGAATGTAGAAATCTGATTAAGGTATGGCATTATAGAACAAGATATGAAACCTCTTTAAATTAATGAGGAAGGATGAAGTATTCAGCCAGATTGGGTTCAAAGATATTTGGAGGAATTTAACTTTTTTAATGGATGTTATTTTATTTTATTTAAAAAAACAAACAAAAACAAAAACAAAAAAAAAACTAATGTGGAAAATAATGTTTGTTCTTCTGATATTTGGTTTGCCATCAATGCCACACAACAGTGGCTCTCATTCTAAAGATGGCATAAATAAAAAAAAAACTACACTAGTAAAGAGAATAACATGGATCATCTTGTTAGAGTGCAAACCTTGGGTTCTGGCATTCATGTGGAAGTTA
This sequence comes from Copadichromis virginalis, assembly GCF_057382275.1. NCBI lineage: Eukaryota > Metazoa > Chordata > Actinopteri > Cichliformes > Cichlidae > Copadichromis > Copadichromis virginalis. Next base: position 17,179,960 of record NC_140628.1, on the reverse strand, counting down.
CTTTGAAAGACACGAAATGAAACGTTGCACAAAAAAAGCTCTATTTTCTGAATTCCTAATGTGTTCAAAGATCTACAGAAGGTCTGATCCACCCACAGAATCCAAAGCATGTGCTGGCGCACTCCACAGAACACCCCCAAAAGCTCTGTGGCTGCGCCCCAACTTCTCTGATGGGACATGATAAGCAAGTACTAAATACTAAATATAAGCATGGGCTGGAAAGCAAGGCAACTTTCAACCTGGAAAGTGTTAAAATCACAGTTCAGAACAAATTTGCTTTACCATACACCATTTACTTCAGTTTCACAATACATTAAATATTTGAGTTCTTGCTGAAGTTCGGTCACTTACAAAGAAATGAACTGTCTCAAAGTTTTATAGTAGTTTAATTTTAATAGTGTTAATGTTGGTGTGATTGTTCGGTTAGTGGGCGATATCTAAAATGACCAATCAGCCCTTGGTCTAGAGCTCCATGCATTGGGTGAGGATGACCATGAGAAAGGTGGTGGATCAGAACCTTCAGAGCAACCTTGCACATCTGTGCAAGCCTTGTGCATTTGTGTATTTGTGTAGTTGGTATTCCAAACGCTGCTGCCAAGGAGCTGCTTCAAATTTCGTTGAACATCTGATGTTCAATGACGACAAAAGGATTCTGATTTAAATGATTCAGAGATGGCCAGGAAAAAGTGAAACCAAAATCGAGCTCTTTGGCATCAACTCTGAACCACTGCGCTTGGAGGAAGAGAAATTCCGAGTATGATCCAAAGAACATCATCTCCACAGTGAAGCACTGAGGTGGAAACATTATGCTTTGGGGCTGTTTTTCTGCTAAAGGTACAGGACGACTTCACCACATTGGACCAACCCAAGTACTATAATATTTCACAGTAGATGAGAACCTCCTTCTCTCACCTGATTGTAACCTATGATTACTATTCTGAACTAACAAAGAAGTTATCTGCTTGGCTGAATACTACTGTATGGTTAATGATTGTTACTGTGATACAAAACAAGTTAATCTCCCTAAAAGCACGCTGCCATTCAATATTGTTTTTTTCCACTCTGCAAGTGCTGATGATTATGGGAGCTTCTGTTGCCTAAATTTATGTGTCGTTTCAGTCGAGCCCTCATTAATTACTATTTCATGATATCAGAATTTTTCTAGCATTTTATGAGGTTACATAAACAAGGTGGTGGGAAATCTTATGCTTGCCATCTATTACAGTTGAATTCATCTGAACCAGAGAGCCCTTTGCTGCTGTTCCTGCTGCTCTCTGTGAGTGTGTGCTTGTTTCTTCCAGCCTGTGTGTCTTTAAGAGGAGGAGCCTGACATTTATATTAGTATTTCTGAGCCAGACTATGGGAGGGTATGGAAGAGAAGGGAGGCAAAGGGGTGTGTGTATGTGTGGTGACGCTGGGCTGTGGAATGAAGTTTCGAGCCGTGGAGGGTTCACACACAGCTGAGAGACCAGACAGAGGACCGCACCGGTCTGCCTCACATACATCCAAACACACAGAGGGCTGACCCAAAAGGAAAGAAGAGGAGAAGAAGGAGAAGGAAGGAAGTGCTGGGATGGCCATGTATGAACCTGCCTATCTGCCTCCCAACGCTGAGGAGCAGGACTTCATCCAGGCTTATGAGAACGTCAGGGAGAAGTACAAAGGTGGGAGAGTGCGCTCGTGTTATAGGAATAACAGCATACGCACATCTCTAAGTGATCGTCAAGCATGTGTCTTTGTGTTTGTATCTGTCCCATTCATTTGTCTGACTCAGCACAGGTGGGATGCATGTGCCTGTCTGCTGTGCTTTTAAAATGTGCCGGCTGCCGTGCATGTTTCTGGAGCAGTAGTCCTGCATGCTCCATCTCTTGACTGCTGAGTGTTTTTTATTGATTGCCACACATGTTGGCTGTCACTTTTCCACACTATCTCTGCTGTGTGTTTGTGTGCATTGCAAGAGTGCAGTGGATTTACAGGAGTGCTTCAATCAGTGCTAACAAACAGCCCGCTCTGCTCACCTCTGACCTTGATGTCATTATGAGACTTTATTTTAAAGTCTCGGCACTTTGCCCATTGCAGCCTGCGTCCAGCACAACAGAGGGCATTAACAGGTGCTGCTAAGCAACAGTGAAATTCATTAACGCCCCACAGGAAGAACTTGCTTTTCTTCTCAAATTTTATCCCATTATCTCCCCCTAAGTGTGCTGCATGCCTTGCCTTATGTCTAATATTTCACATGGTTTACTTTATTTGGAAATGTAATGTGTCACAAAGGTTAATCAAACAAAGATCAAGATGAGGAGGATAAATTGAAAAAAAAAACATCCATACAAGAGTCATCTGTCACAACAACACATCTCCACAACTGCTTTCACTTTCTCCACATCAGAGGAAGTCAGCAGCATCCTCCAGGTGCTTTCACTTTAAAAGTTTTCCTTAGCTGCCACTCTTGTCTGCGGCTCATATGTCTGTCTTCTTTCGCTTTTCCTTGCGCTAAATGTTTTTTCCTGTTGTGTGTTTCATCTCCTCTGTTCCAAAGGATCATCAGGAAGAGCAAGAGCTACTCTATAAATATTGCCCCAGTTTTTTCCCCCTTTGCCTCTCTCTTGTTGTGAGAATCTGGCGGCTGTGCTTGTGCTGAATCACCATTGCTCATTTTTCTGTGTATCAGCATGTTTTTCTTTGTCTGGGTCTCTTTGTGTACATGTTCCATATCTTTAAAAATAATGCTGCCAAACTTGGCATTGTTAACATCTTTGAACCTTCACTGTATTGATTTTCAATGTCTGTGTAATTACTGTAAACAAATGGAATGAGTGCAGAATACTTCGGCGATGACCGAATACTTTGGCAGTAAGACATCCCGTTGGCCTTCTCCAGTGGGAATTGGTTGCGTTTAGCTGGGAATTCAGACAGGTTGGTTTTTGACACAAAACTGCTGCTCTACTGTTATCAAGTCTAAACGTTTTATGGGTTTCGGCAACGCTGTTGCTGAAATAGAGACTGATAAGAATTTGTCTTCAAAGCGTAGTGAACGTGCCACAGGACAGGAGACGCGCTAGAACTTTTTAGCAGTTAAGTTTAGAAAACTATGTCGGAAACACAGACGCTGGACCAGATTTGCCTCATTTGTGCATGGGTCTGTATGTTTCAGTGTGTGTTTGTAATGCTGCTTCTGAACCAGGAGGTAATGGGAAGCAGAAGCTGGCTATGTGGCAGGTGTTTATGTTCCAGACGTTCCTTTGTGTTCCTACCTCAACAGCGTCTGTGCTCCTTGCAGATCCTGCTCTCCTTATAAAGGCACAAAACTCTCCGACTTTGTCACATTCCTATCTCTGATTTTTTTCATATTGTTTTTAGACATGGATATCTTGCAAATGTAAATAACAATAGCAATTTTTATGCAGAACCTGCAAGGCTTTAGAAAGTACTGTATTGTAGTTCCTATGAATAGAATAGGCTACGTGTCTGTATTGGCTCCATGCGGCATGGTTGGACAGGTTGCGTGTATGTTTGTACCTCCCAGAGCTTAATTATGAAAATTATTAGGTTTGTAAAGCAGTACCCAGCAGTTTTAAAGTCTGTTTCTCACATGCTTATTTGTATCTTTGCAGAACATAGCCACACTGTTCTAAATACCCGTCCCTCTCCATATTCTCTGCATACTGACCCCATTTTGTGTTTAAAGACAAATCAGCCACTTTGTCTTTTTTTCCCCCACAATAATGATTTATTCCCTGCAAGATCTACACTGGATCAAAAGACATGCTAATGTGGATATTTGCTCTATGCATTTTGCAATAGCTCATGCTAAAAGCTTTTTCATGACTGCGGGTGTTTACTTAACATAGAAGGCTGCCTCGTGGCATCTTTAATATGCAACCATGCAAAGAATCATTTGCCTGTGTAATCACTGATACCTTTGAGATACAGCACACGGTTTTCCAGGTGTAGATTTATACCCACCTGGGTGCGGTCAACCTTTTGCTGTTGTATCGTTCTCCTCATTGGCATAACTGATGTTATAGGAAGAAGGAAGTGCTAAGATTGTGTTTGCTGATCATCAATATGTTCGCACTTTCACTGTGAGTATGGCTTAATCGTTTAGCTCAAAGTTCTGCACGATCTCAGCCAACAGACCAGTGCATGATGTCTGTGGGCTGTGCAGCCCTAAAAATGCAAATACCAGCAAGTAGGATTCGTGGGACGATAGATTCATGGAATTAAACAAATCCTTAAAGTGACGTATGATGGTGTAAAAAGTCTATGGACTGTTTTGTAAGATGCAGTAAACAATTATCTACAAGACTGTCCCACGGATATGGATACACTTCTTTGTGGAATATAAGGTGCATTGAAAATTCACACTCTACAACTCAACCTATATGCAGCATCACAGAGGCTTAGCTAGATTCGTGTGCTTTTTTTTACCCCCAGGAAACCCCTTCACCACTCATTCAGTTGCCATTTTAAGCTAGTGCATGTGTGTCCTGGTTCCATAAGCCGTGGTTCCTCTATCTTTACATGCTGGGTCTATTTTTGCTGGATAGGTTTGCATCTCTGTAAATGAATAGCATGCTTTTGGAGCTCATCCAGAATATGACGTACTGAAACCCGCAGATAGAAATGGTTTAATACTTATCCTGGAGAAGTTGTACTAGGGGTAACACAATGAGGTAGAACCACAGATCTTCCTATCCCCATATACAATTGAATCACCAGTTAACATGAAAAGCATATCTTGTGCTGTGTGAATAATAAAAAAAACCAAAAAACAACCCATGCAGGCACAGGTAGAACATACAGGCCCAACACAGAGAGGCATCAGCTGACCAAGAGATCCAATTGTACCTACTACTAACTCCTAGGAACCTTTGAATCATCTTTCATTTGTTGATAGTACGATAAACATCTCCGGTGGTCCTAATTTACAAAGAATAAGGACTAGAGCATGACACTGGATTTGGGATCAGCCATATTTTCCGAATGGGTTAAAATAAAATTATAGTCTATTAGTCAGTCTGCTCTTTCTAATGTTACTCACTGCTGTCTCCTTGCCTTTTCTGAATTGCAGCTGGTTGGATGGTAAAGGCCTGGCTGTCATCCCACTGTCCTCTAATGCAATTTGTGGCAGCAGCTGCCAGTGTTACTAGGCCGCCTGAGTGGGGGATTGCCCTGTGCAAGTCGGGTGGACTTCTGAGGGTGCGCAGCCATGGCTGGCATGCATTTTTGCCCCAGTGGGTGTCCTAGAAGGCCCTGTCCTATGCCCTGCAGGGCTTAAAATAAACCCTAAATATAGCCGTGGCAATGTTCAGTCAACCAATTAAACTGTTATTTTTGGCCAGCTTGATTAGTTGCTATGGGTAATTTAAATTGCAGTTTCTCTTTGGCTGAAAAACATCAAACAGTTGGGAATTATTAAGTAGTACTTTATTTTTGCCATACATATCACGGAGATGACTTTACAGTGCAGACATGCAGCATATGTCTTTATGAATGACTGCAGCAAATTCTATTTCCAGTATGCGTGACGTGAGAAGCAGTATGGGAAGTGGTTTGTGATGAATGAAGTCTTTAAAAAACCAAATGACAAATTGGTGTGTGAGTGTATGTGTTAAGTGTATGTCTGTTTAAAGCCACTGAGTATGTGTTAGTCATTCTTATCTAGCACACACTCACTAATAACTTGTCAGATCTCAAAAGTTTTAAATGACAGTTTCCGTAACATTTTCTCAGCTTGTTTCAGCTGGTTGCCATCTGTTGAGTGCCTTTGAGAAAAGCACTTAACCTACAACAACTAGATATGAGTACAGTTGCTTAGAGGTTCTGTGAGGCTGTTGTTGAGTGTCTGTACTTTTAAATCAACTTCAACTGTAATAGTGTGCTATAAACACATTTACAAGTGCCCACATTTTTCTCGTGTATCTATATATCTATATATATATTTTAATGCTCTGCAACATTTAGTCAACCTGTGCTATGGTTACACACCTCTTTGCTTAACATTGGTTCACCATTGAGTCCCAGTCATTGATTTTCCTAGAATTCTTTTCATTACAGCCCTGATTTGAAACAAAATGGACAAAACTGGGCAGAATGAGACTCGCCACGTCTTCACTTTAGCTTAATTTTCTCAGTTTTCAGCTGTTGGTTCTGAAATTTGCACAAGAGTAGATACTGATATCTCTGTTTCATTTATGGAGGATTTGCATCTCCTTCAACTGCCAGGTATTATCTCTACACTTAGTCTACAGCCACACCAGCTGCTCTGTGAGACTGTACTAATTACGAGTTCAGGTCACGTTGGATGTTTTGGAAAGGGTAGAGAGATTCTTTTGTAATTTGTTTGGTTGTGCAAGCATTGCAATTAAAACTACTATGCAAAAAATACTATACTATATATTTAAAGGATATAAAAGGACATTTAAAAATCCTAAACAAGTAAAAAAAATGTTTAACTTAAAATAAATGAATGAAGCATAGCTGTTAGCATGCTAACCTACCAACAGTGTTTGTTTTAAGTTACTGAAATAGTGAATTGACATTTAATAATTAGCACTAAACACAAAGAGCAACTCAAGCAGGAACCTCTAGGGCAAAAACTAAGCAAAAGTACTTCTTTGAATGGCCACTTGAGGCTGCTCCAAAAGCATGTTTAACGACTGGTACAGAAACTAAGCTAGCTAGCAAATGCTAGGTTGGGTTGACGGCAACTCCCCAAGCAATACTCTGTCATATCAATATGTTCACATCCATTGTCCATCATGGCAACAGTTAAAATGCCAAAAAGTCAATATGCTCCTTGCGCTAGCCTTGTGAAGACATCTCCATGGCTACATCTTTTATCGAGCACTGTCATTGTCATTGTCCATATTTCGTTGATCATTTTGAACTAGCTTTATGAAAACTTCGTTCAGTATCAGTTTTTGAGTCATTCATTCAATTCTAGAACAGAATTGAATAGAAATATCCTTCATTTTCCCTCACTGGAGAAATTTAGGTATTCTAGCATCAAAGTGACAGATGGATTCATTTACTCATTCATTCACCCAGCAAGGCACAACTTTGCAGTTCCCAAAGGTAGAATGCTGTCTCACATGATTTAACCTACCTTCTGCCACACATGGACAACTTTTAGAATCTTAAATTACTATGACATCAGTTATATGGTATTCTGGGCTAGCGGTAACATCAAATGTGGGCAATTTATTTTCCTTCTCTTGATGCAGTTGGCTGTCTTTTCACTGGAAACTACTCTGGCTACCACTTCTACAAACAGAAAATGCTGAATTCTTTTTGAAGTCAGCCATACGCAGATGTCAGTGCCAGGTGAAGTGCTTGTGGAAAATAGACCGTTGGTATAAAATCTGTTGATCTGGCTTTTTTTTTTATGTGCGTCTGTTTACAAATGTATGACATTTTAGGGCTTTCCTCTAATATCAGTGTAGCCAAATGGAGCCCTTTTAGTGCTTTCAGTTGCCAATTATCCACCAATGAAACCAAAAGGAAAAATCTAGGTCATGGAACTTTACTGTTACTGTATTTCCACCAAATAGCACCACATTCAACCGCAGGGTGTGACATTGTTTAGCATGAGGGTCACAAAGGCCCTTTAGCTAAGCTGCTGTGAGAATTGCTACATTTGGGTGGGTTTTTCCTTTTCTTTTTTTAGTTATTATATTTTTCGTGTGTGTCAGCTTCCTGTTGCTTGGGATAGATCAGCAGTGACACACAACTCAATTGAGAGGTTACTTTGGGGCAGGGCTTGATAAGTAAAACTCTGCTGGGATCCCTTTAGGGCCTTTTAAGGGAGAGAGTGAGAAGCTTCAGAGGGATGTTTCCCCAGTCTGTCGACCTTCCTGTCAAATAGTCAACAATTTTCCAGAACAGAAGCTGCTGTTCCTTTATGCCTGAATCTCTTGTGTTTTTTGCCTGTCTGTGTTTGTGAAGTAATGAGAGCAGTAAATAGAGAGACAGAAAGGAGAACATTTAAAAGAAAGTATGTTTACAGGAGGCAGGGAGTGCGATTGGATGCTAATATTTACAGCGATACAATGTCATTTGATGTGTTTATTTATGCTGAATGGGATGGATGTTTTGCTTTGTAGAAAATCATTTAGAATGATGTCAGCCTTCATGAACTCTTGGTTGAATTTTTGTGGGTTTGGCAGTCACTTCTGTGAGTAATATTAAAGCTCCACTCACAGTCTGAAAAATAAATGAGATGATTAAGAAACATGAATTCAGTTCAATTATACAGCGCCAAATCACAACAACTATCGCCTGAAGGCACTTTATATTGTAAGGTAGACTACAAACTGTAGGGAACCACAGAGTATTTACACAAACCTCTGGATTGGCTACACTTGAACTGTAAGAGAGAGAGAGAGAGTTTCTGTCTATTAATTTGGGTTTTATCTTGAAATTAACTGGTTTCGGTAATCAGGGTAAACTGTAGCTTTGTTTGCACACTATCTAATCATTTAACTTTTATTACTTGGGAAAGAAGAGGGGAATGTCTGGCAAGGCCAGTGACCGTGTAGCCTTGAAATGTTGCATCTGTTAAAGTTTTTGGGACCTTGAAAGTGTCAGCATTCTGACAGACTGGTCTACCCTTGGCTTCAGCTGCAGGTGCATGATATGCACCTAATTTTCTTTTGCTTGTTCTCCAGTTGCACTCATGACTTGTGATTTTATTTTTATACTGTGTAGTATTAATTCACAAGAAAATGATGGCTAAAGCTATAAAATAAAGGCAAAAATTGCAGTAAACTGGAATTTTTTTTGACATCCTAATCATTCAAGGCTCTACAACCATTAATACATTTAGTGTCTCTCCACCTCTCTATAGTGCATGTTTACGGTCTGGTGCAAAAAATGGTTTAGGTTTCTTATTTTTATTATTTATTTTTATTGTCTTCTTGGGAACTGTATTTAAATAATAAATATATATATATAATTTATGAATATAAACTTTACTATTTCATCCAAATATGATGACTTCTTGAGGACTAACTAGGTCACACAGATCTTTCTTGTGGGTCGGATTGAGGTTCACGTGGTACAGAAGGTCACCTGTTGATCAGGTCGGTGAGTCGACATCTGATACACTCAGGGTTCGATATCCTTGGACAAGATACTGAACCCTGACTGGAGTAACAGCGCTGTATGATTGCGTGTGTGAGATTGGGTTAATGAGAAACTTAGGAAGATACATTTTCAGTGCCCAGCTAGAGTAGAAAAGCACTATATGTTAGTAAATCGCCAATCCATAAAAGTTATGCATTAGTAGAATTCTTTGAACAACAGGTGGGTGGCAGCTAGGATGCTAGTTAGTTTCGTGGTTAATTGTACTAACAACCCAGCCAAGAAGTCAGTTATTCAGTTTTAGTGTGTGAAACTGTAATATTTTATTACTCTGACACTTTATTCTATCCAGGTAAAATCTCTTTGTTAAGAGTGACCTGGCAGCAAAGACAAGGGAAAAAACAGCATCCAAATTGGAGTGAAATTTCATTAACTATATTCTTAGTCCTTTGAAATTGACTTAAACTCCCTAATTGTAACACCTTCTGTCAGTTTCACGGAGGTGTTTCTTACTGTGACTGCACCTTGCTACCATCTCATCCAAAATATGGTCACTTCTTGTCTAAAATTCAAATGGCGGCAGCAATAGTGCTAAACCTGACGCTCCAAATGAGACTTTGGACGACCTTTAGCTTCAAAAGTTAAAATGACGCCTCTGGATAAATACGTTACATGCATTTGGTCAAAACCCAGTTAGATTCCACCTTTCAAAGTCATTCTCCTCTTTGAATGTCTGACATGCTGAGTCAGACAGATGTGGATGTGCTCAGTGCTGCGCAGCAGTTCAGTAGACGGATGATTGTGGCTTTTAACTGTCCTGATGATCCTATTTAATCTGACATCTTGTTTGCTTTTAGACGACGTGAGATCTGCTTAAACAGCAGATTGAGTGGCAAATGTCAGCTCACTCTGTCTTCTCATATACTGGAGCTCCAGACCTTTCAGCTCACAGCTTACCAGGGTTGGACGGCTTTACTGCTTCTCTTTTTAAACAAATAAGGAGTCCTGTGGTATTAAAGCATTTATAGCTTCTCCATGATTTTTACAAGGACTTTGAAACACATGGTTTTGTGGCTTGAGAGGGAAAAGTCAGTGTGGAAAACACATTTGTGTGGAAAATAATAACGTTCTAACACCTGGGTTGTGTCTGACACAAAGAGACTTTGTCTCTGCTGCTTTATAATGGACGGCAGGGCTGTGAGGCTTTATTAAGTCCAGTATTAGTTTGGGACTGTAGCTTCAAGGCTCCAATGAGCTGTGAAAAACTTAATGAGGAGAACAAAACATCCTGGAGCACTGTGCTGCAGCTTACCTGACACAGTGTTGTGCAAGCATACCGTGGCTACACCATATTGTACACATAGTATAGATGGAAAAATAGCTTTAAAAGCAGAGCCTCCACTTCCAGAGAGAACAGGGAAAACCATCCCTCCCCCTCATTTCCCAGCCTTCTCTGGAAAAAAGAAAGAATGAAACTGGATTTTTTTTTGCATAATTGTGCATTTATGTGACAGATTGCTCTCAAACACAAGTGTTTTAGGAACATTTTTCCCTTTCTTTATGCATTCACTTGGACCTTGTTGCTAGTTCTGTTATGTGTCTTCATTTTGGATGTTACGATTCAGAGCACAGTTACATATTTCACTTCAGGCCCTGAATCCACCTTGTTACTGCAAACGTAGGCTGAAAGAAAGCAGAGAAAAACAGAACTGAAAGCTGAGAGCACACACAGAAACCAAAGTCCCATCTGTTTCACCGTGGTTGGAGTTAACAGAAATCTCTGTGTCCAGTGTGAAGGAGCACTCTGTTGAGGGAAGACAAGAACTTTTTGATAGCCCAGAGCAATTACGTTCACATTGAACTCTTTCCAGATTTTTTCTGAGTAAGTGGAAAAAACTCCTTTTTTTGCCAAGCAGACTTCAGGCTTATTATGTTCCAAGTAAGTAATAGTAAAAATAGTCCTTAGCACATGATCTGATACCTGTTAATTCATATTACCAAGTAATGATGCTCGTGAGCAATCATTTGTGAATGTGTATAACTTTCCATCATTTCCTGACACTCAAAGGCAGTGAGTTTATTGCTGGTCAGTGGTATTCAGAGCAACTGGAGCTAGATTGTGTGACAGTCACCAACACAAGCCAGGAATGTCACGGCAGGTCACCCCACACAGCTGACAGTGGGGGGAATGTGTCCCACGTGTGCACACACTGTCATTGCACATTAGGTTTCTCACTGATCTTTCCACATGCACACGCTCTCCCTCTGGGACTGCAAGCATACCACAACGAGTAACTCGTTGCATTTTCCTCTGTTAGCGGTTGACTTAATCTCCTCCTGGTCGAAGACACCAAAGATGGAGGAGTGAAGCTTGTTAGCCTTCCACAGTCAGATTCTGTGAGGCTTTGACAGAATATGCAAAAAAACTACCCTAAATGGCAAACTCGACTCCTCCGTTTCACTGAAAAAGGAGCTACACAGACTGGACTTACGTAAAAGGCACGACTTGCTTCATAGATCAAGATGCCTCTCAGATGATAGACTGCTGTAAAACTAAACACGGCCTCTCATGCTTTTGTGTGTCTCCTGCCCGCTGGCTCTCTGAGGGGCGTGTCTGCCCTCCCAGGAAGCACAGGTCAACAGCAACCCTGGAAAAAACTGCCTGTTGTTTGTTTTCTTATCTGAAAGTTCAAATTACTGCCAATTCTGGCCTTCCTGTAGGGCTGTAGCTACACTTTGACACGGCTTAGACGCTCCAGTTGCTCCAGGGCAACTTCGAGCCTGGTGAGGGCTGCGTTTGAAATGTTTGGAAAGTGCATTTGGAATGAGCTCTGTGCGCAATAATTTAGCCTTAGTTAAGTTGTTACAGCTGTTGACATTGTTAAAAGAAGGACTAAAGCCAATTCCATGACCTCCTGCTTACATTATTTATGTTTGGCCTTTACCATCATTCCATGAATTCACAGCTGAAGGCCAAGAGAGATGTGAGAGCACATTAACATAGCCAACTGACATACTGCATATAATGTGCTTAAATTCGTGGTACAGTTGCAGCATTTTAATTCTACTGTCAACTGATAGATCTGATTAATTTCAACTGATTTTGAACTTTACAGTATTACATTTAAAAATTTGTGATAACCTGAATTTCATAGAGGGGGGGGGGGGGGGCAACTGACATATGAGGGTGTTTTCAACAGGAAGTGCACTTCACATGCAATCAGAACCAGTGTCCTGTATTGCCAAACAGCACAGAAGGACACATAAATCAAGTTTAAGGAAACTGAATTAACATCTGAAACATAGCCAAGGAACAGTCAGAAGCACTACTTTTTTCTCTGGTCATGAGATCTGCTAAGTTATAGTCATGGTAAAAGGTTGTTGGGGGCCCAAACTACAAGGATTCTCTGTGGCTTCCAGTAGGAGGCAGTGGGCTGCTGGCATCGGTCATGGAATAGAGACAGACTCACTGGTGTCAGTTTTAGGAGAGCTGAAAGCGGCTCTGGACGAATTGATTTAAATCTGTCAGACATGCGGCGAAAGTCCCACCATCCATCCTGGGAAAGGAGCATTACGGGCAGTAGCCAGAGAGATGCCTCAAGCAGAAACTCCCTGTCATGTGTGTTGAAGACAGAAAAAGATGATGAGGCACTCTGAGAGTGTGGGAGAGCAGCAGGACAGGAAGGAGAGAGACAAAGTGCTGAAAGACAAATCAGTTTTCACAAGCAGAAATTAAGAGGCAGATAAAGTAGAGGGTAAGGGGAGAGGAGAATTGGATTCTCTCTCCTCTCACTAAGCATCGATCAGTCGTGGTTGGGTTCACGCTTGGCAGCAATTTGTTTAGATGAAGCGGCGTGTAAGGTGGGACCTGTTGTTGCAGCAGGCCTCTGGTTTTAATTTTTGGCCTTTAAAAAGGCTGTTTCTGCCAATTCACCGACATGATGCATGAGCCAATTTATACTCACATTGTTTGGAGAGAAACATATGTGTCACGGTATTAATATCCTAGAGCTAGATATTGTTTCCCCCACTGTTGCTTCTCTGCTTATGTTGGCTGACTGCATCATGGCTTTACAGAGTAAGCACAGCCCCTGGTGGATCATTGTTCTCATAACAACAGACCTGATGATCAAAAAAGCTGACAAATGGACTTTTAAGGAAATCCCCAAGGATTTTAAAAAAAGCTTTGGGTTGACATCAGGAACAGTAGCTGAAATAGCGGAGATTGTATTCCAGAGTGGAGATCAGTGTGTGGATTCCAGGCTTTGGATTAATGTCCTCTGTCTCAATAGCTGATGGGTTCGTTTAAACAAAGCTAAAATGACTGCATCGCTCCAGTGACGCTACTTAGTCCAGTTCCAGCATAGTGAATCTCAGTGGAAGCCAGTGAGTCAGAGCGTGGGTGGGGTGGAGTGGGGGGGCAGGGGGAGACCTTTGGGGACCCATTTTGCTCTATGTCAACCACTTATACTTTTTCATTTAAATGACTCCCTCTTTTCCTCCTTTCTGTAAATAGAATGTGACTCAGAGATAACGTTCTTGTGCTCGCCTCTCCATCAATCATATTTCCAAATCTCAAGAAGGTAGAAAATTATAAAGGGAGCCACCTGCTGCAGCCGAAGGTCCACACGAGAGCTGATCTCTGGTCTTTAGCTGCCTTGTTTTTAAGGTCGTGTTGTCTCAATTCTTAGAATTCCTCAGGAGTCTTGTGTGTAGCAGTATGGTAGGAAAAATCACCCTCCCTGAAGACATTTGCAGGCTTCTTGCTGTTTGCCTGTCAACATTAATGATAAAAAGAAAACCTCCCGTATATGCATTTTCCTGCGTTATATACATAGCCTGTGAAATCACAAAAAAATAATGATGAGATGGTTTTTAATCAAATTAAAATAACAGGAAACTTGTGATAAACTATGGAAAACAAAATCTGCTGAGATCACACTGGCACTGTTGACAGGCTGTGTTTTGTCAGGTTCAGTCCATTGGCTTAACTATTTTATCACAGACAAACACGCGGGCGATCTCTCTTGATGGGGAGCCCGGTCTCCTGCTGACTGCTGCCTTGTGCTCTAAGCTGGTACATTGGGCCGGAGGTCTGAGTGGCTGGGTGACCTCAGACAGTAGGAATGTTTTGTCTGGACTGTCCACAGCAGGGCTACCGGTCTGATGTCGGTGGAGCAGCAGAGCTGAGAGCCAGCGGGACTTTGAAACACTCAAAGGGTGAAAGTATCAAAAATTGTGGTTGGTTAGAGGAGGATTAGATCTGCCTAATTTTCACCAATACTTCTTAGCCAACAGGCTTCAGTTCATCTCAGGTTGGTCAAAACATACCTTCTTAGATGAGCCCTGGCTAGATGTTGAACAGGCACTATGCAAGGATCTAGAGATTTCAGACCTACCATTTATTAGCTCAAACATCAAAAGACATGAATGCTTTAAAAGTATCAACATCAGCTTCTCTCTGACAGCATGGTGGGAGTTTCTAAAAATAACGGAGTCTTCATTAATCCCATGCAAACGTACACCTATCTGGAATAACCCTGACATATTACAAAACAATAATATGATTAATTTCCCAGAATGGAGTTGTAAAGGAATTAAATACTTAGAACATATATTAGAGGGAACAGAATTTATTCCATTTGACAGACTAGTTGCACAATATGGGATCAACAAGAAAAGATTTTTAGAATATCAACAAATTAAATCCATAGTAAAAAAGAAATTTAACCTCAGTCAAGTTGAATTACAAACACCACCAAGTGCGGCACATTTCCTTACTCTTAAATCCCCCAAATTATTATCTAAAATATACAGAACACTTTCTAAATTAGATGAATCAATATCCCTTCCTATTGCAAAGTGGGAAGCAGATTTATCAGTCAGCTTAGACCAAAACTTCTGGTCTCAGGTATGCTTAAAAACCTTTAAATTGATTAAAAATCCCAGTCTGCAATTAATACAATACAAAATACTACATAGAGTGCACTATACAGGTCATCGGATGTTCAAGATGGGCTTTACATCTTCCAACAACTGCTCACACTGTCAGGGCAATACACCAGACAATTACATTCACGCTCTTTGGTTCTGTCCACCAGTGCAGAAGTTTTGGCGCGAGATATGTGAAGACTTATCAAAGTGTCTGAAATGTAACATTCCAACTTCCCCCTTAGTGTGTTTGTTGGGCAGCTTAGATAATGTCACTTCAGAAAAGAATATCGCCCATATGGTTTTCACTGCCCTATGCATAGCCAAGAAAACTGTCCTCATGAACTGGAAAAATAAAAATAATCTTAATTCTAACCAATATAGAAATTATCTATTAGATTACATTAGTCTTGATACAGCCTCTGCCACCACATCAGATCAATTGCTCTGGGCTCCTTTGATCAGCTCCATCACCTAGTGGGGGTGGGGGGTCATAGTTTGGTCCCGCCTTCACTGTTGTGATTGGTGTGGGGGTAGGGACAGGCTTAGGGCGTCGGGGGGTTCCCCGAAGGCATCTTCCTTGGGGGGCTCAACCCGGGGTAGCGGTCATGTCCGGTTAGGGGCTCTTTTGGCTCTCGGGTGACTGTTTCCTCGTGGCTGCGTGCAGCGGGGCTAGGGGAGGGTCTGTGCTGACGGACGTGGGTTACTGACCTGGTAGCCTGTCTGCCCCTGGGTGGGTCCGGGATGGGCGTGAGGTTCTGGGGGCGCTCCGTCTCTGGGCTGGGGCCCGGGCCGGGCCTCGGGGCCTTGGGTCTTGTTTTGTGTGTTGCCGGGGTTGTGGGCGGGTGGGTGCATGGGGGCCCATCCCTGGCGCAGGGTGCCGCCGGTGCGTCGAGCCGCCTGGGGGACTCTTCAACTGGTGGGGGAGATTGTCACACCTTGCAGGAGCTTTCCTCTCCTCAGGAACTCTCTGCAGGAGGGGGAGATACAGGAGAGGTGGAGGAAGATCTCAGCCTGGGCGTCTATTGTCTCATGTAGTCTGGAAGATGAGTGGATGGTGGGGTGGGTGCAGTTTTCTCTGTGGTGGGGTTGGGTGGACTGTCCCGGGCTCTGTGGGGCCGGGGAGCGCTGCTGCACTGGGCCCCGGTCTGGATGGGCCTGGGCCCCCTTTCCCTGGCGGGTCGCGGAGTATGGGAGTGCCTACTGGGGTCAGCGGGGGAGCTGACCCCAGGGAGGGGTCACCTGCCCCTCCCTTCCTTCCCTCCCCATCTCCAGTTGCCTCCCTCTTCCCGCTCCACCACAACCACCCACACATGCAGGGCCTTGGAGTAGGGGTATGTCACCAGGGTGCAGAGGAGGCTACCGTCCCCCCCCCCCCCCCCCCCCCCGTCCCCTTCTGGCTGCCTCTGCCTCAATTTTATCCCACAACTTAGACATTCACATTACTCACACTCTCATTACACATACATATAGGATCTTGGGGGAGGGCACGATACACGGAGTCCAAATTACCATCAGGGTGTACACCTCACCCCTGGCGTCGTTGCCCACCTCTCAATTTTGAATACACGTAGACATTGAGGGCTAGCAGGAGGGACCATGCGCTTACCTGCTGCTCTCTGGCAGGTAGCTCCATGCCCTCCTGGGTTTTAATTGCACCTTAGAACACACATGCATCAACACTACAATGAGCGGGTGGAGGGAGGTTTGGAGTCTTCTCTCACCCCCGTTCTCTGCCTCTCGGCCTGGGGCTCGGTCACTCAGGCACAGCTGGCTGCCGGCGGAGCTCACGGGCGCGTCACTGCAACGCCCCCTGGCTTCTGCTCCGCGGCTGCTGAGTGAGCCCTCATCTGGGACTCTCCTCAGCTCTTTCTGGGACAGTGGCGCGGCTGCCCCTCTGTTGGTCTTCCTTGGTCTCTTGTGTTCTGGGGGCCTCTGGATGTCTGGAGTTTTGATCTCCTCCATACCTGCTTCATACCCTGGAGGACGGGGCTGTGGCCCCCCCACACTCCCTAGCAGATCGTTACATGGAGAAACCTTTGGAATGCAAGCATGCTGATCCACACAGGTATGCACACGGGTGTACACACGGGTATTCACAGACGCGGACTACAGCTTTCTTTGCTGCTGCCTCAAAGCACATTGTGCGCTGTCTATCTTGCGTGCTGCACAATATCGTTTATTATTTAGTATCTACTGATATCTACTGCTAGCTAGTTTATTGTGATGGTGCCATTATTTTTATTATGTTGCTCTTTGTTGTTTGCTTTCTCTTCTGTTTTTTTTCTCCATACAGGTGACCCAGGTGTTTTGTTTTTTTTGTTTGTTTGTTTTTTCTTCCTTCCCCCCCTTCTCATCGTCTCTTCTCCCCTTTGGTTTTCTTTCTCTCCCTCTCTTTCTTTCATTCTTTCTCCCTGTCCTATCCCCCAGTCATGTCTGTCCCGTTTGTAGCAACTGAAAATAAAATAAATTCATAATTATAATAAAGGTCAATCAAATGGACCAATATGGCAAGGCCATGATGATCCACTTGGTAAAATAAATCCGCTTGGCATCTTTCTTGGCCTTAACACAACAATTCTGATGGCTAAAGATCCAAACGGGACACAAAAAAAGAAAAAAAAATTGTGGTTGGTAAAGTTGTATGGAACAATAAGAGGCCACATAGGAAATAAACAAACTATCAAAGTGGTATCACTGAAAAACAGCTGTCCACGTGCTGCTTTGTAGCCACACAGTTGCACCTAATTTTGTTGCTGAGAAACAAGTGTTTGCTTAACCTGATCAGCAATGAAATTTCAACTGCATCACTACAGGGGAGGCAAAGCTGTCTGTTGTGTTTTTGTAGCTTATTGCTCATGGAGCAAGCACAAAAGTCTTTACCTATAGTAAACATTTATGTAGCACAATCAAATGTAATCCTATTGGTTCAGAGGAAATATTTTCCATTAGTGATCATTCGAGGTGACTTTGGTCTATATGAGATTTTCAGGATACTGAAAACATTAAATGTATAGCAGAAATGCCATGGCAGAAAAAAGTAATATTTATGAGGTCTTTGGACAGGATCATCTTTATCATCTTCATGAGAACTTTTATGACCTCAGAAATGAAAATATTTTGAAAGCTCGGGGTTATGAATGTTTTCAGAAATAGCAGAAGCCACTGAAGCTAATTTTTCAAAGGATGTAAAATTGAAAAAAAAAAAACCAACCAACAACATAAAAATGAACATTTCAGTCCTGAAGAGGTGATCCAGCGTAACACCAACGACTTGCCTTCCATGACATCTATCACAAGATCCATTTGAAGGCAGCTTTACACAACTTTTTATGACCACAATGGCCAGTCTGTGTGTGTCTGTGTGATGTGATATGATTTATTGTTTGACCAGTCTCAGAGTGTCAGCAGTTACTTGACCAAAAGCTATTTAAAAGCAACTGTATTGTATTACTATTACTGTGGTCTTAAGTAGTTCTTTAAATCGTTGTCTCCAGCTCTTCTGAAAAAGGAAAGGTTTAAAGGCAGCAGAAGTAATCTGGAAGGCATGCATTGCAATGATAAACTCATCACAGATGGACAGATAAAGCCAACAAGTGACTGTGACTGTTAGCGAAAGGTCAAGAGAAATTTCCCTTACCAGGCCTTGACAAATAAATCTTAGCAATTTACAGGCTGTCCTGTGGCTAATAAATGCTCGTGTAGCTTGGCAGGATACTTCTAAAGCCAGAGCAGCACAAACTGAACAGGAGTTCTGCCTAGACATTACAAAAGCCCTGCTCCTCATAACTCTCATTCCTTTTCGAAACGAGTTATGAAACACTGCTAGGGGCTGAGAGATTCATCCCTGTGTAACCTTGAAAAGCTGAAGAGTGTGCGTTTGACATTGTAGCCTGTATTTGTTCTAGTTTGTAACCGCATGAGCAGCTGCAGGCCTTTTTTCTTTTTTTACATTTCTCTAAAATATTTGAAAATATAACATAGGAAACTGCACTGATCCAAATGCCAGGAACTAAATACTTAACAGGATTTTAAGATGCTTGAACCTCTGAACAGTATGTGTTTTATGCTTTTATGTATTGTATTTAGTTAAAGTTCAAAGCAGGTATTTCTTAGACAACAGCCTTAGACAATGTTTTCTAGATTTAATATAACAAAATCTTCAACCTGACTACAAACCTCTGGCTCATTTTTAATCATACTGGTAACACACAAACACTTTTTGCTCATTTTCTGGTTTATTTTCTGAACTTAATCAAGATTATGTTCTGACTTAAAATATTGTAGCTAAGCTTAAATGCAGGCAGCATGGTGTGGAGGTGTAGACATTAGTCTAAGAAATATGCTTTCTCTTAGAATTTTAGGACAAATGTGTAGTTACTGCTAGTAGTTAGCTTACTTTGATTAGATGTGGATCTGACATCTTCACAGTGATGGTGAGGTTTCAAACTAAGAAAAGAACTTCATGTATTCTCATCTGTCTAGAAATACAACATATTTTGATTCTGGCTAGCACGTCCTTTTTTTTTTTGCTCCTACTTGTACTAAGCTAACTATCCTGATGTTGTGTCTGTCACCAAGAGTTTGCCAAAACTATGAAGCCGAGTATTATGAAACTTATTGGAGGAAGAACCTATAAAATGTTGGTGTGAATACCAATCACCTCTTGTACTCTTACTCTTACTCTTAGAGTATCTTCGTTCCTTTCGTATTGTCACAATGTGTGCAATATTTATGTTTAACTTTAATGTTACTTGTTTTAAAAACTAAAGGTTTCATAACTGTAACAAATAACTCTTTCGCAGCTTATTTGAGTGCAGCTGTGGATTAATTTAATCCATATTAACTTTGACATGGTTGCCCATTGCAACTAGTGCAAAAACAGGCTGCACTGATGAGCTGGGTCATGCTCATCGGTGCAGCCTGACTCAGTCTGACTAGGACGTATTGACTGTTTGCTGTTTATAAATTAGACTGCAAACCTCTCTGTGGATAATTGCAGTGACTCTGAGCTGGACCTCCAGCCAGGTGACCAGTGCAATCACCTTCTTGTGCCCTGGAAGTTGGAGGTATTGCACATTTGACCTCTTGCTGACCAGCTGATCACAGCAACTACTTGCAGTCAGTCACCAAATGTAAAAAAACAACAAAACAAAATCCCTGTTAATCTCATTGACAGAAGCATAGCAAAGCATATACTGTGCCTTTCTGTGTGGAGTTTCCCTGGTCTTCGTCAGAACCCCATCAAGGATCTACTGCACCTTTCATTGTGTCAGCTGGAATATATTCTAGCCCACCCACAACCATAAGTTGTATAAGTGGTTAAGAAAAAAGATGAATAGGTGGAAAGCTGATTGGTGTATTAGTATGTATACCTAGAAGTATAGGGTCTTCTGTTTAAAGGTCCTTGTAAACATCCTTCAGTTGCAATGCCTGGCTTTTCTTAAGGGAACATGTCATAGTCACAAGTGATGGGAGTGGAAAGAGTTTGATGGGCACAGATCCAGAGCGCTACTGATGTCAGCCAAAGCAAGCAGTCAAACACTTTATACGCAAGAAACACTCAGCTGTGCCCTTCTGTAAATTCACAAAACATGCTTGCATGGGTCTTTTTTCTTGTAAGACAAGTATGGAAACAAATTCTCTAGAAGTACTCCGAAATCTCCTTCAACTGCTTCCAAGAGCTGCACACTCTTGAACACACTCTGAAAAAACACACACACTCGAATATACACAGATGATTGAATTCTCCTTGACAGTAAAGAACAGCAAGACTCCCATTTCCCCTGCTGCCAAAAATGTGTCAGTCATTTCCTCCAGACGTCCTTTATTATGTGCAAGAGGCCATACAAGAGCTGAATCAAATAATAGCACTGCAACAAGGCCACCCACTGTCTGAGCGGAGATGGAGGCTAACTGATTACTAGTGGGTGGATTGATTTGCCATCATTTATTTTGTTTAATTTCTCTTTGGTAAACGCCAGTCCATTTCCTGTGGCTTTTACCACAGCCTGTTCTACTGGGTATCGGCAGGGCTTCTTTAGTAGTTGATGTTTAAGCTTACGACAGAAGTCAATGCGGTTTATTGACTAAGGATTGCTATTGATTTAGTCGCATGAGGCACTGATTATGTAGTGACTTAGCCAAGTTAGTCTCTCATCAGTTTCATTCTGATATTAAAGCTTTTCAGCAGATTTTAGGAAGTTATTAATACTGTGAGTTCATTATGTTTGGGGAAGTAGATGTTTGATTTGGGACATAGCACTGGGAGTGTCTTTTGCTTTTTGTTTTCCTCAATTTGGCAGACTAGCAGCTGTTATTTTTTGCTTGTGCTGTGTCTCTGTTGCTTGTGCCCACTGAAGGAGAAAACACAGGTTTATTGCATTTTTAGAGTGCCTGCAGATATGAAATAGCACATCCAGTAATCATTCCTCTTCCTGTGGTGCAAGCTTTAGCATGCTGGGCAAACAACTTCAGTTTACATGGATAAGGTAGCCAGGATTTGTATTTGTTTTTTATAAATTGGGCAGTTTTGAAAGCACTTCAGCTATTTCATTTTTTTCCTAGCCTAGCTTGTCATACTGGGAGGGCTCTGTTTTTTTTCTTACTTTACAAATTAGATTAGAGTTTTAATGTACTTAGCTAATCAAATACATTTTCTTTAAGGTAAACAGGTATGAAAGAGCAAATTTTGCTAATGGGGACCTACACTCAGGGTACGTGAAAGTCTTTACCCTAGCACAGGGCTCAGCAACCTTTAACACCCAAAGAGCCATTTGGACCTGGTTTCCACGCAAAAGAAAACTCTGGGAGCCGCAAATACTTTTTGACATCTAAAATGAAGATAACACTGTATACGTTGTTTTTTACCTTTATGCTTTGTGTGAACAACTAAGGTGTGTTGCTTATGAAATCCATGAAGTGCTACAGAGAAAATTACATTTTATTTATGTAATTAACACATTTTGAACTCTTAAAGAAATATAACAAAAGGAACTAAAATGATCCATGTAGCAAACAAAAACTGCTGTGAGCCGCCACCCTTATATCGCCTTTGGGCTTTTTGGAGCCTTGACCTGGCTTTTAAAAATAATTGGAAAAAAGCACTATGCTGCTAAAAAGAAAAAAATATTTACAAAATTCTGCCTAAATATGTATTTTACCTGGTTAATGTGTGTGGCGGGGCGTGGCCTGCAGCGCTGCTGCAGGTGAGGCGGACGTACCTGAGCGCACCCGCAATCACGCCTCGCCGCCTTAACGTCTGTGCCATCTATGCTGTTGTGTTGGTGTGTGTCGGGCTGTGAGCTGAAAAGCTACAGCCGGCTGTATGCGTACAGCAACTGTGTGTGAAAAGTGGTAGATGCTGAAAAGCATGTTCATGGAAACATCGTCGGGTCTGCCGTGATATGTTTACAATGGGACTTCTGCTCCTGAACCTCTGCGCACAGCGTCTGTAAATCGGGGCTATACGGAGTCACTTTCATCTTTACGCAGGACTGTAAGCTGTCATCTGTGAGGCGTGAGCGGTGTTTGTTTTTAACATAGTTCCCGGTGGAGAATAGCTGCTGACATAATGTGGATCCGAAGATCCATAATTGGCCTACTTGGGGTTGAAAGTCTCGATATATGCATGGCGTTTCGGCGGGTATACCGGCTTCCGCGAGTGTGACGCTTATTTTGAGTGATGAAAAAAATTATAGAATATATATTTTTTTGTATTTCAATATCACAATAATCTTCCAATTTAGAACTACAAGTTAAAAAAGAACTAATATAAATAAAATACACTTCAGCTAAATACTTCTAATTTATTTTCACAAACCAATAAGGACTAAAGAGCTGCATGTGGCTCCGGAGCCGCAGGTTGCCGACCCCTGCCCTAGAAGGAGTTTTTCAGAAGACCGTATAAAAGATGGACGTAGTTACCACAATTTCACCCATTGGTTTTAGGAGCTTCGGTGTTTTAGTTGCTGTCAAGTCAGTTTTTTGGAGCCGGAAATATCTGGACAACAGGGTGGAGTGCAAAGTTATCCGCTAACGCTAGCTAGCTTAGTTAGCAGCTACATCCACAAACTGTAAAGGTGCCACGGACACACATGTCTGCTGGCTGGGGCTAAGAAACAAAATAAAATATTAAAATTTCCCTCACAAACTTCTTGGATGACCATCTTTACAGTAATTGCTATATATAGGTTTGCATGTATACATACTTCATCTCCTCCTTAAAGGGTTGGACAATCTAAATGAAACTTTGCATGAACATATCACACATTTAACTATTATTGGTTAAATAATACGATTTTACAAAAGATTTATTAGAAATCCCAATTCCCATGATATGCGTTAATCCAGATCATAAAAGGTATAAAAAAAACTTTCGATAGGGACCAAAACTGTTTGGGTTTTTTTGGTTTTTTTGTACCAGCGTCTAAAATATGCTTTTTCATCTTTTTTTATGCTGTGAAGCTTAACATGGGAGTGGGTGGGGATTGACTCTCCTTTGAAGCCAGCCTTTTGTGGCCCCTGCAGTCTGTTAGCGTTTCCTGCAATGGCCTCATTTTATTTTAGCTCCGGAAATTGTTCCTTAATAAACAATAACAACTATTTTCTAACATGACTGTTTTTGACTGCCCCCTGGTGATTAAAAAAGAAGAAGTTTACTCACAGTCACAGTAATTTTAGTAGTTTTTGGTGACTTAAAATTCCAGATTTATGTTTCTTTGTTCTGCTAAAATTACACAACTTGTAAAATACTTTCCCATCTATTTCAGAAGAATATCCCTTTGTACTCCAGCTACAGTGTGTTGCTGGAGCGTTACGCTCACAGAAAAACCCTTGTTTTCATACAGCTGCTACATGTGCAATTAGTACAAAGCTAGTTTGTTTAGGATTTAGAGCAAGAGCTGTTTTATCCTCTTATGTATTTGTGGATGCTCTGAGTGAGCACTGGCTAAACTTGGGAATTACTACAGGGATCTGGGGGTGGTGCTGGGATTCTGTGTCACTACATGGGCATGCACACGCATATACATGTTAAACGTTCACTTGCTTCTACTCCTGCTCTCTTGTCTGTATCATCTGTACAAACTACTTCCTAATGTCAATCTTTTGGAGCAGGCTGATTGATAGATACTCTACTCTGTGTCACGATTCGCTGGTTTGTGACCAAAGTCTTTGTGGCAGATTCTTCACCCAGTCTTGGGCAAAAGAGAAGGTGGAGGAAGAAAAGGAGGGGCCAAGGGAGGGGTTTTGCACGAACAGATGCCGGCACACACAGGATGTTTGTGCGTGTGTGTAAATGAGTGTGTGTGCATGCACATGGTGTGTCACAGGAACCAAAACAGAGGAGAGTCCCGGTCAGCAGACCTGCAGTAGCAAGAGGAAAGTGATCAAAGTAAGCCAGAAAAGACTCTGTACTACTCAGACGTCAGTCACAGGAATTTAGTCAGAGACACCATTGGTCCTGTCGTCATTTGAGGGGAAGGAGTCCAAGCTCTTGAATCAGCATCAGCATTGCCAGTATCTGTTATCATCACCATTCAAAAGGAGGCCTAACAGTGACAATGAGCAACCCTAGGTCTATCCAGAATGAGATTACGTCTCTAAAAGGTATTTAACATTCAGTTTTTGATTTACAGAAAAAGTGCCTATCGACAGGCTAACATACCAGGCAGCAAAGAATGAGGGTCACATTTGATTGTATCAGTCTATCTATAGGAAGGGAGGGGTGTCATTGTTTGAAAAGCAGTGGAAGCTCAGGCATGTTTAACTAGCCGCTCACAATTGTATTTTAAACTGAGAGATACCATTTTACCGTTATAATAATCTTACCTGTGTTCGGCTGTTTTAATATCTGCCTGTCTGTGCTCCAAAATGTGTGCCATTGTTTCACCGTCTGTTAAACAGATAAATACTGAAGGAGTAAAGCAGGCTGGTATTTTGATAGACACACTTGGACCTCACATTTGCCATGCAAACCCTCTATGCAAACCTGGAATATCCATTTTCTTGGCTTATCTAAAATTAATGGTGAAACTGTGCTTAATGATTACACAGGCTGGGCTTTATTTTTGTACAGTAGCTCCGTGAAAGAGTGATGGAAAATGTAGCACAGCATTCTTTGACTATCACGCAAACCAGGGAATACGAGGAATGTTGTCCACCTTTTCTTTCGCCATGCTTCTTGCTTGTTTTCAGTGTTTGCTTCCTTCCATCACAGTAAATCTTTCATAGTTGCATCATTTCAGCATGCGACCTGTCAGGTTTTACCTTTCTGAACCAGTTATTCACACGTGCTGCGTGTAGTTTCTGTTGATGAATGACTTAGAGTTAGCGTAAACTATGAATGGCCATATGCTTGGTAAACTGATAGTAACAATGAAGAGGAAGACAGTGACCAGAAAGATAATAGAGAAGAGTTTTGCAACTTCTTAGCTCAGCATGTTAAGTATAACCTGAAAAACAAGTGCATTTCTTATCTGTCTTTAAACAGGGCTTTATATACGTAAATGCTTCATTAGACAGGCTAATAGCAGACAGATAGGTGCAGTAAGTCACCTTCTGTTTATTTGCTTAGAACACAGTCTTTTTTCTTTATAGGCTTGGATGAAAACTAGAGCACAACCACAAGAGAGGCAGTTCAAACAAACATGAGTGCTGCCTGGCCTGATGTGGTGGCAAATAGAAACAGTGTATGAATATTTTTGTATGCAGAACAAATGCAAAATGCAGAATTCTAGCAGTTTGCTTTTCTTCTTTAGAGTTTATGTTTTATGTTTTCATTTGTTTCAAGCTGTTAGGGTTGGAAAAAATGGTAGGGGACTGAGGTGTTCAGCATTGATTTTCTGTTGTAAAAGGAGCACCATGCTGACTAAAAAATATATCTAATTATATCTAATGAAAAACAGGAATGGTTCTAGACATCCCTCTCCTGTTCAAGTTTTTTATAGGAAGTGTCTTTAAGCATGATTTTACCAAATTACCAACAGTATGTATGATCAGAGCTTTACACATTCTTCCCAGCTCTCAGCTCTTTCAGCTTCTCCCATAATAAATCCTTTTGTAATTACAGCTGTGCCACTGTCTGACACTTTGGTTCTTTCTTTAGACGGCCTGTGTGAGCTTTCACACAGTCACACTAATAGGAAACTACTGGATCCCGCTGCAATGCAGAAATTGCTTCCACTTATGTGGACAGAGTACCTCAGTGTGTGACGCTCAATCATCAGACTTTTTTATCTGTGGCATTAAGACACTTGGAACAGTAATGTCACACTGCTGCATAGAAAACAGGCCCGTTCATGCACAGTACGCTACCAGGAGAGATCAGTGCAAATGAGAGCTACAATTCCAAGAAGCTGTCATAGGTTCAGGCAGTGTGATTAATGTGATCTCAACGGTAGGCTTTCTCTCTCTGTGCGTCTGAGTCTCTCCATCTCATCTCTAGATTGATTTCGGCCTTAGTTTGCATTTCCTGAAGGAGTCATGCAGCCATAAATTCCCCCGTTTTACTTCATGACACATAGCCACAGACTATGTGTGCTTATGAGGATGAGAGCCGTAGGGCTGTCTCCTGCTCTGATAAATTATTTTCAAGTCTTGTCTCTTTTGTTTTGGGTTGTATTGTATTTTTTTGGGGGTCAGATCTTGCAAGAATAGGTAATGAGTTGAATTCCATAAAACCAGAACACTGTGCGTGCAGTTGCACTGCTCTGTCTGGCTTTTCAAGCGGATATGCAGTTCTGTATGAATTGGTAGTAGCGTGACTTTACAGGGTTGCCAGCTGTCAAGTATCAGATTGGGTGGGTGGCATGGTTAACCTCAGCAGGTTATGAAACAGCTAAATGTACTGCCGTTGTTACCAGGAAACATATTGCAATGCTGTTTTAGTTGCTAAAAAACACAAGCAAACGCTTATAGAAGTGTAGTGTATAACAAATATATGCCAGCCATAAAAGGAATGTCTACACAGGAAGCGATTCACTTGTTGCCTTGTAGCCATTTGTATTGGACATTCCAGGGTCTGGTTGCCTAGGTTACCCTCTAATGTATTTACCTCGCTTCATATGCCAGCATACTTCAGACATTCATCTAGAAGCTGAAAGTTTAACTCAGGACACCCAGTTCACATTGCCCACAGTCTCTTCTCCCGTTGCGAGAAGTCACTGACTCTCTGTGGTCTCTGCTCGTTTTCTGTGTTGACGCTTGTTTAATGTGTTTTCCTCTTATACACCTCTAAAGACCGTAAAATTTACATACTAACGATTTTAGACATCATGATAATTAAGGTAGACATGCACGCTCACTCTGTAGTAGTCACTGCTACAAATACTGTCTTTGAATTTAGGCATGAAAACTGAAAAAAAAAACAGAAATATAAGAAGAAAAATTGACCAGACTTACTGAGAGGGACTGTGGACTCATCAAACTTTATTCGAAATATGCTCACAACCACCCAGCATATGCTTTCCTTGGGGATCTGCCAAACCTGGTAGTTGCCACCGATCCACAGTGAGGCCTTTCCCAACCCACAGACTCTGGCCTAGCATGCTGCTACATTATCAATAAATGTTTGTGTTTTTGTTTGAGGTGCTTGCTCATTTTAATCTGTCTAACCTAACCTATTTAACCTATTTAACCTTTTTTCACAAAGTACTGGCTTTCATCTTTATTTATTTGTATTTATTTGGCATTAAATTTGTGTGGAAGCATGAGAGTAGTGAACCCTGCTAATTAGCATAAGCCACAAGACATTGCTAACTCACGTATCATCCTATATGTAGTTATCAAAACTATTTTTGGCCTATATTTACATACATGTTCTTTACACCAACACGAAATATACTCTTTATTTTACAAAAAAGCTCACATAAGCTGTGTGTATTCCATCTAATGCTAGGCTAACAGGGCAGTAGTGTTCATGCTATAAGCTACTGCGATGATACAAACCCCAGTTTCTCCACCATGGCTGTCATATAATAATATATATATAAACTGGGTTCTCCTCTCTTTTCAGTAACACACATATTCATATTTGTCACCTGAAACCTTCTGTTTACCAAAATAGCAACAAATAGCAGCAAATAAAAGAAGACAAACAAGGTGATTGCATATCAGTAATGTAATCAGAGAAGGTAAGTTAGTCGTTATCTGAAAAGTGCTGTTTCAATTAAGAGAACTAAAAATGTTTGATTAAATCTCGACGTTCCCTTTTAAAGTGCAATGACACATATGGTTAGCGATGCCAAAGTGCAAATTAACAACTGTTAAATTGGTATTCATGGCATGTCTGATGGTGACCTCAGTCTATTTTAACCCATCATAATACTTTTAATAAAATCATATCTTAATGCTGCAGTTCACACTGATTGTTTCACCAGCCAATCCGGTCACACATCACATATTTATGAATACAGAAAGCTTTTATGACATTTAGTTGAATACAAATGTTACACAATAATCTCAAGTTGAGCAACAATTTCTTAAATGTCTGCTATGCTCAATCTGTGACAACAAAATACAATAACTGTTTCATTCAAGTATACTTATGCAACATTGGTCTCACTGCTCAAAAAAATCAAAAAGGTGGTCAGCAACCAAGTTTACACTCCAGTCACCTGAGAAAAAGTGAGAATCAGCACAAGGTCCCTGCATCCTGCGACCCCCTGTCCTCCATTGTCTGAAGGAAATACCTTTTGTAATGCAGGAAATGTTCTTAGTATTGCAAATCTGCTTGCATTTCCAACGTGTTTCAAGAAAAAAGAGATTGAAACGGTTTTTATTTCAAGCTTTGTCTACCAGCCGGCTAAAACACCAGAAGAGCCTGCACACAGTCGTTCAGAGATGAAATGTTTACTTTACTTTGTTCTTGTCTGTAGAGACTGACCGAAAATGTTAGGGGTAAGCTTATAGAGGGATTGAACAGATCCCTTCCTTCCCCTTGTTCTATAAGCAGTATGGTCTCTATAGTGTCTGGATGGGCCATGCTCCACACTGTACACACATGAATCGGTTAGAGGAAATTCCATGACCTGCTTGTAGGTATTTTGGGAATTACTTCTCACTCATAACCTTGCATTTATTTCTTTAATTTCCTTTTCTTTTGTCCCTGACCCTTTCTGGACAGATTGCATCCGCATTTCTGAAATGTAGCGTATGCTTACGTACACTGATTTTCCTTCTGTTCCACTCTGCAGTTTCTCTTTTTTGATGAGAAAAAAAACCAGTGGCAAAATATGACATTCAGCACTCTTTGTCATGAGGTAAAATAAACAGAGAAGCAGCGCAAGTGGGTTTCCACATTATAGTGTAATTAATGAGTAGCAAATGTGAGCATTGGGAGGTTCTTCACTTGTTTACCTCAGGCCTCTGAGAGTTAACCTTCTTTGTTCCTCTGGATTTGTCTCCTTTACAAAAAACATTACACAAAGATGTACAACATTTTGTGGGAAATGTAGCTCACAGAGTGACACGACAGAGTGGCAGGTATAAACTGGCTGGTCACTCTGTCACCACTTTGCTGATTGCTGAGAACACTGTTTGCATTCAGGATAGTTTCAGGCCTGTCATGAGTGCGGCGCCACAGCATGGGGTAATGATGAATATATTCCCATTTAACAGCAGAGTGAGAGGTAGTACATCCTCTCAGTATGTTTACCCTGGAGTGTTGCGTTGTAGTGCGTGCATGTCTGATGCATACTCGAGGCTCTGCAGCTGTGTGCTTGTCTGTGTTTTTCTCATGTGGATCATGCCCTTACCGTACTTTTGATAACACTGTAGTGATACTTTCCATCTATTCATCCCTCATCACAGATTCTGGTTTTCGCCTTATGAGATTCACTCTAAGAGATGCTTTTATTATCAGGCAGCTGGGACTGGAGATGACTGGGTGTTACTAGTGAGATTGTTCTCATGGTTAAGATGTTGGATACCAGAGAAATGCCAACACCTTATTGAAGTTAAAAAGGGAAATATCTTGGATCAGCGGTCCCCAACCTTTTTTTACGCCATGGACTGGTTTATGCCCGACAATATTTTCACGGACCGGCCTTTAAGGTGTCGCGGATAAATACAACAAAATAAAACTAGTACCGGTACCGAAAAAAAGAAGATTTATCCATAACACACGTGAAAAGACCCAGGAAAACCGAGTTAATGATAAAAACGATAACAAAATAACGCTGAAAACCGATAAAAACCCTGAAAACTATACATTTCATCCCTGAGCCTCAACTCTCGCAGCCCGGTACCAAACGACTCACGGACCGGTACCGGTCCGAGGCCCGGGGGTTGGGGACCGCTGCCTTAGATTACTGAAATATCATGTCTTAATATTTTTCTTCCTGTTATTGGTGTATGAATGGGGTAGTTTAGATTGAAAAGAACACGTTAGAATGTAAAAGTCACATAAAGTAGACCAGCCAGTCCTGGTTTCTCTGAGGTAAAATCACTATTTTATCTTATCTCATATCTCTTCTTTGCTCTAGAAGAACGTGTTCTCCCTGTTTGGTTCACTCTAGTATAGTCCAACTATTTGTTGACTTGATATACATTTTTTTTTTCCTTTGAGATGAAGAAAACATAAAGAGTTCAGTTATAAGTCTGTTATAAAAAGGTCACTATAAAAGTAGATATTGATATCGGCAGCACTGATACATGGGTTAGACTTTATTCTCTATTGATATGTGTTGGCTGTAGATGTGGAAGAGGGTGAGGGGGATTATCTCTATGTGTGTGGCTTGTTCATGATGTGCCTTTTACTATATGATAGCCTCTAGTTGCCCGCACAGCCCTGATACAGGCAAGCAGTTAAGAAAACAGATAGTTCAGTATATGATACTAACGTTCAGCAGTAGTCGATACCTATCTGCGGTGGTCTGATGAAAGGGAACATCTGATAGTAGCTGTTCCACCTGGCAGCTGGAACTTTGCTTTAAAAGATCTGTTGTTATTATCTCCACACCTGATGACATAGCACACCTTCAGAGCCCCTGTAGTTTTCCTGCTTGTGCAGTTTGCACTTTTTGGCAGAACAAGAAAGACCAACAGGATATTATCCAGAGGCGTAACATTTTGGCACATGCGCGTTGGCAGATCAGTGTCGTCTTTGTATTACATCAATCGACCACTATCACAAAGCTGTGGCATAGTGGGTTTTTAAAAATCTGTTAAATGACACCCTTTTTTTCCCTGTAAGTCTATAGCAAGTTTTTCATTATCTGAGTTTCGTTTGTCTCTATCAGTATAGCTAGTGTTTGAACAACACAGGTTCTAGATACTGTTTTAAAATCTGATGTTTGGCGTTCTTGTCTTGTTTTATTAACAGTTGTTATCATAATTGCTGTTGTATTGGATCCAAGTCTCATTTTCTGGGACCATGATGATAGAACTGAAGACCGAGCACAAAGACAGGAAATGAAAATTACAAACGGTTTTCTTCAAGTTTCAGGAAATCGTAGCCACTTTAAAGCGTACTGTTGATATAATGTTTAAACAATTCTTTTTTTCTTGCTTTTATTCTGCTGTGTGGAAATTGATATATTTGCTTGTTCAGTATTACAGTAGCTTAGATGAAATCATTGTAACCCATCTTAGCTGCAATTCTTAAGTCAGGAATGATGTTTCTTTGGCCACAACCATTTGGTCTTTGATCAGAGACAGCTAGCTGCCAAAAAAGGCAGCAAACTGTCTGATAAGTGCTTCGTGTCAGAGGAATGGAATGAGACATCTCTGAAAAGAAGAGATTAAAAACCGTGTAGGATTTCCAGAAATTTGGCAAACAAATGATTCTCATGGACTCAGAACTTAATGATCAGCAACAAGGCCCTTGAACTTGAAGTAAGGACAAGTCTTTACACAGCTCGAGTGTTTTCTCCCATCCACATCCATTCAGTCACCTGTGTTTCATTTCCCTTCAACTGACGATGGCACAGAGAATGACGGCTGAACAACAGCTTCTTAAACTGTATGTATAGTGCAGAAAGGAAATGACTCATCTAGTTACTTGCCAATCTGTGTTTTGTTTGCTTTAATTTCTATGTCAACAAAAGATGTCTGATCAAGAAATGACTCACAGTATCATAGGCCACAGTTCTGACCACAAGCAAATGACTCATCTTTTGGGACCGCATGCTAACTGGCTGCACGATGTCCTCGTGAATTCTCCTAAAATGATAACAAACCTCCTGCAATATTATCAGTCATGGTAACTGATAAACGAAACTTTTTAGCTTCCTGGTGTTAAATATTCTTTCAGACCTCATATTTTGCCTTACACAATAACAAAAATGTCAGCTTATTGGTGACTTAAGACAGACAGAAAATAATGAATACCTAAACCTTACTGTCCCATCCAGTGAAACAGAACTGCTAAACTACAGTTAACTTTAATTATCCTTTAGTTTTGCTCCAATCACAAACTTCAAACACAGTCTGTTCACAATATATAATACTAACAGGGGGTTTTCTCTTTATCTGTGACACCATGCTTTTGCCATGCTGTAAATCAGGAGTGGCTGCTTGCCTCAAATGTTGTGGCTACACATAAATGTCACAATGAAGCTGGTCAGTAAATTCCACTCAAATACAGTTTGCTCCATCGACCGCTGTTGATCTCTTTCGACATCTCCGCACCCCCGAACATTAAGAACAAGCCAAAACAATGCAGATACAAAGACAGACTGATTTATTATCACCCCCTTCTCCCCATTGTGATGGGCGAATTCAGCAGCCAAGGCCTAAATTTGTTTACAATCTTTCAGTCTGCTTCGCACAGGAGGGTAATTTGATGAGAACCCAACTGTGTAGGCGATGATTTCTGTGTGGTCCGAACCATGTGGTCTGTTTTAGAAGATATGACAGGACATTTTTTTTAAATCTGTTTACTTGTAACCGTTCCATCCTTTTCTCCCATTTTTCCTTTTTTAAAATACCATATGGGAGTTATCAAATTCCTGAACTGTTTTCTGTGCGGCATCTTCCAGCTGTCGACCCAGCCCTGAATTCAGAAACACAAGCAGTATTTGTTATGGGCGTGCTTTATGCTGTTTGCAAAGCCTCCACGCTCCTATTGTCGCTTCTGTCATCTGGGACATCTGCACTGTTTGAAGCAGGCGCTCTGTGGAATCATTTCACACTCATGTCCACAATGTTTTACAGCAATTTGCACACAATTCAAGACATTCCTGTCGTATGGTTAACCCTGCTCCCCTGTAAGGAAATGCATCATGGGTAGTTTCCCTTCTCTGTTGTTGAGCTATTTTTAGTTATGGCTTTCTAGCGCTATGGGGAAAGACCTTATAGTATACTTAATGAGAGCAACAGCTGTGAAATGACTTAGTGTCTCCCTCATGGTAAACAAACAGAAGCCAGGGGACAGAACCAGCCCTCTCTGCTCTATTTACTTTCTTATCTGAATTAGGCTTAAATATTTCCTTTTTGACAAAGGTTATATTTAGGGATGGATTACACGACCCTGAATCCTCTCTTTAGCTATGCTGCAATATACCTAGGCTGTTAAGGGCTTTCCATGATGATTCACCTCTTTTCTTAGTGTATTTATAGCACCACTCTACATTTAACCATTAGTATTAATCTCTCTTCTAATATCATAAAAGTACTGTTCATTATCTTCATACTGAAAATAACAGTAATTTAAAAAAAAAATCCAACAACTTGCAGCCAAAGTTCCTTGTTTTCTCTCCTTTTCTCCTCCCACGCCTTCCGGATACTTTTAGCTTGGGTTAATGTGTGTGAGTGTGTGCTGTAATTCAGGAAAAAGTGTTAATGATTAACCCTATGGCTTCCAATGCCTGCTTCACACGCAAGCTTTAAATGCAGCTATGGCTAGCATTGACACTGCACTGCAGGATCGAATTCATCATGCATGTTGGCTAACGCCGTCACTTGCGTGGTTACATTTTAGAAGACCCAGTTAAATGGCCCACTTGCATACATATGCTATATATAAATTTGACTCCCTTTCGCCTCGTGGACATCAAACACTCGCCACCTTTATCTTCACAGTGTTTTACACAGTGCACATGCAATATAGTCATTTCTCTTTGATTTCCCTGTTGTGTGTTCAGTGTCTTTTCGATTAGAAAAACCTGCTGCTGTTGAAGTCCAGCATTTTTGTGTCTCCAAATCAGCAGATTAATAGTCTTTTCACACCCTATCCCAATGCGGGCTTTTCATCCCACTCAAAGCTGCATGAAATGATTATATTTAAACCTTATGCATACTCTAATGTGAGATTAATTATTGAGTTAAACATTTATTTTGTCAGTCCAGCGGGAACATGGAGCAGTGCTGCCTGATTTAATTGAATTTAACTTGTGTTCTATTGTTTTCTTTCATCTTTATGCCCTTGTTTGCTTTTGTTGCTGCCCTGAAATTTTAGCTCTTTGTCAAACACTTCAGCTCCATACACACTCATGTATGAGTATGCACACACATACACAGAGGTATTATTATGGAGGGCGGCTCTGACCTGTGAGGAGGAGGAGGAGACTGGCGGGGGGGACTTCTGTTGATCTACGCAGCGTGACGTGTTTGACAGAGAACATAGGCTGCAAGAGAAAGTCAAAAATCTGGAGTGAAAGCGGAACGGAGAGAAGAAGATAGCTGTAGGGAAAAGCCGCCGTTAGTAAGCCGTGAGGTTCCAAAGTTCTTCTTGAACGCGTCTGAATCATGGAGTCCTTCTACTCGAGTAAAGGTACGCAAACGCAGTGAACAAACATGCAGCTGAAAGGAGAGAAAGGAGACAGGCAACAAAGCTAAGAGGTAACGTGATACAGGTGCAGGGCTGGCAAAAAGAGGATTTCAGTGGGTGGGACTGCACATGGGCAAAGCTACAACAGTAGAAAATGTGTAACAGGTGTCTGTCTGCAAACATGTGAGAATGTATGGATCAAAGAGTGCAAAAACAAAAATATATAGTAATCAAGACTGTTAATCAATCTTCCATCTCCATATTTGCCAGTATTGGCTGTGTTGTGGGACTTTCATGTGCAAAAAGCTAAGGTGCGACAAGAATTACTCATAGAACAGACAAGGCAACAAGTATGCCACTGATTCAGTCAGAAATGCCTTTGAAAGCCTGAATTGGAGCAGTTAGGGTGGTGGTGGGTTGCAAAGTGGTCTGAAAAGGCTGCAGAAACTCTGTGCAAGCTGAGTTGTAATAGCATAGCCCATATGAGGTGTGCCAATAGGATGAACAGGTTGGGATCAGCTGAGCACACCTGGTTGAATGAGGTGTTGAGATCAACTGATCTGACACGATTGCTAACGGAGCTTGGCTCCTTGGCCTGCCAGAACCAATGCTATCCTCAATTCATTTTCAATGGTTTATAGCATGCTGTTTCTTACATGGGTGCATTGTAGCCAGTGCAGTTACCTGCTGAAATGCTAGAGCTGAATTTAGTGAGTTACTCATGTCACTGGACTTTACCTGTTGTACAGTAAGTGATGCACTAACACTTGCTAACCTCTGATCTTGTAACAGAGTGCTGAAGATGTATTAAGCTTTTAGAGTGTAATAAATGGATGCTGACTGTGGCCGTGTGCTCCTGCGGAGATTTACTGCCTTGTCCTTGCTAGCAGCTCCCTAATATGCTACTTTACGTCCCTGTTTCAGCAGCCCGAGCAGTATTTTACCCTCCGTGTGTGCAGTGTGCTGAGTGCGATGCTGCTGTGCTGCTGACTCTCAGTCGAGAACCCACAAAGGAGGGATTTTTCTTGCACTCAAAGGCCTTTTTACTGTCATAGTCTCAGGGATTACAGGCTAAAAACGTTCCCACTGAGCCTCCATCAGGCTACAGCATGATTCAAAGACCTCCCACAGAGTGTGAAGAAGTGGTGCACTATGTTGGTGCTTCTGAGTGTTTGGCAGAAGAAGGTTTGCCTGTGTGGCGGTGAGCAGTTTTGCACTGGAGATTTGTAAAAGCCCAGGGCAGGTTTCTTAGGTT
Organism: Copadichromis virginalis; assembly: GCF_057382275.1. NCBI lineage: Eukaryota > Metazoa > Chordata > Actinopteri > Cichliformes > Cichlidae > Copadichromis > Copadichromis virginalis. The sequence continues at coordinate 17,143,976 of NC_140628.1, read as the reverse complement.
GTTTTCACTGATGGAAATGTGTGTTGGTGTGTTGTTTTTGGGCAGGGGTTGGTAGTAGCCACTATCAGCTGGTGTGCAATGGAGTATTATTAAATAGGCTTAAAGTTTCAGTCAGTGTCTTTGTGGGTTGTTTTAGTAACATAGTTAGATTTATTTAGTCAGTGAAAGCTTCTTGTGGAATTTCCCTAAAGTTGGATGATGTCATCAATGCTTCTGTCGTTGATCAGATCATTAGGCTTTCTTTAACCTGAAGTAATGAGGAAGACCTTGTGACAAACTGTCCAGCTGCAGTATGCAACACATGCAATCTTTTTCTGGAAACCAGTTTCTCGCTGTATTTGTTAGCAGATGAAGCTTGCTTAGTAACAAACACATGATTTTAGACTCTCTGTCTCTTTGAAAAGAGTTATTTTGGCCTTTATGATACAGTAGTATCTGGATAAGGGTAAAACCGAGCCTAGGGCGGTGATGTAGAAAGCTCCGCCCTGCTACGTTGGTCCTGCACTCGTCGAGCCGACCTGCAGGGGTGTTCAGTTTTTATTAGCGCATAATAGCAGTCTAGTCAGACAGCTTATGCTTAAAATGATGTATTACAGCAATAAAATATAGTTAGAACTTGGAGTCTAGGCACCAAACTCATCACTCACTTCAAATACGTCACTTGTAGAAAATGGGGAGTGATGAGTAAATATCTCCCTGGAGCTTACAGATGGAGCATGGGAGGCTTGGAAACATAGGCCTGCAGTCCTGGGTTGCACTGACATGTCTTAGGCAGAGATGGGAAAGTTTGCAGCTCAAATAGGCGGTGTGTTTGACACATGATGTTAGGCATGATTACCATTTGAACCAGCTTGTAGCCTTCACTGTATTTACAGTAACACTTATGATACACTCAGTGACGTAGCATGAAAGAATGAGAATCTCTAAACTTTGACCTACTGCCCTTACTTTACCTGTTGAAGTGTCCTTGAGAACATAAAGTAAGGTCTGGGATGATAATAAATTATCTGCTTTAATCTGTTAATTTGTTTGTACAATAAAAGGGTGCAGGGTTCACCAGGCAGCAGCTAATGCAATATTTTGGAAAACACAGTGAATTAAAGCCACAAGTCTGGACTTCAGCCACATCTTGAGTGTTTAAATTACAATTTACTGTGGTGGTATCATCCTCCAGCTCTTCTAAGTGGACAGCGAGGCATTCCCAAGCCATCTGAGAGACATAATTTCACTAGGCTGTCCTGGGTCTGTACCCCAGGCTTCTTCCAAGCAGGACATTCCTGAAACGCCTCACCAAGGAGGCACCAAAGAGACCTACAATATTTTTCCTGAAATATTTCTGTGCAGTTTCTTGTCAGCAGACTGTCCATGCAGGAAATGTGACCAGAGGTTGCTCCAGAGGAAAGTCTGCCTGCTCTTGCAGGATGCTTCCTCTCATATCCTGTTGTTCTGTTGTCTTTGAATTTAGTTTCCTTCACTTTTGGTTTTGTGACTTCCTGTAAATGGATTTCCTGCTATAAAAAATCATCGAAAAACTTGTATCATGCACATCAACAAAATAGTGGTTCGCTCACACCATCGGTGTTACAGCAAACCTTTGTGTTTTTAACAGATAAATGATCAACTTAGTAATATTTCTGTTAGAATCTTTGATGGGTGCAGTTTACTGTTTTCTAATTTATGGATTAAGAAATTAAAAGAGACGATAATTCTGAAGTTAAAAGTTTTTTATTAACTGGAAAATGTCTATTTTCACAAAAAAGTATATCAAATGACAAAACCTTTTTTAATTTTCATCTCCTCTTGATTGCATGTCTCAGTAACGTCTTGTTTCTTGGAATGTAGTTCCTGAAGATAAAGCCATAAACCAAGTACAAAACGTGAATCCATAAAATCTTAAAATTTGCCATTAAAACTTTACTGCCCTCACCATTAACACAGTCATTTTTCACATCATGTCAAGCATTTACTGCAAATATTCGCCATAAACAGTTACGTTCAGCTGCTAGAAGCCATACCGTAAGTTAGACAGGTCCAATTTTAGAGCAGGTTAGTTCTCGGTTCATCTGTGTCAAAGGGTGACGATTTAACGACCTTGTGGTTCCCCATGAGAAACACTAGCAGGGTGGCAAGTTGGTAGTCGGTACTTGTGCGTTACTGTTATAGACTGGAAACTGTAGTGGTGCTGCTGAGGAGAATGTCCTACTCAGTAGCAGGGCGATGTGGGTGGTAAAGATTGGGTGGGGGCAGAGTGGCGTGACATCAGAATAAAGGACAACTGTGGAGCTCAAGCCTTTGATCTGTCCTGTCCCTAAAGGCTGGAATACTTTCAAGCCAAGAGCGTTGGCCTGTATTTACTGTGAAATTTTAAACTTCACTTTATAACTTTGATGAATACAAAGGCAGAAAAGTTCTCTGAATATTTATTTAAGTGTAGAAAATACTAAAAAATAAAAGTTCAGTATAAAAGGTAGAAAAATAATAATAATTTGCATGGTATTATTACTCTTATTATTGCAAAAACATGTGGAGATGGTTTGACTGTAATGCAGTCTGTATCGTGTTTCATACGTTGAATGGTGTACAGGTGCTTTGGATGTGCAGATTACAATCATTATAGGAACCCTAAAACCAGTTTGGATGAGTCCTAATAACATGTGCCTTTGTCCTCTCTCTCTCCAGTAGATGGTGCTATTGCCCAGTAAACTTGAATTAGCCGCTCATTCCCAGTGAATGCTTTTTTATGAATTCTCTGAATCGGAATGGATGGGCTCAAGATGTTCCCTTTCTTTTGTGCAAAAAAGAAAGAAGGAACTCGCTTGCATAACAGTTGAAGCATGAGGATATAATTCAGCTCTTTGTCAGGCCGACTCTTGAAACAGAATGTTCCTGCATGTGGGACCGGTTAGTTTGAAGTCTTTGCAAGTGTCAGAGCGCACATTTACTTTTGGCATGCGCTGCTAATGCAGTCCACATGACAAACCAGTTCTTCTCCATTGTCTTTTTAACTGTCCTGTTTAAAGTTTGCCTTGTGCGTTTATTAGGGAGTTCAAATAAACTCGACTTTTCTATCCTATAGCATGTGCCTTACACAATTAACATTGCTTTTTGTTTCTCTTTGTTTTTCAGGTGAGTCCCATCTTCTCTTCTGTCTTCTGTCGTGCTGACTGATGATGGTCCAGAACACCTGGAGCTATGAACCAATAAGTACTCTGATTGCATCAATCCAGTTGTAGTGTTAGAGTGGAATAAAACACAGGAAATGCGTGCAGCTTGATATTGTAAGAACTATTTTCTGCTGACACATGAATAAAAGCTTCATGTTTTGTTGACTTAGTACAGAGTTGGAGCGCAGCTGGATACACACTTGTGCTTATATTACTAGTTTAGTGGTGTAATAAACTTTTACTCTTATTTTATGACAGATAATATTTTATCTTGAATCTTGAATCATCACTCTATGAATCACAAGGGTGGGGTCATTTCCTCTAAAGTATATTTGCAATGTTTAGCACAAGGTATGAGAAATGCATGCAGGGGTTGTAACACCTGGGTGTGACCTGTTCACGAGAAGGCCACCTCATCACATTGCTTCATTCTTTTTAGCTCAAAGTGTTCCATGGAAAGGATGAGCTGTGCTTCTGATCTTGATGAAGTGAATGTGTGGATGTGCGATTGGAGGCATGGGTGGGGGCAAACAATGCTTGTTCAGTTACTCCCGACGTTACTCACAAAGCAAAAATGCCAAAAACGTGTGTCTGTGCTTGTGTGTGTGCTCAGCGAGTGTTGAGACAATAGCAAACTTGTGCTTCCACACTTCTTTCTGGTGATGTTTGGTAAGGGATCTCATTGTATTAGTAGAGATATGGCCCTCCTGTAACTTTTCAGTGGCCTCCAGTGCATGGCGGTTCACATTTCTTTACCCGAGGGGGAGTTATTACTGTTGCCACACCTCGCATAAAGGTCCTAAGATCCTGACAAAGCCGGTTGCATGATTGTTAAAGGTGATCCAACTGGTTTGTATTTCTCTCTTTCTCCAGTTCAGTTCATTTGATAGTCTAGTACGTCTAATTACCCTGCAGCACCTTTAGTTCAGCAAAGCAACGTTTACAAAAGGCTTCACCTTCACTACAAGATCACACTTTAAGTGCAGCGCATTGCTATTTGTGTTCAACTTGCACAAGTGGTCCCACATGTTTCTAAAAGTGCATTGATTGATTGATTAAACCACAGCAAACCTTTTAAAAGCTCATAGTGCGGTTCTGTTGCAAAGCCTGCATCGCGAGATTGGCTGCATAAATGTTAAGCAGCTCTTACAGTTGTCAGGGGAGTAACCTGATAGGCTGTTGGCTGTAGTTACTCTGCTGTTTGATTTCAATGTGGGACATACACCCTCAAGGACAAACTATCAGGATACTTTGTTTTGTTTTTTTAATGGTTACCTGTAATTGCTTCTTTGTAATCGTTTCTAAATCACAGTTCTTTCACGCAGAAATGCACCAATGCTGGTTAACGAGTGCACAGCTAGAATAGCGCCTACTCATCTGGGTTTTATTATAATTTGGGGACGGGAAGCTTGCCTATTGTTTGGACTCCTGTTCTGTCTTTAAAGGCAGGAGGTTTAGTTTTAGATGTCACAATGGAAAACAGGATGCAGAACCACTCCAACCACTCCAAGCCTGCGGATGGAAAACAAGCAAGCAAAAAAAAGAAAAAGCCATCTCGTGCAGGAGTGAAGACATGTGAATTTTGGGGTGGAGTGACTTGGCTCATGAAAAGCACGTATAGAGGAATTCTGGCTGATTACTAAAATTGGTATCAGCACTGGTAACCAATCAAATATGACCCTAGATTTTCACTAGCAGTGCATCTGTAGTTTCCAGCCTATTGTACTTTGAACTTGTGTGTCAGCTGATATTTTATTAATCCTGCAGCTGTGCAGCGCTGGGTGTGGTGTATTATTTCTCCTGTGGTTTTGTGCCTAGCCATTCTTATTGGGAATGCTGTGTGAAACAAAACAAGAACCATGGGCATAAGAGAACAATATAAAGTCATTAATTCGCATGTATTACCACACCCATAAAGTGAGGCGCCAAACCTGCACACGAAATAATTTCTTTTTTAATACCGTTGCCTTGTTGCAGGCACAGAGTTGGCTTTCATTCCTTGCAAGTTTTTATTGTGGCATTATAGTGTCTGGATTTGAGTTACTTCTTGTCCTTGCATTGTTGCATGTGAGGACATGTTGGATAGTTTATTACTCTGGGTAATTATACTCTACTGCCATAATACCAGACAACCAGAGCATTCCTAAGATTATGCAATTCTTGGGAAAAAAGAAAAACAAGAAAAACACTTGAACGAGCACTAAAATGTCCATCACCTGCTATGTTTTCTTTCATTTCATTTTCATTGATTGACTTCATGTCTGTTATGTTGCTGGGGCAGTGCTCTGTCTTGGAATGGCAGGATTTCAGGAAGAAAAGTATTATATATCGCTTCCCGTTCCCTCCGATAACCTGAAAAAAAGAGTTCAGACTCTCAGTAGTAATATATGTCAGGAAGAACAACAGCCTGAATCTAAAACTCCACACTGACCCTTAGCGCCACCTCTGCTGCAATTCTTTCCTACATTAATAAAGAGCCCTCTTGTGGGTACTTTGGCACACTGAAATCTAGTTTATGAAAGTCACGGAGATAATAGTGGTAATGAGTCACCACTGTGTCTGTAACTGGACTCTAAAGCTGTGGCAGAATGGGCCTTTTCTTTGCACACACACTAAATTTACTGCACGTCTTTCTTTTGTGAAAGAAAGACTCATGCAGTCATTTTAGTGTCTCTCTCTGCCCAGGGACGAAAGAATGCGACTGATTCATTCTGCCCGGATGGTGGTGGTGTGGCTTGTGTGTGTGTGTGTGTGTGTGTGTGTGTGTGTGTGTGTGTGTGTGTGTGTGTGTGTGTGTGTGAGGGCTCATATATATGGGTGTGCATGAGGAGTCACCTGTATTGTGTTTGTCTGTTTTATTCTGTGGGTCAGGATGCCTGACTAAAAATAAAGCCGAGGCTCTTCAGGTTACAATGCAAATCTGCACACTGTGACAGTGTCAGGAAGGCCAGAGTCGAGATCCTGTGACAGGTTTTGCTGTTTGATAGTTGGTTGCCCGTGGCAGCAGCAGCAGCAAGTCCATGTTCCCTGGGACCTCAGCCGTGGACAGCACATGGTGTTTGCCTAACCTGTGGGCTGTGTTGCTGCAGCAACCAAAGCCTGCATGGCCACTCCTATATGTGGTTAGCAGTTGCTGACTCATGAAGCAGATATTCATCTTTTTTTCTCTCTCTCTGTCTCTCTTTGATAAAAATGTTACACATTGTTTGGAATGTCTTACAGATTTTCTCAGATACACCTTCTGTTGTTTGGTTGTTTTTCATATCATGAATGAGTTACAGTACAGTGGCTGTCTGTGCCTCTGATGGCACAAATGGACTTGCCCCTGCTGGCTGGCACTGCCAGTCCTGGCACTCCCTACAGCCATTTTATACCCTCACTCACCAGTTTGGAGCTCCATTTTGTGAAGGGCCAGCCTTTATTCAAATGCAGTTTCAAACTATTGGGTACTTACTGATGGATGTCATGACCACAAATCATCGTCAGCATATCGTTTTTTATGTAATTAGTGGTAGTTTTTTTGAATGAGCGGGCATTTAAATGTTGTCATAAAATAAAGAAAGTAATCAGAATCAGAAAGCATGACGTTGAAGATAAGGACAGGGCAGTAAAAAAGTATTTGGCATAGGTTCAGCTCACATGGGAGAACTGGGAGCACAACACAAGCAGAATTGAAAACAAAATGTGTCTCTTAGTAGCACAGAAAGTTTCTCTCTTATTTTAGTGCATCTCTGCTCTCGTTTCTTCATCTTATGTCTGTCTTTGCTGTTTATTAATAACGCCAAGGAGCCCCTTCCAGCTTTTAACACCTTGTTATGCTACCTGACTAGCTAGCATTACCCACAATGCTCTTCAGATATGTAATTTTGGACATTTCTATTTTTTAGTATTACAGATTTTTTTGTTTTCTCGAGTGTGTGTGCTGTCATGTTTGCCTGGTTTATCCTTAGATTATTATTTTTTATCTTTTTATTTTTTCTTATTTTCTTTCTTTTATTGTCTGATGATTTTTTATTATCAGAGCTAAAAAGTATATACAGCTAGCCAATATTATTAAGTCAATAAATTTAAAGCCTACTTTTCGCACATTCACTGAAACAGTAGTATTTGGAAAATTTAGCATGAAAATGCTGCTACCATCCAGGACTACATGTATTTAAATGTATGTTATTTACTTCTGTTCATACAATACTCACATTCAGTTCAATTCAGTTTTGTTTACATAGCACCAAATCACAACAGTTGCATCAAGGCACTTTATATTGTAAGGTAAGGACCCTACGATAATACAGAGAAAACCCCAACAATCCCCCTATGACCAAGTGCTACAGCCCTCTGCCACGACCAGTTGGGGGTAAGACGGGAGACATACTGCGGAAGAGAGTCAGAGATGAACAATTCTTATACATACGTTCTTTTAAGCCACTTTTAATGTCTTGTTACTTATGAAAATGCAGTTTTAAAACTTGTTAAAGTTTGAAGCTAGTTAGCAAATAAAGCATCAAGCTAGCTAATGTTAGCTAGCTTGGTTAGTATCGTTAAATAAACACAGATACCTGCTAATTAGCGCTGAGTGACCTACAAATTAAACTAGAATTGCTGTCTCTAAAACTGGAGCCTATGGTTGGATTGTTTCAGTACGATTTTAATCAAACAGCAAGCCATGTTATGTCAGAGCTCCTGTTCTGTGACTTGGATCAGCAGACATCTTGGTTTATGCAAACTGTAAGTCTTCTTAGAGGATGAGTTATGAGAAAACTTACAGTCATCATAAACGGGGCAAATGGAGTCACATACAATTGTCACAAATTCTTCCTATATTAAAAAAAAAATTAAATAGTGTTGTATTGTAATAAGACAAATGTGTTGTTTAATGCATCATTGTGTGAACGTACTCCTTTACTGAAACCTTGTGTATTCTCTTTCAGTTCAGCAGCTTCATACTTTTGTGGTGGCCTTTAGGCCCATTGGAAACATGCCAGAAACAATAAAATCGTAAACGTATTATCTCTAGTCTCTTGAAATATGTACAGCAGTTGGCTGTTTGATAGCATTTCTCCTTTGGATTGCCCGTATCTGAATGCAGTTTTAAGATTAACATGCTTCTTTTTAACAGTTAACAAAAGGCTTAATTGCTTGATGTCAACCAAAATATACAAGAGGTGAAGTAAGAGTTGTTGTTGGGTGTATTTCGGGTGCCTTGGTGTGCCTTTTACAGACTGACTTATAGTTCTTTGTATTCTGTCTCTGCGTAGTTCTCTTGTCTATCCTTTTTCACCCTCCTGTGTACCCTTCATCTTAATGTCTGGGGCTGTAATTTGCTTGGTTTCTCGAACAAGGTATCCACTGTTCATCCCTCAGCTGGCTGATAATGGAATAAAGCGTGGGCGCCTACAGATGTATGGGACGTGTTGCAGGGTATCCGGGGCAGCAGAGAGGATGTGTCCAGTTTGGCAAGACCCTCAGATTTATAGTGTAGATGTTACTCTGCATTTATGGGACAGATGAAAAGATTTCCTTGTTCCCTGTTTTTCCCTCACAAACACCCTCCCTGCCCTGAAAGTAGCCCTCCACTCCCATTCATTCTCTTTCTTAGCCCCATATTGTATGCCATGTTGATCTGCTGGCCGGGCAGTGGGTCTCTATGTGAAAAGAAGGGAGTAGCAGTGTGGATTTGAGTGTGTGGCAAAAGCAGGAAGGTGTTTTGTTGGAGCCTCTGAGGCCTCTCTGTATGATAGATCAGATCAAAGCAGCATGGAGATAGGAGATCCTCTTGGAGATCGGTTCTGGCTGAGCCCAAAAAAAGGTAAGCGTTTATAATAAGTGCTTGAAGCTGAGAACAGAGGCAGCAAGTTAATGATTCTGTGCACTGGTTAGCATTAGGCTTATGTCATAAAGAGGTGTGGCTAAGTAAGCTAGACATCTTTTGTCAGATCTTCGAATCAGAACAGATAAATTGAAAGTTCTCACCCGGTTTGTGCAGCAATATTTAAACCTTTCTAGCTCCTAAATGGCGTAATACATCCTCTCCGTGCTGAGTCGGATCCCTGGCTGCTGTTTAGCTGAGCTGGCATACGCCTCTCACAAGAGAGAGAACAAGAGAGCTGAGAGCTGGTTCAAATTTTCTGTCCAGATCTCACGGCTGGAACTTATTTACAGCACAAAGATTTTTTTGTAATTGCTGGCTGTTTGCAGAATTTAACACAAAAGACTGATGTCTATTACATTTTTTTACATCAGACAGTCACAAAACATGCTCTACTTTTAGTGCAAATTTTATTGTTGCCGATTGAAACGAATGTGTCCTCTTCATCAGTCGTAGGGACTGTCTGCCAGATTGCTGCTTTTTTTTTTTTGCTTTCAGTCGACTCTCTTACCCCGTCATTGGCGGGCTGCTGTCCAAATTTGAGAGGCTGCCAGGGACATTGTAAGGTTGGGCAAATTAGGAACCCTCCACTAAGACGTGACAAAAAGCTTGTTAGAGTGAGAGTAAGCGGGGATGAACGGGACTTGGCAAAACTTTTTTGGGTGCTCCTGCTCTTTTTTGGCTGGTGAGGCGGGCGACAGGAGACACAATCTGTGACTTAATTTCTTTCCACTCTGGAAAAGGAAAAGTCAGTGTGATCCGAGACTGGTGGAACCTAAGACCCAAGCAATGCCTGTCATTTTTCTTACCTCAGACACTCATCACTTTATAGATTTTTCCATGTGCATTTACGTGTATGTTGGCAAGACAGAAGCCAAAACTTGGCTTTCCTTACTACGCTCTCACAGTAGTCTGTTGTTTTTTTAACTTGTGACGTCTCTGCAGGTTTTATTGGTCAAGCTTTTCTCAAGAATTTCTTTTTCTAGTTCTTTCTATTAGTTACTCATGCCATAATTTAAAAAAAAGGTTGTCTTACTACACGGTTGCTTTTAACAAGGCTTACTGAACACTAGAGATATTTACAAGTCAACAAAAGTTTGGATTGGCAGAGCAACAAGCAGCAGGTCCCATAGTGCCTTGATTTATTTCAGAACTTTGTCTATTGTTCTCAGTGCAACAAAGCAAACATTTTTCCTCCTCCACTTTGATTTCCCCCCTTTTTTAGTTCAGCTTATCCAAGAACAGTTGATTATTTATTTTTGCAGCAGAGTAGGCAATGCCAAAGACACCCCTCTCCTTCCATGCTCAGCAAACCCTAACACAAAGTGCTTCTTTGTATGGAGCAGTTCTGCGGTTTACTGACTTTTGTGGCTTTGTGTTTGCTTGTTCTGTTTACAATATAAAGAGTTTGGGGTTTTTCTCTTAGCCACCCCTCCAACTATATCTGGCTTTGCACAAGAGGCACAGTTCTCTTCAAGTCCTTAGTCTCATGCGCTCAAAGTTTTCAGCCACCCGCCGTCACCTCCAGGGGTTAATCCTTTCAGCCTCTCTCTTCTTGCATTTCAAAAGCTTGTTTGTCTGCCTGTTTAAGCACTAATTTTTGTTCAGGCTGACCCATCCAGAAATCAGTCAAGGTTGTTGCGAGGGTTATATTAGTGATGGGTTATATTAGTGATATGATTAAGGCTTCTTATGCCAGGTTCTCACAATAGTAAAGACAAATTTATGTATAGATTGGCTACACAATTTATTTATAGCTTTATTTTTGGGCATAGAAGTCATATATTATGAGTGAATATATGAATACATAAAAATTGGCCACTCATTGCTGAGTAGTTCGACAAAATCCTAGAAGTTTTCCCCCAAACTGGAGCACAGTTATCTGAAAAACGCTACGTCCAGATGAACTGAATCAACCTTTTGGGATAAGTTTAAAACGTTTATTTACTATTATTATTGGGGTTTTTTTTGTTTTGTTTTTTAAATTAACCATCATACAATTGTTATAAAAAGGAGTATTACAAAAATGTGAGTTTTAACAGGAGTGTTATTGGAGATTAACTCACTCTTTGAGCCAGCGAGTCCACATTAACTTCAGTTTTCAGTTCCAGATGTTTCTATCTGACGTATACAGATCCAAATGTAGCATTCTGCATGAATACATTCTCCCAGTGACGATTCTGGCACAGTGAATTTTCGCAGGTATGTGCTGAACGTTTGTCATCTTATTTTAGCATGTGAGCAAGCTAACGTTTAACAGTTAGAGCTAAATACAGATTATGTCCGCAGGTTATGTTGTTGGTCATAAACTAAAGAATCAAACTTGACTGTGACGGAAACCACTTGGCCAGCATCCTTCTATGTATTTGTGGAGGTAGCTCAAAAAGATAGGGCAAAATAATTCAGCTATGACCAAGTTCATTAATTGAATTACTCTAATTACTTAGAAGGCCTATAAATACACTGGCGGCAGTCGGAAACCTCCATATAAAGTTGTTCACAACAACCTCTAACTTTAGCAGATTCCTAGGTCGGGTGTTTGGGCTCTAACATGCACCAGTTATGTCAGGGGCCACAGCTGTCTCAGACTATGGAGTCACTTGCCTAACCACACACAGCTAAGAGGCAAGCTCCTCAAATAAAAACGGGCTTATCATCTGGATAAAAATGAGCTCTCGTGCATCACAAAACAATTTGTCACAACTACAGAGACACAAGTCATAACTTAGGGTAGACTTAGGGCCACATTTTGATTTGTGCTTTTGTAACTTTTTACGTTTTCATCTGGCAACGCAGTCAGCTCAAATGCATCAGTGTGCTTTCATTACCAGCTTACAGTATTTTGGACTTTTTGTTTTACAGCCGGTTGTGGACTTTACCCTGAATCATAATAACGTGATAGTTGTCTCTGCTCAGTTTCAAATATAACATTTCATATGAAACAGTATGTGTGTTTTTTATTTGGAGGATCAGTCAATTTAACGAGTTATCTTTCCTGCTGCAGTTTAGAAGGTGTTTTTAGTTTTTTTAACTTATTGTAATGAGCGTTCTTACATTGGTGGATAAGAAAGGCCTTGCTGACCTTTGCTTTCCCTTGAGTGGCTTGGATCTGATATGAGGGTGGAGGGCACCTGTGAAGCCCTTTACATTGGGCCATGAGCCAGCCACCATCAGCTGGTGCTGACAAGTCTATTTTGGGACTGGTGGAGGCCTGAAACATAGCAGGAGGAGCAGACTCCTAACCAGGAAACTCTTCGGGAACTCTTCCCCAAAGTCCTATTTCTCCATTTCAGTCAATCACATTGGCATTCATTCTGTAGTTGGTCTGCTCTTGTTCTTTTTATAGCCTGAATAAGATTAGTTCTGTATTGCCATGACATTCCCTTCTGGTAGTCTGCTTCTTATTAGAAAAATTGACAATGCCACATCAAGCCTGTAAATAGCTTTTGCAACCAGCAACTCCCTTTGAAAAGCAGCAGCAGCAAATCCTGGTGATACACTGTTTCTTTTGAAGTGTGACAATCGAATATTTGGATGGCCGAAGAGGTCGGGCCTTGAGCCAGGATAAGGGTCACTGTCAGACGCTTGAAGTTCACTGAACACTTTGTGCATAAACAGTGCATGAAATCACAGTGATATGCAACACAGAGGGCAAGGCACCCCTACACACTGATGCCAATTTCCCCCAGTGAGATTGTTTTAGGGCTTGCAATTTAAATCGTAGTGGCTACAAATGATATAAAAACTGTGATTTGCATTTAATCCCTAATTAAAAACAACCCAACAACAACTGAGATATCTTTTTTAAATAAGTAAGATATGTAAGGAAGTAGTTGCTGTAAGTTTAGAAAGCAGATTCCTCCTTGATGTAGGATTTCATCTGCTCAACTACTTGGGTCCTTTTTGGTGTTCTTCATTTCCATTGTATATTAGCGCCTGTGTTTTTTTTGCTAGACTTTTGAATACATGCAAAATGGTTTGGCATTGCCTTGGTGAAGCAAACACGGCCTTAGACTGCAGCCTAATGTGGTTTAAATGCTCACTCGCACTGATATCTTAGAATTCTTTCATGCACATACACTTCCCTGTCAGGCAGACGTTTGTTTCGCAAGTCAGAGGAATGTCTTCCTTGTTGCATAAACCGAAAAAGTCTCTATGTTCTCCGAATGAATGCTCCTCCCTGCTTTTTGAATCACTGACTGTACATACATCTCTAAAGTTAATACCATAAGATAACAGGGTATATACTGTAGGTGGAGTACATGGCTTAAGGCTTCACCCAGTCTGAGAGAGATGTCAAAACAGACAACTGCACAAATCCTGCGTGAAAGGAATTGTTATTAGATAGTAGATTAGTAAAGGCGTCCAGCAATAGTTATGAGGGGGGTGTCTCCCTTATTTTAATATGTCAGTATTTTACATTTGTATATAGTCTTTAAAAAGAAACTATTATTTTGCCATGACATGTTTTTGCTTTCATGATTACTGATGAAAGGTTGATAACCTGATAATAACTTGTTTTGATAATGATGAGATAATGACGTCCTTGCAAATAGCAGTCTAATAAGTTGACACAGTGGTCCAGCTGCCTAGCCAACAGATTTATGGCCAGCTTCTCCACTGCAGCTCTGAAAGCGGATATGTGGCTTACTCAGAACTGGCTTACTTCATTTGACTGTTGCCATGGTAAAAAAAATTAAAACAGTTTTCTGTCTGTGTTTGTATGTGTAATAGTGTGTGTGGTTTCAAACACCGGGGGGAATGCGTCATTTCATCTCTGCCCATTCACCACCACTATAATTTCATGAGTATATCACTGTCTGCAGCGCAGACAAACGAACGCATGCTACTGTGCTGTAAGCGACAATTGTAAGGTCTCCTTCCAGTTCGGCTTTCGCTGAACGCTGGTCGCAAGTGATCACTCTCTCTGACACTAGGAGACGAACAGGAGACAGATGTACAGGGGAGCGAAGTGATCTCTGGATAGAAAACTGATATCATGTTTCTGGGAGTGGTGAAAAGGTTAGCTATAATGCATAGTTCTTTATATAGTTGTGCAAGATAGATTCTTCTTTCCCAGCTCTAATATTAACTGTCTGAAGTAGCAGTGCAACTTTAGGCTGCTTTACAGCCTGTTGCATCACTTTAATGAGCTGCAAAGGAAACACCGATTGGCCCGTCTAGCCTTCTTTTCTTGTCGGCTTGGAGACCCCCAAAACAAACACAGATAAGAATACATAAGATAAGAATAGAATTAAACTTAACGTTAGTTTTGCTATTATTATATAGGCATGGGTCATATTAGATAATTAGTAAGAGTTTAGTCATCTCCTTTCATATCCTTGCAAAGTCCAGCCAGAGTACATTATTGTGATTTATGTAGTTTCTCTTGAAATGTCACCAGCCTTCATGATATATTCTAAGACTGTGTCATATGAGATGTGAGCACCATGCCCTGCATGAATAGTAAAAGCTCTTCACTGAAACCTGATCGTGAAATGTGTAAAGCTAAAGACACCTTGTACTTAATAACTTGCATGGGCAGGATCGGATGGATGCCAGCTAGTCATCTTCCTTTCTGATATCTACTCGCTGAACAGAACAGCCCATTCATTGGACCGGTGTGCATCACACGCCAGAGGGTGTGTGCCACTCAGTCCTAGTGTGCGTTCAGAGGTGTGTGTGTGTGTGTGTGTGTTTGCATGTGAGTAGGAGCCATTTGCTTTTGGTTGTGGGCGGGACTCTTCATAAAAGTCATAGAGTTGTAGATCACGTGCTCCCTCCATAGGTGTGTTGATCCATTCATTTGACTTTGCTCGAATTTTATTTCAGTTTATTGCAGACACTCTTCCCCCCCCTCTTTCTAGCTTCCTGCTGTACTATTTACTCTAGTGAGATTTTTTTTCCATGACAGTTTTTTCCTAAGAGAAAGAGAGAGAAGGTAGGAGGAGCCAGACTGAGAAGTGTGTGCCTTGCTCTCTCACTCTCTTTCTCGCTCTCTCTCACACTCACACACACTCCCTCTCTTCCATTCTGTCATTGCCATCTCGGCCCGAACAGAGACTGCTCATTCTCAGCCACCCTGAATGTAGGGGGGGGCATTAAACTTATTAACAGAGGAATATTTATTTTCTTCACTATAACAAAAGGATCGACAAGAGCAAGGAGAAGAGACAGTAAGGAAAAATCATTACAGGGATTTCTTACCCTTATTGAATTAAGAAACACGTGCCAGCCGGTCTTGGCACTTGACTCTTTCTCACAACACAGCGTGAGGTGCTGTTCTCTTTGTTTGGCATTGTGCATTTTAGTTTCACTTGAGAGAGTTTACTGAATCAAACAACAATGGTTGCTGGAATGCTGATGCCCCTGCATGACCTGAGGGCCATCTACGAGATCCTGTTTCGAGATGGTGTCATGGTGGCTAAGAAGGATAAGAGGCCGCAGATCAAACACCCAGAAGTACAAAGTGTAAGCAACCTACAAGTAATTCGTGCCATGGGGTCTCTTAAGTCCAGGGGCTATGTAAAGGAAACATTTGCTTGGAAACATTTCTACTGGTACCTGACCAATGATGGCATTGTTTACCTGCGTGACTACCTCCACCTGCCCACTGAAATTGTTCCTGCCACCCTGCAAAGGATTAGGAAGCCGGCCGCCACTCTGGCCATTGCTCACCGAGCTGCACGGGTCCAATCTGTAGAAGGTCCAACGTCTTATGTTCCTAAGCCGGGACGCAGGGCTGAAGCAGAAAGAAGAGAGGAACTAGCAGAGCGCCAAGGCTACCGCCATAAGATGGTGGGTTCTGGAGAAAGAGAGAATAACCCCGATAGGACCCCGAGGTTCAGGGGTCGCCCATTGGCTGGAGAACCGGCCAGAGAAAAGGCCTTATGGGAAGTGGAGGGCCAGCCTCAGGACGTTTTTAGGAAGACCAGCAGCTTCAGAAGTGAAACAGCAATGATGGAGGATAACAGGGGGAAAAGAGCCACTCACCAGGAGCTTGATGTTTACAGCAAGAATCCCATAGCATCACCACAAAAGAGGAGAGCACTGGAGGTCGAAAAAGAGAAGCCAACAAGTTCTGCTCCCGCTCAGACAGCAGCTTTGAAGCAGGATGTGTCACAGACCACTCTGACATCCTCCAAAACAGCCCTACCATTAGCTGTGGCTGCTGTTGCTCAGGCCACAGGTGCTGCAGCATCAAAGATTCCAGCTAAGCCCTCTGCTCCCAAAACAAACGAGGAAATGAAGACCAAGGACTGGCCTAATATCGCTGAGGAACAAACGTCAATCAAGCCTACTCAAATGATTACAAGCAAACCAGTTCTCACAATGCTTCCTGATTTTGATGCCAAAGAAGACAAAATGAAAATGGTGGTTGTGGATCCAGTTAAAGTTGCAAATGTGAGTGCTACAGCAGCCAATGATCAAGTAAAGCCCCAACAAGTAATGCCTGTCACTTCAACAGGCTCTGTCAAAGAAACGAAGCTTAAAGTAAATAAGGAATTGATTAAACCCACTGAGGTGAAGGCCCCTCCAGCTTCAGCTGAGTCTAAAATTATAAATGATAAAGCAGAAAAAGTTACAGATGCAGCTGCCACTCAGGAGACTGCCAAAGCCAAACCTCACAGCGCCACAAGCAAACCAAAGGGCTCCACTAATGAGGTCAAAGATTCTAAAACTGATGAAGTGTCCCTAGAAGTTACTACAGTACAGAAATCCTCAACACTTGAAGTCAAATCCACCATTACCACAGCAACTCTCGCAGCACCTTTGACCAATGCTGAAGATGCACAGCCTGTCACAGCAAAAGCTGCAGAGATGACTGCAGAAGAGAAGAAAACTAATTCAAAAGGGATTCCCCCAGTCAGAAAAGAAGCCCCTAAAGGTTCCGTGCAGGAGCGCACAGTAAAAGTACAAGATGAATCAGATACATCTCAGCCTCCTCAAAATGCTGTCACCACAGAGGTGCTTAAAGAAACCAAACAAGCGGTCGAGGGAGGCTCAAAATCAAAAAGAAAGAAAAAGAAATCTCAAGCTGAGGCCTTGAAGAGTGTGGAGAGTGCTGAGGGATCACCTGGAAATAAGACTGAACTCCGACCAGTGGCTTCATCAGAGCCTTTAATTGTGTCTACCTGCTCAAAGGGAACAAAGACAAACGAGGTTAAATTACATACTGACAGAGAGAAAACAGAAGATGTCCCCAAACAAATAACAGCTTATTCAGAAGAAGCCTCACTGCCACTAGGACAGATTCCTGCAGCGCCCCTAGTGGAGGGACAAATAAAAGAGAAGTCTGAGGAAAGCAATGCCGGAAAGATTGCACAGGGACCATTATCCCCTAAGGGCGAGTCAAATGTTACGTCGCCCCATATGGAGCCAGTGAAATCTGAGGAAATAACTGTGACCAAAGTGGAAACAGTGACAGTGCAGAAAATAAGTGGAGTGGAGCTCGTGCAAGCAAGCCCTAAATCTGAGCAGGGAAACCCTGCCCCACTGTCAGAACCTCAGAAACCCACAATTGAGGCTAAATCCGCCATAAATACAGAGAAAGCTACACAGGAACCTTTAAAGGGAAAGAAGAAGGGAAAAGGTAGAAAGCAGCCTAAAGAACCAGAGTTAGAGGATATAAACACAAATCCTGTCCCTTTGCCTGAAGCAGAAACATTGCCATCAACTGACACTACACCCCTGCATGAAGCTGCAGTTAAAGACAGCCCTGACATGGCCTCCGGACTGACAGAAACTAATGTTTCTTTAAAGATGACTCTTGAAAGAATGTGCAGTGAGGAAGTCAGGCAGGCAGCAGCTGTGCTCTCTGAGGCCCCAGCAGACAAAAGGGAGGTGGAGCCAGCCCTGCTCTTTGCAGAAAAAATCAAGCGGGAGGCTCCAAAACCAGAAACATCCTCCAGTGTGAGGGAAGCACCCACAGCCGGAGAATTAGCGTCAGCAGCAAGAGCGCTAACAGCAGAGCCAGCTGCAGCTCAGGCACAGGCCAGCCCACTCTTCGAGCAAGAGGAGCCTCCCACAGTTGCACAACATTCGGCCGCTCGGGCAGCAGAGTGCAGCACAGAGGAAAGGCTCTCTGTTTCTGAGGCCCTAACGCAGGAGGGAGAGAAGAAGAGGGACTTGATAGAGGACACACCCTCTGCCACCGCCACGCCCGTGACCCGTCCTGACCAGCCTCACCAGCGGGACACCTGCAAGTTTGAAACATCTGACATAGACGAGGCCACCATGAAGAGGAAAATAGTAGTAGTGGAGGAGATTGTTGAAGTAAAGCAGCTCCTTAGTCCGGAGGCAGCTGGACAGCAGTCACCACCTCCACCTGTGGAGTCTGAGGAGGAAGGCGAGGAGCTGGACCTGGATGTTCTGCAAGAAATTGCTATAGAGCGGGCAGTCTTGGCACAGGTGGCAAGGGGCAAGGGGCGAGGAGCCTCACCAGAGGTAGACTGGGACCACTCACTGGGGGAGCCAGAGGAGAAGACATGGCCTAACTTCATGGAAGGTTTGTTTGAATGCGTGCCAGCTTACCTACTTCTAATGTCTCTGTGATGCAATCACTCTTGAGTCTAGATTCCCACCTTTCTTCAAAGCATTTGAGGTTTTAGGGTGCACTGTTGGTGCTCTGCACTTATGTACCTTGAATAGCATTACCATTCTGTAATTGTCTTTGACTTCCCATTCAAAGTATTATTTGGGGTGTTGTGATTACAGTTTATGGCTTAAAGTTACATGTTACCAAGCCCAGAGTCTATTTTGTGATGTGGTGCAGAGGGAGCCTCTTTTAGGAACAGTTTCAGTGAGAGGGTGAGGAGACCTTTGAGATGTGGCTGTGATTGAATTAGCTTTGTGTTAGAAGAGATAAAGTGTCTGACACAGTGCTTGCCCCTTGTTGTCCTCCTGCTGTCAGATTTCACAGGTTCCTGTGTTTTTTGCTGTGGTAAACACTCAAAAAATAATTTACTGCTATTCTTTCAAGTTTCCACATGCATCAGCAGCAGTTTTTATTTTTAACAAACAATTCAAATGACAAGAAAAATTCCCACATTTCCAGGGTGGGGAATTGTGATTGAATTGTGTAATCAATTATACTCACTGTTGTGAGTGGTAACAGTTATCTCTGGAGCTATCTGAGTGTTTGCCAGCAGGATTAGTGAGATCTGCAGCCATTCCAACTAGGTGGGGCTGTTTTAGTGAGATCCAGCCTCGCCTGTTCCCTGCAGAGACGGCTAACCGTGAGTTAAAGCCAGAAAAAGAGAGGTGTGGTCCTTTTGGGAGTATTAGTCTTTAGTAGTCTCTTTGCTCTAGTCAGGCTGTGTTCTTGGCTCTGGTTTGTGTTCTAGGGTTGTTTTTTCTTTGGAGAGATATGCATGCCCTTTGCATTCCATTATGCAAAGGGCATTAACACGGGAGTTATGTGGGTAAAGTCAACACAGTACTGTGCGCCATCCTCCTTTGCTGGTTTAGAGAAATAAAAGTGGCACATGATGCTGCGGTTAGCTTTTGTTGAAGTGAAACTCATATGGCTCATGTTAAATCCTGATGATGCTGAGGCACATTCATGTGACTCCAGAGTTTTGGATATGATATGTAACGTCTCATAACTTCCACGAGCGAAGCAAGTTGTTGCTGAAACCACCATGTAAAATGTTATATCTCTGGGTGTGCAAGACAGACTTTTTTCGGGCGTTGTCTGTTGAGGGTGTGAACAGCATGCAGATAGTCAGAAAGTTGGAATAAGTTGCTCACAGATCCATGGGTGTGTTTGTTTGGATCCACACGTGACTGACGTTCTGGATTCAATTAGAAGCCTGGCTCCTTGAGCCAGTCTGTGTTACTCATCAGGAAAATAAGTTCGATTAAAAACTTCATGACAGCTGTACACAAACACAGTCATTTATAGAGCTCATTATAAGCAGAACTCTGCTTCTCTGCAGTGCATTTTGGTATCTAGAAGAAACCTGAATTGTAGATGAAGAGCTGATCATTGCCATGGTGAACTATCGCAAAGATTTTAATTTGACTTTTACTACGGAGGTCTCTCTGATCTGTGACGTTTTCACACATCAGACACAGCAGCACACTGCTGACATCTGCTGTCCATTAACAACCATATTCATCTGTCACATAGACCTAATGCTGCAACTCCACTGCAGAAGTCTTTGAAAGGAGCTCAGATTTGTTATCATGTAATAAAAAAGCCACTTTTTTTTCTTTTTTGCTTTTAATTTGACCTCATATGGATTGTTAGAGCAGTGGTTTCCAGAAATACTGATTCTACTACCTTTATTCCTAGAGTGTAGTATTCTTGGTATGTTGCTTTATTAAGTGGCAGTCGGTAGACAAAGCTCATCACTGGATATTTTTGCAGTTAAGTATGCATACTTTTGTGCTCCTCCAGTTTCTGTTACAAGCTTACTTTGCATCAGTAATGCGGAAACTAGGAAGGAGGAACGTACTGAATGAAATGTGACTTATGCCACAAAAATGTTGCTTTCAAAGCAGCGACTATAAGCTGGTTTGAATTTCAGAGTAACAGTTTTCATCAAATGTGGCCTTCCGGATGCACTTAAACTAAATCTGAGTAGTAAGCACTTTTGTGTGGACTGTACACACTGTTTAAACTTGGCGCGGACATGGCACCAGGCACAATTTGAGTAAATCACATCACAGACGTGCCGCTGAGGGTCTTCCATGTTTTCATCTTTGAAATGGTGCCCGGTGCATACTTGTGTGATTGGATAAATGAACAGCTACAGTGAACTTCAGCTCTGTGTCTCTCATTATGGTGCCACTTCATTTTAATGTCGTGACTCACCCCGGGCGATTTGCAAATTTTGGAGTTGATTCATGTGCGTGACCTCTCTGTTGAAAGAAAAAAAAAAAAATTAGGGAAAAAGTGAGAGACAAACTCTTGGCGTCTGTCAGCAGACTGTGTTGCAAACTGGCAACTTAATCTCCTGCTGCCGCTTTTGCCGCTTGGCCCACGGTGCTGTTTTGCTCAAAACAAAGTAAATGACCTTAGCTGTTGCATGTCTCTAACTGCTGACTCTGCCTGTGAAACCCCTTCTGATATTTAGTTCAGAGTCTCAGAAGATATTGGAGTACACTTCAAAATTTATGACACCTGCAGACCAAACAGACATTTTGATCATTAAGGGATGTTGAAATGAAACCTGAGATGATTTCTTCTTGGCTTAAGTGCAAATTTTTGGAAAAATGATGGCACAAATATAGAACAGGAGTCACAAAAGGTGAATATTTATGAGGCCTATTTGAAAAGTGAAACAGAATCCCATTCCAGCAGCTGTTTGTGCATTCAAATTGCTACTTTGAATTGCCGCATTTACGTGCGCAGAGTGCTTGATATCAGATTAAATGGTATGCTATAGCAGGAGCTGGAGAGTGATGCAGGATCGAGGATCTCTTGTGGCAGTGTAATGGTTAACTCACAATAGGCCAAACTTTGGAAACAGGATTGATAACATGTGGAATATATTGAGGGTTTGGCCAAACTGGTTATGACGTTAGTCATTTCCCAGGGTGCATGTTAGACCTTATTAGAAGACCAAACTAATGTGACTACAGTTGAGTGAGAGGGATGCGAGTTTGGCCTTCATTTTAAAGTTCATAAAACCCTAATTTTATCCAGTATTTTCTCACCAGCTTAGTGAGTAGAGGAGGAGCATTCTTGTTTACAAGAATGAATATCTGCACTACACAGTGTGGTTGAAGAGTAAGGCTACTGGTATTTTCCCCAGGGACATAAGCTTAGAATACCTTTCAGCCATGTGTCCTGACATGATTCATGTGTGTGTAGAAAGCCTGTTGAGTTCAGGAGTTTGGGATTGCTGCGCATAAAGTTGTTGATGAAGGATTTCCTGCAAGCCTGTCTAATTCTGCTCAATGGTTTCTCAGTACAGCTGCTTTCATTTCACTATAGAACATCCATACATAATGTCAGCATTTCACAACAGAATGCAGTCCTCACTCTGCTCTCCAGACAGGTTTGCTTTTAGCAGTGTAGAGAAGTGGAGCCAGTCGTCAGCACTACAATTGCCCAAGCCAAATGCATATATTAGAACTTACTATATTTAGAGAATATCATGCATTGATATGATCCCGCAGCAATAAGGGGATGAACACTGAGGTCACCAGCCTTGCTCTCTAGAGCATCCATCACTAAACTGTGTTTTACTGAATAAGATCCAGTTTAATCCATCTCATCTACTGCCAGACTTTCCAGCCGCAGTATTTCTGTGTGTTTAAATTCAGCTTGTATTCGGTTGTATCAGTGTGTCACACTTTCCTGTGGTTTAATTGGGATGAGTACTTTACTTACTACTCAAATGATTTGATTATGTTAAGCCTAAGAGAGCTCTGACATGTGATGTGTTTTCTGGGTGAGAGGTGTGACCTAAACAGTTCCCACCATCATCCTCGAAGAGAGAGAGAAAGAGAGAGAAAGAGAGGGAGGGGAGGGGGGGGGATGGAAGGGCTTGCTTGTGGAGGGTGTCTCTAAAGGACGAGAACAGCCAAGTGTCCCGCCAGAGCGCTTCCATCAGTTTCTAAGTGTGAGCACTGTGTGATCATCTGGCTCTAGTGGATATTTATAACCCCCAGTCAGCTCCAGCCCTCTTTCTCCCCCCTGGCAGCCCTCAGAACCCCTCACCCCTGCCCCCTTCCCCAGGCTTGGTGTGTCATCCCTCCTCCCCTGGCCAAAGGAGAGCAGGCTGACGGATTCAAGCAGCAGGCACAGCCTGTCAAAATTCAAGACCAGGGAGAAACAAGGCAGTCGGGGCAAACAAGCACGCGGCTCTCTTGTCCTCCTCATTCTCCCTCTGTCCAGCTTGTTGTTTTTTTCTTCACCCTTGTCCTCCTCTTCTTTCCACATACCTTCTTTTAGATGAAGATCATACCTGGTAGGTCACACAATTGAAGTTTCTGTGTTGTGTCTTTGTGTCTAACTGTGCTTGTCTTCCTGGCTGATGACTGTTGTTGGGATTTTGGCAAAGGCAGTGGGTAATGTCTTGTTGTTGTGCGTACACACTCACTCTAACAGGACATAGGCACACACATTCCCATCACAAACAGCTACTGCGGCATGGATTGCCTTTCATAGTTGTTCACAGTGTGACTGAGCTGTTGTGAGGAAATTCTTGGCTGCCTTCTGTATTTTCATTTATTTGATGGTATGTAAGTGAAGGAGGGTGAGGGTGAGAATTTGGGAGGAGGGGGGTTGCAGTACCCCCACCCCTGCTATTACCTCTTGTGACATCTGATGGAAGTCAACAATCAGCAGCGGCTCATACAGCGTGTTTAAATGTGCCCTTGTGTGTGTCAGATAGTTGTGGGTCTCTCCTGGCTATTTCACATTGCTGTAAAACTAGCTCTGTGTAATTCATTTAATTTACATTTTTTTCATCCACCCATTTAGCATTGCGCCATGTTTTGTTTTGCAATAATTCTCTAAATCCTCTTCAGTTAAATTAGAATTACATTTTGAAAGAAATCCACAAAATTAAAAAGATAACTTCTGCCTTTTTTGAGTGTTTAAACAAGTCCACCTGTTCCAAAGTCTCCATATTCATGGACACCTGTTGGCATCCAGCACAATACCAACGCATTTTGTTAAGAAATGTCAGCAGGTGGCAGCTAAAGTCCTGGATTTGTACTACTGTTTATATCACCATGTCACCTGTTGAGTTGTTTTTTTTAGGTCCTGCCATACAACAAATTGAATTGTCATCATGTGCTGTTTCAGTCTTTTTTAAGTCATAAAACTTTTGAAGGATGCTGTAATCATAACAAAATCCTTTTTCCTAATAAACAAAAAAAATCCTGATGATATAATGATTATAATCACTGAGGTGATTTTAAGTTCTGAAAACATCTTTTTTTTGGGGGGGGGGGGGGGGGGGCAGAGAGACCCTGCAGTTTCAAATGTCCCTGCCACGCCTCTGCCATCCCTCCCCCTCCTAATGAAGGCCCACCTGTCACGAGGCTTGTTTCTTCACACCCTTTACGTTATCTCTGTCCAGACTAATGCTGGAAAGCCACCCATGACCCACTCTTCCCAGGCTGCTCATTTTGGGGCATTTAGTAACCATAACTGTGGCAGGATGTAAGGTATTGAAGCTCTTTCAAAGTTTACACAAAAAAGCAGTGAGATACTAAAGTTTCAGGGTAAAGCAGCTAGATATCAGAAAATATATTTGCCTCATCTCTTCCTCTCTGTGTCTGACAAGAGATTACTAGAGATATTTTCTGTTGCATTGGTGATACTGATCTGAAGAGGTCACATTACTAAACCTAAAACTCTCTTCTGCGCAGCTTCACATTTAGCATGTTTACTGTCTGTATAGGTCATGTGGAACCTTGAAAATTTGTCAGTTGTGACAGGTCAAAGGTGCCACCAGGCCATAATGTGCCAGTTTTACACCGCCATATTTCCCAGACAGCATGAAAAGCCTGTTGCAGGTTCTTGAGACACGTAGGTCTGACCGGTCACACAACATAGATGCGTACTGGCCCTTTCTCCACCTAGCTGAACTTCCACAGAAGCTCTTTTGCTGCACGGTATTGTAGCTGAGCAGTGTTTTGGTAATTCAGTTGCTGGTAAGGCCCCTCCCAAACCTGTTGGGCCATGTTTGCTTTCAGATCAATATGTCTCTGTCTGTTTTTGAGTGTGGATGTGTGTTCTTGCCGAAGGTTGTTCCTGTATTTCTTTAAAAAAGTCCGGTAGTGGTTCAGTACACCTGCTTGGTTTGAGGCACTGCCAATTTCCAAACCAGCCGGTAGCTTTTGAAACCCTAGCAGTGTTACAAAAGAGATGCTGCATCCATGAGTCAACACTTTGATGACTTTTTCTTTGGTTTATCCTGGATAAATGTAGCTTTTGTGTGCACAGAACAGCTAACAGATAATACAGTCCTACACTAAATAATATCTTGTTTGATCCAATGCCTTTACACGAGTCGTTGTTGACACGATACCCCAAAAGTACTCAATTGCTTAAATTTTAAGACATGCTTGTGCAAGTCTGGTTATTGATCAGTCCAAACCCTGTTCGAAACCCAGGTTTCTAAGATGTCTAAGGTGTCACTAGTAGTCCTGAGTGATTTCCAAAGTGTCTGTAGTTTAGCTGCCATGGCTCATCGTTGTTATCATGATAAAGTTTAAAGTTAGAGAGCGTGGTATCTTGCTCTTGCTCATGGGAAGTGTTAATGTTATCAGTCTAAGATAGGAGTAAAAGGAAAGCGCTTGTTGTGAGACAACTCGAAAAAGAAAGCTGGCCGAGATGCTTTCATGCAGGGCGTAAAGCAAACGTTAACTTCATTTCCCATGGCTAAAATGGCATTAGGCAACACTAAAGAATGCATTGACCTACACAACACTACGCAAAATGTAATATTCTTCAAAGTTGACTCACTACTCTAAGGACACGAAGACGAATATTTGATGCCCAGTTGCTTTGGCTGTAGTTTCGTGTTATGTGCCCTGACATTTACTCTATGATGTCCTTTTGGATAATGTTTTATTGTCTTTGATACTGAAGCATTAATGCAGCTGCTCTTCCTGCTGATCTGTCCCCTTCGGTCTAGACCCATCGGGGGGCTTTTTTTTTCTTAGCTGTCCTATTTTTCACTGGCACCCATTCTTCATGATGACAGCTCTGTCCTCTATCCACTCACTAGCTCAATGGCTCGAGCTATCACTTATACAGGAGTGAGAGCAGACACCACACGGTCTGACCACTTGTGATTTAGCTTCTGGTCTTATGCTATTGACCGTGATAGGCTGCATGTGCAGATATGGAAACGCTGATGCTGGCATTTTACTCCATCGATGACCAGTATGGAGAAAGATCGTGAGAAGGGTGGGGGCGGGGGGGAAAATGCTGTGAGTCACACACAAGGTGCCTCACTCTGCATTCTCCTCCTGAGCTTTGACCTTTCATCTCTGTTTGTCTGCCCTCACACAGACAATCAAAATCAGGATGAATATATTTTATGGTGCAACAGAACCCAGATCTGTCGCACTATTTACATTGGCTGATGGCTGTTTTGGAACCAGACTGTTAATTTGCTTAAACTGCTTTGCATAAATGATCGGTTGAGAATTTTCAGGCGTAACATGTAGCTGCTGTAGCTATGGAAAGCTCTTGCTCCAGCACTCTTCTGCAGTCGCCCAGAAGGTGTCAGAGTTTTTACAGAACGCTGTGAAGTGTAACATCCGGTTTGACACGCTAAGCGCATGGATGACATTCAATCGCCAAGCAAATGCTCGTTTAGAGCTACATGTGGGGCCCTCTCATAGCTGTGTGGGCTGTGATGGTTGACTTCTGGTTATGGCTTTGGCTTGGTTCATGGAAAAGCCAGCATTCTTCCTGGAAACAGGCAGGAGTTTTATTCTGGAGCAATCCAATTACTACTTACAATACAGTACAGCAGTGTGTGTGGGTTTGTATGTGTCTGTTTTTTCCAGGGCTCGTGAGTATATAAAAAAAAAGTCTAAATGGCCTCCACCAGTGTGGTTGGTGCTGGTAAACCAGTGGGCATGAGTCATAAATTAAACAGTACACTTTTTCCTTAGGGGCTTATGGAAGCCGGTTTGGATACAGCTCTCATGTTCTCTGGGAATAATGAACAAGCTGTGATGAGACACACAGTCAGATGGAGCTCGTATAGAGCCGATTTATTTATGAGCAGCACAGGGATCATAGAAACAAATACGATTTCTATGATCTGACCCCCTCCTTAAGGCAGATTAATTATGCTTTTTTTGTCATATAGCACAGAAGCGTCACCAACATGCTATACAAATCTTTTTTTTTTTTCAAAGAAAAGTGGATAAAGGGACAGTGAAGGGAGCTAAAACAGCTTGTTTGAGATGATATATTAATTCATAGGCCCAGAATTAAGTCAACAAGTGTTATTTTGTACAGTGAGTCATATAATGCTAATTTAGTAGAGTCCAAGAATCCAGTGTGGCACTGCAAATGCTAGCTGTCAGTGTGAAGGTCTTAATGTCCCTGTCAACATTATCGTTATCTTTTTATTTGATGTCAAAACATTAAAGTTTCCTGTAAAATAAAATCAAGGAGGTCAAGTGAAAGTATCCGTATCAGCGTCCAGTGTGATAAGATCCTGGTACACAGGTAGTCCTGGGTCAGAGATCAGTGATCTGCACTTTCCCTTCAACATTTTACTGCGCTTTGTCCCGTCCTAAATATCCAGATCCTAAAGTAAACCGGTAATGGGTAGGGGCATATTCACTGTATTTACTTTCAGGATTATGTGCCTTAGGATTTGTTAAGCTTGAAGATTTTCAGACAGCACTGGGGACTAATCTGAATAAATACATTGTATTCTGGCAAGATGCAGGCTATTGAAACTCAGCTTTTGCAAGGTGAAAAAAGCAGTGAGAGACGAAAGTTTCAGGTTAAAGCAGTTGGACTAAATACTAATCATAACACAACAGAAGTCTAGTCTGCTATCTTGGATTAGCATTAAAGATGCAGTGAAGCCTCATAATAGTCTCACAAACCGACGTGCCTGCAGGTGCACAAACACCTCTTTTTTAAATGCTTGTACAAACTGTAAACTGACTCTAGACGAGTGACAGTCTGATAAATGGATGGCTGTAGGGCAACAAAGCGCTTTTGCTTCCAGTTTTACATTTGTCATGGTTCTCATGGAGCAGATATGCTCAACCAAATGACTAATAAGTCAAAGGACGTCATAATTAAACTATGAAAATTATGTTGAGCTACCAGTCTGCTGTCTATTGTGTTTGTCCTTAAAAGAGCCCAGCACTGGGCTGGGCCCTGCCCCCCTCAAAGAAACGACTTTCTGTTTGAAAGTCATTCCTGTTTCCACTATTTACACCAGCTGGCACAGTTTACCTGAAACACAAAAGGCTACCTGTGTACACTTCCATTCGCATCAGCATGGCTGGGATGTGGAACTTTGAGCGAGGGAATTATCTGCATGAGATGAGCTCGCATGGAGAACGAACCAGATACCTGTACAGCAAGATGTGTTGTGCAGGTGAGTGGTGAGACTCGATTTATAGGACACGGTAGGGAGGAGTTTGGTGTGTTGTGTTTTTCATTGTGTTGAATGTTCCATGGGTGGTACAAGACAGTCCTGCTCAGAGAGACTGACGGAAGGTTGGGGGTAAACTACATTTATAGTTTATGGAATTACTTTCACATAAAAATTTCAAGTCCAGATGCAATTAGAAGATATTTCAAAAATGGCAATTATGAACATAGTTGTATGACTTGAAACAGATCTAATTACAGACTCTTTGCAATGACACATATATATATATATATATATATATATATATATATATATATATATATATATATATATATATATATATATATATATACATATATATATGTGTGTGTGTGTGTGTGTGTGTGTTTATTTTTTTCATATGCATCTGCCATAAAACAATACAATTAATACTTCCCACCATCACTTCTGTTATAACACTTGGAAATGCTTGTGCAACTCGTGCAACCTGTGCTCTTATCTTCTAAAAGTGTTTTGTTGTTGCTGTGTAATGTGATGTTGACCTTATCTCATTCCTCTGGCGTAACGTCTTTATCTTACTTGATTGGATTTTAGCTTTTCAAAAGTTTGAAGCCTCATTTCATTATGTGTCAAATGTTTTTGATGGGTAACATGTCAGGACAGTGCTCAGGCCATTGGAGCATGAGGACTGTTGTGCTACAAACACATGCTGTCGTAGTGTAGCTTTGCATTATCTTGCTGAAATGAAAGATTTTGTCTGGATGGCAGCTCGAATTGCTCCATAACCTATATTGTTAAGCATTAATGGTTCTTTTGCAGATGTCGCAAATGTGCACTGTTGAATCCTGACACCATGATTGATGCTGGGTTCCTATCTATACATTAATAATAACCTGGATAACCCTGGGAAGTCTATGGTTTCCCTCATTTTACCTTATTGCAGCCCAGAGAAGACATGTATGAATCTTGTTCATACATGTATTTTCTTTGTGAGACAGACTTCTAAGTTTAATTTGTGGATTCAGTTATGAACTTTATTCAGTGATGATAGTTTTCTGAAGTGTTCCTGAATCCATGGAGTAATTTGTTTGCACGAATTTAAAGTGTCTGTTTTGAATAGGGCTGCAATATTGTTTTCTGGACTTCAGAGATTTCTCTGGCACCTCTGATTTATTTCATTCTTTTCTCTGGATTGCACTCACTGGAAACTTTCTCAGGTACATGTGGCTCATCATATGCCAGAAACTGAAATGTAGAAATGGTCAAAACAACCCTCTGAAGTTCTGAGTATGTCAATGTGGAATAAAGGTGATTTAAGTGATTTCAATGTGGCATGCTTCTGAGTTGTAATGTATCTGAGTATTTTAGAAACTGCTGATCTAGTGGCATTTACAGAGAGAAGGCTGAAAAAAAGAAAATATCCAGTGAGCAGTGGTTCTCTGACCAAAAATGCCATGTTGATGCCAGAGTAGAATGGCCAGACTGCGTCAAGCTAATAGGGACGGAGCAGTGACTCAAATAACCTCTCATTACCAAGGTTATGATATGCAGTAAGATTTCTGAACACAGAATATGTCGAACCCTGAAGATGGGCCACAGCAGCAGAAGACCACACCAGCTGCCTCTCCTTCAGCTAACGGAGCCTCAATTTCTAATGTCACATTTGGATGTTAGGGTAAGAATTTGGCAGAAACAATGCAAAAGCCTGGATCCATCCTGCCTTGTTTCAGCAGCTCAGGATCATACTGGTGGTGTACTGGTGTATTTCCTTGGCACAGTTAGAGCAAATTTTAGCATCATTTAAACACCACAGCCTAGCTGAGTATTGTTGCTGACCATGTCCATCCCTCTATGGGCGATCGTGGCTCAAGAGTTGGCAGTTCGTCTTGTAATCGGTTGCCGGTTCGAGCCCCGGCTCCGACAGTCTCGGTCATTGTGTCCTTGGGCAAGACACTTCACCCGTTGCCTACTGGTGTTGGTCAGAGGGCCCGGTGGCGCCAGTGTCCGGCAGCCTCACCTCCGTCAGTGTGCCCCAGGGCAGCTGTGGCTACAATGTAGCTTGCCATCACCAGTGTGTGAATGGGTGGATGACTGAATGTAGTGTAAAGCAGGTGGGTGTGGTTGTACTCTGGTGCCATCTAGTGGTCAGAATATTTCACTACCTTCAGCCAGTGGAGGACCAAAGTGTCATGTGAGGCGAGGGTGGCGTTTTCCTTTCGTCAAATAGTCAGTTATGGGAAACCCCTCTGTCTCTGCCTAAAAACACACCCATGAGTAAGACTCAGTAATAGTTACCACTGAGAAACACAGTGCTGTATATTTGTGGATGTTGTCATAGAAGCGTCTCTCAAGTTCCCTTTTTTTTTCTCTCCACATTTTCAAAAAAGTGTTGAGGGTGATTTAGCAGATGGAAATACCACATGTGATACTGACTGTTTTTCTTTTTTAATTCCTAAAAATAATTTCAGCCGATTAGTACTTAAAAAAAATCTTTTATTTTCTTGACAATCATCAAATGTTTTTTTGATTTACACTCAGTTACATTTTTTATATGATTGCCAAGAATTTAAATAGTTCCATTTACACTATCTTGTGTTATTTAACTTTTATTTATCTGATTTATCTGAAACATTTTCAGGTACTTTTGTTAATGTGTACATTGTCAGCCAAATGACTGCATTGTGACCTGCAGGGGGAGACACATGCTGCTTTTAAACGTTAGCCGCCGCGTGCCAGTCAGTCAACTAAGTTACATCTCAGTCACCAGAATTGCACATTAACAAGTAACATGACCCCAGATGCGGTGCTTTCCACAGACTCCTGCAAAGCTCAGGACCGAGCTATTTTAAACCTCAGATGCCGTGGCTAATCTGAAGGCCTGTTGAGTCTGAGTTAAATTGGGTTTGGAGTTTCATCACTAGAGCTGGTTCTGACAACATCATCCAAAGTCTGCTGTCAGGCTGATGATGGCTGGCAGTGATAACTGTACGGTGTGTCACAGCACAGCTATGACTAACTGTGATTAGAATGGGTCTTACTTGTGTAATGTAGCTTTTTAAAATTACATTGCCAATCATTAACTTCTGCATAACATCTGTTTATATCTGAATAAAGATGTAAAGTGTAAAAATGTAAAAACATATACAGATATCTCTGGTCATAGTTTTCAGTTTTCACTTAATAGAACAGGATTAGAAATACAGCATTTATCACACTTAGGGGCCAATTTAACCACTGGATTTGATAGCATAAAGTTAGTGCTCTCATAAGTTTTCCATGACTTTAAAATTGCCAGATAGTTTGTGTTATGTCTTTTTTTTCTTTTTATTTCCACTGAATGTTTACAGGAGTTCATCCAGGTAACATTAAGCAGGTTTAAGGTGTGTTTGCTTTGGTGTGCTGCTTGCCTAAATGTTTGAGTCATGTACTCAGTATGCAGCTTGGATAATACAGCTTGTGATCTGTGTGAATCAGAACCTTCTGAAGGATGGTCATGCCACTGATGACTTTTGTATGTATCCGAACCGTATCAGAAATATGAGATAGCGTTTGCTGTGATTCAGCCATGGGGTTAAAAACAACGATGAGAAACATGGGAGAGAGAGATAGAGAGGCATGTAACCTGAACTGTTGGAGCAAACCTTGTTTCGCAGCTTTTTCATCCTCTGCAAAGAAAGGTGTTGTGCGTCCTCCCTCTGTCTAAACCCTTATTTTTCCCTGCGCTTCAGCACTTAGAAAAGACCATAATGACACATTCCTAGAATTCCTTTGTCCTCTAATTTGTTTTGCTTTGTTGCTCCATAGTGCTTAAATGAAGGTTGTTGTAGTTTTAAGTGGTGGAAGGCTTAGCGGTGTCACAGGGATCAGCTAAAAGCACATAAATCCAGTGTGATGGTCCTGTTTCAGTTTTCACAGCAAGAAGGTCCTGGGTTTGAATTCACCATCTGGCGAGGCTACATCTATATATGTGAAAATACAGATTTCTTTTTATTAATTTCAGTTCACTTTCATATATCAAGGCACTTATATTGTAAAACAAGGAGCCTTCAACATTATAAATCAAAACTCCAGCTATGTAACAACCTGGTACCATTGGGGAGGAAAAACAGGCATAGAGAGAGGATAGCAAACAGGGCAAAACTAAAATGACACAACCATTAATTAAAAGACACAAAGTTAGCGTTTCAGGACCACTAGCACACAGAACTGCCTAACCCCATTATATTGGTTGTCACATGTGTTTATGATAATTATACCAAACCATTTCCACGATGATACAGTATATTAGTGGTAAAAGGAGTAAGGGTCAAAAGCCATGCTAGTGGTGCTTTCTGCTATATCAGCATGCACAATAATAAATAATGCTAAATTTAATTCGTAAAGCACTTTTTAACACATGGTTAGAAAGACCATAGCAGAAAAATATAAAACAATGCACAAAATTCTAATTAAAATCAATAACAAAAATACATTTTAATCAAAATTTAACATTTGCATTTGCATTAGCATGCTAACATGCAGGTCGTGGACAGACCATGCAGGCATGATATGTACCATGTTCCCAAATTTAGTTTAGCTTATTTGTGTCTGATTTTTGTATATACAAAAGACAGCCTAAGCCTCATCTTAATGGCAGAGAATAGCAGATACTGTACTATATTGCTAGTAGTCATGCTAACAGCAACACTGCATCCAGGACTACTATGACCACTGCCCTTATCAAGTCCATCATCAAACTTGTCATCAAAAAAAAAAGCAACTCTCTATATTTTCACCACACTTTCTCCGTTCTTATAAAAAACCCAAGTGTTCCATCTGGTTTTTGATGAAGCCAGATGAAGGAGCAGTGTAATAAGCATGTTGAGACGTTAATGATATGCCTCCTTTTTAGAGGAAAGATCTAAGGACTAAGATGTTCCACATTTTCGCCCATTTTCCTTTGGGTCTCCTTTGCTATAGTGTTTCCAGTGAGAGTAAATGGTAAAATGGTCTGTATTTATATAGCGCTTTACTAGTCCCTAAGGACCCCAAAGTGCTTTACATATCCAGTCATCCACCCATTCACTCACACATTCACACACTGGTGATGGCAAGCTACATTGTAGCCACAGCCACCCTGGGGCGCACTGACAGAAATGCAGGTCAAGTAGGTGCTTGTATGCTTTTGCCCGCCAGATCGTCACTGATATCTGTTACCATCTACCGTTTCCTCTGCATCTCAGATCAACTGTAAATCAATTTCTTTTCTAACTTGTGTTAGGAGATGAAAAACACCTTTTTCCATCCATTTCAAAATCATATCCTTTGAGTATTTTCACAGCACGTTCTGCCTTTGATAGGATTCCTTTCCTGTTTCAGATTTAATTACCTGCCCACATACCGCACCTTAGTTCTGCAGCTTGCCTAGACAATGTAGAAACTAGAAAGGTGTGTCTCCAAATTTGCTAGCAGGGCTCAAATGAGTCAGGCATCGCTTGCACACACACACCTCCAAACAAGCACACTCACACTGACACATTAAGTGCCTGCATGTCCACACAGGCCATGCTGACTACACTGAAGAAAAAATATGTACTTTCAGATGCCTGATAAAGTGATGTCAGCCATGGTGGGGCAAATGGGATATATAACCAACCTTAGGCTGAAGGGGGGCAGGATTTAGACACACCCTGGCCTCTAGCTTAGCTGTCAGCACATAGTACAGCAACTCTATAGGGGACTGTTATGAAAGCAGGGTCTAAAGTTTTCTGATCAACTGATAATTGTGGAACTTTAGACACAGAGCTGGAACTCTGTGAAACTACATACTGATAGTATGTTACTTTTAAAGTAATCAATAATGAAACCATCCTCTTAATAAGTAAGACATGATCAAGTAAATATGACATTGCTTATGTTAATAGGCCCACTCATTTTGCTGCTTCAGTCTTACCTCATAGTTTCTAACGCTACAGTATTACTGTGTTGTTTTGCTAACTGTACTGCGTCTTCTGTGGCGCTATCATTAGGGTGTATTCTAATAATTGCTTTCCAGTTATTGCCACAGGGCGATAAAGCAGAGTGACATTAGTGGAACTTGGAGTAAAAAAATGTCAAAGAGAATTCATTTTTACCTGTGACTTCTTTTTCTATTTTTTTCTTAAAAAAAGAGGGATGTTTTCGCTCGCTTTATGAAATTTGCTGTTCAAAAAAACCTCTTGTTGCCTGGCAAAATCATTTAGTTTATACAGCAGGAATTAATGCATCTTTTGTTCCCTTAAATACAGCAGGAAATGTGTAGTGAAGCTGAGAAAAGGAGGTTACTTTGGCTAAGTACCCCCCCCCCCCCAACACACACACACACACACACACACACACACACACAAAAAACCTTTTTGATTCCTGAAATAGAATTGAAAAGACAGACGTGTTGTTTGATTAGAAGTGTGAAATACAACACTTGACAGCACTTCATGCTCTACATGGAGACTTAAATAAACAAAAGGATGTATTTTTCCGTCACCAGTAGTGAAAAAGAAAATAATTACACGCACAGGCACATTCAAACATGGAGTCATAATCTCTCAGTAAATCTGAGATGTTTAGGGCGTGGTTTATGAGAGCATTTCTCAAAACTATTTCATCCCTCATCTCTACTGTTTTTACATCACAGTGACTGACAGCATGAATCATAAATAATGATTAACCGGAGATGTGTGTACAATACTCAGAAAATTCTCTTTTACTTTTTAGGCTCTTGTTGGACATTTTAGTCATTTAAATGACATTTAATTCACTCTTAAGCATAAAAGGTCATGAGCATCAGTTTTTATGGCTCTTTATTGCGTCCTCTTACTCAGCTGGTGTGTGTGCATGTGCGTGTGTCTTTTCTTGCGCAAGTTGGGTGAATAGGTAATAGTACATGCAGGTTGCCACACCTCGCCTCTCCTACTTCTTCTTCTTTTTCTGCCTCACATTGCAAGAGGTAGGCGTGTGTTTAGAGCCCCACCCACAAACCTTACTAGTGTGTAGAGTGTCCTCTACACACTAGGGCCACCGCTAATGCACAGTTGCACATCACACATAAGGACAGGCCCAGACGTCATAGCCCACAGGCACCATTCGCGGGAACAGAGTGAGCAGCAGAAAAAGAGGAAAAAAGGGAGTGAAAAAAAAACCACATAGGGAGGAAAGAGAAGGGCAGAGCCGAACCCAGTGAGGGAGCGAGGAGGTTAAGAGAGGAAAAGAAGAAGAAGAGAAAAAAAGAAGAGATTGTGGCCACAGGACTGCCTACTCTGGGACCAACTGTAGCGCTGGAGGGATAGATACAAGTAAAAAGCAAAAGATCCTGTCAAAGGGGAAGATCACCACGGATATTTTATCATTTAGGAATATTATTTTGTGCCCTGACAAACGGCGACAATGACCTCTCAGCAGCAGAGGTACAGGAATTTCTCCTCTGACAGCTTTGGCAGGGAGAGGGTGCCTTCAGATGACGGCTACTACCAAGGGATGCTAAAGGCCACGGACGGCAGGAAAGGTACCAGTATGGTGGCACTTAGTGTAAAATAGCTGAATTGCAAGTCTTGATCTGTTTGTTCCCACATGTGTGAGGAGCCTCTGGGCACAAATTAAGTGTTTTTTTTTCCAGGAAGGGGTGAGATGTGTAGTTAATTTCCCAAACTGGGCAGAGTTCCCGTTGCAGACGTTTTGTCTGCGAGAGCTTGAAAAGCTTTGTGTGAAACTTTTTTTTTTTTTTAAACGTTGCGTGCATGCCAGATGATAATCTTTTTATTTTGCTGCTTATTGTTTGCTTTTATTGTAGTGGCAGGCGTGCATCATGTGCTGCATATTATTCCACATCCAGTGGCAGTTAGTCAGGCTGGGCTGTGCTGTCCACTCTTTCCTTCCATCAGCAGCTTCCTCATTTCACATTGGTCAGCAGAGCCCATTCACAACTTTTGCTGTGTGGCGTGCTTGATGTGTTTTTTTTTGTTGTTTTTTGTTGGGGGGGGGTGAGTCACTCCAGCTACAGACTGTTTCTCCTCGGTTGCAGCCAAAATGAACGATGTGTCACTCCATGCATCACATTTCTTTTTCCTGTTTCTCCTTCAAATTGTTCTTTATTCCTGTGAAGATGGATATTTTTGAAAGTTTCCACAAAGTCATTTCTCAGTAAAAGCCTTGCTTCATCCTGCGCATGTCCTCATGTAAACCTACCAATTTTTACTCAAGTAAAAATATCAATTCAGTCACATACTAATACCAAATCTTACTACATTTTATATTTATTTTCAATGACATATCAAAATAAAAGCGTTTCTTACACTATTGTTTTACCGTTTACAGTTTTACTGAGCCTTTGCAGAGTATACGCTAGTATACACTGACTATGTGTTAAAATGTATCTTAAAGTGCTATTACCTGCAAATATAAAAAGAAGATAAAATATTTTCTTCTGAAATGTAGTTAAAGCATCTTCAAGTACCGTTAATTATAGTTCAGTAAATGTAGTTTTTCCAAAGAGTGTTTTCTATTATAGTCATATGCTCTTCTGGACCATAAACTCCACCCCTCAATCAAGCATGTTTATGTGTGGTGACATGTGAAAATTTCACCTTCACCTTTACTTTCTAAAAGCACATGAAAAGAGTTGTAATTTAATTATAAAAGGTAAAACAGGGCACAGCCAATCACAGGTCAAGGTGCAACTCGTAACACTTCCTATTTATGTGGAATTTTGCATCTTTGACAGGAAGTATGAGCGTGGAGATAGTTTATGGAACTATCTCCAATGCTGGTACAGATGAAAAATACGCAGGCTTAAAGGTCTGGTGGTCTCAGTATGATGTTTCCATGGCAACTCAGTTCCATAACAGAGTTGTCCAGAAGTTGCTGGCAACTTCCTCTAAAGAGGAAAAAAAGGTAGCCTCTGGGCATCTATTTTATGTTAGCACTGAATCACTACCCTTTGCTTTTCATTGCTGGGCGTGTCAACATATATGGGTGGATGGGTCACTCCCATTAAAACTGATAAGATTTTGTGGTATGTCTGTGGGACATTCTAGCATAATCTGAAGGAATTGCTGAGTGGGTCAGTGAAGTTGGGTGGTGCACTTCCTGAACCTGTCTGAACAGTTGAGTAAACCACAACTTTTAGATCACGTGGGGTAACGTGAAAGCAAACAGACTCATCTATCTACTGCGTCCATAATAAATGATTGTAGTGGCACACCTTTTTGTGTTTGTGTAGGTGTGTATGTTTTTTTTATTTTTTTTTTTTATTTAAACCTGAACTGAACAGGAATAAGAGGGAGTATGAAGGTTTGTTTTGTTAGAGGGTGAATTCCATGCCTAGGCCTTGTTCTTTCTTGTCGGATAATTGCAGACTAATAGTTATGCTATTATGTCGCACGGTTATCACGCCCAAGTATCTTCACACTTTAATAATATTTCACTTCTGCAGCCTTGATCCTTTCCTTTTTGTTTACGTCTTAAGAGCACAGCTGCCAGTGGTGTCATAGAGTGAGACATGACCTTACAAACCTGTGTTCTAGACAACAGAAGTGCATCTACAGACAGTGAATGGTCTCAAATGTTCCCTGACTCAGATGCAGGCTTGAACAGGAGCACAAGAGCCGTTTTCCACCCAGAGATGAGTTGTGTTTATTCTACAGGAGGAAAAAATAGTCTTGTCAGTCAGTCTTGGGGATTTCCTCCTTAGCATGCAGCTGGAAATACACTCAAGAAACACATTAATCGCACACCTGATGCTACTCATTTTGAAATTAGTTTTAGCTTTTCCTCGTCTTACGAGTCCGATGTTTAACTGTGCTCTTTCTGTGTTGCAGATGAACGAGACCGAGTCCAGAAAAAGACCTTCACAAAGTGGGTGAACAAGCACTTGATAAAGGTGAGGACCTATTCTGGGTTTTCTCTGTGTTGTAACTAAGGCAACATTGACGGTCAAGTTTTTGTACGCACACTCGCTCAATCCATAGCATGACTTAAGGTACAAAGACGGAGAAACATAAGTGTGGACGTCACAGAAGAGTGTCAACAAATTTCCCTTTTGTTCAAACACGTGTACGGGTGTTTTCTGTCGCAACAAGCATAGCTTTTGTCAGTGTCAAACTGCAGATGTTTGCATAGTGAGTGATTGCCCTGACCCTCATTTAACAACAGGAGGCTGTTGAATAAAGCTGTATAAATGTTGCAACTCATGTATTCTGGGATTATGTCCACGTATGATCATTACATACGTCACTCCATGCATTCTTCCATTCATCCATTTATATAACTGCTTTTACAATTCAGGGTTGCTGGAGTCTATTGCAGCTGTTATAAGGCTAGCACAGAGAAGAACATTCAGACTTATGCACCAAGCCAAGCCAACATGTGTGTTTTTGTACTGCGGTTGGAAGAATGAGTACCTGTAGAGAGCTCAGTCAGGCACAGGGGGAACCTGTCGAATCCACACAGAGCTCCAGCAGTCTGTAAGATTTGTGCCAATTTAAAGATCACAAACTCAGGTGAACAAAGAACCACATAACAGCAAAATCTTACAGCAGCTGAACGAGTGTCAGCGTGTGTTCATTGTTAACATCTCTGCAGAAACCATTACCAACACCGCCACCGCGACCCTCACCCCCTCCCTTCTTGCATAAACATACATTAGCTAGACAGTTTTTT
Organism: Copadichromis virginalis; assembly: GCF_057382275.1. Classification (NCBI taxonomy): domain Eukaryota; kingdom Metazoa; phylum Chordata; class Actinopteri; order Cichliformes; family Cichlidae; genus Copadichromis; species Copadichromis virginalis. The sequence continues at coordinate 17,105,223 of NC_140628.1, read as the reverse complement.
GTTTCGTGCTAACACGGCACCGCGATCGGAAGGCTTACCAGAAGTCTCATCTGTCATCAGCTGAGAGAGTGTGTAAGCCGTCCATCAGCACTCTTCAAATCTCACCTGTCTCACTCTCTATTCGCAAAATATGGCCCGAAGGCTCACGTGAACAGGTCAGGAGGCGAGTCAAGTCAAAAGGACTATAGTCCTCATTTCAGACCTCCATATTAAGGTTGACAAATTAGCCCCGTGTAACACAATACCGCTCTCCCAGAGTGCTAAAAATATTCCTGCTTGTGCCACTTTTCTTCCAGAAAACTCCAATTGGCAGCACTACATTTACAACCATTAAGTGCTCCACTCCACAGACATAAGGCCCATTCTTTCTTTTTTTTAATGGAACAAGAAAGAGGAAACAAATGAGCACAAAGAAAGTGTTATCCTTTCCATAAATGTGCAGAGCTATGGTTTCTTTTACCACTGCATGAGAACCTAGTTCAGTTCCTCCCTCTTGTTTCTCTTAAGTGTCCACTGTGAATATTCGAGGGTGAGTCACAGACATCTGGACTCACTTAGCTCCCTCTGAAGAGGCAAATTCTGGTCTGGGCTCAGAGCCCATGGTGGGTTAGGCCAACGGTAGCACATGTGCTGCACAGACTGCTCGGTAGGGGTGGCTGTACTGGCATCAGTGCACGCCTTAAACTGAAAGGCATGCATTGATGCATGGGGAGTTTCATAAGTACTCCCATCCAGTTATTGTTACAGTTACCCGCATACTGCAACACTACATGAATTTAAGAATTTGTTTGTGCCCTTTCCAGGTACAGTTTCAGTCTGTTGCTTTTTCTGCAGACTACTTTCTGCCATGACTTGAAAGCGAGTGTAGTTAAAGGAGAGGTGCTCATTAGATAACACTTATTTTCTCAGGATGACAACATGAATCCATATATATTCGAATTATATCAGTATTCTAATAGAAAAGTTTGAGTCTGTGTTTATTAGCAGCAAAAAAAAGAAGCGTTATCACCACGTACAGCCCATAGTAAAGAACCTCACTGAAGCAAATGCACACGTTTGGGAGGGAAAGCGTTAAAGTATGTGTGCGAATGTGCTGATCTGCTCTAGTGAGGTTAAACCGCTGTTAAACTGATTTAATGGCTTAATGGTTGAGTGGGATAGGCTGGAGGTTGGGTGCAACCATGAAGAGCTGTAAAGGGCCATTGAGTGTTATGCCCTCCACCCCACCTAGCTCAATAAATCTCTTCATCTTGCGTAAGACAAGAGTGAAACATCAAACCAGCTATGGGATGAACATCTGTTTTCTAGTAGATGCCTACAAATTGCTTGTGATGAGGTCTAGAACCTTGAACTGTTGCACATCAAGGCTACTCTGTAAGGATGGTTATCAGGAAAAAGGATAAAGAAAATGAGAGGAACTCCACAAGATGATATAAAACCTGAGGCATGTTAAGCATGTTGCTTCCAGACAGTGGCTCACAGACCACTGGAGGGACCGGTGTAAGGCATGTGCACTAATGACTTTGTCCTTGAAAGCAGCTCCTTTTTACTGCCGAGGCTGCAGTTTGCCTAGTAAACTTTCAGCAGCAGGACAAAGTAACCGAGGAGTGGCGATAGATGGCTGTGCTAGATTCAGCAAGGTAGAGGACAAATCACAGCATTACTTGACAAAGAAAGACCGGATCATCATCGTTTAATTGTGTAAACAGGTACTGATCTGATTGGAGAGAGCCCTGACAGACAGTTTCAGAGGGTGCAGACTTTAACAATATGGCCCATCCTAAAAAGTAGAAGAGCTTTTATTGTGCAAACAGTGAACTCTAGTGGCAGCAGTGTTGGTTCCCTTCCCTAAATTTAGCTCTGTGGTGCACTTCGCTTAATCATCTCTCTCTGCAGGCAGGGAGGAGCATATCATAAGATGGATAGATGGATGGTAGGAAGGTGCGGAAATTCTTGCCAAGATAAATCAGTCACTGTTGCAACTTGCAAGGGAAAATATGCCTTCATTCCATTTTAGGGCTGAGGCCCATTTCCCACATGGAAAACACACCCAGTAGACCAATATATCTGCAGACTACGAAAAAAGAGAGTACTTTAATTATTCTGTTTTTCATCAGTTTATCATCATGTCCACCATCAAATCCTCCAAAGTCCAACTATCACTTAATTTCTGTTCATACGCTTTTCTCGTTCTCTTGTTTCTATCCTTTTCTTTTTCCCCATTACTCATATCATCTCTTCTCTTCTCTACCACCAGCATTCGAGGGTAGAGGTAGGTGCTGGCAGTAAATATGTAGCTGGTCAGTATCTCACTGCATGGAGGCTGTCTCCCCTCCCTCAATGTTTGTGCACCATCACATCTTTCCCTTGTCTTTTTTGCTTTCCCTCACTTGTTTTGTTGTCTGGTTGCAAAAGCACAGCGCATCTGTTGCATAAACAATGAATTCAGTTAACTGAAATCCAAAAGGTTAAATCATTTTTTCTAACCCTTGATGGTCTCTTATTTTATTTAGAGTCCTATTCATTATGTGTCAGGCTGCCAGCTGCCAGCAGTCGGGCTTGGCTGCTCGTAGCTATGGTTCTTGACATGTGTAGAATTGTGCTCAAAGCACTGTAGAGAACTTACAGTACGTGACTCTGCAGGTGTTTTAAGCCGTCAGCTTTCAGCAAACTGCACCACAATTTGAGTTTGCAAATCTCACGTGGAACAGGTTATTCCAAGTTGTATCATCATGAATCCCTTTGACATATTCTCTGCTGTGTTTTCCTTTTTTTTTTCCCCACCGTGACAGTCACAGCGTCATGTGACAGACCTGTATGAAGACCTTCGAGATGGACATAACCTGATCTCGCTGTTGGAGGTCCTCTCTGGAGAAACACTGGTGAGTACAGTCTCTTGATTTTTGTCAGTTATTCTTTCGCAGTCCTCCAGCATCCAAACCCAAACCTAATCCCGACTAACTACACAAGGATTACTTTAATGAGGTCGACCTGGAATGCCACCCCTGTGGCAACAAAATGTAAAATATTAGCTGCCAAGTTGTCAGTCAAGAGCTTAACCTGAGCTGAACTACGCTAAGCAAACACCTCTTAACTTCCTTTTCAGTGTACCGTCCTCTTCTTCCTATTTCACTCGATATATTTAAATTACTTTCTTCTACTTCTCTCTTTGTTTTGCGTAACGCTTATGTATTTCATATCCTGGGGTTCAAAATTGTACACAAAGCTTTTCTGCTGCTGCTGCCCTCCACCGGCTTCAGCTCTGCTCATTTTCACAATGCATCCATAGCTATAACACATTGCTACCACTTTAGACTGTGTGCGTGTTTGTGAACTGTGCTCCTATCTGATCGACGGTTCTTCTTTTCTGCTCCTCCTTCTCCCGTTTGCCTTCCTTTAACCTTCCTCTGTGTGTGCTGATCATTGCCGTCTGGCCTTCGCCTCCTCTCCTTTGCACTGCTCTTGCTGGGGCTAGCCGAGGGAGAGAGACATGGCCAGGAGCGTTCGGTTGGTGAGTGGGTTTGGAACTTACAGTAGGCATTATGTTTTTGTTTTAATGATTTATCGGCACTTTTCCGGTTCTTTGGCTGCGCATGGTATCCACGAACTTCAAGCCATGATGAGTTCTGTTGCTGGGACTTTTTTGTTTCTTGTGCTGACAGGCTTGCTTTCATCATGTAGCTGCTGTGAACGTATACAAGAAAATATTTAGTTTGATTTCTGTTTGTTTGAGAATTTCTCCTTGATTTCTGTTTGAGAAGCCCAGAAACAAGCCACGCAACATGATTATATATTTGCTTCCTGACAGATGGCTTAAATTTGGCTTAGCTAATGCAAATTTCCCATAAGTTTATTTTTTTGTTTCTCTGGTAAACTAAAGGACTAAGACGGAGAAAGGAGAACAATTTCACCTCTCTATTAAATGTTTTTCATTTTCATTTTGATTTTTACATCATACATTTTTTGTTTTTTATTTGTTGCTATTGGTCCTTTCTAATGGCAGTAGCACTGAGTACCGAGTGTCTGCAATGTAACTAAACACTTCTTTATCTGTTCTTTCACCTCTTCAGCCTAGAGAGAAAGGCCGCATGCGATTCCACAAACTTCAGAATGTACAGATAGCACTGGACTTCCTCAGACATCGGCAGGTATGATATGTATAACGATACATCAAACCCTTAAAAACCAGACTGCGAATATCAATCGTTAGAAGATGACTGATAGTTTCAGCTGTAATCCTGCAAGTAACGTGAGTGTTTTGCTTTCTTAGGTCAAACTGGTTAACATCAGAAACGATGACATAGCTGATGGGAACCCTAAGTTGACCCTGGGGTTAATATGGACCATCATCCTCCACTTCCAGGTCTCCTCTTCTGTCAGTGTTATGTTTCATTATATTATTGCTGTCTACCTCTGTCTCTGGGATTTGAACCTCTCGGCTGCTGCTTCCCATCTCCTTGGAGCCAATCAGAGGGGACTCTGCTCTTCAAAACCTCTCATAAAGGACTTTTTTTTAATCAATTGCTCTCATTAAATCATATTCCTCATAGAAGTATTATTTTAACATAAAAACTTTAGTCAGGTATTTAGAGTTTAGTAGCTAATACGAACCGTTTAAACAAATATAACACTGTCAGGGTGTGTTAGTGTGAGTCAATCTCTCCCTGACTCCCAGGGGGAGGGCGTGTCAGGTTGGAGTGCACAGCTTGATGGCATCCTCCACGCCCTACCACATACTCTCCAGGCCTTTCTTTCTGCCTTTCCTGTGTACGCCAAAAGCTGCCAGGCAGAAATCCCTGGGTGATAGCCTAATAGTCACGGCCTCACCCTCAGTCATATAAAAATGGTTGAGGTTTTGATTGCAGAAAGCTGAAGCTAAGCAGAGAGGGAAAAAAAGGTGAGAGTGGCGTGGTTTGATTATGGCATTCTGGTAAAGATAGTATTGTGCCCTCTAGATACACACTGCGTTCCCAGAGTCTTTATACTTTTATACAATAGAGGCAAAATAAGAGAGCTGGGCTGTGGCTGCTGATGAGTCATAAAGGCTCCAGACTAAAAGGGAAGAGAAAAACTACTCCCCACAAATCTGATCCGATTATCCTAAATTAACTTGATCACAAAGGAAAGAAGATGGTTTGATCCAAGAAATCTTTGGAGGATGATTTTAATTGCAGATTTAATTGCCAGTCTCGAGATACAGTAATGGGGTGAGTATTAGTAATGACGTAATGATGGCTTTATACTTTTTATTTTCTTATTTTTGTTTTTTTACTGAATTGAATATTTAAAGTGTTATCGCATCTGTAGAACAGAGCTATTAGAAGAGAAGAATCTGAGTTTAGCTCGCCCATTTACACTTCATTTACCCTCAGTTAAATTGGAAAAAAAGAGAAAAACCAAGACTGCTATGACTCATCTTTCCTACCATCAAAATCCCCAAATGAAACGTTATCCAGATGCCACAGACACAGTGGTGTTTTCCAGCAATCCGTCAGGCAAAACTCGACTACCTCCTGTGAAACACAGACACTCTGTTCTCAGCCATGAAATATATTAAAGGTGAAATGACTAAGGTGTCAATTAAGGTGGTGTTGAGCAATTCTGTTTAAACTGGACCTATTGTGACTATTTTCAGTTCCATTTTTTAACTTGAATTCCACTAAAGTTTCTTTCAAACCAGCTTTCTTCTGATTGGCTGCCTCTCGAAAACAGCTATATTTAAGAAAAGCATAATAGGTCCACTTTAAACTGCATCTTTTGGGTTTCCACTAATGATGGATTGCTTCCACATTCCTTGCGTTAGCCACAAATCCTCTCTGTCTTCCACAAGTGTTAACGCTCTTTTGCATGAAACTGTTACAGATCTCAGATATTCAGGTCAACGGCCAGTCAGAAGACATGACGGCCAAGGAGAAGCTGCTGCTCTGGTCTCAGAGGATGACAGATGGCTACCAGGGCATCCGCTGTGACAACTTCACCACCAGCTGGAGGGATGGCAAACTCTTCAATGCTGTCATACACAAGCACTAGTGAGTGTGCACAGTTTTTTTTTTTTATGGAAAATAAGCCCAACGCCAATGGCAACAAATATGCTAGTATTACATAGAACAAACTGAAAAGCCCGCTGCAGGTCCCTGTACCGACCCTGTTCCAAGCCTGCACTGCCAACATAACAAGACTTAACATATTTAAGACTGACATAATAGCATTGTCTCCAGAATGGAGCACTTTCTCATAGCTTTTTTGCACGGTCTTGTCATGACACACAACCATCCATCCATAAGTTTTATTCAGTATAGAGTGCACTGGAGCAGGAGTGTGATGTTGGAACGCTTTCAGATGTCAAATTACACTTTATAGTGCCAGTTTAAGCCTGCACTGTAATTAAACTCGGCCTCAGCATTGACAGAAAGAATTTTTTTTAGACATGATAAGCACAAGTGGCTGTTAAAAGCTACTATGGCTGATTTATTTTAACTAAGAGACAATAAGTCACAGCATATAGCTCCTTCCATACAGAGCCTCAACATACTGTGCATAGCTGCAAACGTATTTACTTTGTTTGAACTCAGTGATACAGTTGGACTATTTTTGCCACGATCTCCCTTTAAAAATGCCTCTTATAGATACTTTTCCGCACCTGACTGTGCACATGCTCATGCTGCTTCAATAAAGAGCCTTCATGCAGATTCCAAGCCTTAAGGCTTAGAATACCACTGGTAGGTGTTGGCCCCGAGTAACTCTGTGCCTCCTTTGGCTGCGTTATAAGATGGTAATTCCTGCGTTAAATGCAGCTGGCTTGTTAAATTGTTGGGAACCTAAGTTTGAAAAGCTAAATCCAAAGCTCTTTTTGTTGAAGCCTAAATATGCTACATCCCACAAATCTGTTGTGGGTCTTCTTAGTAGAATTAGTGGGTGCTTTGTGTGTTATTATCCTGGGAATTGAACATGCGTGCATTTCTCAGGATATCCGCAAATGAAGTGAAGTATTTTGTTGGTCCTAAAATGACGGTATTCATACATAATTCCAGAGTACAAATGGGACAAAAGCTACATTTCATAAGACAGAGGTGTATTTCTTTAGATCCATTATTAGAAAAGAAAAGAGAAAAGACTCTTGCAGGGGCAAGTTTTCTTGAACTTCAGCTCGTACCTGCACTGTTTGTTTTTTTTCTTTTTGTAGGAGGCTGCTGAGGCTGGCTCATTGCTGCCTTTCATGCAGGTCAGGGGTGTGGTGTGTGGGCGTAACTGTAGCACTCTGTGTCTGCTACATGAAAAGTGTAATGTTACTTGGTGCTGAGGCATAACTCAGGGTAATCTACTGTCGAACTGTCATTCATCCGGCGAATTCAAGATTTTCCAGGTTTTCTGCACATGTGTGATGGTTTCCAGCGTGGATTTGCAGAGACGCAGCTGAAGTTAGGTTTCAGGGCAAAGAATTCGAGCAGGGATCACAGCTAAAGGATTAAGCAGATCCTCTGAAGATGATGGACACCTGAGACAATGCCAGGATGCATTTACATGCAATGGGCAAGCCTTAAAAAAGATTTGCTCAAATTAACGCACCTGTTAACTACAGTCGATACAGCTTTTGGACCTTCTTGTTGGTGTTAAAATGCTCAGTGTGAGGAAGAAGTCTAAAAAGAAGAAGGGAAGCCTGGGCTTCATTAGGAACTTGTCAGAAAGTGTCAGCGATGTGGACAACAGGGTGGTCATGTTGTGTGAGGATATCCCATCAGAGGGATCTTCCTGGGACTCAGGACGGGGCTCTAATAGCTCAGGGGCCCGCTCAAGCAGCGAAGAATTGGGGCATGGATGGAGGTCCCGAAGCTTTCACGGAAGAGGGGGTCAGAGCATGAGCAGTCCACCAACGCCAATAAAACAATACTCTGTTCGAGAAATCCGTCATGCTGTGTCTTCTCCTGTGTACAGATACAATGGGGACCATTCCACTCTAACGATGAGAGATTTGTATGTATCTGCATATACTCTCTTTTGCTTGCACGTTCGAATTTGTAGATTTGGAAATGTCTTTAAAACTGCCGATTGAAAATTTTGTAATGGGGATTGCGTGCATGATAGATAAGGAGATAAGGCGAGGCATTCAATCATCCTGCTCTGTACTCTGGAAATTTGAACTTTTGCCTCTTGTGGGAGTGAAGCTGCGGCTGGTTGCCAGCCTAACTTGTGTCAGCTTTGATTATGTTAGCTGCTCTGTAAATTACATTCCACCTATAGATGCTCTGACATCTGCCAGAAAGCGTCAAACACCCTGAGGACAAAAAGGCAGGTGCTCATGCAGCTCTGTCAGAAACTGAACAGGCGGGCTCTCCTACAGCATTCAGCCACAGGCAGAGGGTCTAAGACAGGGGCGCTAAACTCATTTTACACCGTGGACCACACATAGCCCACATTGGTCCAAAGTGGGCCGGACCAGTGAAACTACATGATAAATGTGTAAAACTACAGAAAATATTCTGGTAGTTCATTGCTCTGTGCTTTTATTATCAAATATAAAGTTTTCATTCATTCACATTAATATGTTTACTGTGGAATCCATGCCCCACTTAACATTTTCTAAAGCTGTCCAGTGGGCCAGACTGGAGTCTTTGCTAGGCCGATTCTGGCCCCCGGGCTTTATGTTTGACACCCCTGGTCTAAGAGGTTCTACTGCTAATATGCTGTATTGGGGTCATGTTTATGAAACGTGCTGGCAGAGACTGCATTAATTCTGCAAATGCATTCAGGTGTGATATTTATCTTCCTATCATTTTCCTCTGAGTTGAGGCATTGGTGGTGTCATTTTATATGTGCGCCAAGCTGGAAGCGTTTCTAGTCCTTTCAAATGCAGCTTTTTTGAAGACAACATCCTACTTACCCACTGGGGACTTCTCAAAACCAGTGCTTTTGAGAAGTCTGATGTTATTACACGTTAGGATATAGAATCAAATGTTATTGGGAGTTATTCTGAACATTGGACTCGCGGGCCTTGTGGCCTTGTGGGTAATCAGTTGCATTTTTGTGTTCCGTAGTCCCAGACTCATCAACATGGGCAAAGTGTATCAACAGACCAACCTGGAGAATCTAGAACAAGCCTTCAGTGTGGCTGAGAAAGATTTGGGTGTGACCCGCCTGCTGGACCCTGAAGGTAAAAGTGTTCAAAAATGTGTTCAAACAGACACAGACAACCTTTTTTTTTTTTTTTTAAGACCGATTTCAGCTGAAGTAATTCTGTTACTCACAAACTCCTGGTGACTATGTCACATCACATAAATTTACCATATCCTTTCAGATGTTGATGTCCCACACCCAGATGAGAAATCCATCATCACTTACGTGTCCTCCCTGTATGATGCCATGCCTCGCACTGATGTACACGACGGCATGAGAACCAACGTAAGGAAAACATGGAGACAGTGAAATAAAAAAATAAAGCGTCGCAACATGAACGCGCACTTTAATTTGATCTGATGGAATGCTCTATTAGATTTAATCAGGACTGAAGAAGCTTGTGACTGTGCCTAAACTTAGCTTTTGTAGTCAGTTTTATTCTTATCCTGTTAAAGCTTCAAAGACAAATTGAAGTCTTGTGAAAGTAAGTATCACAGGAAATGAACAACCTGTGGTGTTTACAGCTACCAAGACAGTGAGGATTTGAACATTTATTGTCACCCATTGTCTGTTTATAGAAAAACATGTAGCTTCCGCACACGCACAAACTCATTTACTTGATTCAGTGTCCAGAGTTTAAAGTTGAGCTGTGTTATAGTGAATATTGAATACATCTGAGGACTTTTTCTTTTCACATTACTGTCCTCACAGGCGTGGCTATGACCCCACGTACATGAAATCCAAAAAAACGCTAAAAAAACCATGCTCCTTTCTGTCTGGCCCCACTTATTATTTCTCCCACTTTCCTCCTTCAGCAGTTCACACTTTAACAACCTCTCCTCTAGCCTCTGCTTCTTTGTCTACTCGCATAAGACCTGGATTGTTGCCACCTAATTGAGTTTAGGGTTGTGTGTGAGTGAACTAAAATGGAGATGCAGGAGAAGAGCCCTCCTGTTTCTTGTTGTTAAACTCGCAGCTATCTTTTCTGCTGTGCTGGCTGCAGGAGCTGGAGCTGCGCTGGCAGGAGTACTACGAGCTGGTGACTGTTCTGCTCCAGTGGATCCGTCACCATGTCATGATCTTCGAAGAGAGGAAGTTTCCTGCCAGCTACGAGGAGATAGAGGTGAGACGATATGCTAAGGATATGCGCTTATTTTGTCTCTAGGCCAGGGATTTTGTTACAGGCATGTTTGCAGTTGAGCAATATCGAAAGACACACCGATAAGTTCTCATTATGTTCTTAAGAAACAATTAAAACATAGCACCTGTCTCAAAAATGGGAATACGTTTGCAGCCATCCATTATTGGATCAAAGGACATGCTTACATAATGTCTGGCTGTAGGCAGATAGAGACAACTATACTCACAAGCATTGTTGTACTGAAGGTGGGGCAGTGCTGGAGCTGAGAAAAGACAGCCATAAGGCAGATAATGCTTAAGTTAATCCTCGGGAGAATCACCACTCCCTGTCAGCACTCCCTTTACAAAAGCATAGCGTGACTTTAGTATTTTTCTACATTTCTTTGAACGTCTGTATTAGTAGAATATTTGTATTAAAAGTAGCAGGCTAGGGTGTTCTTTTTAATATACTCAATCAAATTCATTTAGACACTTTGGGGCAGAAAGATTTCCGAGGCTAAATGAGTTTATTGTGGTCACAGGAATGTGTGAATACTGTTTCACCCCACTGCTGGTCACAGAGCTGTCACAGGATGTGTTACTTTATTGTATTCATACTCATATAATTAGGGTTTTACCATCTGACAATTCTGATTTAAAAAAAAATACCAGGAACTTTTATAGATAATTTGAGGTCTATAAAATTATTAGAATGAATAAAGGGAAATCTAATTTAAAAATAAACAATTTCTTTGTGTTTCTTTTTTTCCCTTTAAGCTTCTTTGGCGCCAGTTCCTGAAGTTCAAAGAGACAGAGCTGCCAGTGAAAGAGACTGATAAGAGCCGCTCCAAACACATCTACCAGTCCTTTGAGGCAAGTTAACCAACAATCATTTAATTTAATAAGTTGAATTCTGTTCCGTTCCTTCAGCACTGTTATACCAACGCTTCACAACTAAATGCTTTCTACTTCCATATACAGAGTGCAGTGCATGGTGGTCAGGTCAAAGTCCCTCCAGGCTACCATCCCATTGATGTGGAGAAGGAGTGGGGTCGACTCCACGTGGCCATTCTTGAGAGAGAACGACTCCTCAGGATCGAGTTTGAGAGGTTGGGACAGATTTATAAGACATATGATGATTGTGATCAAGATTGAATTGCATCAGTTTTTCTTTAGCAAGGACTGCTGTGCTAACAACAAACTGCAAAAGAAAAATCCCTTGAGAGCCATATTTAATAAGAAGGTGGTGATATAATTGTCAACCTTACTGGGAATAATGCACAAATATACCAAGTTATAAATAAAACACATGTGACGCATTTGTTTTTCTAAAAATAATAAAGAGTTTAACTCTTCATAGTTAACTTTGGGAAAAGAGCTAAGCTAACATTAAATCCTAGTAAGGGACATATTTTCAACTGGAATAAACAGATGATCATAGGCTAGTAAACTAAATCCATTTAAAACACAAAGACACAGTTTTATCAAAGGCATTTCATGATAATTGACAAAAGGCAGTGAGCCTGTTGCCTGTCTTTAGCTTTATTAAATTAGCCAGTTATGTTCATTGGGGAATGGCAAAATAATATCCAGTTGCATTTTATTCATTATATATTAATATTTGAATGGTTAAATAAATAATTGCCTTCATTTTCCCCCTCTCGAGTAGCCAAATTGTTTAGCACATTTGTTCTTTTCTGGTAGCTAAAACATTCTAAGAGTATTTTTCTGCATTTGTGGGTTGCTCTATAATGAGATAAAAGGGTTGTGTTCCCCATAACTGGACGCACATAAAGACATAATTAGGTATGAGAAAATTGTACATTTTTGTGTACTTAGAACAGCGTTGTGTCACGCTTGGGACAAAATGGGATGGTTTCTTGTCACAAGACAGCCCCGTCATGTTGCAGTCTCGCAGCCTTGTTTATGGAGTTCTCTGGGATGTGGAATGACTGAATGGACTGACCGGACTTCTTTGTAAGAAAGGCATTTTTGTCCCCCTCTGGGCACGTACGTGGCAGAGTAATGGGCGTGTGAGAGCCAAGAAGAGCCAACTTTTTCATAGCTTGAATTGAAATCTGTTGAGAAGAAATGCGATATGGCTTTTGTGACTGACCCTCACAAACTGGAGTATCTGCTGCAACGCAGGGTCCCGTAAGTGTTGTGAAGGTTTTGTTGTGAGCTCTGGCGTGTGTTACACGATGGGCGTTTAGCTATTAAATAATGGGGAGGACAGTTTATCCATTTTCCTCTTGATTTAATTTGATTGCTCTGATCATATCTAGACTCGAGAGACTTCAGAGGATTTGTGGTAAAGTCCAGAAGGAGTCAGGAATGTGTGATGAGCAGCTTACCCACCTGGAGACCCTGCTGCAGACGGTGAGTTAAACTGCTATGTGTTACTGCAGTATGAGTTGACAAACTGACATGAAATCCAGAAACCGAGTGATTAGTGTACAAAGGGAAAGAAAAAATCACAGGAATGCATTTTCCAGTCACTGTCATTAGCATTTTTTTGTATCCTGATGTGCGTGACCAACTAAGAACAAGGCTAAGATTAATACTTTAATTGGCTTCCTTTCCTCCAGGACATCCGTCTGCTGAATGCAGGGAAACCAGCTCAGCACGCAGCAGAGGTGGAGAGGGAGCTGGACAAGGCAGACAATGTCATTCGCCTGCTCTTCAATGACGTGCAGGTACTCAAGGATGGGCGCCACCCTCAGGCTGAACAGATGTACCGCAGGTGAGTGCTGTGTGTGTGCTGAATTTAAGTGAACTTTCAAAATAGAAAGCTGAAAAAGCAAGGGCATTGTCAACTAACTGCTGTCTGTCTGTACTTGTGTGTGTCTGTGTTTTTATTTTTCATTGACAGAGTTTACCGCCTCCATGAGCGCTTGGTGAATTTGCGCACTGACTACAATCTTCGTCTGAAGTCTGCCGTGACTATTACCCAGAGCGTCCAGCAGACCTCCGTGAAGGGACGGCCCGAGTTGGATGACGTAACCTTGCGTTATGTTCAAGATCTCTTGGCCTGGGTGGAGGAGAACCAGCGCCGCATCGATAACGCAGAGTGGGGATCTGATCTGCCTTCGATGGAGTCCCAGCTGGGCAGCCACAGAGGCTTGCATCAGACCGTGGAGGACTTCAAATCCAAAATCGAACGGGCTAAGGCTGATGAGGTAGTGTTTCTATCGGACCACTAAAAAGTCTACATACGGATTTTAAGTATGTATAAAAGTGGTTCCCTATTTCCTAATAATGTCATTTTGTGGTTTTCATATACAATAGACCCAATTATCTCCTGTCAGCAAGGCCACATACAGAGAATACCTGGGAAAACTGGACCTTCAGTATGGCAAACTACTGGTAAATATTCATAAATAATCTGATTTCAGATTTTAATCACTCAGCACAAAAGGTTGAAGCTATAAATATAAGCTATGGATCTTTAATCAGCTGTAAATATTCCTTCTTCTTTTTTTCAGAACTCTTCCAAGTTCCGCCTAAGAAATCTGGAATCACTGCATGCCTTTGTCAGCGCTGCTACTAAAGAGCTGATGTGGTTGAATGACAAAGAAGAGGAAGAGGTCAACTTTGACTGGAGTGACAGGAACACTAACATGACAGCAAAGAAAGACAATTACTCGGTGCGTTTAAGAAGTAGAACCAAATCTAAAATTTCACAGTTGCTCATTTTTATCCCCTAATCCTGCCCTGTAGATTCACTGACAGATGTTCAACAAATAAGCAGATTTTCAACTACATCTGTTCAATTCTTCAGGGTCTCATGCGAGAACTGGAGCTGAGGGAGAAGAAGGTCAATGACATCCAGACTTTGGGAGACAGACTTGTCAGGGATGGACATCCAGGCAAGAAGACCATTGAGGTAATTGCAGTAGTTAATCCAGCTGAGCAGAAGACATCTGCATGCAGAATATAGACCTAAATGTGTCCAAACTAATGCACTGTCATTGTCATATCTTCTTGATCTCTACCAGTCCTTCACAGCTGCCTTGCAGACTCAGTGGAGCTGGATCCTCCAGCTGTGCTGCTGTATAGAGGCTCATCTCAAAGAAAACACAGCCTACTACCAGGTATGGAACACAGATATTTAGGAATATAAATCTCCAGGATAATCATCCCTCATATTTATAGAGTCAGGAATATTGTCCGCCTCATGTGATCTCCTTCTTTACAGTTCTTTGCCGACGTTAAAGAGGCTCAGGACAAGATGAAGAAAATGCAAGAGAACATGAAAAAGAAATACAGCTGTGATCGCTCTACAACAGCCACACGCCTAGAGGATCTGCTGCAGGATGCTGCGGTATGTACATGTTCAAATGCATCGTACCGCACACACACTTTAATAAAAGCATCAAGATAGGGGTCTGCTTTCTTTTACTGTAATCTAGTTTAATCTTCTTTTCAACAGGAAGAGAAAGAACAGCTGAATGAATTCAAGACTGTGGTGGCCGGCCTGAACAAGAGATCCAGGTCAATCATCCAGCTGAAACCACGAAACCCCACCACTTCCATCAAAGGCAAACTGCCCATTCAGGCTGTCTGTGACTTCAAACAGCAGGAGGTTGGATTATTTCCACTGTGGAAATGCTTAATCATTCACCATTGCAATCATGATTGCCACAGATCCTGAGACTACATCTACTTTAATATATCCTGGCTTCTTTTCAGATCACTGTCCACAAAGGAGATGAGTGTGCACTCCTCAACAACTCTCAGCCCTTCAAGTGGAAGGTCTTGAACCGTTCTGGACACGAGGCGATGGTGCCTTCTGTCTGCTTCATTGTACCTCCTGTCAACAAGGAGGCTGTGGACGGTGTGTCCAGGTGTGGCTATAAAATTGATCCCCTATGTGACGACGACATCTTGGCTTGATCATGTCAATTATTTAATTTGTTTTTTCTTTTGTTCCCATAATGCACAATATTGTCCTACTGTAGTCTGGATGCAGGTCATCAGGGAATGGTGTCCATGTGGCAGATGCTCCATATAAACATGAAGAGTCTACTGTCATGGCAGTACCTGATGAGAGACTTCACACAGATACGCTCCTGGAACATCACAATGGTTGGTACCAATGTTCCCTCTAAGCTGCGCACGTGCGCAATTGTGCACTGCTGGCACGGTCTCTGTGCAGAGAAAATCTGTGTTGCGCACAACAAAAATCTAACCTGAATTGAAATTAAAATGAATAATTTAACAATTCTGTTTTGCAGTGTTAGTCAGTAAGTGACTGGCTGCTCCCATATGGGATTAGAACGATGCCACCTTATCCCATAGTCCAGCAAATGATGCGATTTACATTCGTATATACGCAGCTAATCAACATGGTTGACAGGCTATGACAGCGTCCTTATGTGCCGACGCCGGTGTTTTAGCTAGCAAAGCGGCGTGGCTGATGTGGAGTGAAGCCACATTAATGACAACGTGAACAACCATTGGAGATGTGAGCAGGACAGACGAAACAATTAACGGAAAAAGTGTGGACTTTATACCAGTTTTTAAATTGTGTTGATAGGCCACGTAAAACCAGAGTTATGATAAAAATATATGCAATCTTTGTTTGTTTTTTCCTGAATACTATTGTTGTTTATATTTACTGCGGGAATAAACGGTAAAAACGGCGTTTTATAAGAAAAAAGGCTCGAAAGCGCTCTCCACCTGTGAGCAAAAACAAACTCCACCCCCTCTCCCTTTCCTATTCGTCCAAAAAAGTACCATGTCGACCAATCAAAAAATGATATGGCAACGTGGCATCTAGTTGTTAAGAAACGGTGGGAAATTTTAGGAGTGACGGTGGTGCTTTGAGATGTGAGAGATTTGAGACGTTTAGCGCAAATCTTGTGTAGTTAGTGTTTAGTGTAGTTTTTGTTGTGTGTGTCAGAACAATGAGGCGACTGCTGAATGTTACAGGTGTTACAGCAGTGATACATCTCCTGTTGTCAGGCCTGCAGTTTCAGGCTGTTCTCCTTTATCTCATAGTGGACAGAAATTATTTTTTTGGAGTGGCACAAATAATTTGTGTGGCATCAGATTTGATGCAGAACAGCTGATTGTTCTAAAAATAGTTTGAAATGTTTATTTAAAAAAAACCGCCTTGGCTGCATTTAAAAAAAAATAGCTGCAAAAAACTTTGTTTGCCAAACTGAGTTACTTTAAAAAGAAAGAAAGTTGTGTTTTCAAAATTGGAGTTCAAGTTATTTTTACTTCCAATAGTGTTAACATACTACACAGGTCAATGACTAGATTTTTTTTTACATTTTCATTGCAAGTGGGCTAAAGCAGTTAATTAAAAGTAGTCTAACATAAATGCTGTAATTTGATCATTTTAATAAACCATGTCACTTGGATGGATTAGATGCCGGCGTGACCACAGTGCACACGTCTGATTGCCGCTCACAGTGGTCCAAGGGATCGCTCAGGGAGTTTGTGTGTTCGCTCAGACACGTGAAAAATTAGAGGGAACATTGGTTGGTACTAAAGTAAAAGTATCACCTAAAACTTGTAGAGCTGACAAAGAGGGGAACTTCATTGTGGTTCATTCCATGTTTGGAAATGGAAATTCCATTTCAGTGTGTACCAAGTTTGGTGTAGCTGACGATAAAAGGGGCCTTGTTTGTGCTTTGACGACATTGCGCCAAGTCCTGTCTCCTAATTCCTCCACTGCTTCTCTTCATTGTGTGCAGTTAAAGACCATGAAGCCAGAAGAGTACAGGCTGATCATGCGGAATCTGGAGCTTCACTACCAGGACTTCATGCGTGACAGCCAGGACTCGCAGCTGTTCGGCCCCGATGATCGCATGCAGGTCGAGGACGACTACACCAAGTCCACCCAGCATTTCGACAACCTGCTTCGCTCCATGGAGAAAGGTGAGATCTGATTTTAACAAACTGATTTTAATGATTCATAGTTTTACCGAGGTCAAGTGTGTAGCAACTGAACAGTATATAACTGTCAATTCACCTTTCAGGAATAATGGTCGTTAGGGTTAAAGGTGAGTGACTTAAAGCAAGCACAAACTACTGCTCACCAAACTAATATGTGTACACGCCTTCCAGCCTTTGATGGAATGTCCCAAAACACGGGTTTGTCTTTAGTCATGTGTGAGTGCATGTTGCTTTGATTTTCAATATGCATTTTTTTGTGGCAGCTCTGCACCAAGTAGAATATGTGTTCTGATTTTAGGTACTTGGGTAATGCAGATGTTGTGTATGCTATAGATATGGCTGGAGCTGCGTGTATTTTACACATCATATATGAAGAACTGCATGGAAGGTGTGACACAGGTGATCGAAAACATTACAGTGCAGCAGTACAGCATTATCTATTTGTGGACATGACATCTTAGGATGTGTCATATTAAAATTGAATTGAATGTTTCATACTAACAAGAATAGTTCAATTTCAGAGTGCTTTAATTTCACAGCCATTGCTGGTAGGTAGCGTAACAACAGCAGTGACTTTTGCAACTCGACATTCATGCAAAAGTATGGGATGAGTTTGACTATCGATAGTCTTTATTAGTCCCAGAGTTGGGAAATTCAAATATAGCCTTTTCAAAACGGATGATCTTTTCTATTCCTACGATTCTAAACTAATACAAATGTGTTCACAGGTCAACAGAATGAGACTCTGTGTAAGAACTACATCTCTGAGCTGAAGGACCTGCGTCTGCGTATAGAGGACTGCGAGGCTGGTACTGTGGCACGCATTCGCAAACCTGTGGAAAAAGAGCCTCTCAAAGAGTGTATTCAGAAGACCACAGAGCAGAAGGTACAGAGCTCAAATTTAAATGTGTTCTGTGCAGAAATGGCAATGAGGCATCAAATGAAACCAAAAATAGCTGTGCTGTGGTTAAAAGACGGATAGGTTTGTTGGATAGTTGACTAAATGTGTTATTGATGAGAAGCAAAAGTAGCTAACTGAACCAGAATCCATGCAGAAGGATGGAGTGGGGGTTGAATTAATGAATCGTTGCAGTAGGTTTAAAATGTGGAAACGCAGCAGAGAATTAAAATCAATTTAAGTGCTTAACAGCTTATATGTAATTCAATGAGAGCTGGGATGCTGGCGTCAATCCAGCAGCTGTACAGCCCTGCTAGTAGGTGAAGTTCAGCTTAGGGCTTTGTGCAAAAATAAAAGTTTTGAGTTATTTGAGTTTGGTTGACACATAAAAATGGGGTTAAATTGTTAACGATGGCAGAAAACTTGCCATGTGCCTCTGGTTCCTGCTCTCCTCGAGCTTAGTTTAATTAAAATTTTAAATGTTCCTTTTTTTCTTTCAGTTGTTCATAGTCGGCTGGCTTGGATTTTTTTGGGTTTTTCTTTGTTCTTCATGCTTGTCTTCTCTGTTGTACAGAAAGTTCAGGGAGAACTTGACAGCCTTAAGAAGGACCTTGATAAGGTGTCTGTTAAGACACAAGAAGTCTTGGCCTCCCCTCAGCCTTCCACCTCAGCTCCTGTGCTGCGGTCAGAGCTCGACCTCACTGTACAGAAGATGGATCATGCCCACATTCTTTCCTCTGTTTATCTTGAGAAGTAAGTCCCTAAAAACTGACTGCAAAGAGAAAATGTGCTGTTTTCTAGTGCACTTAGATCTCCTTAATTAATTTATTGCTCCTTGTCTCAGGCTAAAGACTGTGGAAATGGTCATCCGCAACACACAGGGTGCTGAAGGCGTTCTCAAGCAGTATGAGGACTGTCTGCGTGAAGTTCACACTGTGCCCAGTGATGTCAAGGAAGTAGAGACTTACAGAGCAAAGCTTAAGGTAAACAATACATGACTTATTTTCTTGCCAAGCCTCTTTTTACAGAAATCTTACTTATGTTACAAAGAACTATTCTCAATTGATTCTGTTTAAGAAATAGAAGTCACACTTTTAATAGTAGGTTTGCCCGGTTCTGATGTATTTACAGACTGTTTATTGGTGTTCTTTGTACAAAACCTGCAGAAAATGCGCACTGAAGCTGAGGGTGAACAGCCAGTGTTTGATTCCCTGGAAGAAGAACTGAAAAAAGCCTCTGCCGTGAGCGACAAGATGGCTCGTGTGCACAGCGAGCGCGACGTTGAGCTCGACCACTTCCGCCAGCAGCTGTCCAGCCTCCAGGATCGTTGGAAGGCCGTGTTCACCCAGATCGACCTTCGCCAGAGAGAGCTAGAGCAGCTCGGCCGCCAGCTCGGTTACTATCGTGAGAGCTATGATTGGCTAATCCGCTGGATTGCCGATGCTAAGCAAAGACAGGAGAAGATTCAGGCTGTGCCTATCACCGACAGCAAAACGCTGAAGGAGCAACTTGCCCAGGAGAAAGTATGTTCAACGATCTAATATTAGCACCATTATTTGCTTTATTTTCGAGTGAAACTGCTGAGATTAACTTTTATTTGAACCCTTTTCCTTTCAACACAGAAACTGCTGGAGGAGATCGAACAGAACAAAGACAAAGTTGATGAGTGTCAAAAATACGCTAAAGCATACATTGATACTATCAAGGCGAGCCTGAAATAACACTATTCTGCATATTTTTTTCGATAAATCTTGCAGTTTAGAGCATTTACTGAAATAACCTGTAATGTGTTTCATGCTAATAGGACTATGAACTCCAACTGGTTGCCTACAAAGCTCAGGTGGAACCTCTTGTCTCGCCCCTCAAGAAAACCAAACTGGATTCAGCTTCTGACAACATTATTCAGGAGGTGAGTTTATGAGTACTGGAAATCATTACAGAAAAAAGGTAATTTTTTTTTTTAATTGAAGGTTAACTCTACCACTAACCACTGACCCTGTGAAAACAATATTCCTGAAGCTGTTGCATTTCTAAATGTTATTTTTTTCTCTCCTGTATCAGTATGTAACACTGAGGACCAGGTACAGCGAACTGATGACTCTGACTAGTCAGTACATCAAGTTCATCACAGACACGCAGCGCCGCCTGGACGACGACGAGGTGCGTGACAACTGGCCGAGGATCCCAAACAAACTAAATTCTATCTAACATTAACCTAACAAACCAATCAAACTGACATCTAACCAACACAGATGAGAAATTGCCAGTCACTGAACCACAGGCATGCAAGCACGCACTTTTCTTTGTGTGTTTTATGCACACACAAACCCATATATACATTATATTTAATGTACAGGTGACAAATAGATTCTTTACACTGGTTATGCGTGAAACATTGGCCTGCTGTAGCTGATATTTTTTCCAGTGAAATACACACGTAAGGCTAATATCTAATAGGGATTAGTTAAAATGGTATTTAAGGTTATTAAAAATACCAGAAAACAAACAGTGTATAAAGCTCATTCACCCACGTGGATGCAGTATGAAAGTAGATTTGTTAAGTTGGAGTG
Organism: Copadichromis virginalis; assembly: GCF_057382275.1. Lineage (NCBI taxonomy): Eukaryota > Metazoa > Chordata > Actinopteri > Cichliformes > Cichlidae > Copadichromis > Copadichromis virginalis. The sequence goes on along the minus strand of NC_140628.1, from coordinate 17,084,616 downwards.
TTAGGTTCTCCATTTCCATCCATTCTGTGTGTTGTGTCATTTATAGACTTAGAACGAGGGGTTCTTTCTTTCACTCTTTTCAAGCTTCCTTTTTCTTCCTTCGCATTAATTCCCGAGGTCAAACCCAAAGTTCTGATCTAAGGTTCAACCTGGTTATCATGATCTTCAGCTCGCTTTCTTTTTCCACAGTAACACAACTTTAAAGTGTTACATTATTTTCTAACCCTGATGTTTTGTTTCCTTCTTTGCCTCTCTTAACTGCTTGCCAGTGCTTTGCCATGATGAATGCTTAACCTGTGCATTAAAGAGGTAAATTATTCAGTGTTTTTGGGGTACCTACCGACCCTATTACTTTCATCATCCTTTGTCTCTGTCAAACTCCATCGGACATTTTTTTCACTCCATTCTTTATATAAACACTGCAGCCATTCATACTGTCTCAAAGTCACTAATATTCTTACTAACAGCTCATCCTGTAAATTTACAACTTTTCCTGAAATTAACACAGCCATAAGCGAGCTTCCTAATATACACTGGGTTGACTTGAGCCTCTTATCATTGACTTCGCCTTTGCTTTCTCCATTTTGTCACAAATAGTGATTTAAAGAACCCCCAGTGCATGGGATAAGATTAAAAAAAAAGAGTGGTGATTTCTAACATTAAACTATTTCAACAAACCTCACTTAAGTTTTCTCACAAACTTTCAAATGCAGGAAACATGAGCATTAGAAGCTCGCCATAAATTCTATTCATGAGTGTGGTGAATCCATTTATAGTGCTAATTTAAACAGTTTAATTGATCCAATTTTATGGCACAGATTGACATAGTTCAGTTACAGCTACAGTCACATGCCATGTTTTTCTTGCTGTGTTGTGAAGTGATATTTTGTTCCCATACATTAATAGATCCACTGCCATCTGAATCGTTTTACTTGCATCGTGAATTTAACATGACTTTGATGAATGTGCATCTAATTTGCAACTAGTGAATGATCTTTTACTAAGCTAATTTTAACATTAACATTGCCTGGGTAATACAGTACATTTAGATGCTTGTTGCAGTGTGTGTTTTGGCTGTGATTACCACAGTACTTACAATTTTAATTCACACTGCTTCGAGCAGGTCAAATGTGATGTATTACCTTTAACCTGTCATGCTTGATTATAATCCTTTCTTTACCATTTGCTTCCACTAATGCAGAAAGCTGCAGAGAAACTCAAAGCAGAAGAGCGGAAAAAAATGGCCGAGATGCAGGCAGAGTTAGACAAACAGAAGCAGTTAGCTGAAGCTCACGCGAAGGCTATTGCCAAAGCTGAGAAAGAGGCTCAAGAGCTGAAGCTCAAAATGCAGGAAGAAGTAAGCAAGAGAGAAATTGCTGCTGTAGATGCAGAGAAGCAAAAGACCAACATCCAGCTGGAGCTGCAGGAGCTCAAAAATCTCTCAGAGCAGCAAATCAAGGACAAAAGTCATCAGGTAGATGAAGCGCTTCACAGCCGGACTAAGATCGAAGAGGAAATCCGCCTCATCAGGATCCAACTCGAGATAACACAAAAACAAAAGTATACCGCCGAATCTGAGCTCCAGCAGCTTCGCGATAGAGCGGCTGAAGCAGAAAAACTCAGAAAGCTTGCCCAAGATGAGGCTGAGAAGCTCCGTAAACAAGTAAGTGAAGAGACGCAGAAAAAGCGCCAGGCTGAAGAGGAACTCAAGCGCAAATCTGAGGCAGAGAAGGAAGCTGCTAAACAAAAGCAAAAAGCTCTGGAGGACCTTGAAAACCTCAGGATGCAGGCCGAGGAGGCTGAAAGACAAGTGAAGCAAGCAGAGATTGAAAAGGAAAAACAAATCAAGGTCGCTCATGAGGCTGCACAGCAAAGTGCTGCAGCTGAACTCCAGAGCAAGCACATGTCATTTGCGGAAAAGACCTCAAAGTTGGAGGAATCACTCAAGCAGGAGCATGGTGCTGTCCTTCAGCTGCAACAGGAAGCAGAACGCCTCAAGAAACAACAAGAAGACGCAGAAAATTCCAGAGAAGAGGCTGAAAAAGAGCTCGAGAAATGGAGGCAGAAGGCTAATGAGGCTCTTCGTCTGAGGTTGCAGGCCGAAGAAGAAGCTCACAAAAAGACCCTCGCTCAAGAGGAAGCTGAGAAACAAAAGGAGGAGGCAGAGCGTGAGGCTAAAAAGAGAGCCAAAGCCGAGGAGTCAGCCCTGAAGCAGAAAGAAATGGCTGAAGAAGAGCTTGAGAGGCAGAGGAAGATAGCCGACAGCACAGCCCAGCAGAAACTCACTGCCGAGCAGGAGCTCATTCGACTCAGGGCGGACTTTGACAACGCAGAACAGCAGAGATCCCTCCTTGAAGATGAACTTTACCGCCTGAAGAATGAAGTCGCTGCAGCTCAGCAACAAAGGAAGCAGCTAGAAGATGAGCTGGCCAAAGTTAGGAGTGAAATGGATATCCTCATTCAGCTGAAGACTAAGGCAGAAAAGGAGTCCATGTCTAATACAGAGAAGAGCAAGCAACTACTTGAGGCAGAAGCTGCCAAGATGAAGGACCTTGCTGAGGAGGCAAGCAGGCTTAGAGCCATTTCAGAGGAGGCTAAGCATCAGAGGCAGATTGCTGAGGAAGAGGCAGCTCATCAGAGGGCAGAAGCTGAGAGAATTCTCAAAGAGAAGCTGGCTGCGATCAGTGAGGCCACTCGCTTAAAAACAGAGGCCGAAATTGCCCTGAAAGAGAAGGAGGCAGAAAATGAGAGACTCCGGAGGCAAGCTGAGGATGAGGCTTACCAGAGGAAAGCTCTTGAAGACCAGGCCAACCAGCACAAGCAAGAGATTGAGGAAAAGATTGTGCAACTCAAAAAATCCTCTGAGGCAGAAATGGAAAGACAGAAAGCCATAGTGGATGACACACTCAAACAGAGGCGAATTGTCGAAGAAGAAATCCGGATTCTTAAACTCAACTTTGAAAAGGCCTCATCTGGAAAACTGGATCTGGAGCTGGAACTGAACAAGCTGAAAAACATTGCAGATGAAACCCACCAAAGCAAGATCAGAGCCGAAGAGGAAGCAGAGAAACTGAGGAAGCTTGCCCTTGAGGAGGAGAAGAGGAGGAGGGAAGCAGAGGAAAAGGTGAAGAAGATTGCTGCTGCAGAGGAAGAGGCCGCCAGGCAGCGTAAGGCAGCCCTAGAAGAGCTTGAACGGCTGAGGAAGAAAGCAGAAGAAGCCAGAAAGCAGAAAGATGAGGCTGACAAAGAAGCTGAAAAACAGATTGTTGTGGCCCAACAGGCAGCCCACAAATGCAGTGCAGCAGAGCAACAGGTTCAAAGCGTCCTTGCCCAACAGATAGAAGACAGCATCACACAGAAGAAGCTCAAGGAAGAGTATGAGAAAGCCAAGAAGCTGGCCAAAGAGGCCGAAGCTGCTAAGGAGAAAGCAGAAAGAGAGGCAGCTCTCCTTCGTCAGCAAGCAGAGGAGGCAGAACGGCAGAAAGCAGCCGCTGAGGAAGAAGCCGCAAACCAAGCCAAGGCTCAGGAAGATGCCGAGCGACTGAGGAAGGAAGCTGAATTTGAAGCTGCCAAACGAGCCCAAGCTGAGGCTGCAGCGCTCATGCAGAAGCAGCAAGCTGACGCTGAAATGGCAAAGCACAAAAAGCTGGCCGAGCAAACGTTAAAACAGAAGTTCCAAGTGGAGCAAGAGCTCACAAAGGTTAAGCTGAGGCTTGATGAAACTGATAAGCAAAAATCTGTCCTAGATGAAGAACTCCAGCGCCTCAAAGACGAGGTCGACGATGCCGTCAAACAAAGGGGCCAGGTGGAGGAGGAGCTGTTCAAAGTCAAGGTCCAGATGGAGGAACTGCTCAAACTGAAAAATAAAATTGAGGAGGAAAATCAGCGTCTGATTAAGAAGGACAAAGACAGCACACAAAAACTGCTTGCTGAAGAGGCTGAGAACATGAGAAAGCTTGCAGAGGACGCTGCTAGGCTTAGTGTGGAAGCGCAAGAGGCTGCACGCTTGAGACAAATTGCAGAAGATGACCTTAATCAGCAACGGGCACTTGCGGAAAAGATGCTCAAAGAGAAAATGCAAGCAATTCAAGAAGCATCTCGACTCAAGGCTGAAGCAGAAATGCTCCAGAAGCAGAAGGACTTGGCTCAGGAGCAGGCTCAGAAGCTGCTGGAGGATAAACAGTTAATGCAGCAGCGCCTGGAGGAGGAATCCGAGGAATATCACAAGTCACTGGAAGTAGAGCGAAAAAGGCAATTGGAGATCATGGCTGAAGCTGAAAGACTCAGACTTCAGGTTTCTCAGCTCAGTGAAGCCCAGGCCAGAGCTGAAGAAGAGGCTAAAAAATTCAAGAAACAAGCCGATACAGTTGCTGCCCGTCTTCACGAGACTGAAATTGCTACCCAAGAAAAAATGACTGTAGTGGAAAGACTGGAATTTGAGAGACTAAATACCAGCAAAGAGTCCGATGATTTACGCAAAGCTATTGCAGACCTAGAGAACGAGAAGGCTAGACTGAAAAAGGAGGCTGAAGAACGTCAAAATAAGTCTAAAGAGGTATTGTGTCAAAAATGGCATAACAGAGCAGCTTATGTCATTGTTAACTCTATCAAAAAGCTAACTCACTTCATTCTTAAAGTTTCCTCTGTTCCTTCCTTACACTAATCATATCACCATATTTTTTACTGAATATGATTTAATTTTTTTCACAGTGCACTGTGCTCATGCAGAAAACAACCTGAATGTGCAGCCGTATCATGCAATGTTGACATGCTTCATTTTTTCTTTCAGTTTCAAAACTCATTTATCCCTTAGCTTGTGACAAAATTAAAAACAAACATTATTATAAATACAGTTCGAAAACCAGATGAACTGTTCAGCAATTTGAGCAACAGAGGGAAATAGAGAAGATCTACACTAACTCGAGGGACAGTATAACCTTCATTGTGAATACTGTGTTGCCACTGCAGGCCAAGAGTACATCTGCCATAGAGCTGACTTAATATATGGAGCCCTGTATGTCCAGTCATAATAATTGTTTTTCAAGCCCCCCTCCCAAAAGAAAACCTCACAATAATAATGATATTGCAATATCTATAGAAATTCCCTATAGTTAGCAAGATTGGTCGCTTTGTCATTATTACCACCAAAAGCCCAGTATCCTAATAATTGTATTATCGATTTAAAAAGCTACCATAATAACTTGATAACAAACTAACTGATTGCTTAATAATCCACATTAAGTTTGTTAAACATATTTCCCATATACCGTGTTACTTTTTTAACAGCAGTCACCAAGAACAAACCGATCTGTTGTTTTGGAATTATAGTTTTGTCAGGTATATTTTATGAGTTTACATTGTTTACTCCAATTAGTAGGAGTATTTTTTGTAATATTTTTAAAGCCCCCTCACCTATGGTCATGAAATCTGGGTAATCACCAAGGGAGTAAGGTTGCGAATACAAGGGGGCGAAATGAGTTTTCTTCATAGGACGACTGCGCTGACGAGGATCTCTGGAATACTCTGCTTAGCCTGCTGCCACTGTGACCCAACTTAGAAGCACTGTGTCAGTTTCATGACTGGCAGTGGAATATCTAATACTGACTTTGATAAGTACAAGTAGCATCACAAAGCTTTGAGAAAAATAAAAGAGCATTGCCAGCATTTGGATAGATTCTAGAGGTCAGTTGTTATACACAGATTTCAATGTTATATGTACTAATGCAATTCTGTGCTTCACTTGTGTGAAATTATATTTATATTATAACAAAAGCGCGAGCAAAAAAAATAATCAGACCAAATAATTTTATTTCACAAGCGCAATTAAATTCCTCACGTTTAAATTCAACAACCTGTCAAGTAGAACTCAGTCGCGTGCATAAAGAAGCCGTCTTGCATGCGAGAGCTTTGCACAAATCAGAAAGTCACATTGTACAACAAGTCAAGTAATGTAACAAAAATAATGCTGTGTGAGTCCAGGTTTACACTTATTTTTCTCCCTGGAAACAGCATGCCAATTCAAAGAGGGGCAGCTACAGGAGATTCAACAACCCTAACCCTATCAACACAATTTAAAAACTGGTATATAAGTTGAAGTCCACACTTTCAACACAAGTTGAAATGGAGACACAGTGTGACTGTATCTTGTTGCTATTAGTTGCTTAAATTGGTCATGTGTTTTGGACATGTCGGCACATCCGTCGACCACAGAGGGTTAATTATCAACAGTTACTGTTTGCAATGCAGTAGTGGAAACACCGACAACTGTCACTGTATTACTTTAATGTTGAAGAAATATTTTAAACCAGAGGGTTCTAAGGAAGGTTCTGAAGCCTCTGCACTGTTGTCTGTAAAACTGTAGAAGCATGTGCAAAGCAGACACTCTTACACGCACGATGGTACCTTTTGTGGGTGCAGCTACTAAGTTCTACGTCTGTGGGTTGCTGAATTTAAATGCGAGGAATTTACCTGCAATGAAATTATTTGCTCGGATCATTTTTATGCTCGCGCATTTGTTATGACATAAATATGTCAGATTAATCCTTAGAATGGCTTTCTCAACCTCCAAAATGTCAAAAACAAATTCTAACAGACGAATTCAACATTTTTTCAAAAACATGTTGAATCTCCTGTAGCTACCTCTCTTTGCTCTGAAATGGCATGCTGTTTCCAAGGGGAAAAAAGTGTAAACCTGCACATATTAGTACAGTAGCAGTATATGCGGCTATAGCCAAAAGCTATAGTTTCGAACTTTGGGGTGCTAATTGTCTTCCCAGCTGCTTCACACTTGGCTGCAAAGTACCTTAGCGCAAGGTCAATACAGCCAACAAAACCACATCATTTACAAAAAGCAGATATGAAATCCCGAGGCCACCAAGTTCTTTTTTGAAACTTGAATCAAACTCTCAAAGGCTGTTGCTCAGGTCAATGTATTACTTTTTAATTCCCCCCAACAGGTTCAGCCTCTATGGCCCCCTAGACACCCATGCAGATTTTCTATTAAAAATCTTTCCATTAAAACAATTGGTATGATATCAATAATAATTAAATATGATTAACATTTTTCAGTTCAGTTTTAGTGTTCTTTAAATGAGATGAATGAGATAAAAAAAAATTAGATCAGAGCTAACACATCGTTTCTGTAAAAACAAAAGCATCTCTTAGGGACCCCAAACTTTTGAACAACAGTGGGAGTTCTAGTGGATACACATGACCAGGGGTAACAGGTTACAACAAAATGTGTATCAGACATTAGATTCAGGTTTAGCTATGCTAATATGAAGTGACAACAGTTTTTACATAATCTTATTAAAATGGTAACTAAAAATAGATAGAAGAAGACGACTGGCTAAAAAATGATAACATAATCATGAAAAAACAGGAACGCACACATGTTCACATTATAATTTCATTTAGTATTTTGCGCCATTAGCATAAGCAGAGTGCATTGTATAAATTTGTTGCAATTATTAAACAGAACAAAATAAAAATAAAAAACGTAGTTCGGTGCCACAGCTGTGAACATATTGTAACTTATCTTTTTATGTTTTTTTTTTTCCATCAGATGGCTGATGCACAGCAGAAAAAAATTGAGCATGAGAAGACAGTCCTCCAGCAGACATTCATGACAGAAAAGGAAATGCTATTAAAGAAAGAGAAACTCATTGAAGATGAGAAAAAGAGGCTTGAGAGCCAGTTTGAAGAGGAAGTGAAAAAGGCCAAGGCTCTCAAAGATGAACAGGAACGCCAGAAACAGCAGATGGAGCAGGAGAAAAAGACACTCCAGGCTACCATGGATGCAGCCCTTAGTAAACAGAAAGAGGCTGAGGAAGAAATGCTTAGAAAGCAAAAAGAAATGCAAGAACTCGAGAGGCAGAGACTAGAGCAGGAAAGGATTCTGGCAGAAGAGAACCAGAAACTGCGTGAGAAGCTACAGCAGCTTGAGGATGCTCAAAAAGATCAGCACACTAGAGAAACTGTCCGTCACAAAGATGTTATCCATCTAACAACGATTGAGACAACAAAGACAGTTTACAATGGTCAGAATGTTGGTGATGTGGTAGATGGTATAGACAAAAAGCCAGATCTGTTGGCTTTTGATGGCATCCGTGACAAAGTACCTGCAAGCAGACTTCATGAGCTTGGTGTCTTACCAAAGAAGGAGTTTGATAAACTGAAAAATGGTGAAACCACTGTTGAAGAGTTAGGCAAGACTGACAGTCTAAGAAACATTCTCAAAGGAAAGAATGCCATTGGTGGTGTTTTGACACCCTCCAATCAAAAAATGTCAATCTATCAAGCATCAAAAGAGAAGAAAATTACTCCCGGCACAGCCATGATCCTTCTTGAAGCACAAGCAGCCACAGGTTACATGTTAGAACCAATTAAGAACCAGAAACTTTCTGTTAATGCAGCTGTCAAGGAAGGACTGATTGGCCCAGAACTGCACAACAAAATGCTTTTAGCTGAGAGGGCTGTTGTTGGCTACAAGGATCCATACACTGGTGGAAAGATCTCAGTCTTTGAAGCCATGAAAAAGGGGCTAATAGAACACGATCATGCAATCAGAGTCCTTGAGGCTCAGCTTGCTACTGGTGGCATCATTGATCCAATCAACAGTCACCGTGTGCCCACTGAAACAGCCTATAAACAAGGACACTATGATGCAGAAATGAATAAGATCATGGAGAACCCATCAGATGACACAAAGGGATATTTTGACCCCAGCACTCAGGAACCTTTGACATATTCTGAGTTAATGGCAAGATGCACTACTGACCCTGAGACCAGTCTGTTACTCCTGCCAATCACCGACAAAGCTGCGCAGTGCTCTAGTATATATACAGAGGAAGAGACCAAAGATGTATTCGGCAAAACAACTGTGTCTGTACCATTTGGTAGATTCAAGGGAAAGACTGTCACGATCTGGGAGATAATCAACTCAGAATACTTTACAGAAGACCAGAAGAAGGACCTCCTCCGTCAGTACAAGACAGGCAAAATCACAATTGAAAAGATCATTAAGATTGTTATCACTGTTGCTGAGGAAAAAGAGAAGAAAAATGAAATTACCTTTGATGGTCTGAGAGCACCCGTGCCTGCTACTGACCTTCTGGAATCCAAAATCATTGATAAAGATCTGTACAACAAATTGCATAATGGCAACATGACTGTCAGTGAGGTGTCTCAAATGGAGCCTGTCCACAAAGCATTAAAGGGCACGAACTGTATTGCGGGTGTAGTCATTGACTCCTCTAAGGAGACAATGTCCTTCTATCAAGCCATGAAGAAGGACATGATGAGGCCCGGGCCTGCCTTGAACTTGCTTGAAGCCCAAGCAGGTACAGGCTACTTGGTCGACCCAGTTCACAATCAGAAGTATACTGTTGATGAAGCTGTCAAAGCAGGTGTTGTTGGTCCTGAGCTGCATGAAAAGCTTCTGTCTGCAGAAAGAGCTGTTACAGGCTACAGAGATCCATACACTGGAAAAGCTGTATCTCTATTCCAAGCAATGAAAAAAGATCTCATACCTAAAGAACAAGGACTCCGCTTACTCGATGCCCAAATGACAACTGGTGGCATCATAGATCCAGTAAAGAGCCATCGCATTCCTCATGATGTGGCTTGCAAGAGAAACTACTTTGATGATGAAATGAAGCAGGCTCTGAGTAATCCAAATGATGAAACTAAATGCTTCTTTGACCCCAACACAAAAGAAAATCTCACATACTCTCAGCTCTTTGACAGATGTGTCACTGACAAGAAAACTGGTCTGCGGGTCCTCCCTCTCTCTGATGAAGCAATCAATGCTAAGGAACAAACAGCATACACCGAAGCCCAGACCAAAGAGGCTATGACTCAGGCTACTGTAGAAGTTAACTCTGGACCATTTAAGGGCAGGAAAATGACCCTGTGGGAAATTATCTACTCTGAATACCTCACTGAGGAAGAGAGACTTGACCTGCTCAGACAGTTTAGGTCAGGAAAAATTACAATTGAAAAGATAATTAAGATTATCATCACAATTGTAGATGAGAAAGAAGCCAAGAAACAAGAACAGTCCAGCTTCAAGGGACTCAGAGCTCCTGTTCCAGCAGACTCCCTGTATGAGTCTAAAATCATTGACAAACCAACCTTTGACCTGCTTCAACAAGGCAAAACTACACCCAAGAAAGTCAGTGAAAATCCCAATGTCAGTAAATACCTCCAGGGCTCTAGTAGCATTGCTGGACTCTACCTGGAACCAACAAAAGAGAAACTCAGCATTTATCAAGCTATGAAGAAAAAGCTTCTCCGCCATAACACTGGCCTTTCACTTCTCGAGGCTCAGGCTGCAAGTGGGTTCATTGTAGATCCTGTAAGAAACCAATGCCTGTCAGTAGATGAAGCAGTAAAGTCAGGAGTTGTTGGTCCAGAGTTACATGAAAAACTCCTCTCTGCAGAAAAAGCTGTCACTGGTTACAAAGATCCATTCACAGGCCACAAAATCTCCCTCTTTGAAGCAATGCAGAAAGATCTAATCTTAAAGGAACATGCGATGCCCCTATTGGAGGCCCAGATTGTGAGTGGAGGAATTATTGACCCTGTAAAAAGCCATCGTGTCCCCACTGATGTTGCATATCAGAAGAACATTTTGAGCAGAGATATTGCCAAGACCCTCTCTGAACCATGTGATGAAAACAAAGTTTTCTCTGACCCAGAAACTGATGACACTATAACCTACAGACAACTTAAAGACAAATGCCAAAAAGATAAAGACACCGGCCTGTACATGCTCTCACTCTCCAAGCCGCAGTCTCCAACTGTTGTAGAGAAGACATACCTCTACACAGAGGAGCAAACACAGAGTGAGCTGTCCAGTACCCAGCTTGACATTCCTATTGAGGGGCTTGCTGATAAACCCATGAATCTCTGGGATATCATGAACTCAAATTTGCTTCCAGAGCAAGAGAGGCAGAAGCTCCTAGATGAATATCGCTCTGGTAAAATCACTAAAGAGCGGATGATCATCATCATTATTGAGATCATGGAGCAAAGAGAGATCATCAGAAATGATAGTCCACTGTCATATATGACTATAAGGAGAAGGATAACTATTGAGGAGCTCTACAATGCTCGCATCATTGATTTGGAAACATACAACCTTCTTAAACAGGGCAAGAGAGACATCCGTAACATAATGGAGTTGACAAGTGTAAAGCAGTATCTTTATGGGACAGGCTGTGTCGCAGGCGTCACAACAGACTCGACCTCCAAGCTAAGCATATACCAAGCAATGAAGAGAGGTTTTATTAACCCAGAAATAGGCCTCACCCTCCTAGAAGCCCAAGCTGCTACAGGATTCATTGTTGATCCACTGAAGAACGAAACGCTCACTGTTGATGAAGCTGTCCGTAAGGGTGTTGTTGGCCCTGAGATCCATGATAAACTTCTTTCAGCTGAAAGAGCTGTCACAGGATACAAAGATCCCTACAGTGGAAAAATCATAGCACTTTTCCAGGCCATGAAAAAGGATCTCGTTCCAGAGGATTATGCTCTCAAAATGTTGGAGGCACAAACTGCCACTGGTGGTATTATTGATCCTGAATTCCAGTTCCACCTGCCAACAGATGTCGCTATGCAAAGAGGCTATATCAACAAGGAAACCAATGAGAAACTGAATGATGATGTGAAAGGATTCATTGATCCTGTCACTGATGAGAAACTGTCTTATGCACAGCTACTCAAACGATGCAAGTTGGATGGTGGATTGCGCCTGCTTTCATTGGGAGACCAGCGGCTGACATTCAAGGGTCTGAGAAAACAAATCACAATTGAGGAGTTGATTCGCTCACAAATCATTGATCAGCAGACCGTCACTGACCTGAATGAAGGTCTTGTTTCAGTAGAGGAGATTAGTAATAGGCTATCAAGGTACCTGCAGGGCACAGGCTGTATTGCTGGTGTATTTTTGGAGTCCACAAAGGAACGGCTGTCAATTTACCAGGCTATGAAGAAGAACATGATTAGGCCAGGCACTGCATTTGAACTCCTTGAGTCCCAGGCAGCCACAGGATATGTTATCGATCCAATCAAAAACCTCAAACTGACTGTCAATGAAGCAGTAAAGATGGGAATAGTAGGCCCAGAATTCAAAGACAAGCTTCTCTCTGCTGAGCGTGCAGTAACAGGATATAGAGATCCTTATACAGGCAAGACAATCTCTTTGTTCCAGGCCATGAAGAAAGGGCTTATCCTAAAAGATCATGGTATCCGTCTACTCGAAGCTCAGATTGCCACTGGCGGAATAATTGACCCGGAGGAAAGTCACCGTCTGCCAGTTGAGGTGGCTTACAATCGTGGCTTCTTCGATGAGGAAATGAATGAGATACTGACAGATCCATCTGATGATACCAAAGGCTTTTTTGATCCCAACACTGAGGAAAACCTAACCTACCTCCAGCTGATGGAGAGGTGTATCACTGATCCTGACACCGGCCTGGTGCTTCTGCTACTCAAAGAGAAGAAGCGGGAAAGAAAGACCTCTTCCAAATCCTCAGTACGTAAACGCAGAGTTGTCATTGTAGATCCAGAGACTGGCAAAGAAATGACTGTGTATGAGGCCTACCGCAAGGGGCTCATTGACCACCAAACCTACCTGGAGCTTGCTGAGCAGGAGTGTGAATGGGAAGAAATCACAATGACTTCTTCTGATGGCACTGTAAAATCCGTCATTATTGACAGGAAGTCAGGAAGACAGTATGATGTTGATGACGCTATTGCACGTGGCTTTATTGACCAGAAGGCTCTTGAAACATACCGAGCTGGAAACCTGTCCATCACAGAGTTTGCTGACTTGCTTTCTGGAAACATGGGAGGCTTCCGTTCACGATCATCCTCATTTGGTTCTACCACTGGTTCCACTTACTCCTCTTCAATGAGCCCCCTACCATCAATTAAACCACCTGCAGTCATATGGAATGACCCAACAGAGGAGACTGGCCCTGTAGCAGGAATATTAGACATAGACACATTGGAAAAAGTGTCTGTCACTGAGGCAATCCACAGAAATCTGGTAGATAACATCACTGGTCAAAGACTGTTGGAGGCCCAGGCATGTACAGGTGGAATAATTGACCCCACAAGTGGAGAGAGATACTCAATTGCAGAGGCCACAGAAAAAGGTCTTGTGGACAAAATCATGGTTGATCGTCTGAACCTGGCTCAAAAAGCATTCAATGGATTTGAAGACCCCAGAACTAAAGTGAAGATGTCTGCCTCCCAGGCGTTGAAAAAGGGCTGGCTGTATTATGAGGCTGGTCAGCGTTTCCTTGAGGTCCAATATCTAACTGGTGGACTCATTGAGCCTGATGTTGAGGGCAGGGTGTCAATAGATGAATCCATTAGGAAGGGTACGATCGATGCTCGCACTGCCCAGAAACTGAGGGATGTCGGTGCCTATTCTAAATATCTGACCTGCCCAAAAACCAAACTGAAAATCTCCTTCAAAGATGCCATGGACAAAAGTATGGTTGAGGAAGGCTCCGGCTTAAGGCTTCTGGAAGCCTCTTCCCAGTCTAGCAAAGGCCTTTACAGTCCCTACAATGCTAGTGGCTCTGGATCGGCTTATGGCTCCCGGAGTGGCTCAAGAACCGGATCCCGATCAGGCTCCAGGAGAGGCAGTATTGATGCTGGCTCTGGCTTTAGCATGAACTTCTCATCTTCCTCCTTTACATCTTCTTCTGGCTACAGCCGCAGATTCTAGATTTTATATATTGACTAGAAACCAGCAGTACTAATGCACTTTACAGTTGCATTTCTAACAGGAAATAAATAGTTAAAGTAACAGAAAATATAATTTATTTGTTCTTCCCTGCATGTGGCCAAAACAAGAATTGTCTAGGTTATTACTTTTTCATATAACATCAGTCTAAACATGCGCTCTAGATGTAGAAACATAACCAGGCATTGCAAAATATATAAAATATTCATATCTTCTGGTACAGATGACAAAGTGAGTTTATATTTTTCAAAGCAAAGCATGCCTTTTCTGCTGTTTGAGTTTATAGTTTTTATATAACACAATTCAAAAGATGTATACTTTATACTTTCTGAAACTAATATATACTTCCTGTATATCAAACAGAAATATTTCTTGAATATTTCATGTTTCCTTAGAAATTTTGTTTATTTTTTATCTTTTTCAACAGTACTGGTAAAGAGATACCAAATGTTAACATAATTCTAATGTTTTTAACTAAAATATTTGGATGCATTTAAAATTCCTGAATGTTTGTAAAGAGTATGCACAGAGTATGTGTTAATTTTTTAATGTTACAAATTGTCTGGGTTACTGCATTATGCACCCAGTAACTTGCAGCACAGAATACATCTGCGACACTACACAAAGAGACACTATAGGAATACAACAAGTTCCACAATTAAATCCATGTACACTGTTCTGAAATCAGTTTTAGATCTGTCATTACTTTGCTTTTACACCCATTTATATTCAGTATGTCTTTTCATCTTTTGAGTTAACTGCACCATTGTTTTACACACTGCTCATAACCATCATCACTCAAGTGCTCCCACTAAATCCCAAGATGATGTCAGACTCGATCCCGATCCCCTCCACAGACCTGCTCCTGTTATTTTGATTCTTGTAAGTTGAATTTATTATTTGTATTTGTTTTTCTTTCGTTGCCCATTTTCTTCTGTTTGTTTTGATCACAACTAATAGCCAGTCCCAAACACTGCCTTTGGTGTCATTTCACTTGTCAACTTTCTCTGTTTATTCTCATTATTGTTGTTTTTCACCATCTTCCTTGTTTTTTCACAGCTGCCTCAGTCACTCAGAATCCAACATCTGGTCACATGTACTCAACTGGCTGGAGAATACGATCTTCTAACCTTGGATGGATCTGTGAGTCCATGCCAGCCTCATGCTGTAACACAGGTACAGAGCATAATTGCATCATTGTTTTTCAAAGATTAAGCTTTGTTTCATCAAGATTTGTTTTGCAGTATTCATTTCATTGCTTTCTTTTTAATTTCTCGCTGCATTGTTTGGTTTATTTTGATTACATAGTTTTTTTCCTTTTGCTTCTAGATACCATTGAGTATGTCCTTTCTTCCATTGTACATCACTGTTGAAGGAAGCTGAGGCTGAGTCAACATCATCTTGGGAAGCCTTTCTAGGAACACTTCATTTATTACCATTTGCCATGTATTTATTACTTGAATGCTAATACTGATATTTATGTTATATCCTGGCATTTTTAGAGAAAAGCCACTCAGAATAAAAACATTTATGTGTACATTTCAATCGAAACAATACATCTAGACTTTTTTTTTGCTATTCCTGACTACATATCCAGTTCAACTGAAGTACCTATGAAAGTAATTTAGAGAACTGAGATATTGATTCAGCACCACATTGCATGAATTTATGTTTTTTCAAATTAATTCCTTTCTTTTGCCTTTTTTTTTTTTGCTGCAAATTTCCTTTTTTGCAGATTCAAAGACAGCACAAAGAATAATTGTGCTTAGTTATTTTCTCAAATGACCTATTTCTGTTATGCATCTTTAAAGTTTTACTGCTGTAAATCTTTTTGTTTTCATGATGGTTTTGATATTATGAATGTCTTGCATGTTTTACTAACTTTTTAAAGGATATTGGGGGGGAAAAATGTTGGTGTAAAATAAAAGCAACTTCAGTAAGTGTTAAGTGTGCCAATTTAAGTTTCAGCAATATATAAAACGACAAACTAACTGGTTGGATTTTGTTATGGGGCAGATGTTGCTTCAGCGACATGGCAAAAAAACCTCTTGTATGTGAACTTAACACTATGTTGTAAATAAACATGCTCTGAAGAAGCATTCTTGTCATTTGTATATCAGTACCCAGTTTTTTAAGAGTACTTTTTCACTGCTTCTGCCTCAGTTTACATTAATATAAATACTACGTTAATATTTGATTAAATAAGTATGTATTCTATATAGAACAATTGCTTTAATACGCCTGTAGATGTGATATAATACTATTACCTATGTGATATGATACTATTACCTGAAACAAGTACCTTATCACTGATAGAAGAGAAGGAAAAAATAAATAACAGTCAACCACATGAGGGCAGTGTTAGACAGACCTACTTTCTGCAAGGAAGCAGCTCAGTCAGGTGAAAGCGCCACAGGTCCAACTCCTGCTCTGCCCTAAACCCACTGTTTATTCTGTTTATCACATAAGTGAGTTTCTGTCATTAGGCATTTCACGACTAATTACAGTCAATTTTCTATACAATTTCTATTTTTCTAGCTTTTCATAAATCAGAGTGAAAAGACCCCAGAATGGGGTTTCTGAATTCAGGGTATGCATGTTTGTTTACACCCAAAGTCCTTCACACTACATGCATACAGATGTTTGCTCTGTGTGCCAACATTAGCCAGTGGGTTTGATGGAAGAGCCTGCCAACAGAAGCTCCGGGGCATTCACCACCCTGAATTCTTCACTTAGCTCCCTTGACTACTCTGAATTGACCCCAACTCTCCCTGCGTTTGATGAGCGGGAGGTAAGCACACAGAGAGAAATAAAACCCACTGTATACAGAATGCTATAAAATAATGAATTGCTCCATTAACAGTCTCAGCTAAAGCAGAGAGACTGGAACAGGGATCATTTTGTATATTTTACCCACTGGTTTCTTGCAGGATAAAGGCTGCTACTTGTTTGGATCACCAGGAGCTACTTCACAGGATCAGAGCTATGGGTATGCTACTGTAAACGAATTTAAAAGCAAAATGAATGAATGAAATACTCTGGACCACAACAGATAACAATCTAGGCACATTAAAAGAAAAAAGAATGACTGCCAGATTGACAGCGGCCACCAACAGCCTGTGACAACGGTCATTTGTAGCAGCTTTGTGGACCAGTGCATTTCCATTTGTCACAGACACAAAGACAGGGTCTTGAATTGTGTAGTAAGCACTAAGTGTAAAGCATCTGATTGGAACATAGTTAAACAAGAAAACCAAAGTTCCAGCCCAGCAGACAGAGAGAGCACATGCCTTCCTAATGATCTATTTTGGAAAGTTTTTAAACCAAGAAATCCTGATACTATATCTGTGTAGCTGTAATTTCATTATAATAACAGTAACACATAAGTAGCAATAAAATGATGAGCCACAAACAGCAGTGTATTGTGTCATTATCAGGATATAGCAAAATGAATACTGTTATTAGCATGAAAAAGTATAACCAACCAAGACAGGCCATCAGTTCACACGCACCAGTAAAAGTAGTCATAAAACTGCAAAAAAAAGAAAAAAAAAAGATCTGGCAGGTCTGTATATGAATATTTAAATATTACCAATGAATAACTGTATTTACTTATGAATATTAATGATGTTAGCTGTTTGAGTGCTGTGTTTGCAATCATTAGTTCATTTAGTACAATCCTTATGTGCATGATTCTAAATTACAGTGGTAATAGTATTTGACTAAAATGTGATCAATGCAACGTTTTCTCCTGTTCTTCTCTGATTCAGCAGGGAAATAGAGGACATGAGCCAATGGCAGTGTGAATTCAGGGGTCAAATCAGAGCACTGAGACAGTGGCTCAAGAGCATGGAGATGAGGCTACCTCCTCTGGACCCCAGGGTCAGTTTGCCTTACTGTGTGTGTGTCTGCTTGCATGCTGTTGCCTGCATTCTAAAGTTCATCGTATGACACGGGCTGGTGAAAAAATGCACCTCTGCGTATGTTTATACTGTGTTAATATCCCAGTGAGTTGAACACTGTGATGCTCATTAGATGCCACTGGTATCTCACAGATAGTGAAGCAAGTAGGTTCACTTCTGGGAGCTCTGTGCTGAGCACCAAAAGTGTGTAATTGCACAATAGCAGTTAAATGTAATGTATAGTGACTATTTGCAGGTCTGAAGGACACCTTGTATGTAACTTTGAGATATCAGTGACAAAAGAGCAGTATTTGATTTCCAGGGAAGAAGAAAAAAAGAGGTGTTTGGCACTTTTATAAAGGGGAAAAAATAGTATATTTAATTAATTGATGTTGTTATTAAAATCTGTAGCATCTTTGAGCTTCCTGCCAAGCAAGTCTACATAATTAAAATCCATCTGTCGTGCCTCTGCTTCCTTTTCTCTCTCCCTGACTCCCTGTTTATGCCAGCTACAGTACTTTTACAAAAATATGTTTTGGATTCCATTTTTAATCACACATGAAAACAATTCAGCAATGCTACTTTATTATCAGGTCACAAGATTAGAATAAAAAAAAATCTACTCTCATTCTACTTTCATTTATTAGTTCAGTGCAGTTTGAGCTGCACTAATCTCTCCCTGCTAAATGATTGCTATGACAATGCTAATGTTTAGCAAGCTTACGAAGGGTATTGTGATTTTGTTAGCATATTATCATGCACATGAACAAGAAATACAAGGTGAGGACTTTTATTTCATTGCTCAAGAAGAGACACTCGTGGAAGTCAAATAAATTAATCTTTTGTCCTGCCTCCCTCTCGGCACCCCCAACCAATCACGGCAGACGGCTGCCCCTCCCTGAGCCTGGTTCTGCAGAATAGAATAGAATAGAATAGCCTTTATTGTCATTGTACAGAGTACAACGAAATTGGAGTGCCACTCCCTTGGTGCAAGTTTCAATAATAAATATAAATGTAAAATATAAAAAGTACAAAAAAAACAATCGTAAGTACTCAAACAATAGTATGTACAATATATACAGGATAGCAGCATTAATATAATGACAGTGACGGTATGGAATAGGTTCAATTGTTTTTGTGCTTATTTACTACGGTGGTAGCTCTGGGAAAGAAGCTATCCCTGAATCTGTTTGTCCTGGTTTTATGTGACCTGTACCGTCGGCCTGACGGTAATAGTTCAAACAGTTGGTTGCTGGGGTGAGAGTGGTCCTTGATGATATTGCCAGCTCTGCTGAGGTACCGAGAGTTTGCAGTGACCTCCAGGCTGGGCAGAGAGCAGCCAGTGATCTTCTGGGCTGTGTTGATGACCCTCTGCAGTACTTTCCTGTCTGCAGCTGAGCACCCTGCATACCATGTTGTTATGCCGTACGTTAGGATGCTCTCTATGGTGGCTCTGTAAAATGTCACCAGCAGCCTCTCCTCCAGGTTGTTCCTCCTGAGCACTCTCAGAAAGTGGAGACGCTGCTGGGCCTTTTTAACCACCGCTGTAGTATTTGCAGTCCAGGAGAGGTCATCAGATATCTGCACGCCCAGAAACCTCATGGAGTGTACCCTCTCCACACAGCTCCCGTGAATGTAAAGTGGGGCCGGGTCTGCTCTGCCCTTCCTGAAGTCCAAGATAAGTTCTTTAGTTTTCGTGGTGTTCAGTTGGAGGTTGTTAACTGAACACCACTCAGTCAGTCTGTTGACCTCATCTCTGTAGTCCGACTCATCCCCCCTTGAGATGAGTCCAACCACTGTGGTGTCATCCGCGAACTTTATGATGGTGTTTGAGAGATGGGTAGGGGAGCAGTCGGATGTGTAGAGCGTAAACAGGAGGGGACTCAAAACACATCCTTGTGGAGACCCGGTGCTGAGTGTGATGGTGCTGGACCGGTGGGGGCCGAGTCTGACAGACTGTGGTCTATTTGTCAGGAAGTCCTTGATCCAGAGGCAGATGGGGGTGGAGAGTCCCAGGTGAGACAGTTTCTGGACCAGGATCTCCGGGATGATATGATTGAATGCTGAGCTGAAGTCCAGAAAGAGCATTCTCACATAGCTTCCTCGGTGCTCCAGGTGACTCAGCGCAGTGTGGAGCGCTATGGTGATAGCGTCCTCGGTGGAACGATTTGTCCTGTAGGCAAATTGGTGGGGGTCCAGAGTGGGAGGCAGACCGGCCCTGATGTGCTGACAGACCAGTCTCTCAAAGCACTTCATCACTACAGGCGTAAGTGCAACAGGCCTGTAGTCATTTGGGCTGGCCACAGCTGTCTTCTTGGCGATGGGGATGATGGTGGAGGTTTTGAGGCAGGGCGGGACGGTGTTTGATGACAAGGAAAGGTTGAAGATTTTAGTGAAGACTCCGGTCAGTTCGTCAGCACATGCTCTGAGAACCTTTCCATGTATTCCATCAGGACCTGCCGCCTTCCTGGGATTCACTGACCTTAGAACACACCTCACTTGGTGCTCCCTGAGTGTTAGTGTGCCAGTGCTGGGGGCGGGTGGAAGTGGTGTGGCAGCTGAGGGCTTGGTCGTCTCAAAGCGGGCGAAGAAACGGTTTAGATCCTCAGCCAGTGAGGCATCAGTCCTAGATGTTGCCTGGTTATTGCTTCTGTAGTTGGTAATGTGATTGATCCCCTGCCACATTTTTCTGGGGTCGTTGTCAGCAAAGTGATCTTCAATCCTCCTCCTATAGGCAGCCTTAGCTTTCCTGATGCCTCTACTCAGGTCTGCCCTGGCCGCCCTATACGCAGCCCTGTCCCCTGACTTGAAGGCAGTGTTGCGGCTTTTTAGGAGGTTTTTTTAGGAGGTTTCCTCCTGTTAAAACTGTTAAAAGGGGTTTTTCCTCCTCACTGTCGCCAAGTGCTTGCTCTTAGAGGGTCATTTGATTGTTGGGGTTTTCTCTGTTTTATTCTACGGTTTTTACTTTACAATATAAAGCACCTTGTACTATATAAATATAATTGTATTAGATTAATAAATAATAATAAAAAAAATTATAATAATTAATAAATTGAAGTTGTAGCGGCCGGCAACTACGTGAGTAGGCAGAAAATGAGAGATTCAGTTCTGTCCATACTTACACAAGCAATCAACTCCCCCCAAGGTCAGAGAGACACTCCCATGCATGAACATCATTTTTATTGTTTATCACTATCAATTGTGTTGTCACTCAATGTTGTGCCCTTTTCCCTCATTATTGTCTATCACTCTCATGTAATGTCACTCTGTCTTTATGTCTTCTACTTCAGCTGCTCAATTTCCTAATGGAGATTAGGCTCCGTTTTAACAATAGTATACTGGATCCTGTAAACGATGTGGAGACTAAGAGAGCAAAGAAATCAAAGGGAAGCTAAACCAATGACTCATGCAAGTCACTATACTGAGACCTTTGAGTGTACTGAAAGAGAGGAGCAGGAGTGTGGAAGTTTGTCAAAATACTCAGAGGGCCACTGAGATGGTCCTCGTCCCCTCCTGCAGAGAGACTTCTTTAGACCACAGGAGGACAGAGGGGCTGGGGAATCAGACCCTATTGTGCCTGGCCTGGACAACCGGGCTAGAGAAGTGCTTGGCACTGGAGGCCCTCTGCACACATGAGCGAACACATTGAAAAGACATCAGACTCAGATGGGAGGAAGAGGCAAGGGGGCAGGAAAAAAAAGAAAAGAAAGGAAAGCAGGATTTTTACGGTAAAAGCATTCAGATCTAACTAAGTGGGCATTTACTGAACACAATTAGATTTAGTCATACAACCAAATTTTTTACAAATATTTATAAATGCAACTTGTCGCAACCGAACCCAGTTACAGTTAGCCAGTTACAACCAGGCTTACTAACTGGGTTACTGGTGATTGAGAAAATTGCAAGATAATAATCAAAAAACCAAACAAGTATTAGAAAAATGCAGGTCATAGTGGAATGCCATTTTGCTCTTCAAATGTTGGACTCTCTCTTGCTTTTATCGATAAATGTTAATGCTATTAAAATGTAAGGGTTTCCTTTCAGTCTAGCTGCCCATGAAGTTTGTCATGTTTCCATCAACTGTTACTTTTTAGTCAAATTACTTCAGTTTTATACAACTATAAGAGACCATGTATGGCTAAACTCTAAATGTGAATCTAAATTTGCTAATTTACTATTTCTGCTTGTCTCACAGCATTTTGTGCTTTATTATCACTTAAATAATTAATTCAGCTTTGAATAAAGGAACATTTTCATTTTGGTTACCCTATTGTCCAGTAAATGAAAGCTATCCCTGCTCATAACATTAACATATTACGACTCTGTGGGGTACAAGGAAGGCACGGTAATATTTCATGTGATTATTCCTAGTGAGGGGTGACTGCACCTTTTCAATCATCTGTGAATCGGTTGCACACAAGGATTAAGAGGTGTTTGATTTGATTGATTTAGTCTGGGCATGGGTTTCACAGTCCTGACTGAATTTTCAAGGCATTGATTAACTGAAAAGGAACAGAATAAACCTGTACGTATATCTTTTGTTTTTTAAAACAGAAGCTCTTTTTAGTTATTCATTCTTCAGACATTTTACATTTTGTGTCTGAAAGCGGCTACCGTTTCCTTGGGGACCAACGTTAAAGATACGGCGCCACATCTTATCGCATAGCTGGAAGGTTTTGGTGAGCTTCAGCCTTTTTTATTTTTCATACTTCCAATGGCTGAGACATAGCTTGCATTATTTATATTAATGTAGAGCATGAATTTTATACATATCTGGATTTAAAATTATTAAAAATAAACAAATACAATTGCAATTGAAATACAAAAACACAAACATTACTTTAGGAAATATTACAGATCAGAAAAAGGAAAAAACATATAAAGACATCCCGTGTACGCTTCACAATCTGCAGAGCAGACATCAAGAGTTACTGGCCGTCCATGACAAAGTACAACAAACAAAAAATGACAAGGAAAAGAAAGTTTGAGAAGGAAAATATGAGGAACTGGAAGAAAAGCATGAGGAAAAGCAATAAAAATTAGAAAAACTGGAGAAAAAGTGTAAAAACCTTGAGGTGCAGCATGAAGAGCTTTTCCAAGAGATGACAAAGCTCACAGCACAGAACAAAGATCTGCAGGAAGTGTGCCTGAAAAAGAAGAAAAAGCACTTCAAGTTTTTCCAGAAGAAAGACTCTGTTGCTTCTACAATTCAGCTGGACAAGAGTTGCCCAACAGGGGCAAATCATACAATAAATGACGCAAATAAATTCACGGTGCTTCAGGGTCTTATTCAATCTCAGTGTTGTTTAGAAAACTCAAAGACACAAGAAAGAAGCATCATTCAGATTAGCCGCATATTAACTTAAAATCTGATGCAGCCGTCCAACACAATCTCAGTCTCCATGTCTTCTCTAGGGAAAATAATTATTTAATCTTCAAAAGGAAACATAGTGAAGCTTTAGTCTGAACCCCAGCGAGAGAAATAAATAAAGGAGTGAAATAAAGGAGTGTCTTTTATCTGTACCATTCCTTTATCATACTGCATCCGACCACAGACCTTTGTCATGGTAATGCTGTTAGTCTGCTGCACTGCTGGTTCCAGTCTGGCCTGAGGGACTTGTTAGTTAGCAGCATGAATAAGGACATCCCTTGGCATCCCCTCCGCCACAATACAGACCCTTCTCCAAAGCAGAGGAGAGAGTTACACACCTGCTCCTTAACACAAAACAAGCAATGAAGCATCTTACTCTGTTTTCCCATGAACTCTCAATTACGCCTTAAGCTTTAAATTGGACACTGTAAATTATGAATGTGATAAAAATCTAAATGGAATTTGTGCATCTGTTTCTTACAGTCCAGAGAAACCTGAACATAGTTGGTAGTAGTATTTTGGCAGTCGTAACAAGTTATTTGCTAACATTGATGCCATGATCAGGCTTTGTGCAGGCAGGATGAGGACCCAAACGCAAACTCACAGAAAAAAAACAGGACTGAACTCAAAATACAGCTTTATTTCTGACAAAAGATAACGGCGATACAAAATAATATGAAACTGAACTGGGAAGTACTAAGGAACTGACTTACAAGGAAACACACGGAGGGGCACACAGTCATGAGGGAGAACACGACACTGAACTGAGGGAGATGTGGACATAAATGCACAGAGGGTAAACGAGGGAAGTGAGAGCACATGGGAAACACAGCTGACACAGATAATCGTAACGAGACAGGGCAGGGGTGAACACAACATGACGCATACTGACGAGAGACTGTCAAAGTAAAACAGGAAGTACACAGAGGTTCAGACAGGAGGAGAGAGCACAGACATAACTGAAAACATGGAATAAACACAAGGAGGGGAAACAAGGGTTCACAGATACATAAAGGGGCACACAGGAGGTAACCAAATAAGGAACATCTTAACTAAACAACCTAGGAACCAAGGCATAAATAGAGAACAAAATACAAAACACACAAAAACTAAGAATACTGGGCCAACATGGCCCAGGACCATGACAACTGAGCACAACCAGAGATATGCAAGTGTAAAAAATTGTTTTTTTAAATGGATTAATACTTCTTTGGGAACACCACAGCAGATCATTCTCTACCTCTTTTTACTCTGTCCGACTCACAGGATGGTTAATCTGAACTGCATGCTTATCTGAACTTGTAAGTTATAGAACTAATTAAGTGGCAAAATTTCCAATCTGTTTAACAAGACAGAAACTGAATGTAATTTCATACACTTCTCCGTCCACTTTGCCTTACCTGCACTTTTTCTCATCTCTCTTCTGAACCTATAATGCCACTTTAAGAGCAAGTTGATTAACGTGTTAATGAAATTATTAGCACAATCGCTGCACTTTCTACATTTCTCTTTACATATATCACCGTAGAAATAATTTTACCCACTACACTGGCACTTTAAAAATGAAAACGCATCAGAGAGGCTGAAAACCGCAGTTGCAGCGATGGTAATTTCAACTTTCCTTTTGTACGGTGGCAGAACAAAATGTGACTGACACGTCAAAGTGACAACGCTTTGTCAATAAAGGTTAAGGTCAAAAGTTCTTCTCTCCATCACCCCCCCCCCTCCCCCCGCCCCCAGTCCATGCTGATGAGATAAAGACACTTTGTGTTTTAAAGGTCTCTGGTTTAGCTCAGACTTTGGCAGATTCTGCATCCCAACTAAACCCCGTGAGGACGACTTCAAAACAACAAAACAAACTCAGGAAAGGCAGTGAAAGATCAGAACCTATTATCCGCGCCTCTCTGTCCCTGACAGCTTGCAAACAGTAACCCTCCTCTGACGCTGTCATAACCTTTAGGAAAGACGAGGCTTGTTGCCGAAAAGGCAAACGGATAATCCATTAGGCTCAGATGGCCGTGAAGTAAATTTGTTTATTTTAACTTGAATCTTATTTTGAAAACAATTTGATGTTCTTTTTGTTCTCGTAGCGCATCTAATTCATTTTCATCTTAATGCACTTTGGGTAATCTCGTCCAT
Source organism: Copadichromis virginalis (assembly GCF_057382275.1). Classification (NCBI taxonomy): domain Eukaryota; kingdom Metazoa; phylum Chordata; class Actinopteri; order Cichliformes; family Cichlidae; genus Copadichromis; species Copadichromis virginalis. The sequence continues at coordinate 17,059,442 of NC_140628.1, read as the reverse complement.
TACAGACTTTTTGTCCACAGCAGTATGGGGTCTCTTCTTTTACTGCCCATGCTTTCCTGTTCTCAGTATAAAATGCAGACTTATGGCTTTAAATTTTCTCCTCCTGGCAGCAATTGAATCAAATGCATACTTGATGATGTGGCTGAACTCCTCTATCCTCGAGTGGCTGAATCCTTCTCTCACCCACGGGTGTGATTTCCAGTATCCAGGCAGCCCAGTAGGGCCCAAGCAACCCAGCAGGAAAACCCATCAGCTTTTCATCCACTTTTCTTGGAAAGGACCTCTTTGGTGATAAATGACAGTGTGTGTGTGCTGAATAGTGCTTCTGGTTTGACCCTCAAAAGGGACCTTCTCTTTTTTTCATTTCTTGTGAAGAGGGCTAATTACCATGTTCTGTAGAAGAGCTATTGAGGTCTTATTTAATTTGAAGGCAGCAGAGAGGATGAGATAGGGGAGGAGGGGGGAAAACAAGCCTGTAAAATTAATCTTTTCTCTCAGGTCCTTTGGCACACGGGATCTGTGATCAAATTTAGGCTCCCACTGGACACTAATTTGATATCACATTAATTTGGGCTTTAATCAATTTTCAAACCTGTGTCCACTCCATTATCACATGCATTTTGGGAATCTGGATTCGGCAGAAGGAAAAATGAGATGATTTCACTACAGTTTCACCAGCTTATTGCATCATTGCATAGCTCAAAGTGCCAGCTGCTCTTTAACCACACCAGCCTTCTTTTTGAGAACTATTTGAAGCTCTATGTGCACCTACTGTGAAATGGAGAGGGGAGATTTTGGCAAAGTATTTAATTAGTACTGAGGGGACTGGAGGATGGTGAAAGCAGGGATCAGGTGTCATGGATTTACAACAATGTCTTCCTGGCAAAGTAGTGCCCCTTTACTGCCAGCTCCTTTCAGAAAAGAAGAAAGGGGGGACGGGGAATGTGGGACTTACTTTCTCATTAAGCAGCTAAAGACAAAAGCTCTCAAAGTGACCTAAGGAAACAGCTATCAATGAATGTGTGGATCTTTTACTGCTAAACCGTTAGCTAAAGGTGTTCATGGTATGTGACTGCTTTCTGTATTACTGTACATTTCCAGGGGTGTGTAATACAGAAAGCCTTTTGTCCTATAAGACAAGACAGCGAAGCTTTGAATCTGCACTGGAGTGTTCAGAGGTTAAATAACTTGACCTTCAGAGGTCATTCTATTCAATTAAGCCACTCTCTCACTGGCCACAGTGACAGGCTTTTTTTCCCAGTTTTTTCCCTCTATGACATCGTCTACTTCTTTCCTTTTTTTCCAAACACCAGTTGCATAAATTTAAGTTGTAGAGGGCTGGGGGTCAGAAGTGGGGCACTGTTGTAGGAGTTGAGGATCACCGAAAACCTGAAACACATTCAAAGCAGATTAAACAGCCTATTTTTACCATCACAAGACTCTTCATGTGTCATTAACACAGGAAGGTCTTGAATGCTGTTGAGCACAATAGAACAATGACTGTTTAACCAAAATTTCACTATGAAAGATTTTAGAAACAGAACATAGCCGTGTTAGCTGTCAGAAGACAGAGGGACAGAATCCTACTGTTAGCTCAACCTCACCACATCCACTTTTAATAGACCCAACAGAGCAGTTTCACATTATATGTTTTAATGGCACGTTTTAGGTTATTTACCCATGGGGTCGCCACAGTGGATGGCTCTCCCTGTTTCATTTACCACAGATTTTACACCGGATGCCCTTCCTGATGCAATCCTCCCATTTATCTGGGCTTTGGGACCAGCACTACGAGTAGACTAGCTTGTGACACTCCCCATATCCTGGCTATGTGGCTCCTTCCGGTCTTGAATCAGGAACATATTATTACTGTATATGTTGTAGTAATGCTATCAAACAGCTTATATACTACCAACTATTGGTCAGTCCATGCTACATCTCACAAGATATTTCTAAAGATATTCGTTACCTCCATTAATATGGATGAATCCTCATGGTGATTTTCATACTTTTGCGTTGGGTCCAGATGACCTTTTTTTGGTTTTTGGTTTTGTTGGGGTATTTAATAAATACTGAATTAATTTAGGAAAAAGAAAATAGTGATTGCACCTGGGTTGATTGACAAAGTCAGAAATATTTCCAGCAGCTACAATAATTGTTAGTTATCATGGTTATTAGCATGTTAAATAAAGGCTAAGATGCTGAAGCTGTTAGCATATGATAACATTTAGCAGAAATTAACATTATTTAGACCGCTGGTTTGACTCTAGACCAGTTTTGTGTTGTCTGGTGTTTAGTCTAAAGTGAAAGTAGATTATCAAAAACGGTAATCTTGGGCCGGGCAATGTGTTTCATTTTAAAGGGATGAAAAAAGTATATTGCTTATTTTAATTGATTGTAACTCTTTGTTAACGGAGTTACGTTGTCGCTCTGAGACACAAACTGAATAAACCAGGACTCGGCGCACATTTCATGCAAACAAAGTTTACAGTGACAGCTTCCAAGACATTTCTACTCACGTGTAACACAGTAGGCACTTCACACGAGAACAATTGATATCGATTTTATGATATAAGTACCTGTTCAGTGAATGCACATTAACATTCCTGCTGCTGTTAAGATATTGCAGTTCATGGCAACACTGGCTGAGAAGTGTGGCTTAGGCAGCAGGCTGAGTGGCAGGTATCTACATGTACGACTGAGTGGATGTGTACAGGCGAGACAGAGTGAAAAAGAGTGTGTGTGCAAGGTGCATGCATGTGTGCATTTGGAGAATTAGTCAGTTGTTTGATTGTTTGGTTGGCTGGAGAAAGATAGAAGGAAAAATGATAAAGAGGGCAGAGCTTGGCCTTGTTACTAAGGTACTCGCATAAATGCATGTGTTTATGTATCCCGCTTTCACATCATTTCCAGACATTTTTTGGCGTTACTTATGGCATTGGTCATGTTTGAAGCAATACCAGAAATGTGTTAAAACATGGTTGCCCAGATTATTCACCTTAAATGATAAGGATGTATTTTTGTAATGGCGTTGGCATACATAATGCTTGGTGTATTGCATTTCTAAGGCAAATATTGTGACTTCCTTAAATGGGGCATGATAGAATTCCACCATAGGGGTCTTTCCTTGCTTTCCCATGCCAAAAGCATAGAAAAGACTCTGTATTATCTTCCCGTTGCTCTCTATTTTGTGTTTGCTTCCAGCCTCTTTGTTTACAGGGTTGAGTTGCAGTGGCTGGAAGTGAGTTGAAAAGTAATCTGAGATGTTTTACAGTAATTAGTTGTCCTCGTTGCTGCTGTGGAGACTGCTGTACTGCCTCAGAATGGGGAATCGGGGACTGCAAGGGGGTTGGGGTGAATGTGTAAGTGGGTGGATGGCAGGGTGGGTGTGGGTCCCTTCTTTTGTAGCCTGCACTACTCTCCCTCGCCGTCGAGAGAGGGAATGGGCCGAGGCAGCTGTCACTTACCATGTGAATGTTTCAAGGGCGACCCAGGGGTCTTTAGAAAACTCTCCTTTTTTTTGCCCCCCACCCCATTTTTCATGAAGAAGCAGCATGGAGTTTCTGAGCCACAGTCGGACCCAGAGGAGGGGCTTTGTTGGATGAGAAGGGGGAGAGTGAGAGAGAAAAAATAAGCCTGGGGAAGGTAAAGGGGGCACTTTGCTGCCAGGCTGCCCGGTACAGGAGCAACCTGAGCATCAGCAGCACTGGTGGGAATAGCGCTGCCACGCCGTTATATGGAACTGGCACAATTTGACCTCAATGTGAAAACTGCTCTTGGCTGGGAACTGTGGGAGTTCAACTGAGCCGTTGGAATACATTGTCTCCATCTGGGCGCACTATCCCATCGGTGGCGTTAACAAGGAAAGAATTCCTCCATCGCAGCTCCCATAACAAAGAAGAAAGGGAGAGGAGCAGAGCTGGTGGGAGGAGAAGTGAAGTGACGGGAGGGGAAGGGTGCACTGTGAAGGGAGAGGAGGGCATTGTTTGCCTGTGACTGTGGGCAACGGAAAAGCATGAGTTATCAGGACATGTGTGAGTGTGTTTAGAAAGTGTGTTTGTATGCGAGCATGTGTGAATGAGTGCACTTGATTGAGTGTGAGCTGGAGGGAGCATGCATGTGTATGCATTCGGGGAGCCTTCAGTTCAGGATGTTGGAGGTGGGAGGCCATTCAAGGGATGCTCAAACAAAGCTGGATTTTTTTTCTATCTTTGTCTTCTTTTTGAACGGTGATTGAGGAGTAGCTGGATTCCTTTACTCATGCTGTTGGGCTCGACTGTGCTTCGGGGTAAGTGTAATTCACGTAAGCTTCTAACCGCCAAAACTGCCACTAAGTCAGGGCTGGCCTAGAGAGACTTTGGTTTTGCACTTTGCCGGTCAGGGATTAAACTAAGAGGTCGTAGCAGTGAGAGATCCAACTGAAGGATTTTCTGCATTTACTCAGTTCAAGAGGCAATAAAATATTCCAAAGCATCAATATGAATGGATCATTCAAATGTAAGTACATAAGTGTATTTTATTTAGTTCAGCTATATATTCTTTGTGAACATTTTCTCAATTCCTTGTATGGAGACATGCCCCTTTTACAACAGCTACAACTAGCACATTGTATTTTATATAGTAGTGCTGTATTGCACATTTAGAGGACAGTGTGCAACCTTGTACATTATCCACCCTAAAATGTTATGAGTCTCATGGGTGAATGCACAGCTGCCATCCCTGATTAGGGACCACTACAATGATTACTACTTCAGGACCTCCCTCAACAGAAACCAGCACACAACAGTGACACAACATTAAGGCTCTACTGTTCTGATTGATGATTATTGTTCGCCACTAATTACCAGTCCACTCGTATCGAGCTTATTACACCAAATCAGTGTATAAATATGATGAAAAACATACAATACAAATATCCTCTATATGGTATTTTAGATGCTCATAATGCATACACACATATAAATGAATATTGCTAATTTTGATGTTCGTGCTTTTATACTATATACAAGTCCCTATACTATAGTCATAATCGAATTCATCAGGAAATGGACTGCGGTCGTGTATCATAAATCACAGCTGAGAGCAGAGAAAGGGCCATTTGAATTAAGGGCCATTTTAAAGGTGGTTAAGTGATGGGATGGTTAGGTCAATATCAGTTATATAGTAGAGTGGCTCTCTGGTTGCCTGGCTCCCTTTCATCTACCATTGTGCAAAAAGGTGAGAGGTGTATATCAGATCCAGGGATGCTGAGAAGGGATTCTTTCATGAAATAATGTAGGTCACTGTGTTAGTACATGTCCTCCTTAAAAACTGAATGATTATTGGGGTTTTTTTCACTCTATATCAGGTCTAAGGGGTCAAGGCAACATAATGAGAATAAGAGTACATAAGCCTGTGTATTTCAAACAGAATCTCCTTTTTACTGTAGCATGTGATGAAAGTGGTCCTCAGCATATCCTCACACAGTGTGCTGTGAGATCACTGTAAGAGCAGCCGTGTAGTTTAGTAAATGACCACACATGTGGTGCGGTAACCAGAGAAGGCACACCCTCTCTGCTGAATTGTTAACCCATATGGACAGAGCCACAGACACTCTCTCGCTTCCTCGGGAGACTGCTGGGCAGTGATCTGGCCTAACTGGGTAATCATTGATCTTCAGGCTGGGGCTTTGTCTGGGCACTACTCTCTGATCTGACTGTGTACTCCCCTGTGGTTTCTTAACTGCATCATCTGCTCAGCAGAAACATGCATGATGTAGGTAATTGCTAGCTTAATGCACATGGAGGCATCATACCAACATAGGTCATATTTAGATTCCCATCCAGTTAAACACTGTCAGATTTCATCTTACTACAGTGATCAAGCATATGTAACCTTAGCTCCTTTATGGGTGTGCCAATTTGAATGAAACTTTTCATAAACATCATCACACATACAGCTATATATATATAATAAATAAGAATTGAGTCAAACAAAAAAGGAGAACCAAATGAAGGACTTTAAAAAGCCCGCCTAAGGCAGATCTGATTTAAATTTGTTTTGTATATTGACAGTAGAGAGACGTTCTCCTTGGCTGTAGACTTTTTTGTCTAAGAAGCTGCAAAAATAAAGAAGCTGCATCTACAGGCTATTATTTTAGCAATCGATTATGGGTGTAATATACAGAATAACTGTCTATCTTTATAGCACTGTACATCCACATCCTCCGCATTCTCAGTAGTTTGAGGAGCCAACATCCCAATTTCCTCTTTGATGACCCATAGAGGCCCCCCACAGATCTTTAGTCACCGAGCATGACCTGAAATGACCTGTAATAATTCTGAATGGACCAGTCCAATCATGACTCAGAGGAGGACCTAACTTCAACAGCACCCCTCCCTGTGCTATCCTGATGGGCTCACCTCAGCTCCACTAGACCGAGATAATTACTCTCACCTTTAACCTTCCTGTTAAAACAATGAAGGCTCTGAGCTGAGGGACAGGCAGACAGGCTAACACCGTAAACTGTCACTCATGTAGTAATTTTGATCAGGTTAGATGGTGATCAGATCATTTTTGTATTCAGAATTCTGCAGTAGTAGTGTGGTAATAGGAGAGAGTCAGGCTTTAGTTTTCCATAAAGGTCACCAGCTATCAGTCTGTGTAATAACAGTGTATACTGTAAGGTATGCTACTGATTGGTGTCTGTTACACCAACAACTCCCCCACTACTCTCATGCCGCTTAGTTTTCCTGCACCTCCTCTTGTTGTCACCCTCTAGAAAGGCGATGTCTGCGTGTTAATGGCTGTCATATTTGATCAGATCCTTAGCGGCTTTCCCAGGACTGGTCCAGGCTGAGTTACAGAAAGCGCTGGCTGATTGCCACTGCTTTTTCTGTGCCAGGCTCAACAGTGGGATCCTCGACAAGCCTGTCACATTGATTTCTAAGCCCAGAATATTTCGGTTGGTGATGTGACATAGAGGGGAGTGCGCGTGTTTGCGGGTGTTTATGTGAAATCTAGACAAAGGGATGGGGAGTATCCTGGCCAAGTATCTCTGATGCATTTTCCTATGGTCCTTCAGTGCCAAGAAAAGGGCAACACTGGCAAAGAAATGTAGCAAATGGAGAATGTGAGACACTGATTTACTTTATTTGTTAGCAGTTTTCTGGACGTGTAAGCTATGCAAGGAGTAACTCGTGCCTTTGAAACTGGGAAGCTATGCTTTTAAAATAAGTATTATTTTGTAGATTCACAAACTGAGCAATTATTCATTGCATGATGACCCCCTTGTCTTATTTTAGGTAGCTGAAGAAACTCCCGCATGCATGGCCGCTGGCCCTTACCTGACCTATTACCTCATTAGCCACTGGGCTGAAGGATTATGGGCAACCTCATCAGCCGGCCCAGCTGCCTGGGCCAGAAGTCCAAGCATGTCAGGTCAGATGAGGACTTTCTGAAGGAGTGCTACCAACGAAGAAAAGAGTGGCAGCCCGCAGAGCAACATGGGGAGACCAAAAAGGAAGAGACTATCAAAGACAAAGCCAACGATGATGCGAGCAAGGAAAGAGAGGTGGAGAGTTACAAGGAACCCCAGGAAATTGATCTTAAAAGGGAGCAGGGAGCTGAAACTCCCATTTCAGATAAACCCCTTCACAGCTCTCCTGCGTCAACAATCAGGAGTACCAGTACTCTAGAAAATGCTTGGCAAGGCAGCCCATCTCCCATAAAAACTTCTCGAAATGGCACCTTGACAAGGAGGACAGTGCCTCCTGAGTTCGCCAGATCACCTCTGGCTCACCCAGAGAAAACCGCTGCAGAGAGGAGGGCCAGCTTCCAGAGGAGAGACTCTAGAGAAGGAAGCCCCTGGTCCTGGAAGAATGTGGCATCACGTGAGGTCACAGAAGTGACAGAGGTGACAGAGACAACTGTAACAGAAATTGTGGAAGTGACAGAGTATCCACCAGGAGATAAAGGAGGGAACCCGATTGTCACCAGAACCGTGAGAGTCTTGAATGGTGTCGCGGAGGAACTTGCAGAGGTTGAAAACAACACGACTCTCAAATATGAGAAGTTGTATCTGGTTTTCTTTTCACTCTTTCCATTATTCTTTCTATCCTAGAACTCTCTCTGTCTGTACAGGCAATATGTTTTTTGGGTATTTCTATATCAAAATTTTTATGAATTGACAAAACACTAGGATTGTCTTTACTTTGCAGCTCCAAAGTTCAAGCTCAGATCAGGATCCCACCCTGGATAAATGGAGGGTAGGTTTTACCCATATCATATTTCTGTTGTAGTTAAGCCGATTATATTTCAGGTGAAACAACCTTGTTTTAAAGAAAACATTTTTTATTCACAGTTAAGAAATTGATACTGATATGTTGTGGTCTTTTGTCAAGGGAACAAGATCTGCCTTGGCACTAAAGGATGTTTCTACAGATTCTGAAACATTTCTCCAAAACCTGGAAGCTTTGCTTAAATGGGTCAAAGAAATAGAGGAGCTCACAGCAAATCAGAAACCCCCATCATCAGAGGTGAAAGTGGTGAAAGCACAGCTCCAAGAACAAAAGGTTTGTTACGTTCAACATTGCATCATAGTTTCATGTTTCCACTGAGTTCTGCAGTGGGCAAAAAGAATTACCTATAGGAAGATGTCCTGAATCCATGGAAAATGCTCTAGTGCTTCCGTTTTAAGGTAAATCTGCTCTATTCAGCAGTGAATGGGTGGTGTTTATCACCACAATGAGCTTCAGTAAGTCTTTGTCTACATGTCCTGAGGGCATATAAAAGCAGGGAAGTCTCTCACCTTTCAGCGGCAGTCACACCCATTGTGCGCTCTTTGGAGGAGGTGAAACCTGTCTGGTTCTTGATAATGTAGGTTTGTGAAACAGGACTCCCCCCTCACTGACTGGCACAAAAACAGGAAGAAAAACAAAAAAAGCAAAAATAAAAGGGGAGGCGGATTTAAGAAATATTAACAGGTGCAAGCAATGTCGTGTCTCAGAAATCGTACATAAAATGTTAAGAATAGGTTTTCTGTATAGCAGTATCAATAGTGTTTGTGATTCCACATAATATCACTTCACCTGAGATATTCAGCTGTTTCACAGCTCTTGCAGCGTCTCCTAACAGACCGGAGGCGTAGTATGACCTCCATGATGTCAGAAGGCACTCAGCTGGTGGAGGCCCATGTGGGAGAAGAAGGGGAGCAAGTAAAGGTCAAACTATCCACTCTTAATCAGAAGTGGGAGGCCTTACAACAGGAAGCAGAACAAAGGTGAACCACTTTTACTATCAATATTGATTTGACAAGACTGCATCACGAGACAAACATCACTCACTGATTACGGGGACTTTCGTAGGAGGGCAAGCCTGGAGCTCATCCTTCCCAGGGCCCAGCTGTTCCAGGAAGGAGTGGACAGCTTGCAGCAATGGCTCATATCTATGGAACAGACTCTAGCTGAACTTCGAAATGCAGAAAGAGTAATGCTGCATCTCACAGAGGCCTCCGACCGGGCCAAGGTTAGAAATCTAAAGCGAATGGACTGCCATGCAAAGTAAAGGTGGATTGTATTGTTTAAATAGAAGAATAGATTTTACAATACATTTTAAACACTTTTTTTCTTCCTTCAGGCTGTTGTTGAAGAAATTCAAGTTAAAACTGCAGAACTAGGGAAAATACAGAAGTCAGGTCATGAGCTAATGGAAGCATTATCAGGTAATGTTTACATACATCTTTAAATTAGTTATTGTAGATGGATATATTAATAATAGAAGTTCTGCCCATGTCTGTCCCTTGTCGCTTGTTTGATAACTCCTTGATTAATCAACACTATTATATGAGAAGACTGAGATGTGATCTACCACTCGTTCAAACAACTTCAAACCAAACACTGCACTTCCTTGCATCCTCAGCAGTACACCTGCCAAGTGTGATGCTGGTGGTTATTTTGATGAATGGCTACTGTGTAAATCTGGATTTACCTTTTCTTTCAGAGGAGGAAGCCCAGCAAGTACAGGAGAAGATGGATGCTTTGCGTATTCGTTGCTCTGTGCTGAGTCTGAGCAGTCTGGACGTGCTGCAGAGACTGGAACAAGCGCTTGAGGCCTCCAGTCGTTGTACCTCCAGCCAAGAGGACCTCCACCTGTGGCTGGGTCGCATTGAGCGGGAGCTCTTGGGGGCAGCAGGGGCACAGACTCATGCTGGAGATGCAGTACTATGTGCAGCTGAGAGACAAAGGGTAATGTTTACACATAATTAAAGGTTTTTAGGGTTTATACAAGGAAATACCACTTGATCGCCATTGAAAAGTGGAAGTGCAAAGCTAATGTAATATGTGGAAAAAAAAAACATTTTCACAGGACTCTGTAAAAGTAATGTGAAGAACTAAGTACGCCACCAAATTCAAAAGAGCCATCTAAGCAGCAATAAAGTAATTGCTTCTGTATGACTTCATCGATCTGTCATATTATTGTGGAGCTGGGGTTGGCATTTCATTTTCCCAAGAAGAAACTGGGACTGTCTGTTGTAGGTTTCTTGACGTTCTTGGGATTGTTGTCTTGTCACCTGATCTAATTTTGACCAAGCATTAGCTGCCGTCAAGTCAGTGTTGTTGTAGGACAGTCTTGCTCTAATTGCACTTTCATGAACTTTAAGATTTAACTGAGACCTGAAGACTCTGAGAGAAAGCCATTAGGTTTTGTGTAATTTCTTTATTGTCACATGGTGTTTTTTACTTAAGATGTTGGAAGCCTTCAGAACATATCTATTTGTATTTGAATGATAATTGTTTTGTTTATGTGACAATACTGTGTATTTTTAACAGTTGGAAAAAGCAGTGGTAAAGGAGATAGCTTGGTTCAAAGATACAGCAGCCAAACTTGAGAAGCTGAAAACTATTGATCTTGATCCAGAGCTCATCGCAGAACAGGTCTATGAGCAAAAGGTCAGGACACACACACACAGACACGATATATTATACAGTACATGCTACAGTTTTATAAGTCCATCAATAGGAATGTTTGGTAACTGATTTTAACTTGATTTTAACTTGATATAATGTTACCTGTACAGATTTTAGCAGTTGAGATTCTACAACATCGGTTCAATATTGAGAAGATGGTAAAAATCACTGAAATCTTGATGACATACAGCGATGAAGGGGAAACTGGCGATCTTCGGGTACACTCTCAACTAAAATTTCATCAATGAAGCAAACACATACATGACTCGGGAGGTTTGAATGTATTTTTTCCACTGTTACATCTCCTGCAGACCCCAATTGAGGCTTTACAAGAACAATGCAACACCACCTCAGCTACCAATTCCCACGTGGTCCTGCAGCTTGAGCATGCTCAGTCACTCCTCCATCAATTCTCTGAGGGCTTTGCTGAGGTTTCACCGTGGCTTGAAGAAACTCAGACCCTGATTGGCCAGCTGTCCCTCACCACAATTAGCTATGAGGCATTTCGGGAACAACAGGACCTTTTACAGGTAAAGAAACCTGCTTTCCCATATCAGAGTGCCAGCTTTTCTCTTCTTTCATCACCCTTTTTGTGCTGGTGAACAATGAAGTCCTTTCAGACTTTATAGCCACTGCCACTATTTTTCTCTGGGTAAATGTGCTAATCTGTTAAACCATAGTTCATTAATGTAATTTACTTCATGACAGGTCTGTTGTGTCAGGCCTGTCACTGCAAGTGACACAAAGGGATTTTTTGTCCTTTCCCTGTTCATTTCAAATGCTTTCTGGTAAATAAAGTGCTCTCTGCATTGTTAAACTTTTTTTTTCTCTCTTGTGCTTAGGGTCTTCGGGAATCTATAGCTGAACATAGACCTTTGATTGCACGTTTATGCTCTCTGGCAAAACGCCTGTCAGAACTAAACTCCATTCAGGGGGATCAGTTCTGCCGCAAGGCCACAGAGGCTGAGGAGCAGCATAGAGCTATTAGAGACCGCGTGAGAGAGACTGCCAATCTACTGGAGGAGTCCTTGCCTCGATTCACTCAGGTAAGAATCCTTGTTTGGAAATGTTCACCAGTTTGTCCTATACTGGTTCACAGCTTAATGTTTTCTTATTCCTCTAGCTGAACGAGAGGATGACTCTTATCAAAGAGAGTCTACACCGCCTGCTCAGTCGCATACAGACACCCACCTTACTTCAAGGTCTCACGCCAAGAATCCAAGAGCAGCTGCAGGACAACAAGCAAACCTTGGCTGAGTTGTCCAAACTTGAGTTAGGCCTCAGCAGCGTCAAAACACAGGCAGATGAACTACTGGCTAACACTCGGGCTGCCGGGGATGGATCAATCAGCACAGGTGACCATATTCTCAGATCTCCTGAAAACACACAAAACCACAAGCTGCAATGTTTTTAATTATGTGGAAAAGTTTAAATTCTAAGCAGTTTGCTTGCCATATCCTTGTGATCCCAGCAATTCAAGAGCGAGTGTCCAGCTTGTCCCTGCTTTGGGATGAGACACATAATCAAGCTAAAGAGAGGGAAACCTGGCTGCTCAAACTCTTGGACCTTGCCGTTAAATACTGGAGCGATGTCGGCGATGTCACAGCTGCTCTTAATGATGCTCAGCAGGCGGTTTTGGATCTCAATGCTAGTCGAACAGACTCTGAAACAATACGTCAGAGCCTTGAAACCATGCAGGTTGGTCTGGAGACTTTAAAAGGAAGCGTGCGTGAAGAACCCATATTGTTAGAAAGACATGTTGTAACTTTTTCCATTTTTTCAAAATATAGACTCTCAGGGAGGATATAGACAGTTTGCAGGGAGATCTGGACAGTCTTGGCGTTCTGGGAATGGAGCTGATGTCAGCATGCGGGGATACTGACAAACCAGATGTCACAAAGAGCCTAGATGAAGTATGAAACATATCTGAAAGTAATTTTTTTCAGCTGATTAAACTGTGCACTGACATAAAACCATATATTTTTGCTGGCTTAAAGCTCTATTGCACGTGGAACAACTTAAGCAAACTATGGAATGAATGTCACAAAAAGCTGGAGGACTCCTTGCAGATGGCACTGCATTATCAAGATACCATGCAGGTATGTGTCCAAGTGCAATACAAAACCATTTATATGGTATGCATAAATTTATAATAACATACATGTCATTATCACAGCTATATTAAATAACACACCACATCTTTTTACTATCAGGGACTGTTTGAGTGGTTGAAATCAGCTGAGCTGAGTTCTGCAGAGGAGTTCGTGGTAGGAACTGACTTGGAGTCAGTCAAAGAACAGCTATGTGACCTCAAGGTGGGTTCATTCTCCATACTGCCCTAGAACCTGCAATTACATTCATTCATAACGGCACCTTTGCCTATTAAAAGTAATGTGTTCTCTTGGTATATGTTTGCGTACGGTATCCCTTGTTTTAGGAATTGAAGCGGGAACTTTACCAAAAGAAGATTGAGATAGAAAGTCTGAACCATCGGTTTGTGTGTCGGCTGTCTCCAGGCTCAGAGCGTCCAGGCTCAATCTCGCCACTGTGTGACTTCAGACAGCGCTGGGACAGTCTGGAGTCAGAGACTGTCAACAGACAGGTAAGAAGATGACAGCAGGTAGAGTGATGCAATGCTAATGCTAATGTGGCTATTAGCTGCTATATCTGCTGTGCCACAACTTCAAAAGACATTTTACTGAAACAAAGGTGAGCTAGCCTGTAATAAATGTGTAAAAATGATCTGTTTCCAATGTTTCTAATGATATATACTATCCACTCATTATGTTTACAGCATCAGTTAGAGTGTGCTCTGCTGGGTCTCGGTCAGTTCCAAAACACACTGGATGAGCTGCACACTTGGCTTTCCAGGACCACTGAACAACTGCAGGGCAGCCAGCCAATCAGCATTGACCTGCAGGCATGTGAAATAGAGCTGGCTAAACACAAGGTTGGTGGTGGCCTTAATAAATACAGATATACTGTGACTAACATTTCAATCCAGCCTTTCAGTAGGCTACTTTGTCAACGCTGGAAACTTTGTGTGTGTATGTGTGTGTCTTGTTTATTGTATGCTTACACACCACCTATCTGAGTCATCTTATAAGAGTCAGAAATAACTAACACCAGAAAACACTTAGCCCAAAACAATCCAAGCAATACATTGCGGAAATACTATACATATGCATTAATCTCTTCCCTCCTCCTTTTTCCTTCTCAAAGGTGTTGCGGAATGATGTTATGTCTCATGTTCGCACAGTGGAATCCCTCAACAAGGCAGGCAGGGGGCTGCTGGAGGTTGGGTCCGCAGAAGGTCCACATGGTCTGCAATCTCGATTGGAGCATCTCAATGAAAGCTGGGAGTTTGTCCGCTGTGAGACTGAACGAAGGCAGCTGGAATTAGAGAACAGACTGAGTCAGGTGAAGACAGAATTATATTGTTACACTGGATCAGAAGTCTTTTTGATTGTAAAACACGATTCAGTTTATTTATAACAAATGTTGATGCACGATATATGTATATTGTGTTGGCACAGGTGCAAGATGTTACAATGGAGATTCAGGACCTTTTACAGTGGTTGGAGAATACAGAACTGAGACTGTCCTCTTCTAAAATCATGTGGGGCATGCCGGACTCTGCAAGTGAAAGGCTCAATGCCCACTTGGTGAGGCTGATTAGAGTTTAAAATTAAAAATGTCAACTATAATCCTGGAAACATACATGTGAAGATATTGGTTCTAATTCTTTGGCTTTCCTGACTTGATGTGACAGGAGTTGTGTAATGAGATGGAGTCAAAGCTCCACACCTATACAGATGTGAAGAATGCCATTCACAGGATGCTGGAGAGCAGCGGTGTTGTGCGGGGATCGAGCACCGAACACAGCTTGTCGATTCTTGAACAGAAATGGGCGTCTGTTTACAGCAAAGTCCAGGAGCGAAAGGTCCTTTAATGTAGCACAGTCAACACGCTGCCTCTTTGAGATTTGTTTTCAGTTCCAGTGTGTTTTATTTAGTGTGTTTTATTGCAAATACATGTTATTACAGTAAATCAGAGTGTAGGACTTTTTTCTACAGGCACAGCTCACAGAGGGACTCAATTTGGCCAAGGAGTTTCACAGCAGTGTCCAGGAGCTACTCACTAAGATGAGCAAGTGTGAAGAGTCTATGGGGAACCTGCCAGCTCCTAGCTTTGTTCTGGACACAGTTTGTGCACAGCTGCACAGTCACAGAGTAGGTTTTATTTATTTATTTTTTTAAATACCTGTTGTATTTTTGTTTTTATTGCTTCCAATCCAGAGATCTAAACCCTGTAATATGTATTGGCTTTTCATTTATGAAATGCTTTTATCTATACAGACACTGGTGAATGAGGTAAACAATTATGGAGAGAAGAAGACCACAGTGGAGAACGCAGGCCTCAGACTAACTGAGCTCAGCAGAAAGGACGACTGTGATGTTATTCATAACCTAATCATGACCGTCCAGGATCGATACAAAAAGTTACAGCAGCGGACTTCAGAAAGAGGAAGGATGCTGGAGGATGTTAAAAAGAATGCCAAGCAGGTATATTTCATCTCTAATATACAGAGATATGTAACCTTGATCTTTCTCACGCGTGTATATGAATATAATGTGCCACACCCACGGAGAGCTTTGTATAAAATGTTTCTATCTCATTCAGTTTAATGAATCTTGGCGCCTCCTGGTGGACTGGATGACAGAAGTCGAACAGACATTAGACACACATAAGGAGATTGCGGTGTCCCACGAAGAGATTAAGCAACAATTGACAGAGCAAAAGGTACATTATAAACATGGTGATATGCTGTATGTGTGTAAGCACCTTTGCTGTTCACTTATGTGTCACTCATTTGCCGATCGCTCTTGTAATTAGGAGTTCCAGAAACTACTGAGATCAAAGAGGCCCATGTACGAGGCAACACTGAAGAGCGGTCGCAGTCTGCATGAAAGAGCTCAAACCTCCCACGATAGGCAGCATCTGGAGAACTTAATGGCTGAACTCAAAGACACATGGGACACCATCAGTGGCAAGTCCATGGAGAGGTACAGAACTGTATACCGTATACAACTGAATTTCTACCAATAAATGAGCCAAACATTCACATTAATACAGATAAATAACCAAAAAAAAAAGTGTACTCAAAGTGTTTGTGTTTTCTGTTTTCTTTTAGGCAACACAAGCTAGAGGAAGCACTGCTGTTCTCAGGAAGATTCACTGATGCTCTGCAGGCACTGAACGACTGGCTGTATAGAGCAGAACCCCAACTGGCTGAAGACGTACCTGTTGGTGGAGACAAAGACATGGTCAACAATCTCATAGACAAACACAAGGTACCCACAAATACAGTTTGGAAAAAATCAGCCTTTGCAACCAACCCACAGGACTTATTCTAATGTTTTCATTCTAAATGCAGTGTTATTCATTTCCTCATTTTCATATTAGAGGGTGTAATGCAGTCTTGTACATGAAGTGTTTACTAACAGTTGTATATCACATGTATTATTAATGTATATACATACAATTAATGTTAAGTGCTACTTGTTGTACTCTGAATTTGCAGCTCATTCTTCACAGTCCTTCCTCATGAGTAAAATAAAATAGTTGGTTTTAGCCTTTTTTTCTCTTTCTCTCAGGCCTTCCAGAAGGAGTTGGGAAAGCGAGCCGGATGCATTAGGACCCTGAAGCGCTCTGTGAGAGATCTGACCAGGAGCAGCACGGCCGACGCTCACTGGCTGCAGGAGCAGATGGATGAACTGGAGGGCCGCTGGGAAGCTGTGTGCAAACTGTCAGTCAGCAAGCAGGACAGGCTGGAGGCTGCGCTTCAGCAGGTGTTGTACACGAATAGTAAAGGCTGTGAGGCTGTCCTGTGTGTGCAACAGCTGTTTTAAAAGTAGAAGCTGGAATTTTGACATTCGGTATTAAATGCTGATTCGACTGTGTCACTTAATCTGTCAAGACATAACCTTTTGCACTGATACTGATAGCTTCTGCACAAAAACTGACAGGTAGTCGTGTTTCTTTAAGTTTTGTCAAAAGTCATGAAAAAACACATGATGTGAAGCACTAATAAGGAGCTAAACTCCCCTCCTCGTTCTTGTTAGGCTGAAAAGTTCGACGGGCTCGTTCATTGTTTCATGGAGCGGCTCACTGAGGCCGAGAGGATCCTAAAATACGGGGTCATACCAGAGGAGGAGGAAGGTCTGCTTTCCTTCCGCAAACAGCATGAGGTCAGTATAAAATTTTGTCACTCCCTGTAGAGAAATTATTTTTTTTCCAGCTTATCAGCTTCCAGTGAGTGCAGAGGACAGACTCTGCTACAGAAGAAGCTGGTGCTGATAAGAGTTTAGTGTTTGGCTGAAGGTCAGTTAAACAAAGCTGTGCTTGAGCGTAGCTGTAAGGACGGCTACCTCGAGCATCAAAAAACTCATCCAAGTCTTTTTATTGCTCCGCCACAGGAGTCGCTGTCTGCCTTGCAGGCTCAGGCAGTGGAGCTTGAGAACATCCAGTGTTTGGGTGAGGAGATTCTTGCCTCCTGCCATCCAGACTCCATAATCACCCTAAAATCGTGGATCAGTGTCACTAAGACACGCTACGAGGAAGTGAGTGCCTTTGTGCCAAAGTAATACACACAAGGTTCTATTTTCCTTTAATTATATTAAAAAACAAATCATTTGATTGTTTAGGTAACTGTTGCTATCAGTCACCAAAATGGCTTGAATGCTGGAAGACATTTTATCAATGTATAAACAGCGAGCTGTGTAATTTTCTCCCCCTCTTTTGTTTTCCGAGTCAGGTTCAGACCTGGGCCCAGCAGCAGGGCCAGAAGATCCAAGCCAGTTTGACAGCACTGGAGACAGAGAGAGAGGAAGTCCAAAGACTGCTGGACTGGATCTCATCAGCAGAGGAAGCCCTCAGCCTCAGAGATCAAGAGCCTCTGCCTGAGGCCACAGAGTATAACCAAAAACTCATTGAGCAACACACAGTATGAGTTCTTTTTCTTTGAGAGCATGAGTTATTTACCATGTTTGCACTGCAAAACCCCCAGTTTTACAACATGCTTACTGTACTTTGTAGTCTCAGTTATGGACTCCTCTCCGCAGGTATTCATGGAGGAGTTAAATAAAAAGTTCCCAGAGGTAGAACATGCCACAAAATCCTGCAAACACAAGAGCATTTCGAAGCAGCAAGTTTCCCCAAGCAAACGGCCCCTCACCAGTAAGCCACTGTGAAAACAGCATTCTGTGCATGCATTCGTAAAGGGTTAAAGGTTGAGTAGCTCACTGCTAATGACCTGTCAAGCACATACAGTATCATTTGACTGAGATGAATGATGACTTTCTTTGTCCAGAGAGAAGGAGCGCTATGAAGTTGCAGCCTGCTATACCAGTCCCCCTGGAGCACCTTGACCCTCAGACCCCACAGCTCAGTCAGCTGGTCAGTGAGTGGCAGAAACTTTGGCTCCTGTCTGTGGCGAGACAAAACCGCTTGGAACAACACCAGCAAATGCTCAAAGAGGTCATTGTGCTTTTTGCAACATAACTGTAATAACGTTGAGAGACTCTGGTACCATTGTAGGTGGCCAAAACAATAAAAATGTTTTTGAAATTATTATTAGGAGAGACATTTTGACATTCAAAGATTTAAAAAGGTTGTGATATTTTGCTGTTTCCCACAGATGGAAGAATTTGCAAACTTTGACTTTAACATTTGGCGAAAGCGTTACATACAGTGGATTAGTCATTTGAAGTCTCGGATCTTGGACGTGTTTCGCAGCATCGACCGGGACCAGGATGGACGGATTAGCCAGAAGGAGTTCATCGATTATGTTCTTGCCTCTAGTGAGACTTTCTTACCTATAATAATCAGTTCATTGCTGATACTAATGTAGCTCTCATTCTGGATTATAGTGCTTTAACTCTTTACGTTAAGATCTGCATGGCTGGTGTTCAAGATAAGGCTTTGTACTCCTTCTGTAGAATTCCCCACAAGCTCTCTAGAGATGAACGCTGTCGCCAACATCTTTGACATGAACAACGACGGTTTCATCGACTACTATGAGTTTGTGAGCGCGCTCCATCCCAGCAGAGATCCCTACAGAAAAACACTGGATGCCGATCAGATCAATGAAGAGGTAAGAAGAGCGTGTTCATAAGGAATAATTAAGAAAAAGTTAAACTAATGTACTCCTTATGAGGTTTTTCAACTCATGCTGTCATTATCCTGCCTTTATTAGGTGAGCCGACAGGTAGCACAGTGTAACTGTCCCAAGAGGTTTCAAGTGGAGCAAATAAGTGCCAACAGATACAGGGTGAGTCAACTGTTAGTCACTGATTCAAAAGATATGCAACTTCATATTTAAAATGCTAAAATCCTCGACCACAGAGGAAATTTATGTCTTACATGGATTTCCTCTGTCCATCAGTACTTGTAACACGGTAATATTATATTATTTAATGTTTGCTCCAGTTTGGAGATTCCCAACAACTGAGGATGGTTCGAATCCTGCGTAGCACATTGATGGTCAGAGTCGGAGGAGGCTGGACTGCTCTGGATGAATTCCTGGTTAAAAATGATCCCTGCAGAGGTTGTAATAGTCATTATTTCCTGCATAACTAAATGCCTTTCTTTCAAAGACAAGCTGTTACAAACCATAAAGGATAAAACATCTCTTAACATTGCTTTTTCAGCTATATCTAGTTGGCCAATAATGGCCTTTTCATTTGACATTCAGGTGAATTAGATTAAAAAGTGAAAGGTGAAACAAACTAATATCAAGAACTGACCAATTCATGTTTAGCACTAAAAAAATCCTTTTGCAATCAAAAAGATCTACATGTAGAGCCATCAAGGCTAAAATCGGGTTAAATCTGGTCAAAAGTAAAGGTCAAATAGATGACTAGATCACAGCTGGCTGTTGACCTCTTATATTTAAAGAAAAAAATGCAAACTTTCTGTTTCTGATGGGCTCCTGTTGTTATTTGTCACATGGTAAGCTGATTAGGACAAGCCTGTGGACATTAAAACATTATTTTTCCCATGTGGAAAGACAGAACGGCAGATTCCAGGTTTGAATCTGTTGGTTATGGAAAGACTTTGTAAAGGTCTTTATGAGGAAGAGTGTATAATTATACATGTCTGTGAAGGTTCTCAGTCATCCAGGTCAGTGTAGTCTAAGGAGCTTGGAAAGAAAAGCGTCTGGACTTCTTTAAGTTGCTTGAAGACGTTTCACCTCTCATCCGAGAAGCTTCTTCAGTTCTAAGGTCAAATGGTGGAGAGACCCAGATTTAAACCCAGTGGGAGTATCCCCCAAAGAGGGAAAAAGGACCCCCTGATGATCCTCTAATCACATGAGCCAAGGTGTGAAAACGGGTGTGGGTCACAATCAGCCAGGGTTTCGGGTGAGCTCATTGTGAAACCTGGTTCCACCCTATCATGTGATTTCTTGAGGTCAGATGGCCCAGGGTGTGAGTGGGTTCACCCAAAAGACAAAACTCCAAAACACAAACTTAACAATGTGGTGTAAGCTGTACAGTGCAGCGAGGAATGCCCAGACCTCTACATTGGAGAGACCAAACATCCACTTCACAAGCGCATGGCACAACATAGAAGAGCCACCTCCACAGGACAAGACTCAGCAGTCCATCTGCATCTAAAGGTCAAAGGTCACTCTTTCAAGGATGCCAATGTTCACATTTTGGACAGAGAGGATAGATGGTTTGAAGGAGGAGTGAAATAAGCCATTTATGTCCACTGTGAGCGACCATCTTTGAACAGAGGCGGGGGTTTACAACACCAACTATCTGCCATCTATAATCCAGTTTTGAGATCCCTCCCCAGACGCCTAAACGCCCACTCACACCCTGGGCCATCTGACCTCAGGAAATCACATGCTAGGGTGGGGCCAGGTTTCATAATGAGCTCACCTGAAACCCTGGCTGATTGTGACCCACACCCGCTTTCACACCTTGGCTCATGTGATTAGGTAGAGGATCATCAGGGGGTCCTTTGTCCCTCTTTGGGGGGAAACTCCCACTGGGTTTAAATCTGGGACTCTCCACCATTTGACGCTTTTCTTTCCAAGCTCCTTAGACTATAATTATACGCATTTTTTTCTTTTCACCCTTCAACCAAATCTCAACATTCTTTAGACATCTTGCAAAGTTGTCTTCAACATATTTTAGCCATCTTTTCACTGAGTTTTTGTTGGGTTGGAGGGGTTGTTAACACAGCGTATGTGAAAAAACTTTAGTCTTATTAATATCTACATGTTGGCTGACTATAATAATAGGTGTATCTATAAATAATGAGAAGTTTTGCCATTTTCTGTAAAATCCCTCTGTTGTGTCTCCAACAGTAAAAGGTCGGACCAACCTGAAGATAAAAGAGAAGTACTTGTCCCCAGCTGGGAGCACCTCTAAAGGTTTGACTGTCAGCAGGTCCAACTCAAGCCTCAGCCTGTACAGCAGTGCCTCTGCCCCCACCAGCCCCATGACACGCAAGGTAAGCTTTAAGCTGTGGGTAAAGCAACTTCCTATCTTTCTAATATTGAAATGAGAGAATTTCCATAACAATGTAGGATCAAGTTGCACCTGTCTACCTCTCAAATGAAGAACAGTAGCAACCAGAAAAAATGTAAATGTATTTTATTATGGAGACATTTATCAGTAATTGGTGTAACATATCTGGCTTTAGGCATTACTTCGTAGGAGTTTCTCAGGTGACCGCTGCATTCGCCCCAGGAGCTCCATAGCTGCTTTGGGGTCTGACCTACAGTTTGCCACAACAGGGGAGGATAACTCTCCATCACCACCAGGTTATTTTTCATTTTTTGCTTGATTTTTTTAGGCAAACTGCTTTCTCGTGCATCCAGTAAAGTTGCAACATTCACTTTTAGAACTTGAGAAACTTGTTGTGTTAACCCGATTCTGTCTGTTTTCATTCTTTTGCACCTTCTAGACGAAACTGAGAGGTTGCCCACATGATTATCTCTCCTTCTGAGCACCCTGAGTATGCTGCAGCGCTCAACCCAAACACAGCCTTGAAGCCCCAAAAGAGTGACAAGCAAAAGTTAGGTGCTAGAAGGGGCCTGAAAATAATGGAATCATTCACATTTGACCAGGTGAAAATGAAGGAAAAATACAGGAAAGGTCACCAAAAGTGCTGCTAACAGGCGTGCAGCTTTAGGTAATCTGCGTGAGAAGAATGTCTCAGTGTGGACAATGAGGGGTCAGTCCAGATGCAAGGCAGAGATTTTTTTTGTCCCTTTTTTCCTCATTTCATATATTTGTATCTGATTGCGTAGAGAGTAAGAATTTCTGCATGGATACTTGCTGCATGATAGCCAGAGCATTGCTTTAATCAGAACTGCTTTTATTTTCCAAGCCTGCTAAAGATGAGCTAAAGTCGGACGGTGTCGGGAGATGTCAGTAACGCTCTGTTACTGATTCAAGGTGACATAGTGCTAAGACTCACATATGATGGCACTGAAAGGTGTTGTGTTATCTGACTCTGCTATCAACATCCAAAAAAAATACTCATATACCAAAATCATAACTATATAAAGGGTACAGTATGCCGTCCGTCAGCTTTGTAATATTTTTTTTTGTTTTTATGTCATTCCATGATGAGGATATTGTTGGCAGGGCCACACTTTCTTTTGTCTTTTAATTTTTTTGGACAGCATGTTTTCATATAAATGTATTTTTATTCTTTATTGTAAGGATGCTCTAAACACTGGAGATTGTTTAACGAACAATGCACTGAAGTACGACGGGCCATTGTTGATTTGTAGAGATTCTTTTTCTCAGGACTGGTTGTGTCTTTCGATGTATGTTTCTATGGAACATTACTGTGAACATGTAGATGTGTTTTTTTCTTCATAACACTGTACTTAGAAAAATTTCTTTAGCGCATTTGTCTTTATAAATATGCACTTTTCTGTGTCCAACTACTGTAGATATGTCGTGCTAAGTAAGAGGATGTCTTACATATGATTTATACAAACTATAATTTTAGTTTGGGGTTCATAAAAAAATAATGTTGACAATTTTATGTCATGAGAATGCAGTGGTTGTATATTTAATATTTCTATTAGTTTCTATGCTTTTCTGGCATTTTAAGCAACACAGTATCGTTTTTTTGTTTTGTTTTCTGCCATTCAATCAGTTCAGAAACTCTCGCATTTGTTAATTCATTATTCGCCTTCCAAAGATGTTAAAAAGAACATTCAACACTAGTTTCCTTAATAACAACACATGAGCCTGGACATAACAGTATGTATTGTTTCAGCAATAAACAACAAACCACATTTATCTTGAGAAATAATCAACTACAAGTCCACCATCATCATCATCATCATCATCCACTGGTAGTGTTGCAAAGCTTTTATTCTGCGGGTTAATGATAGACCAGTTAATACTTTACAATATGTGTAACCACTATGTTTGTAAGTGTCCCTTTGTACTAGATCCACCTGAGGTTGAGTAGCTTCAGTAGCTTATGTCATGGCATTTGGTCTATGCAGTTGTCAACTAAATTTTTTAAAGTCAAAAATGTTTTACGTGATGGAATACATTTTCTCTTTGCCTCGTGTTTGGAGACAGTTGATAATTTACTGTACTGTAAAAAATTACAACAGCCAGATTTCACTTCGATTGCTATGCACCCTGATCTTTCTGTACTGTAAATGTTTCTATACCCAGCACTCATTCTGATGTCTAACTTTAGATGAATGTCACTAATAATTTTACATCCACTTGTATAAAAAATAAAACTTTTGTATAAAAATATGAAATAGTTTGCTATTAATATTATTACATTTGCTAATACTACCAAAATGCCCTCTGTGGAGGAGGCAGAAGACCAACTACAATGGCAGAGGTTACTGGGGTAGTTAAGAAGCTCCGTGGTGCCAAGTTGCCAGGCTAGGATGAGATTCCAAAATCCTGAGATGATAAAGGTTCTGGCCATTGTATGGCTGTCTTGGCTGACACTTGGTTGACGTGGAGGTCTAAGACAATGCCTGTGGAGTGGAGTGGTGGTTGCCTTTTACCAAAAAGTGGGTGTGCTTAAATTTTCAGGGTATCAAGATCTTGAAAAAGATTCTCCGGCTGACTGTCAAACCTCGGTCCAGATCTTCAGGAAAAGCACTGCCAGTTCTGTCCAAACAGTGGGCCAGGTCATCACCCTTACAGGACTTTTGGCTGGATCGTATGAGTTTGACCCTCCCTTCAATCATGTGTTTTGTGGATTTGGAGAAAGTTTACTGGGGTGAACTGTGGGAGTATGGAGTGTGTCTGTTGTTACAGGCCACGGGGTCTATGTATAATCAAAGTCAGAGCTGTCCACATTTCTGGCACAAAATCAGGCATGTTTTCAGTGGATGTTGGGCTCCACCAGGGTTGAACTTTATCTCTAATCCTATTTGTCATATTCATTGACAGTTGAGGTGGTTCAGGTATTAAGTTAAGATGTTTTATGGGCTGCTCCCTATGAAGGTTTTCCAACCATGCCAGACTGGGAAGAGATCTCAGGGTAGGCCCAGAACATCTTACACTGTTGGAAAGCCTCGTTGCTTTTTCTCAAATGGTGCCAAATTTGATGCATTTGTCAGTTCAGAGTTGAGGATGTGGGTTGCATCAATGAAAGACAAATCCTCTCTGTCAAGGCATGCTTGGACAACTGACCGCTATAGCTGGGTCAATGCTTACAGGTGGGCACCAGATGCTCAAAACAAGATTCAATAGCAGTATAAGCTGATTGGCTAATTATTTCCTTTTAAATTCCAAAAAACATTTTGTTTGATAACATTAAACTGAATCTGCCATATTACCTGACATGGTATGACAAAGAAACATCTAAATATTAGGCTAAAAGAACATGTCAGTCACTTTAACTACAGAATGTGTCTGAAGGTCAAGTGTTTATGATAGATTCTCAAAGAAATGTAATCTGTTGATTCTCAGGAACATTGCCCTCCTGTTGGTGACTCTTTCAGACTCCGTTGCAGAGTACACGCAGTACCAAAAACACAGACATATTTATTTAAACATGGGCCCAGCTGTTTTGAAAAAGAAAGCAGGGTATTGTACTTCTACACAAATATTCATTATGAATCCAGGTCACAGGAGTGCCCTTTAGCCTACTTCCAGTCCTGAGTGGCTTTTTGTTTTGGTTGTTTTTTTTTTCTTTTTTTGTTTTTCAAAACAACTTCTGTCCTGTGACTGGATATCAGTCTTCATTTCCCAGTGATAAACACACATTTATCATGAGGCAACATTTCTTTAACTGGTTATAAGAATGTTTTAAGTTTTAAGGGTGCTTTCAGACATGAGCACCTCTCTGTGGTTTGTGTGTTTTGACATTTTCAAAAACCCGGTTGCCTATTTAATGCTTGATGTAATCAGTAGTGTTTGGTGATTGTGGCCAGCATGGTTCTGTTGAAGTCTTTCGCCCCAGTTTTTATAGAGTTGACAATGAATTGATAAAGAAAGGAGAGGCACAGTTTTCTGCACTTTCAGCAAATATTAATTGATATAATTCAACACTTTAAGAAATATTTAGCTGATTTTGGACTCCACATTTATGCATGTGTGTGTGTCAATGACTGTAGAAAACAGTGTGTGTGTTTGTGTGTGAGTAATAAACTGAAAAGGCTCTTATTTCCCCTTCTGAATATCGTAATGCCAAAAAGATTTTCAGAGCCGAAGGTTACACTTTGATTTCTATCAATAACTGATGTTGCGTGCTGTCGCTTTATCCCTGCTTGAGCTCCACAAAAGTTGGTATGTGCTCTGGAACTCCCTCCTTCCTGCTCTAATGTCTAAAAGTCTGACTCTCCTTCTACCATTATAAGTAAAATCCTTTCTTCATCAGTCAGCCCTCTGCTTCCAAAAGTATGCGCATAGGTTGAAAACAGAAGTTAGTAAGTCTTGGTGTTAACTACAAACAGTGTTGGGGAGTAATAGAATGCATGTACCGGTGTTCGAAGTCGCAAAGGAATGACGTCACAAGAAGGTGATTGGTCACTTGCAATGTTGAACCTGGAACAACATTAATTATGATGATGTGGGAACAACGCTGACACGAGGAAATCAGATCGTCCATTCTGCTACAGTTACCATTTAAAAAGGTGATAATTAGAATACAGTTACTCTGTTGAAATAAACTGATTACACGGCGGCCTTTTCCTGTTTCATATGTTTGGCTATTCCTTCAATCCAAACAAAACACGCAATAAGAGGCTCTAATGTAAGCGTCCTGTTAATGTTGGTGGCGTTAGTTACACAATGGACCCGAAGCCAGGACAACAGAGCCAGCAGTGCATGGGCAGGAATTTATTTCTTACTTGGAAATTCCGACATCACTTCACATTTAAAGAAGAAAGGGATGGGCGAGAGCTGACCATGCAATGCAAACTCTGTTTGCCTGCAACCAAGCTGCTCTCAGCATCAAAAGACTCCACCTCCAACCTAAAGAAATATCTTATTTTTAAAAAACTAACATTAGCCTAAGCCTACTGCAACTACCTTGTTTTAGTTGTGCTAGCTACCTGGGAGATGTGCCACTAAAGTATCTTGGATTTACTATTGCTGTGTGATTTATTACTATTACTGAAGGCTATTCGCCACCGCCAATTCTTTTGTCCTCCACTTGTCCAGGTTCTACAATTTTTTTTCAAGGACACCCTTCACACCATGCCAATATATATCCCGTTTTCAGCTAACAGCCATTTGGGAATCATCTCGTTGGTGCAAAACTGCTATTTTATGACTGTCAGCTGTTGTCATGTCTGGCATTTTTCACAGATTCAACTAAAGAAATGGTGACATGTTATATATTTTTGGACAGGCAAACAGAGAAGAAATTTAAGGGACAGGAGAGATTTTCTTATGTAGAATTATCATGTATCAAAAGTAATTTGTTTCATATAACAGTCATCAAATTACAAAGAATTTTGTTTTTCAGGAAAGGAGCATATAATACCAGTCAGTGCTGAGGTGGGTGCAAGGACACTCAAATGAAAAGCCATCCAGTGACGTTAGTAGTCAGCAGGGGTCATTCATTTGAGCTGGAATTTGCGCTGAACAAAAGCAAGACTGACCCCAACGAACCAGCCAGTCAGAAAGCTGTCCAAAGTCATCTTCTGGTTGGCTAGACTGCCAGAATTTACTCTACCCAATTTGGGAAAAACCTTCATGTTGCTGTAATAATGCCATAGAAGATTTTATACAGGTTTTTATATGACATATAAATTGCCTTTTCCACCCCTTTCTCTACAGTTTCTTTTCTCCGTGTGTACCTTTTCCTGTTATCCAACTGTTTCTACTGCTAAGAACTTTGGTTCCCAAACTGAACCCCTGGCTCAGCCCTCCTCAGTGGTCACATGACACAGATTCTTGTAAAGTACAAAGCCCACATCTCACTGTGCATTCATACTCTATAGACAGTATATCAGAAGGAGACTGCGCTGTTACACGTCTGAGCGACCTTCATTATAACTGACTCTGCTTCCCACAAGCAGGTAGGTGTTCCCTTTGTAATTCAGAATGATAAACAGGTATAAAGTGATTAATGGAAAGCACTTTCTGTCTTTAGTTTTTAGTGTATTTGATTTATGTGAAAGGTTAGTAGATGAAGAGATTATTGTTACTAATAATCTGCATTTTAGAAATACAGGAAAAATTCTTTCATTTTTAATAAACAAATAAGGCTTTTCAGCATAGCAGCTTTCCCACAAAGTTGCGTCTGCAGCTGCTAATCTAAGACTTGCTGATAGTTCTTTGGAGTTCATATAATCCCTGACATAACTGTATTTAAATTAGATGTTAAAGATGTGGATGATTTCATTTTCCTTACGTTGATTTTTTTTTGTGTCAGGTGTATGTGTTACATAGGCTGTAG
This sequence comes from Copadichromis virginalis, assembly GCF_057382275.1. Lineage (NCBI taxonomy): Eukaryota > Metazoa > Chordata > Actinopteri > Cichliformes > Cichlidae > Copadichromis > Copadichromis virginalis. The sequence continues at coordinate 17,031,570 of NC_140628.1, read as the reverse complement.
CTCCAACCTACTCACTTTTGATTTGTCATTTGATTTATTTATGTATTTTTTTTTCATTTAATTTTGTGTAAAATAAATGAACCAAATAAAGACAATGATAAAGATAGTGATATTAATATTGCAATGCAGTACTGGAACACTACTTCATTTGGCCCGTTCCTATTTTAGCAGTCTTTCCATATATTCAAATTATATATGCCAAGAGTGAAGGTTTTGGCTGCTAAAGTGCCATGTCATGCTGAACTTGACAAACTGGTCTGCTTAGATGAATCACTGCATCTACACCATCTATGACTGTGAAACAGTCATCCATAATCCATAGTCATACAGTGAAAGCATTAGAAATTAGAGAGCAGAAGAATGAAGCCCCAGCTGCATGGAGTTAACTATATACTATAAACTATAACTCTACTGACTGTGAATCCAAAGGCAGCCGTAACCTTCCTACTCACTCTGCTGCCTGTGTGTTTAAAGGAGGGGAGACCATAAAGTCCCAAGCTGGTTGGAGGAGGAAACAGGAAAGGGAGGAGTTCTTATTGACACCTCCCCCTCCACCGGCTCTCTTTTCCTAAGCTCCCTGAAACACAGAGCGAGCACATGGCTGCCTGGTTTTGAAACCGACCTAACTCATGGTGGTAGAGGACATGTGCGCCTGTGCAGTCCCTCCCCTGGCAAGTGCAGAGGAAAACGGAAGCAGAATGCAAGCCTGTATGTGTGTGTAGAGAGGTTAGAAAAGGGGAGGGCATAAAAACACACACACACATTTGCGGCAGATGTAACAAAAAAAAAAGGTCGAATCAGCCAAGAGTGAAGGTTTTTGGAAGGAGAGAAGCCAGGGGAGAGTGGTTTCTTGTTCCTTGTTCTGAAACAGGTAGGATGATTGATTTTGTGTACTTACAGCAGCATAGAAATGATGTATGACGGAAGTAAGGGTGATTGAATTGCCTGGTTATCTTAGATCCTAAAGCCTCAAGTCTTTCAGTCCATCTGTTCTGTGCTGTAGTCCATCTGCTTCCCTCCAGCATTAAAAGGTAACAGAAATGAAAAAATGCATATAAAAATGGTTACAAAAGGCACCAGATAATTAAGTTTAGATTGCAGATCAAGATTAGGAAGATCAGGAAGTTATATCAAGGTAACCTGACGTAACAGCCAGAGATTCTTACTCGTTCCTGATTCACATGACATATAATCTTGTGTATTTTAGAAGTTTGACACAATATATTGCGTTTGTGCTATATAGCCAACCCTAAACGTAAAACATGCTTATATCTTTAATTGATTGGCACTAATTGTTCATAGTCATTATCAAGACTTACATTATTTTTAAAGTTACTTAACAATGATTTCTTTTTGATAAATATGTTTATGTCAGAACCACATGGTGTTTTTATGGGAGCACCGTGTCAGTGTGCGAAAGGTCAGGCATCCATTTCTAGACTGCACATGTGAGAAGGATGGAAGAAGCTTAGAAAGACAAATGCTGTGAAGGTCAATGGCTCCTACTTGAAACAGTGACTTTAAAAAAGTGTAATCAAATGGCAAATTAAGCTGTAATGATGCATGATTTCATTTAAGTGGGTGAACAGGATAGTAACACAGTATATGACAGCATATTGAAATCCCCAAAAAACAGGGATTCCAGATTAGGGGTTAGTGATTAGAACCTCCATGGGCTTGCCAAGTAGAAGTCAGAATCAGAATCAGAATACTTTATTCATCCCGAGGGAAATTAGGGGTTACAGCAGGCAGCACGCTAATGGCGCATGCGCACTCACAAAGGAACCTTCTGACCAACTTTACACAAACATCACATTGGGCAGACATGTCAGAAGGTAGGCTGATAGGAAAAAAACAACGAAAATACACTACATGAGGTAAGAGGAGGAGAAAAAAAAACTCCACTCAGACTGAGCTCCTAGTGGGAGAACAGTTTGATAAAAGAAAAAACACCTCAGCACAAAAGCACATGACTATCAATACACCATAGAAACACGAGACAAGCAACAGGGCGGGTAAAGGGTAAGAGAGAGCCGGCGTAGACAGAAGTAGAGTAAGTAAAGTTTATTTATATAGTGCTGTTCAAGAAAAAAGATCACAAGACACTTTACAATATAAAATAAGATACAATGACTAAAATGTTAGTAATATATAAAGATAAATAAGACCAAGCCTACACAGTGCGTCTCAAACGTTTTAAGGGTATCATCCATGTACAAAGATCTTGGGCCAGATTTACTAAATGGGCAAAAACAGGGTGTAAGCGCAATCCCAAATAGTGCTTATAGGTGTGTTTAGTTTTACAGATGATTTAGAAAAGAGGCGCATTTCTTAAACAAAGGAATTGTCAGCTCATTTCAATATCAAACCAAATGCAACAGGATGAGTTGCAGAAATATCAGCTTCCACTTCTTGCATGCAATTTTGTCACTGCTTTATGTTTGTACTTTTTTTTCTTTTTGCCACATTTGCAACACATCTCAACACCTTAATAACTCTGGTCCCTTTAGTCCAAAGGAACCAAGCTCTATAACTTGGGAACCACAAACAGTTTCCTTTTGTCTTGAACTTAGACCTGGATACCAACAACAACCATTGAACAGCTGAACTCAGAGACCTGGTAGTTATGTATGGGTATAGTCGTTCACTAACACAGAGAGGCATCTGATCATGAAAAACTCTCACAACCAAAATCACAATAATCGAGGCGTGATTAAATACAGGCATGTAAATTCAATTCCATTTCAGATATTTAAGATGGGCAATGTTCTGCAGATGATAAAAACAAGTTTGTACAAGACAACCAACCTGCTAATCATAACTGAATGTCCGATGAAGTTACACCCAGATTTCTTACAGTTGGGCGAACTGACGATGAAGTGGATCCAAGATTGTCAGATAACATGAGAACATAGCTGTCAGGGAGATAGAGAAGTGTTCTCTTTGGTATTCTCTTTGCCCACAGCCCTTCCAATTTTTTTGCTTACAAGCAGACAGTTTGACCAAGATGTCATAAAAGATTCTTCTAACATGTGACCCTTATTACAGCAAAATTGCAGAGTATTAAGGCCTTGCCAGGAAAATTTTTTTTTTTTTAAATCAATTTGAAATCTTTTGGATTTGAAATGGGAAGTCCATGCACAAAAACTCTTGAACGCATTGCTACTGAAGCAATAAAGAGAAATATAAAGCTTTATCAACCTGGTTGGATATCAGAGACCTAGAGGATATCAGAGGCTGGTTGAAAATAATTCACAAGATTCTCAAGGTTATTTCTGCTTAAGGGGACAGTATTAACTTATGACACCAATGTTCTATGTGTTGTTTCCATAGAAGAACTCATCTATTAACTTTTGTGTCGAAACAATGGAATAAAGATGATGAAAAAGCTCATTGTCCTTTTGCTGTTGTTTAGTTATGCCACCTTATCTGAAGGCTTTGTTTCAGAGAGAATTTTTTTTACTTGTTTCGAAATCTGTCAGAAAAAGACTTCCATGGAGTATTATTTCTTTTCATATACTATTTGGCTCAGGAATTGATATATTGGTATGAAATATAGTGCACAAATTCATGTTCCCTACAAGATAACTTTAGAAACTGTTCAAAAGTAAATGTTACCCTAAATCACGATGAACATGACTAACATCATACATGCTGAACATCAGTGACAACCTTTGCTCAAAGCTCCACTGTAATCAACCTCTACCGATGAAGCCTCTTAAACTAATTGCAGTTAAAAAAGATACACTCTACAACTCACTTCATTGAAGCTCATTTGTACATAAATGCAATAAAGCAATAATCCATCAAATGCATGCAAAATACACATAAACATTTCTTTGCCTGAAGGTTTAATGACTGTTCTTTTAAATGCCACTAATCAGTCGCGCTTATGCTGTGTCTCTATGTTTCAGATTCTGTAGGTCTTCATTTGCTCACTTCTGCTTGCATCATGTCGCTGCTGACTCACGTGCTGGCATGTCTGTTTGGAATGGGCTCCTGGGTGGCCATCAATGGGATGTGGGTGGAGCTCCCCTTGATCGTAAATGATATCCCAGAGCACTGGTTGCTGCCCTCCTACCTCACAGTCCTCATCCAAATGGCCAACATAGGCCCTCTCTTCATCACGCTGATGCACCGCTTCCGCCCAGGGGTGCTCGATGAGCGGCCGGTCATCTACGGCATTGTAGGATTGGGCATCGTTGCTACATTCCTTCTGGCTTTCCTTTGGAAGCATACAGTGACCTTCGGAAACTCTGTGCATAGTGTTCCACTGCTGACATTGAGTTTCCTGCTATCTGTGGTGGACTGCACCTCATCTGTTACCTTTCTTCCTTTCATGATGCGGCTGCGTCCACAATATCTCACAACGTATTTTGCAGGTGAGGGCCTCAGTGGTCTCGTGCCTGCAGTGGTGGCACTTATTCAAGGCGTTGGTGTAGTTCACTGTGAAAATGCCACTTTATCTAATAATTCCAACATAACTGACAATGGAATGCTACAGGCCATCTACCAGCCTGCTAAATTCTCTGCACAGGTCTTCTTCATATTCCTTAGTGTAATGATGGTCGTGTGTCTGGTCGCTTTCCTCCTACTCAATCACCACCCAGCTGTGGCTCGTGAGAGAAAAAGCGAACGGTACTTCAGTGGGGAACTTGATCGTGAGAAGAAAGAACAAGGCCTATCTCTGAATGCCCAGACACCAGAGCAAAAGCCCATGATCAGCCCCTCGGAGGCTGGCAAGAGGGAACCTAGGAGTTCTTTCGGGAGGGGGACATATAGTATCTTTGAGGTGGTCTTTATCTTTGTAGTGTTGGCTTGGGTCAATGCTCTGACCAATGCAGTGCTGCCTTCAGTGCAGTCCTACTCATGCATGCCTTACGGGAACAAGGCTTACCATCTAGCTGCCACCATGGGAGCTGTTGCTAACCCTGTGGCTTGCTTCATCGCCATGTTCATACCAATAAGGTGAGCTATAGAAAAACTACAATAATTATAAAATACTAATCAAGACCATAGATCCAAGAAATAAGTTCTAAGTCACCAATAGCTTGTAAATCTTTTCTGTCCAGGTCTCTTGTCTTCATGGGAGTTTTGACCATTTTTGGGACTGGATTTGGAGCCTACATTATGGGCATGGCTGTTCTAAGTCCCTGTCCTTTGCTGGTCCACAGTACCTCTGGAACTGTAGTCATAGTAAGACTCTTTATTTTCTTGCATGTACTTACTGTGTACACAGAATAAAATTTCAGACTTCATGCTCTATCTTGCATCTTATAAAAGCATGAAGCCACCACCCATTTGCAATACTCACTTAGCATTTATGAGATTTCCTGTGATTAAGGTGTGTAGTGTGACTGACAGGTTTTACAATATAATGTTAAGTCAGCTTAGTCTCATCTACTTGATGCTGTCATGGAAGAGCTGTGAAAGTCCATTGAATGAGTCAATGAGTCAAACATTCAAAAAGAGTACATTGTTTTTGTGCACTGGCACAGGCAACTATGCCTCCACTTTGCTGTCAGATGTGCCTTTCCTAATACACTTTTTCGGAGCAAAAGTACTTAATACTAAAATGGTGTTAACTGCTAAAATACTTTTTCAGTCACCAAACTGAATAAGAAACCAAGCGGCTACGCACTGAATGCTACTAAGCTAACCAAGCTCCAACCAGGATATTCTGAGCTCCTACTTATTACTTACAGCAGTAAGAGTAGTAGCAGTAAGAGTAAGTCATTCAATGCACAATTCTAACAAATTCTCTGTTGCAGGTGCTGGCCTGGATACTCTTTGTCCTCACCCTGTCTTATGTCAAAGTCATCATTGGGGTGATCCTGAGGGATGAAGGCCACAGTGCCCTCGTGTGGTGTGGAGCTGTAGTGCAGCTGGGTTCAATGCTTGGTGCTCTAACCATGTTTCCACTTGTTGGTTTCTATCAGTTTTTTAAATCGGGTGATGCTTGCAACACTAAGTGTCCAACATAGATGTAAAATGTGTTTAAGTTCAACTCTGCTGTACAGAATTCTAGCATTAATTGCACTTGTTTTAGTAGAACTGCACTTATTCCAACTTGTAAGAGAGCTGGCAAGTTATAGATGAAAATCCACCACAGTATCACTCCGTGTTTTTTTTTAACCTAAGTTCTGTTTGTAAATTTCATATACTTTATCAGTAGTTAATGATGTATGAAGTACACATACACCCAGTGCTTAGAAAATTTTTTGGACCACCTCTCATAAAAACAAGAAAACACAAATAATTTCACAAAGCTTGAATTCACACTTTTATACCCAAATCTGAACGGACAAACTGGACCTTATCTGAGAAGTCAGAATCAAGCACAACATTCAACCACTAAAACAAACTTTTCTGTTCAGTAATACAAGTAAATGAGTATAATTTGTCATCTTAATTTTGAAAAATAATTGAAAGACAAGCTTTATTTTTATTTATTTATTTATTTTTTGTGAAACACAAAATTTGAAAAGTCTACTTGCAAAAATTGATGCAGTCTCTTTAATTCATTAAAGAAACATAAAATAATGATATTGGTAATTACCAGTATTATTAATATAGAGCTGCTGTGGCACAAACCTTACATTGGATGGTGATCTAATAAATTTGTTAAGCACTATATCCATCTATAGTGTCTCAGACTACAAAAAGACCAAACTAAATAGTGTTCTGCCACTGAATATATCAATATAATATACAAAACCTTGTTGGTTCAAAAGGTCAAAGCTATTTTACTTGAAGTTTGAGCATCATGTCAGATGATGATGTTCAACATGTACTTTATTGATTTTGCTTTATAAGAAGTTATGGTACTGTCGCCTTTAAAATGTGCCTCAATTCTATAAAATGACCTGGGCATTTTGGGGGATAGACTACTGTGTTGTTTAAATAAAACTACAATGTGCTTTGTATATGTTACTGAAGTGGAGAAACTGTTGAACAATACCAAATAAAACATTTGTTTAATTACTGTCTAAAAAAATTGCAAATTTGCATGTTGTTTTATCCAGAAAATTGCTTCTTCTTTTTGTAATTCATCCCTACACTGAGCTCTATACATACATTTTATTCATCCTCTGAACTATTTTGCCAAGGGTTGCAGGCAGTAAGAACCCTGGACCAGCCACCAGTCCTTAACAGGACTAAGGCAAGAAAATTAAACATTCGGGCTAATTTGCATCTTAGGCAAATTTTGAGAGGCAAAATAATGTAAAATTAATGAAGTGGACACAGAATATCATATGTATCAGTGGATTTTTGATTATGCCACCTACTGTTGCAGCACATCCCACAGGTACTCTATTAGTTTGAGATCTGGTAGCTGTGGAGTACATTTGCATACCTTAAAGTTAATATCATGTTCAAGAAACATTATTGAATTGAATGAGTTCTGGTGCATTATTCTACTGAAAGTGGCCATCAGAGGATGTGATCATAAAGGAATGGACAATCCTGAGCAGCAATACTCAGTTTGTTTAAACGACACTCAACTTGGGCGCCTTAATACCAGCTTTCTTCCAATCCAAGGCCTCAACATTACATCACCACCACCTAAACCACTGGTACAAGGCACAATGGATCCAGGCTTTCATGTTGTTTGATCGAAATTATGACCCCATCCTCCATAATGTGACAGCAGATATCTAAACTCATCAGACCAGCCGATGTTTTTCCAAACTTTGCTTCTCCACTGACTGTTTGACTCAACTGACTGAAGTGTCTCCTGATGTGGGTTTTCTGCTGCTGTTGCCCATATGCTTCAATGTTGTACATGTTGCACATTCAGAGATGCTCTTATAATGATTGGTTAAATAAATTGCTGTCAGTTCTAAGCAGTCTGGCCATTTTCTTGCAGGAAACTGCCAATGACTCTGTAAAGCATAGAGATGGTTGTTCAGGAAAATCCCAGCAGTTTCTAAAATACTCAGACCAATACTCAGACTCAGAAAAGCACATCTGGCACCAGCAACAGATGCCATGTTCAAAGTTTAAATAATTTTTACTAGCTAAAAAACCTCTCAATGGTTTGGCCAAACAATACTTTGCTGAGTTGCTCACCGTTTACAACTGAGTTAGACCCCTCAGTTAATCACGTGCAGATCTTTTAACTGTTCCTAGTTATTGTGGTCCTGTTCTTTGGAACAAGCTGTCTGCAGCCCTGAGATAAATTATATCTATTCATAAATTTACTGTATTTTTCGGACCATAAGGCACACTGTCGATGAATGGGTCTGTTTTCATACATAAGGCGTACAAACTTTTGTTTTATTTTATTATATTTTACTTTTATCACTAACTCAAAGTGTTATAAACCTCCCCTTCTGACTGCACTGAGGCACTGAGCTTCTGCCATGTCATTGGTTTATTAGATACAACATCAACTAGCACTTGAACCTGGTGTAGCAGCTATACCTAATGAAGTGGCCAATGATGTAAAAGACTACATTCATAACAGAAAAGAAAAAAATATCATCAACAGATCGTCGACAGTTGGCAGCACTGATGTACTCCACAGGTCACATGTGTTTAAATGCAGATCAAAGGCATTCAAATCACATGAATTTTGTTTTATGAAATCTAAAAGGTAATGCCTTCACATTGGTCTGCTAAACACTGAAAAATGGCTGGCTTAGAGAAAAAAAAAGACAATATTTTTAGGCCAATTAGCTGCCTATTTATAGTTGTAATTTACCAAAAACTCTTTGATCTGAATCTTACATATCTATGTAATTCACAAAATCACCACTAGATGTCACTTTTTGATTAAAAAAAAATATATCGCCAAGAACTTCTCATAGCTGCAGTCAAGGCTTAACATTTAAATGGCTGTGGTCTGATTTGAGGGTGTGAGCTCTAAAAAGAACTCTCAGTGTCGCTTTATTGAACCTCAGCTGGTGAATGGGGCACTGACGGAAGATCGTCTGTGGTTAAATTGGATAAATTAAGCAAACCTAAATTAGCACTGAGATGTTCAGACATTCACCTGTGCTGAAATACTGATTCTGCCTAGATATTGGGGTTTCCCCCCCAAAAAATATAATTTATACATATATATATATGTATAAATTATATATACATATATAATATATTTAAAAAAAAAAAAAAAAAAAAAATATATATATATATATATATATATATATGAATCAACATCAGCAGTATGCATCTCCCCCAGCTTATTAGAGTCAAGGTGCATCATATGCTCGTCACATTAAATCGGGAGAGAATGTCTTATGCATGTAGGTGGATGCGAGAATGTGTGTGCGTGCGTTGTTTTGCGTGTGCATTGCACACGTGTGTTTGTCCTTCCTCTATTCCACATAGACAAACAGGAATGAGGAACTCATGGCCAGTCAGAGGCTGATTCAGATCCCAGTGGCTCTCCGGAGAACATCTGGGGTCATCATCTCCTGCTGTCTCATACTTCACCTGCTCTCCTTATCGCTTCCTGTAGTTTCTGTGACTTATGGCGTGCAGAGTTTAAAAGCTGCACAACGGTTTGGAATCATCTCAACAACAGCTTACTGTCTGAAAACGGAGAAGCATTTTTTGATGCACTCTTTCTGAAACTGTGTAATGATCCAAACGAGCCAAAGAACAATGCATTGAGATTAAGATAAGACTTCAGATCAGAAAGCCTGCTCTATATGACTGTGGGTGGGGTGAGAAGGGGGAAGCATGATTTAGGCAACATAATAAGCAAAAGTGTAAGAGTGCAGCCTTTCTTATCTTCGTCTCTCTCTCTCTCTTTTTCCTTTAAATATTGTGATATCTCCGTTTCCCCCAAGCTCCTTGTCTTCCTCGATTCTTGCATATGGCAGACTTTGTGACAGTAATTTAAATTTAAAACACATGAGGGGAAATCCTAGCCCGCGCTGCTCTTTAATGGGCCGTCATGGGATTGGAGTATGCAGAGAATGATTGAATTTTGTGAGAAGGCCAGGAACGATCAAGTCTCGCCTGACGTTATGCAATCGACCATTCCCCTCTCACAACGCGACGTCTGGTAAAACCTAGCAGGAGGAAAAGGGAGGAGGGGGTTGGATAAGGGTTGGAAACCTCAACGTCTAGACCAAAAAAGAGAAAAACATTTTTTCTTCTAAACGACTCAAGACTTCATAAAAGAGAAACTTGGCTATCATACACACACACACACACACACACACACACGCACGCACGCACGCACGCACGCACACACACGCACGCACGCACGCACGCACGCACACATGTATATTTATATATATATATGTATAAAGCCAAACAAGATGTGATGGGCCACATCAAAAGCAGAGATGGATTGCTTTCAATGGTTGTAAATGAGTCTTTTTACACTGTAATGCATGACATCCTATATTTCCTGACAGATGGAAACATGTGGATCCCATACAAAGCCTGCCACACTGTTTTATTTATGTGATTGTGTCATGTCTGTTTTCTGCGTTTCTCTCCTCACCTGCTTGGCTCACTTTGACAATGTCAAGGCAGAAATTCAACAGACTCTGAGGCACTGATATTGCTGCACTGTCCAAGCTTTCACACCCTCTGAGTAAGATTAAACCCCTGCTATATATCCTCTCAGTGAAGCAGGAGAGGCTACCTTTCCCGTTAAGTCCATTATATTCAAATAGGCGGGGCCTTTTCTTTCTTTATCTTTTTCTTTTTTCTTCTACGCAAACAAGACAAAGTAATCAAAAGTTAAAAGCAAACACTCAAGGAGGCACTTAGCAAAAAAGAGAAAGCTTTTATGATAAAACATTCATATACAGTGCAGGAGACAGGTAATCTTTGAGGATGATAGGGTTGTCTTGTGGTCAGTTTCTGTATAGTATTGCTTGGGGAGTCTTGTAGATGAATGCTCCTAATAACATCCCTGCCCACCCATCAGCTACCAGAGAATGCAGGCAGAGCAGCTAATACCTGAGTGTATTTCTTCAGGGGTGTGAAGTATGCCTTAAAGAGCTGTTGGAGGCAGCAGTAAAGTAGGGTTCATTACCTTGACAGGCTGATGACAGCTACAGTAAGAATGGCTGAGGTGCACGCACACACATATAAAGGCTCAGTAATGTGCTATCAGTGATGCTGTGCTATGCACAGTAGAATTTTGCATAAATGATGCCCGAGATGCTACAGTCAGTACTGCTTTCACTGAGATGTGGTGATGAGCAAGTCATTGAAATGTACTCTGTGGTAAATATGCTAGGTTTGCATTTGAAAAGGTTTTAGTGGCCAAAGAGTTTATTTTATTTATTTTGTCGCTGAACGTTGGGTGAGTACAGTATATTGACATCACATCTACCAGCAGGCAAGGAGATTAGCCATAGTAAATACTGGAAACAGGAAAGCAGAATAGTTCTTATCCTAGCAAAACAGCATGATCACGAACATCACAAATTAACACAGTAAAACAACTTTTTCTTATTTTCATTTCAGTGACTTTTAAGACACAAGAAGCTTTGGAGAGGGTGAGGCTGTTTACTAGGAGTGCACTCGCACAATCTAGGGTACTCCTGTAGCCGGTCCCAAGCCTGAATAGGCGGAGAGGGTTGCGTCAGGAAGGGCATCCGGCATAAAATCTTTGCCAATTCAAACATGTGGATCATCAAGAAAGAGATTTCATTGGATGTTACCAGGATGGACAAGATTAGAAACAAGTACATCAGAGGGACACCTCAGGTTAGAGAGGCAATGCTGAGTTATTTGAGAGGAGGGATGGTGGCTAGCTCTCTTATTGTTAAGCCTAGCTTAGATCCTTACCAGATTACTACACAGATATTAGCAGCTGAAGCCAGACTAATACCTGCTTAAATTCTCCAACTTGTAGGAACTAGTTTGAATTCAGAGTTATATTCCATGAAAGATCTAAACATACATCCCTAAAAATTCGTTAAAATATCTTTAAGAACGTTCATATCATCTAAAATACTTCAGTTTTTAAAAATATTTTTAACATCTTCTGTTATTGTTCTCAGTCTTTAGGTTAATTAAACTCAACTGGTTCTGATGGTAACTTTTAATGTTAGTTTAGGGAGCAGTTTAAATTCATATTCACAGATGACAAAGAATTTGTGGCAAGACTTTTACTGATAATTTTATGTTGGGTTTTAAAACTTTATAAGTATAAAAAACAACAACAACAAACGAATTAATAAATAACTAAAGAAGCAAACTCACAGTCCATCGTTTCGGGAAGTCAGATCGCAGGGGTTGCATCTGGGGTCAGCTTTAGGTCACTCTGGGCATCCATTAGTGGCCTTATTCAGAGTCTTATTCCTTTAAGAGGAGTGATTGGCCAGCAAAGACAAAGAATCATTACCTTTGCCCGCCCCCTCCCTGCCAGCAGTCAATAATGAGGGATCATTAAAATGAATAGATGGACATTCCCCTTTTCTCCGGATCCTTATTGCAAAATCAGTGTCAGGGGAAATGAAGATTGAGCTTGGAGAAGGCGTCTAAAAGCCTCACAGTGATTGTCGTGAACTCATCTGCAGTGCCAGGCTCCTTTATCTACTGTAAGAGTCTGCACCTGCCTGAACTCCTGACTAGCAAGGGCTTTTACTGTAGCCCATTAAGAGCATCCCTAATGCGCGCTACAGCGTACTTCAACATAAACATTCTGCATATGTACCGAAACATTTACAGCAAACAAGACAAGAATGATTGCTTTGGATGTCTTGAGGCTTTTTTTTTTCTCGTCCACGAAGAAGACAGAGCTCTCAGAGTGAACTACAAATGTGATATTAAACACTTCGACTTTGATGCGGAGGATAAAGTGATCATGTGATGCGATCGTATAAACAGACACTTAAAGACAATTCTCACTTTTCACATGTCTTAAACTCAAGCATCTGTCCCGTCGCTGAATTTTATAAATCCTTGCACAACACTTCATGCATCACAAGAGTGAGCGCAAATCAAGCTGAATGATTACAGATGGAAAATAAAAGAAGGCACAGGATTTTTCCAGGCCCCATCTGGTTGCCTTTCTGGGCAACCTCTTAAAATGTCTTTTAAAAAGGTGATTTGTCTGTGGATCCGCAATAATGTGATCGTGTCAGCGTGTCTTCTGCTGATCCTGTCACATGTTGAAACCATCCCATAAAAACTGGGTTTGTGTACACCTGTGGAGCTGGGCGGCCCCGCCTCACACACATGTAAACATGTGCCGAAATCCACACACACACACACACACACACATGGTCCTTATCTTCCTCCTTTATCATCCTAAAGGTAACTGATAAGAAGGTCTGTTTATAGTCATCTGACATATGTTTCAAACGAATAAAAGCGAAAAAAGTCACAGAAACTGACTCAAGAGACCAACAGAGATCAAATGCTGGACTGGCTTATGGGACAGAGTTATCAAAGGTCCCTCAATGTGGTCAAGCAATTATCTCTTAAAGGATCTCTTAAAGTCACCCCCATGGCTCTTTCAACATGCCCTTCATAACAGAAGTATACTGAGGATTTACTGCTTGCAGGTGGCTCATGAGAGACAAGGGCAGGTGCTCCACCACAGTGCCTTTACACTTGCTTCATACAAGCCCAAATCAAGGGCTCTCTGGGAATACAATAGGGGAGGAAGTGGGACCAAAAAGGCACTATAAATCTGTATAGTGAAACTTCGAAGTCTGACCCCTCTGCCAGGCTTTGTGGACATGTTAACCTTTTTTTTGGGGGGGGGGAGAAGGCACGCGCTGCAATCATTATAATCAGGGACTGACATTTTCCTTGTCTGGACTCTTGACTTCACAGCAGAGACGCCGTGGCCGTCAAATGACAGACTGTGCTGTCTGCTGCTCACTGGGGCTGTCTGTCAGCACATCAGCCTGTCAGTACCATTAGCAGTTGATCAAATTGTGATCATTTGGTGAGGCACTTGGTCGAATCTTAATCATAATCATGCATACACATGAGGCAGCTATGATGGGTTTTTTTTTATACAAATACATACAATACAATACATGTATTTGATATATTTCGTAAATATAGGATGGAAATCTCCTTGCAGCTAGTAAAAATATGCGGTTGCGTCGATGTTCTTTTTGCATTTGGTTAACAACTGCAAGCAGTTATAATGACTAACAGGTTACGCCCTTAACCTCTGGATCATCACTTTCAGCGCAATCGCCTGGTAAAACCAACCGGTATCCAAACAATTGTAATCTGACTCAGACTGAGTCATTCTTGGAAAAGGTTTGGAAATAACTGCAGTCTAGTTAGTAGTTTGTGGATGTGGATTTCTGTGTATGCACACATATACAGATTTGCAATAGATGGAAATGGAATTGCAATTTTTGCAGATTATTCACTGTATGATCACAACCTTATTCGATTTCTAATTGATGACAGAGTGATAGCACATTCTGTTTTATTGCCCTTTTATTGTTGTGTTAACCCAAAAAAGACTCTTGTGCTTTAAGACTACTGACTGCGAGTGGTGGCAGACTTGGTTTTGAAGCAACCATTTCAAAATCAACCAAGTTTGTAATGAATTTGTTCATGCCACAGCCTCCAACCACTCTTTTCCATAGTGTGACTGTCGCATAAAACTCTGACCTTTGAGGTCAGCGAATGGACATGAATGCACATGAATCCTTTATGTGTCTGGCAGGAGAGATAGCAGCTTCTTGCAAGAAATCAGATCAGAGGAAATCAGCTCATAAGCTAAACCCAAGGAAGCCTTTTAACTACCTACAAAAGTGTCTACCAGCTCTTCTAAGAGTGATGAGCAAACACATTGTGAAATAAACTGTGTTCAACACATACACTCTCTTTCCCCACCACATTTATCAATTACACATGCTGGCAAATTAGATTTGGTTGCCCTTGGGCTGATTGTGTCTCCTTGCTTCTGGGCTTTTTGCTAAGCTATGCCATGCTTATATGTACAGTGTTTATTAAAAACGAAACAACTTTTGAGTAAATGTTTAATTTAATTAGGTGCTTATTTCGGCTGTAAATTCTTTATGCTGTGAATTGTTGATTTCCACATCATACATTCAAAGCTTTTCGTGTTTCTATACTTCTAAACAAAAATTTAACCGATAAGAAAAGATTCTAAAGCTGGGTTTGTCCATTGATATTTCACTTTTATGGACCACTGCTTCGGCTTTGGAAACCATAGCCCGGAGTCATTGCGCCACTGTGTCAAAGGGTATGGCGCTGCGAGAGGAAGACTAAGGTAAGAAGGACAGGGTGCCAGGAAAAAGGGGCGTGACTGTATCTGTAAATAGTGGCTCTATTTTGGGCTTACCTCGGTCAAACAGGGGAGCACCGCCTAGGCCTGCCTTCTGTTACTATGGGGATGGGCGCTTCATAACTTTGCTGAACGGAAAAAGTCTGGAGGACTGGCAGGTGGTACACAGGAGCGTGGCACAGATCCCATGACGAGGAGCTGGTTCGCTTCTAACTACCCACCGCTAACAATACTCACTGGAAAACACGCATGTCTCTGCTTGTACTTGGCATATCAGCAGCTTGTTGCATTTTATCCTGCAGTGTTGTACTGTGCAGTGTAGCTGGCAAAGAGAAAACTTGCAAGATCTGAATTTCAAAATCAGTGTTAGAATGCACAGTTTTTCCTCTCACGGACGTCCAGTGATTTAATTGCTGGGCTGGTGCTTTGCTAGTCTTACAAAATTTAGAAAGAAATTTTTAAAAGAAAATCATTTTTGAATGTTTTAATTACTTCATTATTCAATTCAAACAGGTTAAAGGAAATAGGGACGCTACTACTCAACACAATGCTTTTCTTTTTTTTTTTTACTTTATTATCAAATATTTGTTAACTTTTTTTTTTTCAACAATCAACTTACTCACTTACAAATATAACACTGGGACATTTGTTACTTATGGTCACCAATATGCCATTTATTAGGTCATTTTTGAGAACACATTAAATGTACTTAAAACACATTTCATTTTTTTTCATAAATATTTAATATTAAAGAGAAATATATTTCACCTTGTGCCTACACAGAAAAGCATTAGAGAGTTGCAACAATTTTGTAGCCAAGAAAGGTAGTAAGGCACAAAATACAAACCTTATTGATAGAGTTTAGTCATGCTATTATAATATATGTTGAAAAATGTATTAGGAAAGCTATCCTGGAAGCTACTATCAGCTAAATGATCCCCAACATCAGTACAGTGTACATGCTCCAAAAGACAGACGACATGGAAAAGACTGCGTTTATGTGAAGAGTTGACAGAAGCGCGTTTATGACACTACAGTGGAAATCAGTCTACAATATTTGGTCTGGAGGCAAGAAAATCGGCTCTGTGTTTACGGTAAAGTGCATGTCTTTTTTTTTCGTATGATGGAACCATCCTATGCTAAAGTCTCAGTCAGAGAAAAAAAAAACTTTGACAATAATTTCACCAAAGATAAAATCCTTTGGTCTACTCAGATCAATTATTGCCAGCTGTAAGTAACAGTCCTGTCAGCTCCTCAGTGAAATCACCTAGATGATGAGGAAAACTGAGCCCGTGGTATAGATTATCCCTGTGCCTATTTACATGCAAACCTGCAGAGCAACAAGTAACAGACAAATCTATAAAAGTATTCCCCTTTAAATCCAGCAGGTACATTTACCTTTGTTCAACAATCTCTCAGCTGGGAAAGAATAAAACTGATACCTGCCTTATTAAGCTCCTGTAAACCAGGAATTTTGATAGGATATGTACTTTAAAAAAATCCTCTGATTGTCCTTGCATCATTATGTCATGATCTGGGTGGAAAACTGGAAGACCAGGAAAGGATGATGAGGAAATAGGCACCAAGGTGAAAAAGTAAAGGTGTAGGGTAGCAGAAATGCTACAAAATCATATCAGGGAAAGACAGGGGAGGGGGCGGGGGGATAACAAACTGCATGATATGAGCATAAGGCATACATATTTTCAAATACATGTTTATACAAAAGAATATCATACATAAAATTCCGTATAAATGAACAAAGATAATAAGGAAGCAGGCAAAACAAAATTCGAATCAGTTGACATGCTTCCTATAGATGTTCCAGCCTTTTTGTTTCCCTGTAAACAAATAATTGAAATAATACAAAAAAATGTCATAGAAAACTTCAGTCGGGTTTTTACACTGAACCGTTTGCATTTGCCTGACTGCTGCTGCTGCTGCTTGCTGTCAATAGCACTGCTGTAAGGCACCGAGTTGGTTGATGCGGACTGACTGTGCAGACAAATGAACCAAAGTGATGAAGCTTGACACTTATTGTCCCATTAGCTTGTCCATGCATTAACGTACAGATCACACTCGAAATGAAGATTGTCATTTGTTAACGACAGAAAATAACTCAGTCTCTTTGAGTTGTTTGGTCCACTAAACATCAGCTGCGAATTAAGGCAAGTGTAATCGTATACTTTGCCCCTGATATATCACTTCCCTTTTTTCGTTTCTGTAAATATAACATTCACCTGTTTATTCAAATGGAGCTTGCCAGTGATTGTCAATGTGAGCCTGCAGAGAGTCTGAGACTGAAGAGGAGCGGGTGGCATCGTTAGTTAGGTGGGAGATCCTGGTCAAACTTTTATTCTTTATAATCTGGATCTCTGGCTGTTTTTGTCCTCGTTTGTTGATGCTGCTTTTGGACGTGTATGTGCTGCTGCTGCAGGAGACTCAAATGGTCTATGCGTGAGTGTGCACCGAGATGCTGGAGAGGTCGTTCCTGATGATCTCATTAACTGTGGAAACAAAAGAGAAAGAGGAGATCTTTATTAACTGCTGCCATTTAATGACACGCTAAAGCATTATTACATTTCATGAAAATACTGGCCTTGAAGGGTTGTTTGTTTGAACACTGACAAAGGTTGGAGTCAGAGCCCCAGAACCTCAGGGGACCAGATGCTCCAGTCAGATTTCAAGTGATATTCAAGAGCTATACTTACTTTTCATGGTTAATACATATCTTTTTAAATGTCTCATATATCTTTGATGGGGCTTTCTGAAGGTAAATCCCTGAAGAAATCACCTAGGCTAAATAAATAGATTTATTTTCTAGGGCATGACTCATTTTATAGAGTGAAGATCAGGGGATATTGGCTTTTGCGGCTTTTGAAGTCTCCAAGTGCAGTAGTTGATCACTTTTGTTTTTATTCATTTCTGCCACAAAAAAGAAAAAAGACCCAACAACAACAACTACTACAAAGCTCAATTACAAGACAGTGACCCACTCGGGTTGTATTACCTAATCTCGACAGATCCTAGCGCCATAAACAGTTTTGAGATCTTTATTATTTCAATTCTGTGCTTGTATATCAAACATTTCCAAATTATTATGTTAAGTCAAAGTACCATGGTTAGGAACAAGTAATGTCTAAATGTATAAAGAAAAAAACATACATTTCACAGAAAATATGGGAGTTCATACTTTCATATTTTTTAAGGTTAGCCTGGTATATAATCTGCTAACGTCTGATTTCAGTATCACTTCATGACTCAGCTGCATCCTGCATACAATTCCCGCTGTTTGCCCTGCAAGCCACTTTGCAACGCCCTCCGCCCCAAATCTGTGACCTGTCTGTTGCCTTGGATACCTGCTCTGTTA
Source organism: Copadichromis virginalis (assembly GCF_057382275.1). Classification (NCBI taxonomy): domain Eukaryota; kingdom Metazoa; phylum Chordata; class Actinopteri; order Cichliformes; family Cichlidae; genus Copadichromis; species Copadichromis virginalis. The sequence continues at coordinate 17,012,995 of NC_140628.1, read as the reverse complement.
TGATGGAAGGACAGAGCCATAGTGTCAAATATAAATTACACGTGTTGGCAAATCCTCTTTTGGCTGAAGTCTTCCTAGCTACTCTAATGTTTTCTTATTAGCGAACTCTTTAAACTTTAAACATGACAACATCTCAGACAGCAACACTACACTGCATACTTGACATCAGGACATCATGGACATCAGAAGCCACAGTCCAAACATATCAATGTCATTAACAACTCATTTCGGCTCCATGCGAATATCCCTGTTTTTAGTCATCGTCTTGTGTTTCCTGCACCAGTTCCTGTGCCCGCGCTTTTCCCACAGTCGGGCAGACAGAGATCAGTCCCCTGCCTTTATCTTCTCTGTGTTCTTTGGCAAAACAGAGGGAAGTGACTGAGAAGATGGCGAGGACCCTGAGACCTGTTGCTCGACAAAAACAAGAAGCCTCATAGTCACAGAGCTCGCCTTGATAAGACAGGCCGATGCAGTCTGAGTCTGCTGGAACCACCATCGGAGCCGAGACAGGAAGTCCACCCACTTTGAAGTTCAGAGTGGGCCCACGTTTGTTATCACTGCATACTGTTTGGTGAATTATGAAGCATCAGCATAGATCAAGATAAAAACAAAACTGAGAAAAACTTATTTGGAGCTCCTTTTGTACTATATCATTTAACTGCTGCTTGATTTCAGTTAAGTGTGATGTTGATGGCTGAGGTGCTAATAAAAAAATGTTTTGCTGAACTGATCCATGCAGAACAAATGGCAGAACCACCAAGGAAAGAAGGCTGAAGACATAAATAATGTTTGATTTAAAAGACACACAAGCTCTACAATAATAGCTGTCCTTGTTTTATGTATGCAAACGCCCACCTTTTCACACACACAAACAAGCATGCACACACACACACACACACAAGTTGGTTGGGACTCCCCTCCCTGAACAGGAGGAACTCCCATTGGAAAAACTCAACCTGTGCCAACAGTGTTGGCTGTTTTCAACCCTGTTCCGCTCCGGGCTAAACAAGCATTTACATGCTGTGGTTATTTTTAGATCCACCATTGCAGGACACGAAGGAAGTGCAAGCACATGTATGCACAACGAAATGATCACAGAGAGGTGAGAAAACATCGCCAGCTAGTTCTTAAGAAGAGGTGGGAAAACCCGACGGTTCAGCAGCAGAAATATATCATTCATATTTCTGAGATTAAAAGTGGTGGCTTCTTTTTCTTGATTTCAGTCACTGTTCAAAAAAAGAAAAAGAAAAAAATCGTGACGTCTCTTCCTCCCACATATTAACTGCAGTGTTATTTTGATGCCCTTTATCAACTAATACTTTCCATTGGCAAGCACAAAGATGTTCCATTCTGAAGAAATAGTGACAGAGAAAAGAAAGGTAAAACACTGGCCCATGTGTTTCATTTATGTACTCTGTCAGCAACGTGAGAATTTTAGAAGCAGGATGTGGCCAACTGTTGCACCACAAGACAACACCAAGATGCTATTTATAGCATCTTAATACTCATGTCACTATTTAGTTGTGACAAGTTCTGGGAAACAAAGACCTTTTAAAGAAAACTCACAGGTAATGTTTTTGAGAGAACCAAAGGTCTCGCATGTCACGCATCTTTTAAAAAAACAAAATTAGTTGAAATGATCCAGTTTTAGCTAAAGACTTTTATTTTTACTTTTCTGTCCTGAGCTTATGTATCTTTTTTTTTTTTTTTGAGAAAAAATGAACCAGAAAGAATTATCTCTCTGTTTTTCCTTTAATACATTTTTGACTCTGTCTTACCGTCCTTGAGGTGACTAGATAACCACAAATATGCAGCAGTGGGGAAGCTTGTCAAGCATTCGGAGGAACATTTAGTTCTAAATGAAATTTGGCTTAAAAAAATCTTCTGTTGCACAACGTGGGCTGGCAAGTGTGGATTATAAGATTTCTTCAGCAAACCTTGTAAATCTAAGTGTAACCTTTGAAAAAGATTGCCAGAGGGCTATTTTTCCACTTTCGTGATCGCTATATGCTATTGTTAAAAAGAAGATTCCATGTAATGTTACAATAACGAAAGCAAAGTGGCCTGGCTTCCCTCTCAACAGCACTGGAAACTTTTTTTTTTCTTTTTTTCAGTTGCCCAGGTTAATAATGGAAAGCTGGGAGGATACCCTCTCGTGAATAAACAAAAACAGTGGAAAACTGAGCTCCAAATATTCCCCTGCTGAAAAAAAAGAACGAGGGAAACAAAAAACACGTGCCCTGCTAGGCTTAGTTAAACAGAGTGGCATCCTTTATTAAGCTTCCCTGCCAACGCAATCGGCAAACCGCAGCCTGGACCTGTCAGGACCTATACTCCAGACTGGGTGGCTGGGAGATCTATTTCAGGCAGGTGTGAGAGTGACACAAAAATATGACTTCACTTTACTGTGATGCCAGCCAAGGTGAACAGCTCTATGGACAATTCACCTTTGTGAGGGCCTGCCAGTGTGTCTTGGCAGGGAAAGTGGCTAATTGCTAAATCCCTGCCTCCATTGGGTGTGACTCCGGGCTGAATAAACGTTGACCTCGCTAAAATAACCAGTCTGTATCAACTGTTGTGGAAGATGTTTTTCAACCTGCTAGAAGGCGGTAATGGAGGCAGCTCTAGTATACATCCTGAATATACCGGCGTATGCAAATTTAACATGACTGCTGTCGGTACTTGCAGCTTTTAGAATAACAAATTGACCACGCCTTAAATCACACAAAGGTTCTCTAACTAGGCGTATTATTTCCAAAATTAACATTATATTGTATTAAATTAGACTTAATTTGTGTAATTTGTGATTAAGACCGTAAACTCATCAGGAGAGTGTTTGCTGGACTTCTTTTTGCAACCAGAAAGGTCATTAGAATGAATACAAGTTTAGGTCACACTGATTTGCTTTACTTTTCAGAACAGAGGCTACATGTACTATTTTATCTACATATAAAGACACAATAAATGAAGAAAAAGTAAAGCTGGTCTGTAGTTATGTTTTACTTTCATCTTTAAAGAATCCAATCCAATGGCTTAGGTAGCAAAAACATCATATTCACTCTGCTGCTGATGTAATTTGGAGGGTACAGTATATACAAGCACTGATATAGCGACAGCATAGTTGCTATACCTCACTGTTACTTACTTACAAATTGGCTTCTTTTTATCCAGTAATACAAGCACGCCTGATATGACTTCATTTGGCTTTTCTAAGAGTTCAGTGTGAACCTGAACTGCACTGGGGATTTAGTTAGCATTGTTACGGGATAGTGCTGTGCACTGGGGTTCGATAACAGCCGGGCTTCCTTAGAGAACAGAGGATGCCCTGTGGTCTGGAGAGATGCGGAGCCTCGAGGCCTGAGAGCCTCTTGGAGGTTCCTGCTGTCGAAACACGATCCCCTGTAGTCAAATCAGGCCTGACTGGCAAACACCTGACAGCGAGAGAGAGCAAGAGACTTCACCTCACCCCGGCCTCCGTACGTGACCTCCGTACTTAAGGTTGCAACAACAGGTTCCTGGCAGTGACTTCTGCTCTGCCGCTCGAAGTCTCTTGATACTGAAGAAGTGGAGGGCACCTTCCTGAACTCCCCTTACTTTCACGACACGTGCTAGCTGCATCTGTGTTAGGGTCAAGGACCTTCACACTGTAGCGAAGGTGATTGTTTCCTGTGCTTGCTCGTACCTCCTGTAGTACCACATCGGGTTTTGTGAGAGAGAAGAGGAAGTTTCCTTCTATTGTGGCCCCGAGACTCTCGGCAGCACGTGAGGAAGTTTGCCTGAGTCACACAAGTTCTTTCATGTAAACACACAAAAATCGAATCGCCACCCAATCTGTACACTACCTCGGCGTGAGTAAAAGGAGACTAGCTGCGAGGAGGACTCACAGTTAAACCTCATCTGACCTCGTACTTTCATGTGAAATTGATTTGGTGGGGAAGCCGAACTAAAGCTCAAACTTGCCGGAGAGAGACAATTGAATTTCCTGGTACATATTACTTTTGTTTCCCCACTATATCAAATCTTCTCTCGGCCTCAGCAGAAACACTTAATGGACAATTTGCTGCCTCCCACACACAGCTCGAGCGGCTGGACGGAGAGGCACTGACACAGCGTCACTTATCTTGTGCTAATCACCAGCAGTGTCAAAAATAGGGAGGAGGGGGGGGTGAAAGGTCGGAGCGCACACGCGCATAAAATGACACAGACAGAGAATTCAGCATGGAGTAAGTGAAAGAGAGCGAGCGAAACCGAGGGAGACGCGATCCTTATTCCCACAGATAAACACAAATGGAAAGAGACAAAGCGTTCCGCTCATGCTTCATCGTGATAAAGTGCTTCATAAATTCATCTGAGCCTTGCAGGTAGACAGCTTCTAATCCATTGCAGGGATCCCTTTGGGCCTAATGATGTGATGATATGTACAGACAGTATATTTCATCCCCACAGTTAGGCTGATCTGTGAAGCCCCAGGCTTTCCCATGTGGAATCGCTCAGTCTCCTCAGCTGACAGAGGAGTTGGAGAGAAGAATAAAAAGGGGGTGGGGTGGGGGTGGGGTGGGGTGGGGGGGTGTTTAAGACAGAGCCGAGTTTACCCTGAGAACTGAGGTTTTTTTTACAGCTGCCCTGCAACAGCTGCAGAGCACCGATGTGTGGTGATCTCCTCACACTGCTGAGGTGAACAGCGATCCCACGAAATTCACTTCATTGATTTTGGACGTGGAGTCATGGCTAGAGATAATCATGAGAGAAATAATAGATGAGGAGCGTAATGGTAGGTGACACATGCCTAACCCTAAAAGTCTTATTTCTGTCTCTCCCACTTTACTATTTTTAGTTTGATTTAATTTTCTCCCCCTCCCCCCAACAAGATTGCTGCGCTATTCAGCTGCCAAAGAGTGGATTAAGAGTAAGCAAGCTATAGACAGGCATTTCTGACCAACAGTTCACCTCTCAGTCTGCGTGTGAGTGCTGCCTGCAGACACGAGGAGCCTTGATGATGTAAAAATAGTGCAAAAGGTCTGTGTCAATTCTTTTGCTGTTAAAAAGCACTATTATCTTATTACGTTGTCAGTGTGTTCCCATTTAGAGAAAAGCTACTCTGTTGTTTAGGGATCAGGTCTCTGCGGTGCATGTTTTTCTGAGACTACAATACATTTAAATAGACAGATTTACCAATTTTGTCATAGTGTGTTGTATGCTTAAATCATTTCAATACAAAAGTATTAAATCTTGTGCTGTTTTTTGTTTGTTTCAGTTTACCCCCTGGCTTCATGTGCACCCACTTCCACATTGTCCCATCCCTGAATGAATCTACTGAATCACTACTGATGAGATTGAATTAGAAGGAGTAAATTAGCTTTCAATTTTTTTAAATTTTTTTTAGTGCCACAAAAAAAAAAAGAAATAAAGTATAGAGTGTAAACAGTAAGTGCTCTGATGTCACTGAACAGATTTCCAATCAATATGTCTGCTGCTGTTTTTAGACAAGGACTCCTGGCTCAGTTGGATGAGAGAGCTGGAGCAGCCTTGAGAAATAATGATGACATACTCTCTGCGCCTCATGTGGAGAGACAAAGTGGAGCTGGGCTCTAATCTCCACCTGAGTCTCCGATGCGCCTCTCCCTTCAGAGCGCATGCTTTATGGCTCTCTGTAGTCAGACGAATCGGAAGAGTTCAGGGTTGCCTGCCTCAGCCCACAGTCACCGAAAAGTATCCAAAATTTACTAGAGAGGCTGGAGAACAATGAAACAGCAGCATACCAAATTAGAACCCTAAAGACAACAACTTTTACTGAAAGCCCCACCACTGATATGCTTATTTTGGCCGCCGCGGCGCAGAACCTTTGTCTTTGATCTTGCTTGGTGTGCTCTGCCGCTCTCTATCTCACCTCACTCTGTCTCTCTCTTTGTGAGCCTTTCACTTCCCTCCTCCTCCTCTCATTTCCTCCCAGGCCCAGGAGGCCCTGGGTGTACTCGCTTGAGGTCGCTCTCTGGGGAGGATGAGGGGGAGGTGTTTACATGGTTGGAGCTACTCTCTGGTGCCCTCATCACTGACTTCTCTGAATTTGGCGTGTGAGGCGTTACGAGTGCGTCACGAGGAATAACAGTCTTTGTCCGGCGTTATAGTTCACGAGCATTTTACACTTTTTAAGAAGGATAAAAAAGGATGCTGCAGTACGAGCCGCACTAGTCGATTGACAGGTGATGTCGCCGAGTGCGGCGCAGATGCTCGAATGTTTAGCACAAAAAGTGCTTTCTGTTATTTTGATTGCACGGGTCCGCTTGATTGCGTTAAATTGCCTTTAAAAAAAAGTTACCGTGGAAGAATACCACAACAAAACACAGCAATCAAAGTGTTTATCAAACAAAAGCAAACATAAAAGCAACACGCTAAAGAGCTTCTGTGTGTACAGATCATGTGAAATCAAAAGCTCCGTTTCACGCAACTAGCAGAGCATGAATGCATAAAGCAAACACCAAAGCCTGAAAAAAATAGCACCAAACCGAGCAAAACTCGCACATCTCAGCAGCTGAGATATGAAAGGAGACAGATTAAAACCCTTTGCATGGCTCATTACCAATGGGTTTATGGTAAAATAACTCGGCCATCTGATAAACTCGCCGTGATTGATTTGGAATTAGAAACGTATGCTCCCGCCGCAGACGGCTCGGGATTTCACCGCTTTCTTTCTTTTTTTTTTGAATTATGGAACGGAGTCTAAAAATATGAGCATATTGAAACAATCATACTTCAAGTAGGCTGCAGTCGTTTGGGTGAGAATTTGGCAGTGCACCTGCATATAATACAATTTACAACTGCATTTGTAGTGGGCTTCTTTAAATCACCTGTTGCCTGTCAGCTGAAATGTGGGATTTCAGACTTGTTTTCTTCTGTTTATATATAAATTATATTCTCTGTGTCCAAAAAGGCTTACCTCACTGCGAGCTTTATTGTTTGCTATTCATCATAGATGGATGGCTGGTTTTGGTGTAGCAGCAAGTCATGGTCTTAAGTTAACCTGTCTCTTTAGAGATCCATGAAAACGCATTAGCTTTTGGCATGCTAAAGTTGGACATTTGTTGTCAACCCCAGCGTCTTATTGTTTGTTTTGGCTTGAACGCTCTGATGAAAACAACATTTGCACTTATCTAGGATCTTGCTGAGCTGGATGGCAGGTTTGCGTAGAGAGATAAGGCACTGAAAAGTATACTAAGCTAACTAAATCTTAAAAAGCTTCTGCTGCTCACGGGAACATGGCCTCTCTCTTTCAGCATCCCCGTGGCGCTCTAGTGATCTCTACTGAAGCTGAGAGTTATCTGATTAACACCCTGTCTGTTCACCCCAACTATTGCCCCTGTAGCTTTAAAGCCTATACTCAAGAGGACACAGAGGGCGAGGCCCTCCTTGGGGCACATCATGGATTTATTCGCTGGAAGGTAGAGAGAGCCAATTGTGGCCAAATATTCTCTTATCTCCTTTCCAACACCCTTGACCTCGCTTTGATTTTCATAGACAAGCGTACATCCATCTGGAGACTGTATAGCTGTCAAGAAACCCAGACTGTCTCAGAGCTGAAGGTGAAGACAGCTACACTTTCGCAGACAGTGGGTGAAACGGAGACATTGTTGGCCACCTGTAAATCACAGACGCACATCTTCACCTGCTTCTGTTCGCGGTGTTTAATATCTTACAAACTCAACAGTTGGTGGTGAGAGAACCTTCCACTTGAATAACTTAAAAGAAACGAGAGCCTGCGCTGCTACTCCATCCTACAGTAAATCTAACTGATCTAATTAAAGTGTACGTGATGTTTTCATTCACATAGAGCTTAGACACAGAGCTTTCCAAGTCCAGCTCCCCGCAGATTCGTCATGGCTGATTTACTACATGAGCAGAAAGAATTAGTTTGTCCTCTAGTAGTAGGAACTGTGGGGTCTATCAGAAAAGTATGTTTGCAGTTTTTAGGGCTGAAAAATAATAGCATCGCTCTCTAGCAGGAGACTCTTTGTAAAGTATTGTAGATAATGGCTTTAATAGTGGTTAATAAAAAATTTACCAATGCCAATTTACCACAGAGTTTTTTTTTCTTCCGCACACCCCAAAAGTTAAAGATTAATAGCTTATAACCTACAAGACATTAGTAAATGACCTATAAATAATTAATGAAGTCATTAGTTACACACTGTATGAAGGGTAAATTATTAAAAAGTCTCACTAATACATTTCTATAGTAACGCTTCATTGAAACTTTCTCTCTTCACCATCACTAACGAGCAGATTACGTTTTCAGAGCCCAAAGTGTAACTGTAGGCAGAATTTTCTTTTCTTTGAATCTTGAAAGAATCTTGAATCTTGAATTTCTTCGAAGTGAAATGAAGAATTTGCACGGCTGACAACCAGTGTTGGGGTTAATGTTTTCCAAGCGTTACTGAAAACTTTACGTTTTTCAGTAACGCAGCAATATAATGCACAAAAGACATAAAGGAACTTTCTTTTTTTTCTTCTTGCACTCTAAAATCAGCTGATTTCAATTCATTTGCAGTAGGAGGAAAATGTTGGATTGGTTTGCAACCTTTTAGGACTGGCAATATGGGCATTATTTTTAATGCCCGAAAAGGTAAAATACAAACTGTATCTATGACAGAAACAACTGCATTATACTGCTAACACAACTTTGGCTTGTTGCAAGCACCTGCACAGACACCATTGTGCTAACACAAAGCTAGCAAAGAATCCAGAGGGACGATAAAGAACTTAATTTCTGTGTCTTTACAGTAGTAATTGTCTTTTGTTATATAATCTTTCAATACCACAAAGCTTAATAAAATGCTTCACTAAAATCCACAGTAAAGGGTTTTCTTACGCTTTTGGAAATAAGTAATCAAAGGATTTTTCTTTACGTTACCATGTTGCTTTGGGCTCAGCTGAGTACAATCTGAGAATTGGGGGGCCAGTTGAGGTGTAAAACCTCCATGGGTCATATGTCAATAGCAGGACACTCACAGTTCAGCGGTTACGATCATCTCCTCCAATGAAAGAAACCCATTCACCCACTGCTCTCTGCAAGTGGTCGCTGCTGGGGCAGGAAGAAAATGTGATCTTTCACTTTGGTTGTGTTTTTCTTTCTTTGACTTTCAGTGTCTTGGTTATAACAGCTTTAGCTGTGAAAAGAGCTCATAGTGTCCATCTGTTTGCGTGTGTGTGTGTGTGTGTGTGTGTGTAAAGAACAGGGGCGATGGAAGCCAGGGAAAATCACCAAGATTACATGCTACTTTCTTCCACCTCAGATTTTCCCCTCTTTCTCCATCTCTGTCTGTGTCTCTGTCTACTTTATTTCTATGGCTGACCTGCTTCTCCACATGCTCGCTGAATATTCCTGGATGTGAGGGGATGATGAGCATCTCCTGGCCTAAAAAATCTGAAACTTCTGATAAACTCCTCATGAGTACAGGAGCGCGCTAAGAAAAAAAGAAGAAAAAAGAAGAAGAATGAAATTATGTGCGTCTGTTCCTCTCGGTTAAGTGATACGAACATTCTGAAAAGGCTTTCACTTATTTAAGGGTTCATTATGTTCACTGTTACATTTTACACAAGCCTGCCTATATTTACAGTGATTTGTCATTAAACTTAGTAAAAGGGAAGGATATGCTCATTTGGCTTATATTCTTTTATGTGTTACTGCTCTCTCCTTTCAAAGTTTAAATCTTTATCTCCCACCCTCTTATAAATTCTGTCTTGATGCTCCTTCTCCGTCCTCGTGTTTTGTCTTTTTGACTATCTCCCCCACGTTCTGCTTTCTGAAGCATTTGTGCATAGAGGAGACAGTGTACTCTGGCAGCTGTTGCAAAACCCAACGGCTTTCCCCATCCCACCCGCCTGGAACAAACCTCTCTGTTGACATCCGTCGCTAAAGGATACAATTTCACTGACATAACAAATTTCAGATGGGAAGCTGTTATTAAGTGGTCTGGGAAGGAGACCTGCTCCTGTTTACTGATGCCGCAGGTATTTATATCCCCTAAATACATATGCTAGGAGCAAGCATCTCACTGTGGTTACTACTCTACGTTCAAATTTAAGATCCTCGGGCAAGACCCTCTCTAAGCTCCTGGACAGCAGCCCAGGAGTTGTTCCTGACCCCTGACCTCCCTGTTAAAAGACTAAAACAAAAAAAAATGCTTGCTTTTAAATCAGTTGTGCTTCTTGGGTGTTTGTATGGACTGTATGAGTTTTCCATGTGCTCATATTATTTAATGCCAGGAGGAAATATCCAAGATTCAGGGCAAATTTATGGTTTCTGTGACTGCGCAGCATTTGTGGTGTTCAGAGTAAGACTCACTATCTCCACAGAGGAACAGTGTTTTAAGGTTGGTGATGAATTATTGTGGACTGGACAAAATGTTTATGTCATAAAAAAACAAAATACCAGTCGACTCACCGAGATCACTGAGGAGGCTTGAGTTGTGCAACTGGCATGAACCCGCCTTTCCCCACGGATGATGTATACTGAAACAGCCTTGAGTGTCATAAAATGTCAGCTAGAAAATGAACAGATAAAAGCTTGGACGCAGCTGAATTCACAGCTTAAATGCAGCCTTCAGAGCTTTATGGAGGAAGGAGACTTGCTCGGAAATCATCCAGTCAGAGCCGTCAACCACACTGACATTTGTCATGTTACGATTCAGTAATGAGAGTGTCTGGCATGAGGTGGTAGCTCTATGATCACAGATATACACAGGAAGATCCCAAGCCAAGCCACAGGCCCTGTCTCAGTCCTGACCTGCTGTGATCCGTGTGGCTCGGTGGCTTTTCAGCACGTGTTTCCTAAACCTCAGAATGTGAGCCACATAAACCGAGCCTCTAAACGGCTGTGTCAGGAGAAACTATAAGAAATACATGACATACGGTGAACTGGAATAATATAGCCTTAATGAATAGACTCAGATGAGTCTGGAGAAGGATGCATCTAGTGCGCCATGTGGCTTTACTCTGCTATATTTGATTGCATGCTTCGCCGAAGTCCGTTTTCCTATTGATGCCAGGTAATATGCTTCCACAGAAGGCCACACAGTGCGCGACGAAGAAAAAATAAGACACCGTTTTTTACGGTAGCAGTTCTGCGTCACGCACTTCTGATATTTGGCAAAAGAAACGCGAAACCCATTCAAAACCAGAATCAAAGTCTTTCATCTAAATGTGTCCGTGTGTAGATCCCAGACACAAAAGAAACCCAATTTGTTTAGATAATTTAGCTGCACATTTTCAGCAGACGCATTCTTTCTCGGTGACTGTGGATATTATGACGGAGCGACTGAAACCAGACCAGATCCTCTGGCTCAGCTGCAAGGGTTTGGGGCGCGCACGCACACACACACACACACACACACACACACACACACACACACACACACACACACACACACACACACACACACACACACACAGACATTAAAGCCAACCTGTTGCGGTAATAAATGGATCGAATTCGTACAGATTCGTCTTGCTGCATCTATCAGAACTATAATAATATTCCCAATGGATTTACAAAGAGCTTAAAATCAAAGCACAAATAAGGTAACCCCATTGCCACTGTCATATGTAACCACTTGGATCCAATCATTTGCTAAACTGCGAGCAATCTTGGGCAATAGGGTCTGTAATTGAGTGGGTTTCAAAATGTGTTACAAAAAATCTATTATGATCACAACCAGGAATCTACATGCTCTTATGTTCAGCCAGCGGGACAGACATAAAAGAGATGTAAAAGGAAACAGAGCTAAGGTAATCTAGAGGACTTCCACTCAAGTGCAAATGTATTTTTCTTCAGCAAGGACACCACTGAATTCCCTGGGTCCCATTAATGTACCTCCATTTTAACTCCTACACATCAGATTGTAAATCAGCATGTTTAACCACACTGTTATGTGCTTTATGAGAATTACTTCATGTATCCAGCTGTGTGCTGCGACAGGGTCTAAAGATTATTATTATTAGTAGTATTATTACTATTGTTTTTTATTTTTTATCACCAGCATGCTATCATCTTTTCCAGTGCTACTAAAATAACTACAATTAACAAGCTCATGGGATCAAGCAAAGCATTTACTTACACTTACACAGCTCATACCACAAGTTGATCTTCATATTTACCGAACAGCATATTCTCTAAAGTGCTTAGTAAGGCCTGTAGTATCTGATAATGGGCAATAAGAGCCAAAGCTGCTCAATTCACAGAGTAAAAATAATGGTTTTTAATCTTAATGAGAAGAAATTGAAGCTAATCTATTGCTGATCCCAGATGTGTAGTTGTTGATCCATAGCTTTGATGGTCTTAAAGGCCAAGCCAAGAGTGCACCCACCTATTAATTTTTCCCATGACTCTAAAACTTCTGCAGCAAGCCCAAACTTTTACTTATACTTCACCACGTCAAGGGCTGCCAGGAAAACGGGATTCCTAATATGAGAAGGCAGCAATAACAATAACAGTAAAATATCCACATCCTCTTTGTGGCCATAAATAATAAAAAAGCCATCACGCGTTTTCTTGTACCTGTCAATATCACTATGTGTAGAAGGAGACTATGTTCTAGGCATTGCACTTAACCACAAGACAGCCTTTCTTTCTGTATACTATTAGCTGAAGCTTGACCTGCTCCCAAAAGGCCAGTGGGTCAGAGGTGGAGTGGTGTGAAAGCACACGATGTCACTTACAGTGCTTCCACATCTAAGCCGAGTCGACCAACTAATAGCGAAAAAACACGCACGCACGTATACTATACTAATGCTGTCTAAACATACAGGAGTAGCCCTGCTTTAGTGAGTCCCATTAGGCACTTCAACCCCCAAATCTTGCAGTCTTCTGCCCCCCCCACCCCAATGAAGCCTTGCGGCACACTCCAATGTTAGCGACTCAGCATGTTTTCAGCGCAGTGAGGACGCACGCTCAATCATCATTAGGGGTTTTGCGGAGTCCTGGGGTCTGGGCACCTTGCCAGGATGTGTAAAAGTTTCCATGAAGAATGCTTTGAGTTGCCTTCAGAAGCACTGGTGGTGGACAGAGATCCTTGGGAAGGCTAGAATTCCGCTTTTGTTGCTGGGGGTTGGGAGTTGGGCAGCGAAGGAAGGAGGAAAGAAGGATCAACAACAATTCTGTTTTCAGTTAGTAAAAAGCACACTAGCTTTGAATTGAGGAGGAAGCAATCGCAATCCCCCCCCCCAACGCTCCCATCTAAAAAACTACCTTGCAACACAAGGAAACCAGAGCACATATGTCAAATGTCAGAAATCAGCAGAGGCTGGTTTGCACTCTGTGTTTTTCTTATTTTAGGGAATAAGGGCCCTCTGTTTCCCAGAGAGGCAGGTGGTAGAAATCTGGCTCTCTGATTAACAGTAGTTCCTTTGCTGCGTGCTGCATTCAGTTACATTTCATGATATCACCCATCACAGCAGCAGCTAATGAGACAGGACACACGGCAGCAGCCTCATAGGCCCTGAATGCCTCACACTGCCAACACATCGCCTCTGCTCTACTCTACTCTACTCGCAACCACAGCAAAATACCTATAAACAGCAGGAACAGGTTTCCAAGGCAAGAAAAATAAGTCTCAGAATAGTAGCTTAGGTTTGTGTAACCCGTGTTTTTCATATGTAGACCAAGATATGTCACAGGAAGCGGTGTCACCAGAAGTGCGCCTTAAAATATATGACAAAAACATGCTGTCATTAAAGCTTTTTTTCTTTTTTTCTTTTTTGGCTTAATTAGTTCAGCTAACAAGACAAACGTAATCCTTCAGACCGAGTTATTCATAAAATTCTATTTGTGTACCCACTGATCTCATTTGACTGCCATTTTTCTAGCTCATAAAGTACAGATAGCGGGCTGCGAGTAAGTACGAAATGTCTGAAATCTTTGCTTTTACAAGAGCCCCACTATGAGTTGTTTACCACAGTGAGTCAACAATGCAACAAGGCGTAGTCGCCTAGCAGAAGGGTGTTTCAGCCTCTTCTCGCCTCCATTCCCTAAACCACGCTGATATTTGGCCTTAATTCCAGGTAGGAGAAGTGAGGCTGTAAGCGGGTGAGAGCCAACATGCCACTGAGTGAAAATGGGAGCTCCAACGGTGATCTGACTGCCAACTGGAGTCTTCCCATAAAACCTCATTGCAGAAAAAACAAAAAAGAACCATCATATCATGGCTCACACTGAAGTTAGTAAAGCTTCTATCGCAGCAGAGGGAAGAGTTCAGCACTTTACAATGGAGACTGTGTCTATGGCAGTTAGGGGTGTTTACATCTCAGACCCCCTCCCTGCTAACCCAGCTCCTTACGGTACAGTAGCTCACCGTTGATAAGTTGAGTGATTTCTCAGGGGCTGTGTAAAACCTGGGCCCAGCCAGAGAGACACATTTCCTCTGGCTGATGAGAGTCGGGAGGCCTCAGTGTTAGGGCGTGGGAGGTGCACTGCTCTTGGGGAAGATCAAGTGTGCTCCTGCCGACTCCAAATCACGGCCTCCCCAACTGCTTGGGAGGAACGCTTTTTCTTCATGGCCGGTGTTAAATCACCGCTGCCGCGGTGAGGTCATCTGCTAGTCTTCTTTCTTTAATTGAGCTTGCTAACACACGGCTGTAATGCGTACAGACGGGGGAGTGAGACGCCGGGTTGAGCTGCCTTCCGATCCTATTTATTTTAGCTCAGGGCTCATTTGAGGGGTTTTGGATAGGGTCGGGCCTTGGAGCAGCAGATGCCTTGGCAGTATGCTGTTACCACCGCACACTTACCAGGACTCCAAGAGTTTACCACAGATGCTTGCACAGACGTTAGGTGATGTAAACGGCAGCACGCTGAGGTTTTCAAGGGGCTGCCTCACTGTCTTTGGTCAATCAATACACATTCCTGTGCGTCCCTAATGTAGCTATAATCGCAGGCTGAATACATTTGGCCACCGGGTCGGAGGAAGACTGAGCTTGCTAAAGTGACAGAGGATGGAGTAGCGGGGAAGAGAAACAAGGTTACTTGGATGAGCACTGCCACGTCGGTTGGTGTAAAAGGACCCGTTTGGCAACCGTAGTAGAAAACTCAAAATAAAGCTATCGTTTTACATTATTCAATTAATGCCCACGTGAATGCTTCTGCTGCCGTAATTATTGAAAGCAACAAGAAAGGATTCAGCTTACATCTCCAGACAGTCCAGATTTGTATGAATTCAAAGAGGAAAAAGTCTAAAAGATTTATTTACTTTTGTTGTTTTTTTTAGAGGAAAGAGAAAGTTTCAAATCAGTTTATAGAGCTGATAAGGGGCAGACATCCCTCCTGTGTCTGTGTTGTCTGTTTATGAGATAATGACTAACGGGACTCATCAAGACTGACAGATATGCTGACAACTGCTTTTCAACTCAATTACAGTTCCACAGCAAAACTCCCCAGGTCCCCTCATGCCTATCACCCCTGTACTCCCAGAGCTGTTGAGTGAATGCGTATGAGCTCATACACACACATGCAACAACATTAGTTTACTGAACAAAAGGTGCACAGGAAGGGTGATATTCCTGAGTTCAATGCGGTGGCGCCTCCCTCCCCTCTCCACCACCTCTAGTAGTTTGCAGGCAGATTTTAACAGGTCAAGCTGGCTGGATGCCAGGGATGTGCTCTATGGATATATATCATAACAGCAAGTGGAGCTTCTGCTAACACAGATAACAGGTTGCTGCCCTTAGAGACACAATGTGCGATGGACACAGGAGGCAATAAACCCAACCATATGGTCTCTTGGGTGTGACTGGTTTCATTGCTAGAGGGAGACTGGTGACCCCACAGTCTCCCCTGATGACGACAACTGCATGGTGTGGACTCCGTGGGGAAATGACGGGAAAACAAAGCTTCTGCCTCCTGCGTCCCAGCATCCCTCCCAGATATTTGGGGGTGGTGATGAGGAGGGGGTGGGCCGGCTCAGGAAACCCCTACCCATTGTTTTGCTTCCTTCATTAGTCGTTGTGTCAACAGTTTGGATCGCTACGCGTGTGCCACTGTTTTTGTTCGGCTGCACCCCGGCTGACCCCAGTGCTGTGATGTTTTGACAGATTGTTTCAAAATCCCATCAAGGCAATTTACCCTTTGAAAGTCAAGCGGCCATTCGGACAACATAAGCTGGCCGGCACATTAAAACCAAAAGCAAATAAATCCGCTGGGCCTAAAATTAAACAAATCTGACGTAAATATGCTGCCAGAATTTTTTTCAGGAAATACTCTGAGGTGCAATAGGGTGCGGCCGTGCGTGAGGGCTTGCAGATAAGAAAAAGCTGTTAAATAAATGTGATGTGTTGCCCAAACAGCCAATTTTGGCACGGACAGTGATCTCATAAAGAGAAACGTATAACTTTATTTAGTTATTATTCTGGATAATGTGCATACACTGCAGGAACTCACCGTCATCTAGGTACATCTGGTCCAGTTCCTGGGGCTCCTGCTTGACGGTGATGGCCATCGAAGGTGGGCTGGCATCCTCAGGTAGCAAGCTTGGTGACCTCCCTCCAGCTTGGGCTGAGCCAACTGGGCTGTAGGCCTGAACGAATGGGCTCTCCGCAGGCCCAACTGGAGTGGAAGGGTGGGACGCTGGGGAAGATGAGGGGCTGCTGTTGGTATAGATAGGGTGGTAGTTATGGCGTCCTGGGCTGTTGAGGTGGTTGGGGCTACCCTGGGAGTGGAGCAACCCTAGAGAAGAGTTGTTATCTGGCGAAGATGGGTGGGCGAGATTAGGGTGGCCAGGGTTGTCCTGAATAGGGGGCGCTACCATGGGTCCCGGTGGTGCTGCTGCGTGGGTGGGGCTGTTGGGGAGGCACTTGCTGAATGCCACAGGAGACAGGTCATGAAGGGTGGGGCTTGAACTGGGGGGTGACGATGGCATGGCAGCATGGCGAGGTGGGCACGAAGGGTAGCCCCCAACCAGGCAGGCTTCAGGGTCAGCCACAGGCATGATGGGAGTGAGTCTTGGCTGGCTGTAGTAAGGAGTGGAATGCATGGAGAGCCCCACGGTACCCAGAGAATCATATTCATCGTGGGGTTCTGTCTTTATGATCGGCACTGATGGGGGAAAGTAGAAAGAAAGAAAGAAAGAAAGGAGAGGTTATAAAACGTGCAGGGAATCCACGTGGCGCAGTGAGCATATGACTGAGGCTGAGTAAAGCATCGAGCAGGCAGAACTGCGCCTGTGATACCCTTTATAATCCAAACAAACAACCACCAGTGGATCTGGGCTCAGCGTCAACTTGGCAGAGTCCTGTAACAGAGAAATCCTTACGCCTCCTCTTTTGCCACCCATCTTTACCACACCGTGAAAAAAAGCAAAAGAATAGGGAGGAAAGAAAAATGGATGAGTCATCAGTGTGGAAAGCCACAGCTGGCTCTAATAATGAATAGGACCTATTTTCTTTGGACTCTCCTCCAGCTCTGATATCCAATAAAAGTACTTTAAAGCAGTGGAGTGCTGCTGCTGTTGCTGCTGCTGCTGCTCTGGACCCCCAGGTTTCCTCCACACTCCAGAAGTAATTGTTTCTCTCAGGACCAAAAGGATAGTGGTGGTGGTGGGGTGGGGGAGGGGAGGGGAGGGGGGCGGGGGGGTGAAAAAAAGGAGATGATTTGATTTTGATTAGGCTGCCTGAGCTGCTTAAGAGGTTGCAGAGCTGTGCCTGTGGTTTCAGGAGCTTCAGACCTCAGCTAATGCAGAGAGTGCAGTGACCCCATTTGATCATCCTGCCTGCTCCCTTCTAACTTCTAATCCAGTGCAGACTGTCTGCGTTGTTTCCTGATTACTTCTGACTGACAGGTATCACATACTTCCTCTTCACTGTCAAGAAAGGTTTTCTATTAATTGAAAATTTCAATCACAATCCGAAGCCTTCATAAACAGCGGCGTGTTTATGGACCGGGTTGAGTGACGGAGAGGGATCCATATTAACAAGCTCACTGCTGAGTTATTATATAAGTACACATGCACAGGCTGTGCCAGCACAAAAGTAATAGGCCCGTGTTAAGATACCCAAATGCACAGCAAAGGCTTCTGAGTCACAATGGACATACTGTTTATTCCTAGCAATTGTTAAAATGTGTTAATGGGTGTGGTGACTGTTTGGTGCCAGCCATTAAAAGTTTTTGGCTAAATGTACTTCGTAGTGACATTTACTTGAAGCTGTCAATATGAATAAGATGTCTGTGTGTATGATTTTTGTACATAATAGAACCTTTCTCTGACAGAAAAAAAGGCAAATTGTCCCTTACTGTGTCAAAAAAAAAGACATCTAGGTATGTGAGAGTTTGGTCTGAAAAGGCACCAAACGCGTCTGTAGCCTCCGGGGTGCCGAGCTACAGAGCAGCGATAACGTGGCAGGGAACACATTTACGTCAGCCTTGTCTGCTTTCAGAGCCCAGAGACCAGGCTTGGTGTCTGGGGCAGCACGGTGAGGCGAGTCCCATGATGCACAGGCCTCCTCTCCATGGCCTGGGGAATAACAAGTGAGTCACATGCTCACACAACATCCACAGTTACTTCCCTCCAGATTGCCTTTGTCTCCTGTGCCTTTTTCTCTGGTGTGAATGGACAGAAGTGTGCCAAGGAGCCGAGGGTGTGATATCAGAGTGGAAATGTCATAAAATGAGACCATTTTCATATTTTAGCTTGGGGTCCCGATCTGCATTGCTGCCTCTAATTTGAAACACATTTAACCTTCTGCCTTATGAAATCAGTCAAAAAAACAAAAGTCCCGTTAAATATTTAAAGAACATCGCGCTTAACGGATCCTGAAAACTGATATCTTGTTTCAAATGTCTCCTTGCAAAAGTTAAATGAAAAAAATAAAATAATTACAATATATGAAAGTTGCATACGTCCAGAGTAATTTATTGCATGTACAGATGCCTTTCACCAAAGATTGCTGTCATTATTTAAGTATCTGAGCACATGTGACATATACAGCAATTGCAACCTCGCTGTCTTCTATTCTTGGATTATGACATTGACCAGCTGCCAGAAAGAGTGTTTTTACAGCTTTATCTTTTCATCCTATTAGACATTTTTACGAAATTGTGTCATAATTAGTGTATAAAGTCTGGCGTTATAGCCCAACATGTGTTTTGTAAGCTCACCGTGACCTTGACCTTTTAAAACCAAGTTCTAATCAAGTTGTCCTTGAATCCACATTTGGGCCTGGTGCAACGCCATTCCTCATTTCGCATTCAGCATAATGGGACGGCTGTTTGACATGTTTGACTTATGTCGGAAAAGGCTGTTCATTAAGAGTAAAGGAAATTCTAAGCATTGTTTTTTACATTAAGCAAAACCTCCACCTGCCTGTTCTCCAAAGTTGCAAACATTTTCTCCAAAATTCATACTCCTCCCTCCTCGATTTATAAACAGACGTGTTTCCTCCAGCTTGGTCCATCTCTATGTCTCATTTCAACTTTATATGAGAACTGAGAAAACAGATTCACCGGGCCCAGTGCAACTTCAGCTGGCTTCTATTTCCTCCCAACCTGTGGGTTATGGCCCACAGACTGTTGATGCTCCGCACATGGTTTTCTCTCCATTTCTGGCAGTTTTCCCTTCTGTCTGCTTGTATTGAACTGATCAGGAATGATCTAGGTATTTTACTGAGCACTTGTTTCCTCTGTTGGGAATAGGGACAGTGATGTGTGTCTGTATCTGTTTATTTCATTAAAAAAAGCAAGCACGGCTTATGTGAGCTTTATAAAACACTTTCTAAAGAAGAGCATCTGTACTTCTGGACGAATTCAAGAGGTATTTTAGGTTCTAACACTCTTTTCCACTGGTAAAATATGATACTATTATGCCACTGTGAAAAACATTTTAAGAAATTCTGGACACACCTCATACTATCGGCATGAATCTCCCGTGACATTTAACATGGAGCAGGTGGTAGTTCATTAACTCAAAGGTACCTCATGCACCATGTCCCACTGTGTAGGCAATCTGGACACACAGCATACCGTGGGCTTTGGTATACTGTAGGTTAGTGTAAAAACACCCAAAGCTGCAGACCTGACAGAAACAGTTCAGTCATTGTCCAGATTTTTTTTTCTTTAGAAAAACATGACTGTGCAAATATTTACAACAAAAGATCAACGTGTGGCTCATTAACTTTTCCTGTATGTGTCACAGAACATGTTTCTGGCTCTACCCTCTCCAGCTCCAACCACAGACTGATGCAGTGATGGTGGGAGAGAGTAGGCAGCCATTTGCGTTAAGAATAGAACTTGATATTACAGAGGAATCTCCAAACGGCCTGTAAAAATAAAGGGGTTCCGAGAAGTTCTTCGCCCGAGCTTTGGTCACTGCCAGCATTTTTTTAGCATTTGTTGTTTAATGTGGTTGGTGAAAACTGTTTCTTGTTTCAAGAGCAACACGTCACATCTCTACACACGCAAGAATTATTGGACGGGAGCTCGGAAAAGGGAAGCTCATTCTGGGAACCAGACGACAGTTGTTCTGCATGTACATCTCATCATCACAGACAGGCACTTAGGCTTCAACCGCAAATGCTGCTGCTATTTAAACAATAGCAGTCTTCTCGACTCATCGGCTAAATGCACCTATACCTCATAATCAGTTCATCCCAATGGAGAAACATTTTTTCCATAACTGGTATAACTCTTTTTTTCTAAAGATTCTAAAAAAAATCTTTATTTTGTTCTGTAAAGGGAAAGGTCAAGTTCTTGTATTCACTTGGACACAGGCGGGGGTTGCTTTGTGTATATCATGTATATCATAAAATATAGCTATCTGGTCTTTAAGTCTAACGTCATTAGCTATGTCTGGGCCCAAACACTGCTGCAGGTCTCCAAGTCAAACGATCACTGCAGCATTACTGAGAGTTGAAAAACTGTCTAAATTCTTTCATCTGTAATAAAATGATCAGTGTGGCTGCTCTACCAGGTGTAACAATTAAGTTTAACATCCAGGCATCCATGAAGAAGTTTAACGGAGTTAGAAGTTAGCAGGGAGTTAGCTCGCTAGCTTCCATCTAAATATAATATACCATGTTCAGACTGAGGGATTTCTGAAACAAATTAAGACGTACAGCTCTGCTATCACTTCCAACATAAATGAAGACAGAAAACTAAACAGCAGTGAGTTTTGTAGGGTTACTGAAGTTGGGCTAGCTGGTATATAATGATGTGCTACGTGATCGCTAGCAACACATCTATGTTAACATAATATAAACAGTAAAGCTGGAGGATGAACGCTAACAAACGGAGGACTTTTTTCCACTCAATAAAAGTTTAGGTGAGGGTTCCCGATGGTTAGGTGCAAATACAATCTCATGGCAGGATGCTGTAAACGGATCAAACTTCAGTCAGGAAAACAACTTAGATAATCCATCCACAATACGAGGTTAGTCATTAATATACTGCTGCATGGGCTGAGCTGTAATTACATTGTAAGGTTTAAAAAACTCAGCTTTAAATTGAAGAGTGGTAACAAAAACCGAGAGAGGCCGACAGTGATCACTGACTGTTTTTAGGGGCTTGTTGAGATTAAATAGAACAAGATACAAAGCATTAAAACATGATAAAAGCACAACAGCCTTATTAAACGCAGAGTAGTTTGAGCCCGGAAGCAGGATTCATCACGTCATCACTTAAAGACCGGATAGCCTTTTGATGTAAAACATGACTATATTTGGACTAGTAGTTTGGTTGTTGAATTATCAACTAATACTATGAAGTTTGGTTATCAAGGGTGTCTCCTGAGATACCTTCTAACTGCAAGCATATAAATAATATACTGAAATTTTACTCACCAAAACTGGAACGCAGACTTCTTAGATATGCCGTTGATGCAATTGTGTGCACAGAAAGTCATATGAGCGACACCACAATCAGGACAGAGAAGTCCAGTTTAGCCTAGCAGACAGCTAAGAGTCCAGCTAGCAGCAGCCAAATGTCAGTCACAGTTGTCCCAAATAATGAAACTTTAAGCCTTAACATAATGTGATACATAAATTTTATATAATAATAACGGATTTGATTTATATAGCGTTTTTCAAGGCACCCAAAGCGCTTTACAATACCATTCACTCTCGCATTCACACACTGGTGGAGGCAAGCTACAGTTGTAGCCACAGCTGCCCTGGGGCAGACTGACAGAAGCGAGGCTGCCATATCGCGCCATCGGCCCCTCTGGCCAACACCAGTAGGCGGGAGGGTAAAGTGTCTTGCCCAAGGACACAACGACCAGGAGCCACGTTTGCCCGTATAGTCAGAAATGAGGAATTAGACATACAGACCAAAACAGTTTTTGCACTATTTCTGCTAAAATTTAAGTCTATTGGTATTACCGACCCATCAGGTTGCGGCAGACAGCCGCCCCTCCCTGAGCCTGGTTCTGCTGGAGGTTTCTTCCTGTTAAAAGTGAGTTTTTCCTTTCCACTGTCACCAAAGTGCTTGCTCATAGGGGGCCATATGATTGCTAGGTTTCTCTCTGTATGTATTATTGTAGGGCCTATCTTACAATATAAAGCACCTTGAGGCAACTGTTGTGACTATGACTGTGTTGTGTTGTGATTTGGCGCTGTATAACTATATTGAATTGAACTGAACTGAATTATTACCTTCCTTAGCAGCCAGCCTAAAGGAACTGCAGTATTTGGCACTTCCTCTAACAGTTTCCTGCTTTGTATACACAATTTACCTCTTCCTCACTTACATAGAGCATGTCCATTTTT
This sequence comes from Copadichromis virginalis, assembly GCF_057382275.1. Taxonomy (NCBI): domain Eukaryota; kingdom Metazoa; phylum Chordata; class Actinopteri; order Cichliformes; family Cichlidae; genus Copadichromis; species Copadichromis virginalis. Next base: position 16,990,261 of record NC_140628.1, on the reverse strand, counting down.
TTGCACTATATTAGCATGGCAATGTCTCAAAATTCCACAGCATCCATCTATTGCTATCTTTCCACTGCATCTGACGGGCCTAATATAAACTTCTTAATTAACAACAGAGGCAGTGAACATACAGATCTGCTGAAATAATGATGCCTGTTAATATGTCTGGTGTACTTGCGGGGCAAAATATAGCAAACAGTTTGTTTGTTTTATTATCCCCCCCCTCCAGATGTGTTTTGTTCTTCAAATGCAGGTATCAATGTTTAGCCGCAGTATTGCCAACCACATATGATTTAGTGTCAAAGAATAACAAGATGGTCACATGACCTGAATGGAAAATAAAGGTGGTTTTCACTAGCATCTGGGTCCCAGAGAGTGTTTGCTTCATCCTTCCGCTGTTTTAAACAAGTTGGGCTATTTTAAGGTTTTGGTTTGCTTTTTATAGATGAACAGACAGCAGAGTGTGAAAGAAATGTTCTTTCTAAACAACGTCAGAGACCACAACTGTGCTTGAAGTGGGACACAGGGCCGGAAGAGTCTTTTCATACGAGCGAGCAAAAAAAGAAGAAGTAAAAAAAGTGTCGACAGCAATGTGTGTCTATGCGTGTGTGTGGGTGTTCTCCTCCGCAGCCCACCCCGAGTACATGGCCGCAGTGTTGGTTGTTTCACTCACTGTTGACACACACACACTGAAACCCTCAAAAGCAAACAGCTTCACTAGGGTTTCCTCATTCTCTGCTGCAGTATTGAAACTGTGAAACTATTGCAGTCATCATCACTGTGCACAGTCTGTGATAATTAGAACAATTTTAACATTGTGGTCAAAAAATAAAACCAAAGTTTTTACCAGGTAGATCACAACTATGGAACTCAAGCTCTGTGTTCTGCTTCACCTGCTATCTCCCAACAGAGTCTCTGTTTTTCATATGATCAGCTGTACTTTTTTAATGCGTATGCTGTATCTGAAAATAGAACTCAAAACCCTTGTCGTGGTCGCTTTGGCTGTAACACTTGTAAGTTAATTAAACTTCTTTGACAAGACATGGGCCCCGCTTGTGTGGTCCACGCTGTACTTGTGGTTTATTTGGCAGCAAAGGAAAGAACACAACAAGCCATCTTTTAATTAGAGCTGCGTGCACGCTCAGAGAACTGACTTTGAGATGCGCCGTGGATGTTGAAAAGCCTTTGCATCTCCTTTTCTCTCTGTCTCTTTCTATATGAAACGGATGAGCAGCTATATATGGCCACAGTTTGTCTTGTCCCACACTTGTCCGGTTACCCACAATGCACTTGTTCATCATATTATCAGGCATCTCCAAATAGGGCTGTGCTCTATTTGTTCTCAGAGCCTCATCCAAAATCCTGATCACTTATCTCCCGAGGCCATAAATGCATCTGCTGATAATCTAAATGTCACATCTTATTAACAGCTCTGGTCTTTAAACACATTGCTTGCCTGCTATCCCAGAAGCATTAGACCCATTAGGCTCTGATCAATGAAAACAAGATACCACTGTTATGATCTAATGGATTTCGCTGGTTATCACAAGGGGAATGCGTGCCTTGTAAAGGCACGGTTACTGGTTAGAATTCCAAAACCGACTCGAGCAAATGAGCTGCAGCATTTGCTAAGTCTGCCTTCAGCAACTACTGTTTAAAGAGGCAGAAGAGTTCTCCGGTGTCTTGAAAAGCTCTTAACTGCGTCGGTGCCGCTTCTCAGCAGACCAACAAGCAAAGGACTTACTATGGCACCATATTTGGAAAGCTGCGGCTTGACAGAGCAAACCGGCGCAATAAAATAATGCTATTCTCGTGGGATGCTTGAAAGCGATACTGAAGATGATATTTCACCTGTGCCTACTGTGAAGAGCAAATAGCTCGCAATGTAATTTCGAGGCTGAACTTTTTAACTCTTAACAATACATTCTTCAAATTCCAACGTGAAAGCCATCTATAAACACTGAGGCTTGTGATAAACACACACACACACACACACACACAGACAGAGGTATTTCTGGGTTTTCAGGTTGCTACATGAATGATATGGCAAAGCAATGGCTGGCTGTGTGTGTGTGTGTGTGCGTGGATGTTTTTTTGTCAATTCATAAGTGTGCTGGAAGAGAATGTGTGGGGCCGGGTGTGAAAGTCAGGTCGCTGGGAGATTGACTCCTCTACATCAACAGTGCTCGGAGGCTCTGTCACTCAGTAGGTGCACCTCATGGCTGGGGAACGTGCTGTCACTGCAGAATAAACACACTTCACACCTCCTGCACTCGCTCAGAGGCTTCAGCCAAGTGCTGCCACTTACAACGTCAAAAACATTCACAAAAAAAAAGGGGGGCTACAAATTTCACGTAGCACTTTAACGGCTGAGGTAAAATAGGACGAATGGCTGTCAAGATGTGAAAAGGCACACAGTTGCAATAAAGAACGCAAAGCGTGCAGCTTGTGCAAAGCATAGGCGTGTTGCAGTGTCACTGGTAATAGAAAGGGTGGGTGGATGATTATTACCATTTGGAGGAAGGTAGGTAAAGCGCTGGGACTGGCTCCTCTTCCTCTTGCCGTTGCAGACGTAGAAGTTAACCTGCACCGAGCTGGATATTCTCTGGTTTCTATATGGCGGGATCTCCACAACAAGAGCGTTCTAAAACAGAAATATGATATGATAATAAAAACTCAGGTGTGAGACGTCATTTTGATTTTCACACTTCCTCTTAAATAACCAACTTCTTTTTAGTACTTTGTGCTTTGTAGTTTAAACTTTTTATTTCTTGCTTTGTCTCAAATTTAGGCTGAGGCGTTTTTGCATCTTTGGAAAGCTTGGGATCACCATGATATTTTCAAAGGAAGTTCTGCAAATTCAAAAGACTGGAAAGACTACACAGCATGGGTTTATAATGACTGTACACCTGTGGGAATTAAGAGGTTAATCAACAGCTATGTTTGTTTTGCAGTTGGCCAGTATTCAGGATACTGTTTCCAAGAGGCTGGACTGGGAGCAGGTCTAAATGAGCACGTCTGGACTGTGTAGATGCAGCACGAGAGCTCAAGAGGTTGGTCCAGTGCCTGTGTTTGTCTCTGAGGAAAACCCAGGAGCTTTAGCATCGTCCCTGTACTGCACGAGAGGAGGGAGGCAGCCAGCTTATTTGTTTGTACAGCTGTGCCTTTGCTGGCTTGCCTGCTCGCCTCCTCTGCATCGATACACCACAGCAAGTCTGTATGGATATGAACTTGCAAATATATTGAGAACATTGCAAAAAAAATGATCCCGGGGCAGCTGTGACTCTCCTCTAGATCTAAACAGGCTCAGAGTGAGGCATTTTTCGACAGAGAGCAGGTTTCTGTTGGTCATTGCCACACTTGAAGGAAGGTGGGAGGGACGGGTTGGTGGGGGGAAGTCAGAGGTGAGCTCAGCACCAGTCTACCCTCCAGATAATGACAAAGAAAAACATGCAGGTGGCAGACTTTAGGGTGTTAAGTGCGTGCGCGCCGCTTTCCCTCGCTTCCCAACCCCGTGAAAGTTAGCACACTCTCGATGGCAATAAAAACACAGTCGAGCAGGCAGTCAGACTGGAGCACTTTAGAGTAGTCTAGTCGCAGCTGGCATAAGAAGAGGGCCTGTTCTCGCTCGCTGTCTCTAAGTAATTGTTTATTAGATTTACAAACACACTGTAAGATTTGTGTTTTATCAATGCTGACTGCTAATTTTCCAGCATCCGGGACTCTAGCCATCACGCATCAGCCGGCCCTGCGGAGCAATTAGACACCACACTCCATATTTGTCCTACTGATGCAACCGAGTCATTTACCCAAGCGAAACAGCAGCGGCAAGCCAACGACAAACATCCCGACTTGCAGACTTTAGTTGGGGATAGTTAACTATGTGCGAGTGTAAATCACCTCAGTTAGTTTACAGTGGGTTGACACAGTTGATGAAAAGAATCGTCATTTCAAAACATACTGTCATCCTGCACAAGCAAACAGGTTCTGTTCTTGACTCTGTCCACAGTAAAAAGCAGGCCTAATGAACCTTGATGAAATCTTAATTAAGTCCAGAGCTCAGGCAGCTCCCTGTGACACATAGAAAAACATTTGCCTCATTCCCTCTGTTGACGATTCCCTTTTCGCTTGCTTCTACATTAACAGTCCGACTGAGCGTCAGTTAAACGAGTACACTGGTTTATTTTCTCATTACCACCCTCATGAAAGGCAGCAGGTAGGGTGCGATTTGCACTTGGCTGCACGGTCTCAACGTAGATGAAGTGTTTGAGCCCAATTCAGCAAACCTCACTGTGAACTAAACGTCTGGCTATGCTAGGAGGATTGTGTGTGTGTGTGTGTGTGTGTGTGTGTGTGTGTGTGTGTGTGTGTGTGTGTGTGTGTGCGTGTGTGTGTGTGTAACCCATACATGTGTATCTTCATGGATTAGATGCAAAAACAACATGACAGCCTGCGTCTAATTACTTCCAAGAGGATAAGGAGATTTTGTGAAAATTCCATTCAGGATTGCATCGGCTAAACATCATTGTCTATGTTGCAATTTGTAATAACTTAGCAAAGGTTACATCATTACAGGGGACAGATGAGGAAAAGACAGAGAGAGGAAAAGGAGAAAAAGTCTCACGGGAAGGTGGGACTGGAGACGGCACGAGCATTTCAAATAAATCATGCTGGTAAGGTGCACTCACTGATTTGATGGAGTCCTTGTCAACTTTGGCTTCCGTCTCCCAAAGATGATGCCCATCTGTTTTGCAAAAAGACAAATGCATTATTTAGCGGAGGCCCTTACAAACTGCATCAACATATAGATGAGATGGACCTCATTTGGAGTGTGGCTACAGACTTTTGGATTTGGGGAAAAAAAACATCACGGTTTCGACAGAAATTGAATAAAGAAATTCTGTTCTCTCAAGTTCTTGTTGATATGTGCTGTTTTGGATCTTTTTATTTCATCAGTTTCATTTTCACACTGCCAAAGTCATCTCATTCAAACGTTTTTGTCACTATTCTTTCCTATAATAGACCTGCTCCTGTTCTCTCTAGTGTTTTTTCACTCCCCCTTTCAGGCTGTCTGTCACGCACCCTCCTCTTTGACATCTCTAAAATTAGAAACATCCTGTGTCACAGTGATGCTGAAAAGCTAGTTTATGCATGCATCACTTCTAGGCTGGACTATTCTAATTCATTATTATCAGGCTGTCCTAAAAGCTCCCAGAATAGCCTTCAGTTGATCCAGAACTCTGACTGGGACTAAAAAAGAGTTCTGGATCACATATTTCTCCCATGTTGGCTCCCCGTTAAGCCCAGAATTGAATTTAAAATTCAATGACATGCAAGGTCTTGAATAATAAGGGAACATAAACAGAGCACTTGATTGTTGTGTTGGGGTTTCTTTCTAATACTGTAGAGTCTTTACGGTATAATAAAAAGCATCGTGAGACAATTGAAACTCGACCTGATCCAGGTTGTTCAGGACATCAACTCCAAAATCTCCATCGATCACCTGCTTATTCTACTCTAGCTACACCAGTTTCAATGCACTTTGACTCTATTAAGTTGCTTCTAGTCGAATTTTTCAGATTTTATTATTTAATTATGAACTAAATATGTCCCTCTTCTTTCAGATGAGCTCCTTAGTGAATTGACAATTTATTAACTTTCATTTCTTAAAAACAATTTCAACAATTTTTGCAGCTCCAATGTAAGAATGTGTTGCTTATCTAAGTCTGAAGTGAAGACTTTAAGGTTTTGGACCAAAGCACAAAAAAAGGGGAAGCCGCTTTGGTATAGCCACGAGCCGGGTTGTGTTTGTTCTCTAACGTTCGACAAGGAATGCATCCTCTCTTTTCTTCATCTGTCTCTGTAAAGTTCTGCACTATTTCTGTCCCTTGATTAGATTTTTTTTCTTTTTCTATTTTGCTCCCCCTACTTCTTTTCCTCTCTTCCCTGCCCTTCTTCTCTTCTTGTTGTGGTGAGGTTTCCCCTCGCTGCCTCGCAATAAAAGGCCTGTGTGCCGCTGCAGCTGTTGGGAGCCTGCAGAAGCTCAGTTCACATTCTTTGCGTCCTCTTTGTGATTTCACGCCGCACCTTTGTGAACAGACGCTCTGGGCTCTGTTACGGCAATCAACACCAACCACACTGCAATTTTTCGCCTTCTTTTTTCAGCAGAAACCATGAGTCATTACTGCTGTCATGAATGACAGTGACACAGAACAGCTTTTGTTTCAGTGGCACACCAGGTGACTCAACTGTATGGATGGGTAGTGTGGCAGTGCTACTATATGTTAACAGGCGCAAGTAGGAGTTTGCAGATTAAACAGAGAACTAGAGTTGCAGCGTCAGGCGCAGGAAGCTATCAGATAAGATAATCAGAGACAGTTTCCACATAAACGACAGCAAAAGCCCAGCAGCTCTGGAAGATGTAAAACCCTTGTTTTTTCCCCCAAAGCATTATGTTTTTCACATCATGCACAGAGCGAGAGAATAAAGGATTCCAGTCACGGCTGGCTTATTATTGGTGAGATGTGGTAGTGGGGGCGGGTGGTCAGCTTTATTATTCAGAGAGTGAACATCAGTAGATATATCTTTCCAAAATGGCCATATTAAAACATGGGGGGAAGAGAAAAACAGACGGTGGAGAGATCAGATAAGGGTTTTTTTGTATTTGAAATGGGTGGAAATAAAAGTTGCATATGGAGAAATGTACCTCACTGCAATGGAGATGAAGTGCATGACTTGGGGAATAGCAGTAGCCAGGGGGCACAGTGTGTGATCCTGTGCATGTGGCAGATGATTGAGGTACATGAAAGAATGAGGCAAAGGTAATGCAGTGTAGTTGTTCAGAGTATGGAAGGGCGATTAGAGCAAGCACAGGCTCAGGGAAGGTCAGAGAAAAGGGGAGAGACAGAGGCAGACAGAGATGAGCGTTCCTCATGTTACGTCTAGGGGAACCAAGAGGGAATCTCACCCGCCTCCGCTCTGGGAGACACTCCAAGAGGGAAACCTTAGACTCCGACGTCAACCCCAGCCTCCACTAGTAAACATGTTTTTCAAACTTTTCTCTCTGCCTCCCTCTTGATCTTTTTTTTGTCTCACCTTTGGTAGCTCTAAATCAGTTTGTTCTGTCAAACTTTTTTCAAATCACACTGCATCGTATGAAGCAAAGCTAAGAGTTTGATGGAATTGGGATGGGGCCACCTGTGGCATGCTGTTTGGGTGATAACCACAGGACTTTCCATTCTCTCCATCTTCCCTGCAACATCTGCAAAACGCTTCTGTTCCTGACAACACCTCCTCTTTCAAGCAAAGTCCACCCACGCGTAATGCACGCACACCGATGCACACATATGCACACATGCAACCACAGCATCCTTTACCTTTGTTCTGGCCTTCAACTTGAATTATAACAGGGGAAGCACAAAAACAATAAGTGGCATATAAGAGCTGTGTCTGGAGAGCTCTAGGTACGGCATAATCTTGCCTTGGTCAAACAAAGAAGTGAATGAACACATGCATGCACATGGACAAATGGAAGCACGCTTATTTTTAGACTTTGTGCTCAAATGTTAACCAGGCAGCTTTTCTATATATGACTCACTCTTGCAAATCTGGTCCACAAAGACTAGCACTGCACAACCAGGACAACATGTTCATTCATCAGGCAGCTAAGACAGCACGTAGGGCGAGGCCTCTTCGAGTCATTTCTTCTTCAGTTCCTGACAACAAACAATATCGTGTACCTGCCTGGTGACAACCTGGCAACAGAGCTGCTGTTGTAAAAAACCTCATAAAGTCCAAACCTTTCATTTGTGTTATTTCTAGTTTTATATACTATAGTCCTTCTTTTGTTACTACCTACCAAGTTAAGAACCCTAGATAGCTGAGTAACAGTGTATCTGACCTCCCAATGAACTCACAGGTTTTAGCATTTGAGCGTTTTCTTTTTTCCTTTTTTAAATTTAACTTTTTTTTTTTACAGTGACAGCCAAAGGTGATTTTTTTTTCCTTCCAAAAAGCATTGTGTAGTGCAAAACAGCTTCCACTGACCAAGTTCACTTCAGGATTTTTGAGAATGGAAACTATGAATCACGCGCTTAAATGCGGAGGTTGTCTTGTGAAACAACCCAGACATATTCTGCAGCTACGTCTCTTTTCCAGAGAAGATTATTTTAGAGTATTTATATCTCTTTCCTGTTTACCTATGTCAAGTTTATTTTCCATTTTATTGTGTCTCCATTGCCACCTTGAATGAAAATGCTTCAGTAATTTTATGCACATTTTTCACGGCATTCGCCTTGTTGCCCAATGAGGCGCAAAGCCAAAAAAGCCCAAAAGGGATTCCACCATGACTGATCCCAGCTGCGTTTCCCGTCTGGAGCGACTGGATTCTGCCAATCTAAGACCTGGTGAAATTGGAGAAATGTGGGTCTGCTTCAGATCGAGGGGCTTCCGTATAAATTACGACTTGACAGTAGATTTATGATGGGTTTATAGCCAGGAAGTGAGTTATTCTCGGTGTATAACAGGGAAAGCGTGAGCCGACGTGACCTGGGGTTGTAGCCTGAGGAGGATGGCGGTCAGCGGAGTGAAATTTTATGCTTCTTTTTAAGAGTCCAGCTGTGTGGCGCTGAGTTTGAAAATGATCTGAAGACTCAGAATGACGGTGGGAGGATCATCTGCACTTGTACATTTGGATAGTATTTGTAGAGTGGATAGCATTAGAAAGACATCAAAGCTTGCTGCTCTTAATGGTGTGTTGCATGTTATTTCACAGCCTAGCGAGAGTCACAGCGAGAACCGCACTTAGAAACTGAGCGAATGGTGAAAAAGAATGCAGGTAGATGATCATTTGATATATCAGAGCAGGGTCGCTCCAACAGCTTGCAGCCAAATCGGTCATAAAGACCCATGTAGTGAGCCACATTTCATTAAGGTATATCACTATTCTAATCAACTGGAGGGATATTAAGATGTTTCCCTAACAAAAATGCCCATCTTTCCACAGTTCGAGAGACTCTTCTGGCAATTACATGTTCAAACATGTCTAAAGAGAAGTGTAGAGGCCACAGGACAATGTAAACATTTTTCTGCTAACACACAATGTATAGATGTTCTCAAAGCCACTGCACAAATATAGCTTTAAACTGCGGATAAGAAACTTCCATTTCACACATTCCTCATGATGCTCTTCTAGCAAGGTGCTTGAGAGCTTAAACCAGCGGTCCCCAACCCCCGGGCCTCGGACCGGTACCGGTCGGTGAGTCGTTTGGTACCGGGCCGCGAAAGTTGAGGCTCAGGTGTGAAATGTATGGTTTTCAGGGTTTTTATCGGTTTTCAGTGTTATTTTGTTATCGTTTTTATCGTTAACTCGGTTTTCCTGGGTCTTTTCACGTGTGTTATGAATAAATCTTCTTTTTTTCGGTACCGGTACTAGTTTTATTTTGTTGCATTTATCTGTGACACCTTAAAGGCCGGTCCGTGAAAATATTGTCAGGCATAAACCGGTCCGTGGCGCAAAAAAGGTTGGAGACCGCTGGCTTAAACCATTCTAGCAGTGATAAATAATTACTGATTTTGAAATTGAGGGCAGTATACCATCCTAATGAGACAGTAAGATCCCAAATCTCATGCCTGAAGCAGGGGTGGAGGTTGGTCTTATCGTGTCAAAGTGCCAGAACTATGAGCCAGTATGAGCCATGAAGGTTATTCTAGCCTGAAGCCAAAGGACAGTCTAGACATACTGCTACAAGTACAATACATCGACCAGTTTGTCTGGTGTTTAAACTTGCCCAGGGTGGAAGAGTTCAGCCAAGTATAAACAGTGCATGAATGAACTCTTAGCAGTTCAGGTCATAGCCTTCTTCAAACTATGAAGGTATGAATATCCAAACATTTCAGTCCGATGCTGAGGAGCTTTTACACATGAGGAATATTAGCTCGAGCTTACTGTAGTAGATCATGTTGTTCTAAAGTTACAGATTATGCTAGAGCTAAGGAAGCCTCTCTCCAGCCTGAGGCAGAGGTAGAGAGGACCAGACTTCTCCCTGCTGCAGACCAAGCTGCATGGTGCTGCTGAGCTCCAGGCAACGCTCCAGTCCTACCAGATGTAAAAACTATCCGGCTCACCAGGGAATTCCCTTACCTCCCCTCTGAGTCAGAGTGTAGGCTTTCCCCAGCTTGCTCTCTCTCCCTCTCTCTCTCTGTTTGTCTGTCTGTGCCTCTATTTTCCCTGCCTTTAGCACTCATTCCATCCATGGAAAGCAGGGCAAGCCAGAACACACATTGCAATAGGTGCGCCAGGTATGTCTTCCTAATCCAATGCCAAAAGAGCGGTTTGGGTATACCAAAAACACAGACACAAAACGCAATACTAATAACAGAAAACTGAAGCAAAGTCAACAATGCAAAAAAGATGGAAAGTTTCACAAATGCCCATATTGTGGTTCTGGGAAAGGCACTACTCTGTGCTGAGCAGAGAGCAAAAATGACATAGATTGTTATTATTATTACTATCAACAAAATTACTCTTGAAAGGAGTTTTTAAACTGCAACAGAAGACGAGCACCTATGTTCCTACAGTCTGAATATCTTGCACTATCTGATGGAGCAAAACCATACATACAAACCTTTCGCTGGGGGCGTGTGGAAAGTGATCTGTGGTCTTCGAGTCCACTTTGGACCATAACATCTGATCATTTCTATGCGCCAATATCTCAAGAGTTCTACGGAAGCCCCGCCCATTTCCGCACCTCCTATTCCTCTCCCCCCTCTCTACTGTCTAAGGGGTCTTGTCTTTTCCGATTCACCTCTTCTACAGGGAATCCTTTGTGGATGACTCACTGCAAACACTTCCTACCGAACAACGCAAACAGGCCCGCAGGCTAGCAGCCGCAGCGGGTACACAACAGCAAACACACACACACATACTGTACACACGTGAATGCACCGGTTTGCATCAGTTATCCTGTGGGTGATGAAGTGGAGCAGTGGGGATGGACATGGCATCTAAAAAGTAGAAGTAATTATTTTTCAAGGTGCATTAAGGTTTCCCGCAGTGGCAACAGCTATGAGCTCTGCTCATTTGATACTGCGGATGTCTCACGGGGGGACAGACAGACAATCAAAACAACAGAGAAGGAGAGGAAGGTTAAAGTCGACAAACAGAGCGGCGCTATGTTTTAAGAGTACATGTGGGTCTGATTTATTTATTTATGCTGTTGTACGAAACAATCATTTGCTCTTAGATGTATTACTGTGTATTCACGGCATAATATTTTGCTCCTTGTACAGAAGATAATGCCAGTGGCCACATGTGCCAATGATTTTCTAAAGACTACTGGATGTCTGTGTGTCACTGGTGTCCTCATTTAACCACAAACTGCAAACAGCAAATCTCTCAAATGTTGATGGCATCCCCTAACAGAGCTCTGTAATTAATTGATATGTCTTTGTTGCGTTGGTGTTTTAGACAATTCAAAAACATCTGCGTGTATGCCAAAAACAGCTACAGCCTGCACAAACCCCCCCCCACAACAAATGGAAACAGTTAGAGAAGTAGATGTATTTATGATTTATAGCTCATTTGTGCTAATAGGCTTTTGTGCTTTGTGTGATCTGCCCCCTCACTCCACTTGGAGGATTTTGACTGTATACAGTTATTCACACAAGTTGGATTAGTACTCCTAAAGCAGCCTGTTGCTCCTTAGGATTTGTGGAATTTTCTTGAAGGTGTTTATTGGAGTCAATTTTGGAGAGTGAGCAGCCGTCCTGACCTCTGATGGCAGCAACAGTAATGGCTGTCACCACTGAGGCAAAATCAGTGATTGGTGTTGTGCCACACAAAGGCCTTGGCTGTACGTACGCATGACTGTGTAATTATTGCGGCGCGATGCTCTGTATTTCATGGATGCATTTAGTCATGAACTTTTCCAGAGGAAAATAAAACCAAAGTTATAGAATAATTCTGTAATACAATTATATTTTTATTGGTTTCTTTTTTCCTCATCCCAGTTTGGCCCTTCTAAATCAACAATCGGAGAAATCCTGAAGTCTAAAACTTCACGAAACAGCAGGATTCTCTGATTAAAATGCCAAAGGACAATCTTTTGCAGTATATTTAAGACATAAGTATTTTTCCGTGCTCATAGTTGCTCGTCCATAGTTGCCATTAGTGAGTGATGTGCGTGTTCCTGCTTGCGCACGTGTGTTTAGGGTGTGTAGGTCTTTCTGTAATGGGCTTTTTGACTTAGGAGACCCTGGAAATGGTGGGTCATTAAAGTTCACATAAAAGCAGACTAAGTAGTAGACAGACAACCTCCCTTTCGATCTCCCTCTCTCTCTCTTTCTCCCTTCTGGACACCACAGAGACGGAAAACAAACCACCGAGATGTCAATGGCAGCCACGAGCCCGGAGATCCCGCTAGCGTAGAGCTCCGCAGCTCCTAATGTCTTTAGCGGGTATCGGGGATAGAGGTGAGAAAAAATGAGGGATGAGGGAGAACAGAGGAAAAGAAGGAAACGGAATATCAAGGTAAAGAGAGTGGGGAAAGAACGGAAATACTACCAAGAAGGCAAAAGGTGTGCATGTATGGGCTTTCCTCTTCAAGGGATCCCCCACACCCCTCCATGACTAAATAAAACCAGGAGAAGGGATACCCCAAATTACCAAGTTCATCCACCTCTCCTTAACCCATTGCTGCTTCCTCCTTAAGCCCTTAGGTCCTTAAGAGTAGACCATTCAAACAAGCTAGGGGCAAGTAGGGAGAGATCCATGCAGTGAAGAGTAACAAAATCTTTCTTCCTTCCAATTTTGAGACTGAATTTTATTTTTATAACCTTTTTGAGGAAAATAAGTAAATAAAGGATTCACTTTTTATTTCTGCGTTCACTGACCACTTGCTAACTTTTACGGCAGAAGTGTGAAGTGTTTTGGAAAGTGTGGATTAACTGTGATAATCTTCAGCAATTTTGAAATTCATGGTTAATGAACTGGAAGACACAATTATCTCATTCTCACAACTTTGTTTATGTTGCTCCCTTGTCTTAGTTTGTGTGTTGCTCAGCAGCAGCAGCGGCAGCAGTCACGTCGTGCTTCAGCTGACTTCAGAGCTACTACTGCGCTTGACCTTTGTTTTGATTTATTGGGTGCAATCAAGGAAATGATCACAATCATTATTCAAACTGAAAACCTGATCACTAGTGTTTCTACTTTCACAACCCACCCACACAGGGGAGAAACATATGGCCAAAAAGTTTAGACCAAAAAAAAAGAAAAAGAAAAAGAAAGAAATGGTTTCCGACAGCCGGCCAGGGTGAGCGTCTGGCAGAACAGGGCGGAAGAAAGAGTGACGGAAAGCAAGCGAGCGAAAGGGTTAACTGTCGAAAGCAGGGGGAGTCAGGGAGGTACGGATAGCGAGGGAAAGAGGGAAAGTGAGAGAAAGAGACGTTGCACATGCCCTGGTTGTGATTCATTCCTTAACTTGTGGCGAGCGCCGCTGAACAGGCAATGGAAACTTCAGCAAATGTAAATACGCTTTGGTTAAAAATATAGTGGCCTAATGCACACCACATGTGGCTCGCTGGCAAGTCTTGCTCTATTTTGACGGGAGAAGAGACTAAGAAAATGCAACTGATGAGAGTGGGGGAGAAAGAAAAGAAAGGGGTATTAAAAAGGGAAATTGAAATGCGGTAAACATGGCCCGGTGACTGCAGCTTACCCTGGGCCTTCTCCACGAATACCACCTTGGACTCGGGCAGGAAGTTGAGTCCGTTTAGAAGTATCATTTTGCCTCCCGTGGCAGGGCAACTGTCCATACTTTGCTTCTCGACCAAGGGAAGCTCTTGAGCCGAACGCTGGGCTGTTGAAAGAGACACACAAACACAGGTTTCAAAATGGTGCGCAAGATTACACTAATACACCGCCTGATCCCCAACTACCCCGGGAAGCACAAGCCCAGCTCACAGCCAGTAAAACAGCAGTTCTTGGTTAGGGAAACAGGCTTATCAACTTTATTATGATGATTTCATGACCCCCTAGCTAAGAGGTTTGCAGCCAACAGCTGCTCTTTAAATGACATTGAAAAAAAGGCGCACAAATGATCAAAACAATATTTTCATGGTTGTTATGGCCAACCACCTGCCTCTGCTTTGCATGAAGTGATGCCAGCAAGTCACCTCTGACCTGTAGAATTCGGTCACCACATTCACAGCCGTATAGATATACAGTATCACCTTGCATCTGTGGATCTTATTTATAAATCTGTGCTTTAAATAACTTTAAACTTCACATTTAAATATGATACACCAACTCAGATTAACCTCCACTTTGGACCATAAACTATAACGCAAGCTCTGTCTCACAATCTGAGTCTAACTGGCTTCCTTGGGCGCAAATAACATCACACCCCTCATACACAAATGAATGACAAAGAGAACAGAGGTTTCTTTCAATGTGCTCACTCAACCGTGCCAAAAAGTGGGGCTGGCAAACGACCTTTGTGAAACCTGCGCTAATGGGGTAGTGTTACCAAAATAACTTGTGCATTCAGTCGTAAAATGTGAATTTAAGATAGATAGCACGTGTGTTTGGCATCGTGCACAATGCATCTATTGCTTTGGCAAAGACCTTTGATCAAATAAAGCTTATTGGGTGCAGATGCACTGAATTTGCTCCAGTAGGCAATAAAATAGTAGCTCACTTTATTGGACTACAACAATAGATGCCACCTGAGTGCAAAGCCAACAGAAAAGACATGCCAGGTTTTGTGTTTATTTCTGTGCGTGTGTTTGTCTGTGTGTGTGTAAGACTTACAGCATTCAATGGGGTTCGAAGTGGCCTGTAGGGACACGGTCCTGCCATTGGGTTGGTTGATGTGCACGCGAAACACAAGCCTCACACGTGTGTTTTTACGTCCGATGTCCGTTTCCCCTTTGCGAAGCTCAATGTCTGAATTACGCAGCTTCAGGATTCCCGCACAATCAATTCTAGAACGGAGAAAAGCACACGCACAATTGAAGACTATATCCCCGAGACAACATTACACAGGCAAAGGTGACGGAAAGGTGAAGTTCACTGTTTACTTTTTCCAAGCCAGAACAATTTCTATTACAACATTTCAAGAAAATACCAATTTCTTTCTCTTCTGTTCCACACCCTGAGTCACAGAGGGTAGCTTTCAACGGGATGCAAAAGCATGGAAAAGTGCGACCAAGGGTTGAAACAGGAGCCTATCTGATTTACTCTTGGCTGTGAAATCGAAAATAGCTGCTACGCATCGGGACCAGCAGTGAAGTCCCCACTGGTGTTACAGATCATGCACTGGAAGTTTATCGGAGCATGACCGTGTCATTATTAATCCAGCATGTCATCAAAGGAAAAGTTGGACATTAATGAGTTTGCATCACGGTTTTAAATGGCCAGAGTGGTCCAAGTATTCAGAGAAATCTGGACTGAGCGCACCATGGCTTACCAGTATCACACACGTTCTGTAGGAGTACACCGAGCCTGCCTTGTCCGTTCACACCATTCACTTCATGAGTTTTGGGTTTAAAACCGCTGTTAATCATTGCCACATGTGCTAATAGCCCCCTTTTTAAGCTGTCTCTCTTTATTTATTTCATTTCACAATTTGGGAGGTAAAGGTGTAGAGTTTCT
Source organism: Copadichromis virginalis (assembly GCF_057382275.1). Lineage (NCBI taxonomy): Eukaryota > Metazoa > Chordata > Actinopteri > Cichliformes > Cichlidae > Copadichromis > Copadichromis virginalis. The sequence continues at coordinate 16,974,618 of NC_140628.1, read as the reverse complement.
TTCCCTTTTCTTGGTGGAAAAAGGGCATTCATTCGCAGGCATGGCCTTTCATAAATTTACATAAAACTAGTGTGGCTGGTAAAAAGTGAGAGAATACAGATGGGATATGGTTTGGCATTTAAATGATTTTACATGGTAGCTTTTTGGGAGCGATTCCTGGAACATGGTAAATGTCAGGTTTTATACCAATCCATTTTTCCCTTGACTTTGGTTTGTACAATTCAAAGAAAAGAAAAATAACAGATACAGTCATGCTGACTACCCGCTCCTTATCAGCACTGAAAAACGAGCAACATAAAGGATTGGTGTTTTGGTGTTCTAACTATCTTGCACTTTAACATAACATATGATGACAATTTGGCACTATCAGAAACTTAGGATGCCGTATGTCTGCTAACCAACCTATGGAAATCTAGATGAAATGATTGACTGACACTGAGGAAAAAGAAGATAACGAACCCAAACATATTAGACAGAGTTAAAATATGTTAAACCAAATCTTTTGGATTTTAAACAAACCCTTGTGGCAGTAGAAACCTTGTTTCTATGAAAAATCCTGCAGTGGTTGCAGATAGCATGGTAGGAAAGAGCGGAGGGACTGCAGGTATTAGTCATAGCCTACAATTCCACAGGGATTATCAACATACAAACTTGATGTTTTGCCCAAATTTACTAGATCCACATCTGCAACTAGGTCAAGATGTAGTGACAGCAAAAAATAAATAAAAAAGCTGTAGCATACGACCTAAATCAGTTTCAAGCTCATCAAACTATTCAGTGAGCCCTTATCTACCAGCGACTGGGATGTTAAACGCACCATTTTCATCAGGAGAAAAACACTGCATTATAGAATTAAAGGCGATCACTCAAATGAACCATTCCCTTTTAGCAGACAAGATGACCAAATGACAGCATATGAAAACCACCACAGATCCACTCAGCATACGAGTCAAGGTTTCACAGCTTTCTACTAATATGCCACCAGTCTGTGGTTTTAAACAAGAGCAAGATGATGGGCATAATAAAGTTACTCTAGTCATAACCGTCATCCTCTTATGAATGCTTTCTCGCTTATTAGGTTATAGTAGTTAGAATCTGCAGAGGTGGTTGGTGTGCTTGAAGATAAAACATCTTAGAAGCGGAAAGGGAAAAAAAAACAGATTGAAGCTTTCTGAAAGTTTGACTGCAGTTCTTGAGTGTCTGCATCCCACACAAATGATAGCTGGCGTGTGCACAGCGAGATGGATTCTGCATTATCAAGGCAACTTTTTAACAGCTTGGTGGAGAGAGAAAGTTAAAGACTTTTCTCCATCTTTCACTGTTTAGATAGTCAGGAAGAAATACAAAACGTTAACTCCTCTTCTTGTGCGCTGACGATAAAAAGAGAGAAAAAAAAAACTTCCTCTTGAATGTTTGGTTTGGTATAAAATCATAGCCTAGGGGACACATTAAGCAAAACAGGCCAACAGTATGCTTTAATATGCTACAATATGAAGGATATTGAGGTATTGTTGGAAATGATATTGTAATGTAATACAAATGTTAAAATCATCTACACTTCGCCAAAGAAGGCCACTGTCCGGTCAGGAAACTCTCATGTCCCATAAATCTTCATGATCCCCAACATTTATACAAACATGAACCTGTGTCATAGAGATGCATCACCTATATGCTTTTCATTTAAAAACACATACGCACTTAAAGTCTAAATGGTGACGAATAAACAGTAAGAGGTAATTGCCTTATGTAACCTGTGCTAAGATACAGTAGCTTTACCAACAACACACAGCTCTGGGCCACAGTCCAATAAATTCACTGCTGCCTAGTCTAAACGGAGCCCCAGGACAGGAGCTACTGCCTGGATACACTGCAGAGCAGAGCCGTTGGCTTACTGAAAGTCTAGAGGGAGGAAGACAGAACCCGAGCCTGACTTTTCAGCCCTAGAAAACAGATGCTCTGCTCCTTTAGATGGAGCAAGTTTACATGTAAAACTACATCAAAAACATCGATTTTTTAATGCTATGAATAAATAGGTGATTAGTTTTTTTTTGTTTCATTCAGTGCTTCTTCTATGCTGAGTTAAGCTGTAAATTTGGTCCACCTGCAGCACAGAATTTTAGACAGTGGTCCCCGTTTTTATGTTAATCAGTACAGATGGTAGAAGTTACCTGCAGTAAACTGTTTAAACTTGCCTTGCTCGTATCATCCAGCAGCTCGGTGACAAAGACTTAATCCTGGTCTCCACTGTAAGTCCGAATCACTAAACCCTCTCTTACTTTATTTTGACTTGACTCTGAAACATGTTTCACACTATTTTGGGTTTGAAACTTTTGATCAGATGTGATGAATCATCATCATGCCACCATGCTAAAGCAAACAACTTTCTATTATTTACCAATGTTAGATTAGGCCTATCTTTTCCCCTTCAGTGTCAAGATTAGTTCTTTATCCATCTTTTTTATTTTTTATTTAACAGCCTCCAGACTTTCTCTAGAAATCCTGTGTTGCCCCAAAACCTCGTGGACTTAGTAGGCAAGTACAGCAAAACTTTGTCCTTGAGTCTGAACATTGAGGTCAGACACTTATGACACTTTTTGTCATTTAAAAAAAGCTATTTGTTTTTTATCTCTTGGCTACACTGTTTATGTGACATATGTGATATGTGACACATGAAATTATGTATGTCCAGTTTAATTTCATAAAAATAAACCATTTTATGAACTTTTTACGGTATAAAATGACTAAAATATAAGATGACCGGCCTAACTTAAACTTTACAGAGCAGATCTACGAGTTTCATTCATTAAAGTGAAAGACTACTGTTGCGCCAGCTGCTTCACGAATGACACTGACATAGCTCTGTTTCAGAAGTTTCTGTTTGGTTATGGTGCAGTAGACGGCCACTGCTGTCCAGCAAATGATGATGTCGATTTTTCAGAAGACTTTCTGACCCATTAGAAAAACACAGGTGTGCATAAAGTGGCTTCCATGATGGTTGGATCCATTTTGTTGTTTTTTTGTTTTGTTTTTTCATTGTGCACGCCAGCCAGCTGGTCAAGGAACAATTGAAAATACAAAACTAACAATACAAAATACATTTCTAATTTTAAATTTGCTTATTTTAGTAGTAATCAGTTGACATTGCTAAATTGGTATCAGAATTGGCAGTTATGGTCTTAATACAAACAGGCCAATAAAGTTATTGTTTGCTTTGGGTACTGCAGGCTACATGAATGTGACTAATTGCCCTCCAAGCCCAAATCATTCTTTTCACCAGACTTGTTAGTTCAGTTGGGATGTTCTAACTCGCCTCATATATTTGTCTCGGTGGAATATGTTGACCAAGCCAAGTGTAACGGGACCGCATTATTCTGGTGGATCACGGCACTCCAAGTGCAAGCCTCAAACTGGCCATATTCACACTGGGCCGAATTAAAGCACCCATGAACTCGGCGCTTGCTTTTTCTTTAACGTTTGTGCATCTCTTGGGGTAAAAGCATGGAACTCAAATTTGAAGGCCTGTTTTGAAGTGAAAGCTCAAGAATATTTATCAATAAGCATTCTCATCCTATAGAGACATAACAAAGAGAAAGGTGCAGAAAGAAAGAGATTGTGCACATTTCTGCTTGTGTTTTGAAGTTAATGGAAGAAAGCGTGGATAGCACTCACATAGCTCTCATGTTATTCTCAGGCAGCAGAGGGATCTCCAGAATTTTGGTGTTGGATTGCATGACTTCATGGCTGGCGGTGGAGACGGTTTTGCCCGTGATGCGGTGGACCTGGTAGAAGGCATGTGGTCGCAGGAGGCGGTCGTCTGCGGTCCCTATGAACAGCTGCAGGGTGAGCGGCTCGCTTTCCATGTAGCCATAAAGCTGGCAAGAGAACAAAGAGACCCAGGTAAGAGGCAACATCAGGTTTTAAGACCTCCATCTCAGGCAACCCCTCATTTAGGAAATCGAGACTGGACGCACATTAGCAACTGTTAAAGGAACCTTTATTGATAGCTTTGACCAGGCAGAAGAGCTGTGAACATGAGCTCTTTTTCATTGTTTGTTTTTTTCTGGTTGGATTGGAGGCTCTCTCTCAGTGGTCTGCTGTTCTTTTCTACATTCCTTTAGGAAGAGAAATCAAAAGATTTTTTATTGTTTCTGGGTGTTTGAGCAGGAAACACAGAGACAAAGACTGATAAAAGTTTCACAGCTGATACTTAAGGAGATGACTGGGAAAATGTTTCCAGTATAACGGAGGGCATCAAATAGATGAAATCAAAACTCAAACTCTTACTTAAACTGTTCAAAATAAATAAATAAACAGTACAAATCAATGGTTTTTCTGTGATGATTATCAACACACAGTTAGCTATTAAACTTATTAAAACTTTACGCCTGAATGCTCATGAAGCAGGGAGTGCAGACGTGCTCCAGCCCCTTTACCTTTGGGCAGTTATGAACATGCATTATGATTTCCATTAAAGAGCGCAGACTGTGTCCCACTGTGATGAAAGAGACTCCTGTATCAGAACCACCACTTCAAACAACTACCACTTCCTCTAGCAGCCTGCCATTAGCCGCTACTGCTTAGCTAATAAAAAGATCAAATCTTCAAAAAAAGGAAAAATAATCCATGCCTGTGCACACTGTTGAATTTGGGTTCAAATGTACTTCAAATATAAACTGTAACTGCCAATTTAAATTCAATGTCCCAGTATAATTTTCTGTCTGTGTCTAAAGTAACATCATTCGATCATTTAACCAAGTGTGTAATGGCTCAAAAACATCCAAATGCAGGGAATGTTTTAAATTCCAAGATGTGGTGAAGGGCAACTGATACTTTGTGAATGATTTCTGACCAGAATAATCCACTAACCAAGTTATTTCTAGCGTGGCCGAGTCTTAACACCAAAGACCTCCCAGGATATAGTTTCTCTTTGTAATGCAAATTGTTCCTATGGCTTAGAAATCTCTCCAAACCTAAACACTATCAAGAAGCCGCTGAATCCATCTGGTATACATAAAACCCCAAAAAGCCTAACTTCTGATCGGGTGGACCTCCACAGATCCATCCAGGTGGCTACTTGACCGCATGTGACGTTTACTGTGAGGGATCAGTTACTTAAGACCAAGGCTCAACAAGCCATGACCATCTGAAAAATCCCACAAATTGGTCAATTACTCCAGCGCACCGCTTCAGACCAATTTTGTTTGAGCTCCATCCGAGTGAAAACAGTGGTAACGTCAAATGGAATAAAAGACCCCTGTTGTTTATCTAACAGACTGAGTCATACAATGAAATGAAGACCACATGTAACCTATGACATAATCTGATTAATGGGTTTATAATTACCTTTGAGAGGGCAGGCAGGAATTGGGGGGGTGGGGGGGGGGGGTGTAAAGAAGAGCAAGACTGGTATAAGACTGGAAAGTTATTCTGAACCTGATTGGGTGTCTGTGGAAATTAGTACCACAGTGTCATCGACACCTAAGGCCTTTGATTTGAGAGCAGATTTGTCTGGATACAGTATCAAAAGTCATTTGGTCTCATAATAACGACAAGGATTAAATGGCCTTGGTCGGCACTTGATGACAGCTCTGCTGGATGCAAGACAAGGCAGAGGATGTGCTCTTTGTGGTCTCTGTTACACAATTTTCATTATTAATTATCTTGAATAGGAATAGAATATGACCAGTCACGGGAATAGATTATATATCCATATGCTTCAATAACCTAAGCACCGGTGGTTATCTGGCTTGGTCTTTGATTCAGATATCGAGGGAGTGCGGAGGGAGTGGTAAGACTAAGGCTGTCATTCATCTCCAGTTCCAACCATCATATTTTTTCTCTTGAGCTCCCCATAGTGTCTCTAGCAGCTGTCTTGACCTGGAGCTAGTCACACATGCTAGTCATCAGTGAGTTAGGCCGAGGTCAGGAGCTTCTTGAAGTCTTGGCATCTCAAGGGACCACTTCATCTATAGAGTGATCTCACCGGCAGACGCTGTTCCCTTGTTATATTTTACTTATGGTGTCACCAGAAGTAATTATCCATAGCCACACATGCTACCAGTTACGGGCGCATTGAATCAGAGGAGGGCCACGGTGAAGCATGAGGTACAAATCTGAAACATCGGAGCGTTAAATTGCATGACGTTGCCTTGTGATTTAATAAAACGCTGGCAGTTGCACTACAAACCCGTGTCATCTGCGGCAATGGACTTCTTTGGATTTCTCTTTGACCTCCAAAACATTACCTCAGCCGCCACGTGGCGAGGGCCACAAAAGAAGCGGGAGGTAGAGGAGGTTCTCGCTCCTCTCATCCTGCTGTAGCGCACGGCAATGGCGGCGGCATCCTCGCTCAAAAGGAGGATGTGATTAATGAGGTCAGGTAGTCCTCGTGGTGACGCTGCTCTTCCCAGCAGCAAACGAAGGCAGCGTGATCCCCCCTGAGCGACCTCACTCAATTCCTTTACCATATGTGCTCCCCTGACCCTCTCGCTACAGTCTCCCCCCATCCCACTCCTTCACCTCTGCTAAACTCCTGCGATGCTCCCTCAACTGCACGCCACACGCACAGTGAAAAATTCACTTCTTCATTTTATTCTCAAAGTGGGAATTAAGACAGGGGGAGTCAAGACTGTGTAGACAGAACTTAAACACCTGCGACCTCAGCTTTGCATTTGTGTCTGACGCTGTCTGTGAGAGAGACACTAATTTTGACCAGATGAGCTTCTTCTTGCTGTAAAATATGGCCCATCGGGCTGAACGCTCACTACATGTTTATTTTGAGATCATTCACTGAAACCAGTCTTACATTGAGGCAGTTGTTCCCGGTGCCAGCTTTTGCCACTGTGTCAGCTTGTTGTATGAACCTATTTCTGAGAGCTGACGCTCAAGTAAAACATCGCGACCATGGCAGCTGAGGCATTAACTGCATAATAGTGTGCAGCTGTATTGTCTAGGTCAGTTGTGATGATAAATAGAGAAGAGGAGGGCACATTCTGGGTGCTCACCGCCATTCAGCTCCCATCTGCCTTTGGGTCTTCTCAGCTCCATCAGCAATACAGAAAGCTTTAGTCCTTGGGAGACAGCCCCAGTTTATTTCTTTTCTTTCTTCCCCCCCATTTTCTTATTTGCTTCACTCAATGAAAGTCACATGTGATCAAATAGCGACAGAGGGTGTTTTTATTCCAATAAATATAATGTATTTTTCACAGTGGATTTTATCCTTCAGCTTCTTTAGTAAAAGTGACATTCTTAATGCTGCTGCAACCATTCAAAGTGGGGATTTGAACATTTAAAGTTTAATAATGACTTGGTGGTAAATTAGATTTGTCTGGCCTGGCTAGAAATTGAGTGTGAATACACTTCACAGGCCCCGCAGTGAAGGCTGCCTTCTATCCCTCTGCGGTGATTTCATCACCGCCTGGAGAAATGTCATGACTCGTAGAAGTCCACGTGGCGCAGAGAATCGGGGGGGAGAGGGAGAAGACAACTGGAAGCAGCAGAGGAGGGGTTGAGGGGGGAGGAGAACTACAACAGCAGATGCAGGCTTTTTCCCATTATCACGCTCTCCTCTCTGTCAAGTGCTGACACACTCACACCAGCCAGCCTTTGCTGTACCCAATTAGACGTACACTCATCCACGCTGTCTCTCCTGCCAGACTTTACTCCATCGCCCCCCTGACCCTCTAATGTCTCCAGTGTCTCATATTGAATGCATAACGCAACATATGCAATCCTTTAATGTGCACTGTTTCCATGGCTTCACATGCTGCAACTTTTATAAGCAACCAAACAGCTATATCCTTTAAAGTTTTTATTTTCTTTACTAATACTTCGAGTATTGAGGGTGTAGCTTTGAGCACAGGCCCATGTCTAGACTACTAAAGGTCCAAATTTTATGTCAAATAACATTGTTTTAAATTTTGATTTTATCAGCCATTCATAAGACCCATCATTAAAGCCTACAGAAAATTTGTGCAGGATGAAGCATAGATCACTGCTATGCCCCTAAGTAGCCAGATTACCCACTCTTATCTTACCTCATAAATCTGCGGTTTGGTTGTCACCTCAAACCAGTGAAAACGATGTACACATAACCTCAACTTTTTCCACTTGTTATTAACTTGTAATTAGTGGCAGCCCAATACCAGTGTAAGGGAAACCCCGCAGATGGAGAACCACAATTTGAGAGTGGCATAAATGCCCCTTTGGGCAGCAAATAATAGCCTTGACTAAGCTCTAACAGCACTACAGGGTACACCAATCCTTTTGAATATCAAACATAAGGCGGCGGTAGATTTAATGAGCAATTAGCAGCTACAGTATGGAGTGCTGTAGATCAGGGTGTTCTTCTTTCGAGACATTACGCAGCCAGCAAGGACCAGATCCCAAGGTGAAACCGCACATGCGAAAAACCCGAGCACGTGTTTGCTTAAGTCTTTCATGTCATCATGGCGGAAATATACTGCAAATTTGATGTGCATTACATAAAGTTGCAGAGGAAGAGAGATGAGTATTAAGTCACGCACACGTTAATAAGGATGATGGCCACATCCTGAAATTACACATGTGTGTTACTGCTTTAAACTTAATGAGAAAGTGCATGTATGTGTGTGGGGGGTGAAAGCCTTACAGGCCAGTGATTATCCTATATGAATTAGCCATAAGCAATTCTGCTCTGTGTGCTGCAGGACAGGTTTAATTCTTCACAGGTGTTGTTTGCTGTTACCAAGGGCCTGGCGGATGTCTGTTTTCCTGTCTGTGGTTGAACTTGAAAGCTGTTGCAACATCTTGATCTGAACTCATGTTAGATCGGTCACTCTATTGTCAATGAAAACTTTACAATTGCAGTTGTCTTTTTTAAATGGTCTGCTCAGTTAAAAGAAGAAACAAACAACCAAATAAATCAGTGTTGCGGTTATATTTTAAGTAAAGGTAGACCAGGTTGTTGGTTTTTCCTGAGCACGGCGTCAGACATTAAACACAGCTGTGGTAAAGCAAGGGGGAGAGTCTGGAAGAGTGTGAGAGGAACTGTTAGAGTACCCTAGATCCCCTTAATGGTGTTGTGGTCTGATGCAGTAAGTAAAGTGGAAAAGCAGCAGCGGGGGTCACAGAGTGGACCGGTGATGAGAGAGGGGGTTAAAAGGCTGGAGATGCAGAGGAGAGGAGGTAGGGTTGGTGTCTGACTTGAGAATAGATGACCTTGATTTGGAATGGAAATTGATGAGACGAGTTGGTGCAAATGGTGAAAGGCTAGGGAGTCATGGTAAGCCAGGGTTTTCATTGGCGTATGACTGGAGCAAAGACCTTCCATTCTCTGTGCAACCACCCATCACATAAACACCTTTGTGTGTCAAGGAAAAACAAGACAGCAGTAAATGTGCACATGAGCGCCTTGGTTTCACTGTATATTAGCCACTCTCTACGGAGTACTTTGTCAGTGTGGAACCTGTGTATCCCTGTATGTTTTTCATCATCTTGCTGTTTTCTCTTTTCTTTTTTTTGGGTGGGGGGTTCATCCAGAACTGCTTTCCAACACACATGTCACGATTGCTCATAGCACGTATGTCTGATCATCCATGACCTAAAAAAACAATAGAGTTGTAGATGGCTGGGTTTTAACCGAGGTAGGCCTGCTGGTGTGGATTTGGGAGATGGTTGAAGGATGAACGGTTCACAGGGAGTGACATCCTCGGGCCCACCAGGGAGGCAGAGAGGCAGAGAGGCACCGGTGCATGGAAAGAGGAGGTGGCCTCTGATGGGTACTGACTCCCGTGCACCACTGTCATGCTTAGCCAACCTCAGGGCTACTCAGGTCCTAATCAGCAGGATACAGAGCATCTCTTGGGGCAGGCAAGCCAAGCCACAGCTGCCTGGTGACTCCCTCTGCCCCTTCTCTTTCCTTCTCTCCAGTCTCAAGAATCATGAAGAACACACACACACACACACACACACACACACACACACACACACACACACACACACACACACACACACACACACACACTGCCTTAGCTTCTTCCTACACTCGTGCCCTTGTGTCATTATTGACTCATTCTCCTTGACTGCACTTCACCCATCCAGTGCCTGCCACTCATTACCTCAGGGCACTGGGGACTACACCACGCGCCCTATCCTCCGAGATTGTAACAACACAATTTCTTCACATCACCACAACAAAGACAAAGGGAGTGCCTAGGAGTGAAAAAGTCAGGTTTTCAAAAAAACAAACAAAAAAAACACCACATTTTTCTTCTATCCTTTACCCTCCAGCATGTACACATGATTGCCTAATCCTCATAGATTCATCTTCCTGCCAACTGCCATGCTCGGAGTGGTTTCCACTGTTATGAAACCCTCAAGATATCCCAATTGACTGCACAGGCAATATCGGGGTCATAAATCACTCCTCACCAAGAAAAGAAAATGTGAGGTATGTGAGCAAGCAAGCAGGTGTGATGGAAAAGCATCTGTCATCGTATTTTCATATAATATTTGGTCAGGGCGCTCAGCGAGGGTTGGGAATATCCTCAGAATGTTGGCGCTAAATGGGCGATTTTAAATAACAGAATCAAATCATGAGCGTGAATATTGACAGGGCCACGTGTAAAGACACTCAGGAGTGTTATTTATGAGTTCCTATTCGGCCCCCGAGAGAGAGAGCAAGTCAGAAATTGACGTGACCTAAAATCAAAACGAGCCTGAGTCTGCTGGGCCTCTTACTGTAGCACAGTGAACTGTGAGGGGTAAAGTGTTGATTCACCTGCATGTTGATATTCAAAGGCTTGTAAAGAAGGGGAATAATTACCTGTATTTACAGAAAAAACCTGCAGGTTGACAGGCGTCTTTATAACACAACTTTGGCCAACAGCTGTCAAATGCATTTGACATTGTGCAGACCAGGGTGTGCTGACAACATCTATTTACAAAATAGCTGCGGCGCTAACAACATTTAAAGCTAAGGATGGACCACCAATTAAACTTTATAGTTCCAGGAACTTTTTGTGTGTGTTTTTTTAGGCTTGCAGAGTCTAGCTGCATGGAAAGCAGGCTATCTGCCATCTAAAACCATTCAATCCCTTCTCTGACAGAGCCAGCAAATATTCATATAGTTAGTAGGATAGATAGAGTTTAAATGCAAATAAGCTGCTTCAAAGACAAGTTTACCTTAAGGACATGCACACACGACTAAATCCCCACCTTGTGTAAACTGAGATGTCAGCACAGCGTGATGACAGCGGAGCTGAGAAAGGAGCTCTGTGCTGTGCCGCTGGTGAGACTGACGTGTGCTCCTTAAGTGTTTGCCAAATACAATAGCGAGGGGCGACGCTTCTCCTCCAGTCAGCATGCACTGCTGCTGGTCAGAGTGAGTTATTACAGCAGCAGATTCACTGTCAGCTTTAGGGAACATTTAAAAACGCAGCATACAAGAAAATGCTGAGATATACCGCCTGCAGTGTGCAAGTGCTGCACAGCTGCTGTCAGAAGTTACAAGAAAGGCCTGCATTTTTTTAAGCTAGCTGACTAGTTAGACAAATTTAATTTTTTTTTTTTTTTTATCTCTGTGCATGTGGTTTGTGTGTAGAATAGAGTGACCTCATCTGTAATGCCATTTTATAATCTTTGGTTGTGTAATGACATATAAAATGATCTGTAAGTGCAGAAGCTCCATCCATCTGCTCTTCAAAGCAGCAAATGGGAGGTAAGAGAGCTCAAAAGCAGAGGGAAGTTAGCTAAAACAGCTTGATTCATATACTGAGTAAACTGGGGGGCCGTACCAGGGTTCACTGCCTGTGAATCTTGCAAATCCATTTTAGTAGTGGCTAGAGCTGAAAGTCATCATAATAGATCCATTTTAATCTTAACAGATAGAGGCACTGTGCTCAAATCACACTCATTATTCCAATATTTGGAATCTGATTTGCCAAAAACAGCATTAAAAGATTACTGTAGCTAATCATTTCTGGATGGTTTGAGCAGCAGTCGCATACAGTAGTTTGTATTTAAACACAGTCTAACCAACCAAATCTGATTTCGTCGAGAGAGAAAAAAAAAGAAAAGCAAACGAACATCAACGTTGTGACTAATGAAAGAAATGTCAGGGCTGTGTTGACTTTGCTCTGTGACTACATGCTGTCATAAAATAAGCAACAGCCAGACGTTCATGTCACCAGATTGGCGTTGGATAGAAAACTGCTGTTAATCAGCATGCACTTGTTACCTCTCATGCTGTAATGACAGCAAATTATTGCACAGTCTAAAACTACAAAGCTAACTTTGTCTCTGGGTAAATGCAAAAGTGCACAGCAGCAGCATTTGTTGTTTGAACATTAGTGCTGGCAGCATACCTGTACCACAGGGTGTCCTCCAGACAAGGCCTTCACGGCTCCTCGGCTCCCCTCAGTCTCATAATGGGCCCTGTGGTGGGACTTTGGCTGCACTTCTATCTGTAGGTTGTAAGGGCCGGAGCAGGATGGAAGCTGCCAGTCAAGTGCTGGCAAAGATGGGCTGTAATTACATGACACATTGATTGTTATTAGGTGAGAATAACACTATGTATCATTCCCACCTTTCAACAGGATAGTGAATTCACATTTACACGGTCCAAAGATTTTGCCTTTCTGGGCTAAAACCCCCAGTGTCTGGCTTTTTCTTTCCTGAAAGAACAGTGAGTTATACGTTTCCACTTTGCTTGGAACAAATAAATGAAGACATATGGCAAATGATTGTCTTTTTATGTACATTCTGTTTTCTCTATTTTGGTTTTCATCTAATTTGCCAAAGTATGAACTACCATATTTTTTTTTCCTCCAAGGATCCAGAAGTCTGAATCTAAACTAAACTTGCTTTAAATTAGCCTGAAATTGGGACACTTTGTTGTAATCCAACTGGCTTGAGCCCTCTCCATTTCATCATGGTCTCTAATCTAATCAATTGAAGTCATCCCCCGACTGCGTGTAATTCCTTGGGTCTGGGTAATAATTAGTGGCCCCCGCTTTCCCCCTTTGTTTTTTCTTTCTTTTTGTGAAAAATAAATGAGAGACAAATGTGCCCCGGTTAGAGCGCGGCATGTTTTGCATTATGGTGTGGCAGGTGGAAAAAGACGCAGCGAGTTAAGAAAGTGACAGTGGGAGGAAAGACAGTTCTGGGGCACAAAAACAAATCTCTCACTGCCTGGCAGTCAGGCAGCTTTTTTAACACACACACACACACACACACATATGTATATGTATATATATATATATATATATGTATGTATATATAATTCAATTTTAAATTGATAACTGTAAAATTCTAAAATACAAAAAGCTGGTGTTGAAGACAATGGTGTTATGGAACAAGGTCAGCCACACACCTTGCCTGGGAGCATGATATCTCTTTCTCAGAGCTACAGCTGGCCTCCTTCAACATCATTGTTCTCCTGATGGGGAGTCAAAGCTTCCCATGTGAACACCGTGGAGATATCTAAACCAAAACAAACATGTGCAAGACAATATTTCTCTTTGCCGGATGCCTGGTAAACGCAAACCCCTGACCTGAAGAGTGGCTCGACTGAAACCAATCTCTGGCATCTTTGTGGAACTTGCGGGCTGTTTGTTGACCCAAAATGAACTGATTTCCCCCCGCAGGACTTTATCTGCCTATTCAGTGCATGACATCACTTTAGCTACACAGAGAAAAGATGGGCCGATGGCGCGACAAACCAGTGGAGCGCGCCGGCTGATTAACTCACAGGCTGCTTCCCCTTCAGCCAGCCCTGTCACCATTGCTTCCTGTTGCTCAGTATCTTAATCAAACACTTGATTTCCGACAGGAAAGTGTGTTATTGGCTTAAGGGGGGGGGGGGGGAATGCCACAAGGGAGCAAAAAGAAAAAAAACCCAGCTTTGCTCAATTGACAAAAATCAATACTATTGTTCAGTGCAAGAGTCTATTTGTCTGAGTGTGTGCATGTGTGACTGTATTCGTTGTTATATTTGTGTGAGGGTTGCGATGGCAACGGCGGCACATGCATGCTGGGCAACTCCTCAATGTGAAATACGATTTATGAAATAGTTCTGATCTTCAAAGGGAACTCCTTTGGAAGTGAAGGGCATGTAAATTGGAATCTCTGCCTTTTGAAGATTGAAAACTAAAACCATCTTGTCCTCACAATAAATAAAAAACATTATAAATGTGGGGAAAAAGAGAACAATGGAGAAATGGAATTGATGAAATGTGATGAATTGTAATATGTAGAAAATCCTGACCCTCAGACCAAGAGTTAGGATCATAATTCTGTCTTAAGCAGAGACACATAGACAATTTTCTTTTGGCTAAATTGCTGGCTATTTCAATTTCTGAACATTTAGACTGTACTTGATAGAGAATTACTAAATTTATTTGAGACAGCAGGAGCTGGTTCAGCCTACCTGAGGTAAGGCTTGGGTTTAGACCAGGAGTATGGGTGCTGAGGCACATCCAGGAACCCCCCACAGTAGCTCTCCTTCTTGAGGGCCAGGCGGGAGGGGTAGTCCTCGTGGCAGAGCTCTCCATCAGGACCAAGCTCCTCGCCTCCAGGTTCCACCTTCAGACTCATGGAGGCTGAGTGGTCCAGCATCGTCTTCCGCGTCTTGACTGGGATTCCCTCCCCCATGTCTACCACCCCATCTGTGGTTAGAGCATTGATTGCAGCCACGATGGCAGAGTTGGTGTACTGGTTGGTGTTGGCAAGCCAGTTATCATCCGTAACGCTGACCCTGGGGGAGCCATGTGGAGAGGGTGTCGCTGACTGGTTGGGTGAGCAGGGCGTTTGATGGTAGGAGGTGCCGTTGAAGCTGTACTTTCTCTTCCCCATGCTACCACCGCTGCCTCCACCGCCTCCACCACCTCCACTGTAGGAAGGGGAGTTTGGTCTAGAGCCACGAGTTTGTGCCGGCCAGCCTTCCTCAGCCACGGCTCCAATTTGAGGGGAGGTGGATGGTGAATTGTGAGGGGACCCTGCGGGGCCACTGGCATGTGGGCATGACAGAAGCATGGATGATCCTCGGGGAGAAACACAGGGGGACTGCCAGGGGGAGTTCTGCGGGGAGTTGTCGTAGTTATAGAACCCTGACTCATAGGATGACGCCTCAGAGTTGCAGCTGCGTGACGAAATGCTGCTGGCAGGGCTGAGGCAGCTGGGATCACGGTACCCCTCTGCATTGGGGAGCGTCAGTGTGACAATGTTGACCCCCCGTTTGACAATGTGGTCCTCACTGCTGCTCTCTTCAACCTCATCCTCAGGGTACTGGCTGTAGGCAGTGATCTCAATGCGGGGGCTTTCCAGGGCTGGAGCACCATTGGGTCTCAAGCTGTGCGGCAGATAATAACCTGATGCTGCATGATTGTCACTGCTGTATCCCGTCTGGTGGCAAGAGGAAACTGAGATGACTGGACTGGACTGTAAGGTATGGTACTGAGTGGCCAGACAGGGGCTGCCCATACCCAGAGGAAGGGACAGGCTGACGTTTGGTGTGTAGCTGTATGCATCTGAAAAAATAAGAAGTATATTTAAGAAACAGAGAATCACAAATATGTGTTACTTTCCAGAGCAAAGTTCAGAATGTAAAAAAATGATATTCCCATACAACTAAATTGCATTTTTAAAACAAGCATAGCATTAGTTCTGGCAGGCCTTGGAGTGAAGCTCAGTGGTCTCAAAGCCAAACAGCCCATATCAGAGGATAGCTAAGTTAATTCCCATCTTATTGGGAAATCTCAAATAGAACATGTTATTTAAACTACCTCATCTTGCATAAAGTCGCAGCTGCCTGTGGAGTCACTTTGCAAAGCCACCTCTGCCTCAGCCCCTCCATTTCAGTCTATACAATCTAATTCTGATGTATTCATGCTCCCTCTCAGTTGTGTCTGTCCCTGCTGCTGTTGTCACTGTTGTTTCTCCCAGAGGTTTCTTCCTCTAAAGAGGGAGTTTTTTTTTCCCACTGTCGCCGAGTGCTTGCTCAAAGGAGTTTGTCTGATTGTTGGCATTTCTCTTTATTATTACAGAGTCTTTACTTTATGATATTAAAAGCTTTGAGGTGACTGTTGTTTTGATTTGGTGCTATACAAATAAAATTGAATTGAATTTGTCATGTTTTGCAATGTTAACCAGTCTTCTGAAATACCACAGGGATAAATGCAAAACTTCTTGGTAAAAAATAAACTGAGAAAACACGTTGAAGAAAAAAATTTATTTGTGAAACACACTATGACTAAACATAATTTTGGAGAACACTATAGCCTAACTGCGAGGGAATGTAATTTCTAGAACTGGTCACATTTAAGAACTCTGGTCACATTTAAGAACAATACCCCTACACAAATCTCTCCAGTATGTTTTTCAGATTCTGACTAGCCCACTTCTTTATAAACATCTGGAGAAGCTTAGCAATCATCTCAAAGCGGTTACTGTATGAGGCTGCTGTGTAGTCGCAAGTCGAGCAGCCACTCTGTTTGTTTGATCAGTTCATCTAAGGCTTTATTTGGCACACCCTGCTGTCATATGTACTCTACAGGAATTCCTCCAGCAGCACTGATGGATGCTTTATTTGATTGATTGCATCACTCACTGAGTGAATTAGGCCCTCCCCTGTGGAAAACTGACAGCACTCTCGCATCGCTCTGAGCATGTGATTAAGTCAAGGAGAGTTTGCTTTTGCGCTACACACAGATACACCACCGGTACACACATAAACAGAGGACAAGTGCAGGCAGGTACACAAGGAAATCACGTCCAGTGCAACAATATAGAGCCCAGATAGCTTGGAAGGCAGGCATGCCTCTTCAGTTAGCCTTGACACGGGTGGCTGCTGTGTCAACAGTTGTAAACCTCACGCCTGCCTTTTATTGATAACGTCAATGAGGGTAAAAATAGCTACAGAAATAAAACCATTCAGTCTGAAACCCAGCAAAGGGCATTCCCCTCTCTGAACCATTCGATATTTGTTAACCACAATACTGCGTATCACATGAAATGACAGATCTGTCACACAACATAAAATATGTGGGTAGGCAAGGTAAAATTAGCTTATGAGAGTCTATTTTCAGAGGTAGTAACACTACGTGCGCAGGACATGTATTCCAGGAGATGTGCATGTATTGTGACAGAAACCCAAACTAAATTGAAGTCGTCCTTTTGAAAACTATAAGAGACACTTATTCACTAAACCTACAGACTTGGAAAAGTTACTTTTTATACGGGGTTAGAAGAGGCTAAATGTCAAACCCCTTTAGAGCCTACTTCACAGAATTACAATGTCATAATAGCAGATCAGTACGCACCTTTCTCCCCTTCCTTCTGGACACTTTGGCTGTACTCAAAAATGTAGTTAAAATCAAACTCTTGCTCTTCATGCTGAAAACTCATTTCTGCACCACTCATCGTAGTCTTTCAAAGTAAGGGCGAGTGAGCATTCAGCTCAGTCTTCGCCGATGCTCTTTTTCTCTGGTTTGAACAGATGATAATCTCCTGCCCACTCTAGCCCTTGTGACACACCTCCTCAGTTCAGGCCTGACTGACTTTGCTTACAGTTGCGGCTGTTTTTTTTTCCCCCTTCCTTTTGAATGTGTGTGATCAGTGCACTGCGCTGCAGCACACTTCACTTCTTCTAACACCCACTCAAACACACTAGGGCTTTCACTCTTGTTTGCTGCATGATCTTGAAACTTGGCTTTTCCGGGTGACACGCATCACAACTGCCGAATAACAAAATTGGGAAAGCAGATCAGATTTTGTTGGGGTGAAGCGAGTAAAAGAGAAATCAAAATGAGTCACTAACAAGAGGCAGTGCCTCCCCGGTTGTTTGCAATGTGCTGAAAATGCAGTGCAAGCAGATTTAATTTGAAAACACAAATTATAGCGTGCTCTCTTTGCACTCCCCAATTTTTTTCCAATTATGCTATTGTGATCAAAACACATTCTCTCCCTACAACCAAACTAGTCTGACTAAAGAATGGACGGGTTTATCCGCAGGCATTGTGGTCTAGGCTGGGCTAAGAGTGACGGGACCTCATAGAGAGATAGGTGGTCGCCCACAAAAGTCATCTGCAGCCTCTGGAACTAAGAACTCTGGGGCCACTTATCGCACATGGCTGAGTATGCGCTATGGCAGAACACCAGCATGGTCTCTGTGTGTGTGTTTGTGTGTGTCTGTGTGCTTGCGTTTGAGTGTCTGCGTGTCTGAGTTTATGTGTGACACTAAAGCAGCCCTCGCCACACTGCTGGAGCTGTGTGTGGTTAAGCACGTCTCCTTGTCAAGCAAGCTACCCCAGCATCCCTGCATGCACAGATCACAGTGCTCCCTCTTACTCACAAACACATGTATATACACGCACATCTGTTACAAATTATAAAGCTTAGTATCAAGGGACTGAACTGAATAATAATACCGCCTGCACCCGTCCCTCTCTAACCTCAGAGACAAAATTAAATTCCTGAAATCCACCAAAAGCCAGTGATATCACCACTATGAATTAAGGCTATAAGTGACTTGTGATCAGATTTTGCCCTCTCACTCTGAATCACAAAGCTATAAATAGAGAGTTTGCTTTTGATTGCATGGGAAAGTAAATAATATTTAGCAGCCTCTGGGCTATCTGACCCTGAACTTTAACATCTCACTTGGCTCATTTGGAGAAAAATTTCAATTTTTTATTTATTTATTCATTTTAAAAAAGGAAGTAAAGTAGAGAAATTGACATGAAGATCTTAACAAAGACTGCAGGTGACAGCAACAGTGTAACCCCCATCATATTTCACTGCACATAATGAGAAGCACCTGCAAAGATAGCTGGAGACACCTAATGGTGTGTATGTAAACTGAGCTTATCTGCTTCTTGTGTATTACTTGCGTGTTATTTTGTGCGTTGTTTTTTTTAAAATAGAACAAGGGGGGGTAAATCGTGACACCATCAAAAAGGCCAAAACGTTTCTTTAGAATTTGATATTTTTAGCTTGTTATAATTAAACATATTTACCAAAACAAACGCTTAGACAATAATTTAAGACGTCTATAAATTTGCAAACGTAAAATATGAGGGTATAATGCAGTGACAGCTCTCAGTAATCTTATCTCACAGAAGGATTAACCCCGAGTTTGCCCTGATGCGCTCTCCATTTTTGCATTAACTGCAGCACCTGGTGTCAATACATCTTTAAATAAAAAAAAAACAGCTAAAGCGAGGTAATACATATGTATACATATATGTATGTATATAGGGGTACAGTGCTGGTGATGCGCAGTCATGTAGGGTTCTTTACCTTCTTCTGCAGACTTCATATCGGCGGCGAGAGAAGTAAGTAACTGGAGTCCTCGCTCCTTGCCGGTTGCTGCTCCAAAGCTGAACTTGGAAGTGACGCTCAGGCAAAAGGTATCCTGCATTCAACAAGCGATGCGCAACTTTCACCGGCTGCGAGGCTGTAATGTGCAACGAGAGTATTCAAAACACCACTGATTCTCTAGACAAACCACTAAACAGGAGCATATTTCGCAAAAAGACTCGTTGGAAATCGAGTGTACAACTTTGAACCACACGGCGATGGACTGCGCACCAAAGGAAACGGGAACAGCGGGTTAGGAGAGGCGCGCAGGTACGGCTGCTAAAGGTGAGTTTTGCTCTCTTCGACCCAATGAAGGTTTTAAAGAATGTCCACAGGTCTGTGACGCAGAGCGGTTTGTCGGAGGGGCCGGCTCCGGTGCTTTTAAAGTTGGAAAACACCCTCCGTCCTCCCGTCAGTGCGCCGCCCATTGAGGGTTGACGCTGCCGGCTTCTGCAACCTCCTGGACCGCCTGATGATGTCTTTCATCCTGGGATCCCAGCGGAGGAGGTGGGAGGTGTGTGTGTGTGTGTGTGTGTGTGTGTGTGTGAGAGAGAGAGAGAGAGAGAGAGTGAAAGAGACTGAAAGCCCACACACAAGGTTAACGTTAAGTCAACAAGAGGTCCGTTCTTCACATTTTTATGATAAAATTAGCCAACAAAACAATCGCAGCGAGTATTCATTTCCTTCAGCTGCTGGAGGCTCAGATTGTTTTCGAGGGATTTCAGAAGTTTTCTTCTTCTTACTTAAATCCCACTGTAGCCCCTCTTATCAGCAAACCACATTGGGTAGTTCTCCACTGTTATCTGTCATGACGACACACAGTCTTTGTCCCATGTTTTTCTATGGATAAACTTGCTTTACTTGTGAGATGTTACCTAAGTTTGGGTAGTGGAGTTGATGGGTGTATCCTCAACAGTTCATATTGTATATATATTCATATGATTATTATGGCCTTTCCCATTTACATTGGCAGTCAAGTTATTTTGATCATTAGAACATTTACTTAATATCCATTTTCTTCTTAAAAAAAAATATAATAAAAACAATATCACATCATTTTCAAAAATTGACTTTGTAAGCACAACCCAGGTGTCCAGTTCAGTGTCTCTAATCATCTAAGATGAAAGATGATGATGTCTTAGAGAAAGCTGGCAGATACAACCACCTGTTTGTCAAAGCAGTCACAAACTTAATTATGTATAACTTTAAAGCTTAAGCCTTAGACATTTCAATGTAAGCATCTAATCAATTGTAAAGACAAGGAGTGCATATAGGATAGTGATATCACTGTGTGTTGGTGCCATGGGCATGTTTAGCAATGCCTTGGATGAACTCTCCTCTAAGGTTTCTTTACTGATGGAGCAGGAAAAGCATGTTTTCCACTGTGTTTGTTGCATGTTTGACTCTGTTGGTTTGTCTTCTTGTCCGTCAGCAACGTTGTGCAAAAGCAACCGAACAGAATTCCATGAAACCTGATGAAGAGGTGGCACGTGGCAAAGGAAGAACCCATTAAATTTTAGTGAGACTCCAGATCAATTTCTATAAAACAGACAGGGCATTGGTCTTGGCATGAGGATGCACTCTACAAGAGTCTCTCTAGCTCCTTTTGAATTAGGTCCAGTTTTTTTTTTTTTTTTTTTTTAAAGACTCTGAATCTGAAATGTAGCTGGCAAGCTTGAGGATGATCACACATAATCAGAAGCAGACTGTCTTTTGGGAGCAGGCAGGCATGGTGTGTGGACGCGGGGGGGGGGGGGGGGGGAGGGTGGCATGTGTAAGCAGTCTGCACGAGGGGAAAGTAATAGTACGCTCTGTTTTCTTTGCCTGCAGTAGCTCTCTGGCGTCAGCTGCGGCTTGGCTGATGAGCATGTGTGAGCTCAAAGATGAAAAAGAAGAATCACATAGTTCGGGAGACGAATTATGATACAAACCAGCGGTAGGAACAAAAAAAAGGAGCTGCATAACTGATTGGCACTGTCAGTGGCATGGAGCTACGCAAGTTGTTGAACAGCTTTAAAGCGACTGTGGTGGGGCACAGTTCAGTGGCAGTCAACAGGCTTATCTTGATGGATTCCGTGATACTGAGTGAAGTGTCATTAACTGCAGTCTGTCAACAATAGTCAGAGTTAGTCAGAACATCAATAGTGACAGACAATATAGCCTTCGGGTTATTAGGCAGTCTATAAATCATGGTAAAAATCTCATGAATCTCATCATGTGTGCATTTATAGTAACTATACCTAATTATAAGTAACTTTCACTTTTTGGTAAATACTATTTTATGAGTTTGACTGTGTCTCTCTCAGCAGTGTAACCGATGCCCAGATTTACAGTTTTTTCTGAATGCTTAAACCCTAACTGTGATTCCTGTAGCACAATCTCTAAAACTATTCAGACTTATAGCAAAACCACTCACTGAGTTTGCAAAACTAAAAGCACAAAAACTGCTTTGCACTCAGTTTGCAATTTTGTAACACACACTTTGCAAAACTGTAGGCACAATTCACTGCACAACACTCAATTACCAAATTTCCAACACACTCCTAGCAAAAGTATACACATGTATGGCTATCATTAACACTAATTTGCCAACTGTCTGGCACACTTTCACATGTGAAAACTTTTTTAGATAATTAGTTCACTTTGCAATCAGCCTAAGCACTATAATACAGGTAAGCTGTGTGTGCGGAGTACAATGGAGGGAGCAGAAAGAGTGAGAAGTAGAGGAGGCCGAGGAAGAGGACGTGGAGGTGAAGAAGTAGGATGAAGAGGACGACAAGGACAAGGAGGAGCAAGAGGAAGACGAGAAGGGGGGAGAGGAAGGGTAGGAAGAGTAAGAAATAGAATTGCTGATGACATCAGAGCTACAATAGTGGACCATGTCATCAACCGTGGAATGACCCTGAGGGTAGCTGGCCAACGGGTCCAGCCTAACTCGAGCCGCTACACTGTAGCAAGTACCATAGGGACATCTTGAAATGAGAATCGGTTAGTACAGTCACTTCGCACAAAGATTTGTAGCACTGCCGTATGCCAATGAGAAACACACCAATACCATTGATGTAAAAATACTGAAATTGTTACTTTACAGAATTGCTAGATGACCAGATGCTGGGGGCAGAGGAAGCATGTTCACTGCAGACCAAGTAACCCATATAGTCATTATGGCGATTGCAAATAATCCTATACTTGGAAATGAACACTTGTGTTTGTTTTGATGTGTTTGAATAAACACCAGTACTTGATGTTTGGATCCCTCTATGCTTATGGATCTATGACAGAAGTATGAGCTCAAACTGACATAGCCTACCTTGTGCACAGAGAAAGCAAAAGCCAGATGTGTTTTGTATTCATACCATCAGTGTGCAGTTGGCGCATTGTGTGCTTAGTAGATGATGGCTTGTGTGTACTGTTTGATACGGAAACACCATTTTTATGAAGGTGTGAAGAGTTAATCTAGCTGTGTTTGCTTTTGCAAGAGAACTACAATGTTTTGATTATTGGGTGACAGGTTTTCTTATTTGTGTGAAGAGTTTTGCAAAATTAGCCAATAGTTACAAAAAATGTGCTTAAGCAATCAGAAAAACTGTAAGTACCCACTAGAGTTTAAGCATAAATGAGGTCAGATCTTTATATCATAAAGATCTATACTTGTTCTCTGTTCACTTGCCAAAATAAACCCTGTGGTTCTGCTTATTTTTCAACAGAAGCTCAAATCCATATTTGTCACTGGGCTAAATAAGTTTGCAGAGTGTTTAAACTTTGTCTATTAATGCTACCATGTCAAAAAAGGAGTACTCAATCTAGAAAACATTTGAAGAAGTTGCCTTCACTTTGCATTTTTTTTGGAAAAGTACGATTATACATTATAGAGTTCATACATCTGGCCCTGCGACACTGCACGCACTGAGCAGCCGCAACAGGTCTGCAGAGAGCATTAGAGAAAAAGCACATCTTGCGCTCAGATTTATGAGTGGCCTGCGCCTCGCTCGTGTATTTCATAGAAAATGACAATTTCTTGTGTCCTTGTAAACACACAGATGCTGCTTTTTACATTTGCACAAACTGACTTGTTGCCAGTGTATTTTGTTTTGCTTTTTCCTCCATTAAAAAAAGAAATAAATCAAAGGTATCAAGATCAGGAGCGTTCAGTGCAGGGTACAAATTCCACTCCTGTTTCCTCCTGGTTTCTTGTGTTTGCTCAAGCTTCGGTGTGGCACAGAACTGTAAAGAGCCGGAGCCTATTTGTCAGTGCTGCTGCTGATATAATAAATGACATGAGTGGCTTTTGTAGCCGAGTTCTCTACGTAATGCCAGCTGCTATAATGTTTACTACTAGTGGTTTGGCCCAGGAGTCAGGCTACATCTCGGCATGTTGAGAATACTTTTTTTTTCTTAGAACTCGCCATAAAAGATTTACACTTAAAAGACAGACCAAAAGTTAACAGGTATAAATAAACTCATCCGAGGCTTTCCAAGCGCTGGGCTTAGCCTTGTCATATTTGTTTGTCTAGACATCAGGGATGCTACCACTGGGGGAAAAAGGGGGAGCCTGAAGCAGATGTTACAGTTTTTTCTGAATGCTTAAACCCTAACTGAGATTCCTGTAGCACAATCTCTAAAACTATTCAGACTTATAGCAAAACCACTCACTGAGTTTGCAAAACTAAAAGCACAAAAACTGCTTTGCACTCAGTTTGCAATTTTGTAACACACACTTTGCAAAACTGTAGGCACAATTCACTGCACAACACTCAATTACCAAATTTCCAACACACTCCTAGCAAAAGTATACACATGTATGGCTATCATTAACACTAATTTGCCAACTGTCTGGCACACTTTCACATGTGAAAACTTTTTTAGATAATTAGTTCACTTTGCAATCAGCCTAAGCACTATAATACAGGTAAGCTGTGTGTGTGGAGTACAATGGAGAGAGCAGAAAGAGTGAGAAGTAGAGGAGGCCGAGGAAGAGGACGTGGAGGTGAAGAAGTAGGATGAAGAGGACGACAAGGACAAGGAGGAGCAAGAGGAAGATGAGGAGGGGGGAGAGGAAGATGAGGAGGGGGGGAGAGGAAGGGTAGGAAGAGTAAGAAATAGAATTGCTGATGACATCAGAGCTACAATAGTGGACCATGTCATCAACCGTGGAATGACCCTGAGGGTAGCTGGCCAACGGGTCCAGCCTAACTCGAGCCGCTACACTGTAGCAAGTACCATAAGGACATCTTGAAATGAGAATCGGTTAGTACAGTCACTTCGCACAAAGATTTGTAGCACTGCCATATGCCAATGAGAAACACACCAATACCATTGATGTGAAAATACTGAAATTGTTACTTTACAGAATTGCTAGATGACCAGATGCTGGGGGCAGAGGAAGCATGTTCACTGCAGACCAAGTAACCCATATAGTCATTATGGCGATTGCAAATAATCCTATACTTGGAAATAAACACTTGTGTTTGTTTTGATGTGTTTGAATAAACAGCAGTACTTGAAGTTTGGATCCCTCTATGCTTATGGATCTATGACAGAAGTATGAGCTCAAACTGACATAGCCTACCTTGTGCACAGAGAAAGCAAAAGCCAGATGTGTTTTGTATTCATACCATCAGTGTGCAGTTGGCGCATTGTGTGCTTAGTAGATGATGGCTTGTGTGTACTGTTTGATACGGAAACACCATTTTTATGAAGGTGTGAAGAGTTAATCTAGCTGTGTTTGCTTTTGCAAGAGAACTACAATGTTTTGATTATTGGGTGACAGGTTTTCTTATTTGTGTGAAGAGTTTTGCAAAATTAGCCAATAGTTACAAAAAATGTGCTTAAGCAATCAGAAAAAACTGTAATATGGACGTAGACACTAATAAGATGCATAAACTCAGAAAATTGTTGCTTTTCTGGGTGAATCTTTGTGATACACAAAACTCAAGGCTACAAACCCAAGCACTTCCCTCGTAGCTGCACAGTTAATCCTCTCCTTTTACAACGTATAATTCATGTTTGACATATCCGGAGAAATGTGCACACTGGCATTTTGAGTTCCCTACACTATTATTAAGTATTTTCTACGTTTTTCTATGAGCCATAACTTGAATCGGGCTGCTTTTAATAGCCGTAAATGCTCATTTGTGTGCGCTGTGTTGATACAAGTTTATTACTCAGCCGTAATAAACTGCAGCATGAGTGGCAGTTACCACATTCGCAGACATGGTTACCAGTCATCTCTTGATTTTTTCTTTCTTTGTCTAACATGAATGAGTATGCTGTTAAATGAAGAAGTCTGTGGTTAATGAAGCCCAATTTGTGAATGGCTGCGGTCAGTTCCATACTTTGTTATGAGCACACATACACAAATCGTACGCACTTCCCCACTTCTCCTTTTCCTTTGATAGTACATACACCCATGGAAATGCATAGTTGTGCACTCATAAAGGAGAACTGCTTGGAGCTATCTTAGGCATGTCTGGACACCGCTGTATGTTTAGCTGCTTTTTCCCCCCCCAGAGATTCCCCTTATGAACAGGAAGTAGCATAAATGTCTGGCTTGTAAGCCAAAGAAGCAAGGCTGTCATTGTCACAAGGCCATTGACTAAGTTTGAGTGTTTGTAGAAAATCAGGAAGAAGCAGTGCGAGGCCGGCACTTTATCACTTTGTTTACTTGCTATTCTGGACAAAGATCTTTATAGCCATATGTCTCTGCTACCATTGTTGCTGTGCTATCATAAGTGGGATTAATACACCACTTAAAATGATTGCTACCTACTTAGTGCTGCACATCTTGCAAGTCAATTTATGAGACTATATTGCTTTTAAGAAAAGACAACAGAAACTCCAATGGGAAGGGGGGGAATTTTTAAACTATGATAATGTTCTTCTTCTTTGTTATTGTCTAGATTGAATGTGGCTCTATGGGGCTGAAATATGTGAACTGTGTTTTGCTAGCTAATGATCTATTACTGCGCTCCGTCAGTGCTGTTTTCTCTGCGACTGCTTTTGCTGACGGTGAAAGTTGTGATAAGAGCCCCGCCACGGGTACTGTATCTTACCCACATGTGTGGCTAATTCAAAACCTGTGGCCAATAACAGTTTCTATAGGTCAAAGGCGCACGGCCTATGAGACAATTTTCCTACACAGATAATAACACAGGCAAGACATCTGACGAGAGCCATATTGTCAGTTTCAAACAAAACAGTATGATGCAAGCGCTGCCTTTTTTTTAATTTTACTTTTTCTATCCTCAACCAAAATGTGTATCCATTCAGTTTTGTTGCAATCCCAGTAATGGTTATGGGATTATGAGGGCGGATGGTTTCATTTTTCTAGCCTATGACTGTCACATCGAGGACCATTACCGTGATTTAAACACAAGCGTATATGCCAAGGCCATTTTTACTGCAGGGCTCTCCAACTTGGCTGCTCTACATTAAAACACATTTATACAGTCCAGCACAGCCAGGGTTCTGGTTGTACGAAAGGGTCACTCACAAATCTGAGTTTGATCTCGGTGCGTCTTGAATCATCCTGTCGACTAAATGCTGAGAGATGATTTGTCACAGGCAGTCACTGTTTCCATTGTTATTCTATTTAACTTGAAGATGACAGGAGAAGATTTTTTTATGCGACACATTGATCATTCTAATTGCATGCATGTTTGGAATCAACAAAGAAAAATGAGTACTCTGCAAATGTGGGCAGTATTGAATAAATGGAAGCAATAAAAAAAAAATCATTGCACTCATTTCTTTTTTTCCGCTCCTTTTCATATGCTGATTGCCACTATTTGATGGATAATTCATTAAACCTGAGACTGCATGATGCTGCATTTGTAAGTCAGGATCAGTCATTGTTCCCACTGCCAGAGATGCTTTGTTACCGTCCCTACAAAATTTGGGATGACAATTCTGGAACACTGATAGGACAGAAATTAGATCATACCACGCAACTCATCCGAAAAGGTTTTTTGGAAAAATGCATGAGAAGACATCGCCCTCATCCTTCCATTAATTATGAAGTGCATGAAGCCAGGTGAGCCAGACTGTAGAGGATTTATTTTGGCTTTATCTAACTACGCCTCTATTTAAATAACATTATTGGAGGTCACTTTGTCAAGCCAAGAATTAGTGTAACATTTATAAGAACACAAATAGTTTTTGTTGTTTTTTAACTTTTATGTTGATAGACTGGCATCCTTTATTTCCAGGTTTAATGCTAGGCTAAACAGCCTAGCAGCTATAGTAAATGTGAAGGAATGCATAGATTTTTAATTTTTAACAGTATTTTCATATGTTTTACAGCTTTTCCTGTTAATGAAGCCTGCCCAGCCTCATTGCCTTTCATATTGCATTAAAGTAATTAACTAACAGATAAACAAATTAAGGATAGAAAAGCTACTGTTTTTCCAAATATTAATCAACTGACTGTAAAAAAAAATACCCCCAACAAAAATCGAATTAAAAAAATCTTTATAGTAAATTAACAAAACATTAAATTTTATAATTACAGAGCAGTCTGTAATTTCACAAATGTATCATATTGTTTCACTGGTTCGGCCCATTTAAGATCACTTAACATCAACTTTGTCTGTATGTGGCCCTCTATGTAAAATGACCTTGACATCCCTGGTCTATACAGTATCTTTCTCTTGTACATTTCACTGCTATTATTTCCAACACAGAGGTGAACATGGTCATTATTTGTTTCTCTAATCATTTCCGCCTAGGAACTCGGGACAGTGTTGGGAGAGGTCAGACTGCTGTCAGAGGTTGCCCTTTGTCACATACACTGCAGGACATAGTCAGTATGAGCCTCACCAATGGCTGTAGGCTACTTTGTTTGGCTTGTGTGATGGTGATCACCAGTTAGGGCATGCAAGGGACAGGACGCTCACTCACTGTAAATTCTCCAGGCCTGGTCAAGTCCTGGAGAATTTTACACAGCCTCTTGTTTCTTATTAGGTTGCAGATTTTTTGTGATCTTCCAAAAAATCACTGGTATTAATAACGTGATGGACATGAAATCCTAAGAAACTCTCAGACTTTGGCATCAACAGGCCAATGTCAAGCCAGTTTACTCATTGAGTCTAACAGCGTACATGCTAACTATCAGGAGAACAATACAGTTGACCTTTAATGCATATTCAGAGGTATGAATGAAAGAGGCTTTCGTGCACAGACCCAGAGAAAGCGTGACACGGATCACCTCCACTGCTGTTTCTGTGATTCTGTGATCTGTCCTTGGCGTTGGTATTGACATGTCATAAAAAGATTAAAAATAGCTAGATCCTGGCTTACAGTGCTGCAGCAAGTCACAACCTTGTTCCAAGATCGGACGACTGTCATTCTAACTCTGAGAGTCAAGAAAAATAACTCCTGCTGGGCACTTACAGTGAGGGGGTGAACTGAAATACCAACCTTGTCTTCTTCCTATATTTTTTTCTCTCCTTTTCCTGTCTCTAGTCAGTGCCCTTCCTTTTTGATGGGATCCCCTCTTCTGTTTCCTGCTGTTTTTGTTAGTTGCTTAGAGACCAGAGCAGCTGTCCAGTTTGAGAGGAGTTTTTTTCTTTTTACTGGTGTGATTTGAGAGGTTAGAAGGTTACAAGGTCAGCAGATAGATGTTGAAGATAGATGCTGAGGGAATCTGAATAACATTATTCATTTCGGAGTATGGTTGATGTATTCCTACATACCCTGATTTCCTCTACACCTGTGTCTCACTGCTTTAAGACTGCATAAGTTAGTGTATCTGCATTAAAATGGGTGAAATTACCTTGAAAGTGACTCGAAAAGTAGTCAATCTTGTAATGAAACCAATGTGAACTTATAACCTAACTCTGTAGAGCCCCTCAGTTCCTTACCTTGTTTCAGCTCATTGCTTTGCGACCTGCTACACTGCCATTTTGGGTCAGTCTTACTACTCTCATCAGCTTTATTTACAGCCACCACAAACACCTGTTGTCACCTGCAGCCTGCAAACACCTGCAAATCTGATAAGCCCACCATATGCAGCCTGTCCTGCACAAAACACAAAGCCCAGACATCATCTCTGAAAAGTTTTCATGCCTCCAAAACAATCCACAAGACCTAGTTAGCTTCTTTATGATAGTGTAAGAAAATTTACCATAACCATTATAACTGACTGTTTTAGTAATAATCCTTTTGCCTTCAGTAATCTTTGCTCAGCATGTACCTGCTGTGGCCATAAGCATTGTATCATAAAGGCTATTTCAGGCTATTCAGTTTACATGCTAAAACATCTTTGTATACTGGGTGCAGTATAAGCTTTTTTATTTTATTTTGTATCTTTATTTTTGAATGTAGAAAGTTCATCTTGACCGAGCACACATAGCTTTTCATCCTCCATCAATGTATTTTTATGCAGTTGTTTATGTGGATCAGGCGGTAGAGCAGGTCATTTATTAGTCAGAAGGTTGGTGGTTCGATGTCTCCAATCTGGGCGCCAAAGGATTCTTGGGCAAGATACTGAACTCCGAGTTGCTCCTGATGCACTCATCGGAATGTGAAAGTTAGATAGGAAACACTTGGATGTGGAAAAAAAGTGTTTGTTTGAATGAATCAAAGCTGATTTCTCAAGTAGAGTAGAAAAGCGCTATACCAGCCATTTACCATTCATTTGAATTGT
This sequence comes from Copadichromis virginalis, assembly GCF_057382275.1. Taxonomy (NCBI): domain Eukaryota; kingdom Metazoa; phylum Chordata; class Actinopteri; order Cichliformes; family Cichlidae; genus Copadichromis; species Copadichromis virginalis. The sequence continues at coordinate 16,944,638 of NC_140628.1, read as the reverse complement.
CTTTAACTTGAATCCAAGTTTTGGCTTCTTACAAAGTCCCCTCTCTCATTGTTGCTTATTTTTCCTTTGACAAACTTTTATTACACTGTAACTTGTTGATAAACTGATGTAAACTGCCGCTTGTTGATAAACAAAATTCACATTAGAAATTTCACAGAAACCTCTTTCAACCATTAATAATTGTACACAGAGTCTCAGCTAAGTTCTGTTAACAATGCAGTGTGATTCACACTTTACTATTAGTCAGCCATCTCTTTGATTCACCCCCATCTGGCTGTGATATGAGTGGGCCTCATGTGTCACATGAGGAATAGGCTACATAGTGTGATGTTTAAGTGCTGGAGGAGTTCAGCGAGGCTTGACCTTCACGAGCCCCACATGATGGCACTGGTAGATGTCAGGTTTAGAAATCAGGTCTTTGTTCTCCTTTTAACTCTCCTTACAAGGTTTAACAGCAACCACAGACACATTTAAAAGTACGTGTACAATGTGCATGACACAAGCCAGATTAGAATGTGTGCATCCGGATGAAAAACTCATCAGGTCAGAATGACTCATGGGTGGCTGAATAACCACGAACATATTCACAGACACATCAACTGCAAATGGGGGGAAAAAAACTTTGTCTTCCCTGTCAGTCGATTGTTTTTTCACCATTAAAAGTACTTTGATTAAACCCGACCTAAAAAAAAGTGCCTAACTCAGGGAGAAAATGTGTTGTGGGTCGTTCTGAAGTCATTCCCTTTCCAACCTGCAGCCTCAAGTGTCTCCCAGCTTTCAGGGAACTTGATCTGGTAGTTTGTTTTTCACTTGAATGCTGCAGTGGTATTCCTGACCTCAGACAGTGATCCCAATCAGAAGGAATACCCTGATGCTGCAGTTTGGGCCCTTTTTTTTTTTCTGAAACCAAATAGTATAATCGTGTAATGAGGGATCCCTCTCCAGGAAACATAGTCAAGTAGGAAAACTGGCTGCTGTTCCTGCTGATAACTTGCATGGGTTACTATAAAAGCACAATTTCAGTAAGTAATAGTTTCACTTTACAAATTACCGAAGGATCTGGGATTAATTTTTTGGTTTTTAGTTGTGGGTGCCAAGGTTACAGTCATATTTGCTTTACCCACAGTACAAATCAGCATTTTGAGTTAGAACAATGTCAGACTCTTTTTCTTTTTCTTTTATGTTTCCAAGTTACTCAAAATAGGATGATTCATGAACTCCAGTCCTTTTCCAACAAGTAAACACTGACCAGTGTCTGAAAAATCAAAAAAAATGGATGTGGTTGTGTGGTTGTTGTCTAATATGCTTTCATCTTAAATTCAAGGGTTTTAACTAAAGCATTGCATTAGCTGCTTAGGAATCACAGCCATTTTAAACATACTGCCCCGATTTCAGAGACTCAAAGTTGATTGGATAAACTAAAGTAATTTTAAATATAAGGATTGTTTTTAATGTTTGGATAAAAATCGGCAGCACGGTGGCACGGTGGTTAGCACTGTGGCCGCACAGCAAGAAGGTCCTGAGTTCAATTCCAACATCAGGCCGGGGTCTTTCTGTGTGGAGTTTGCGTGGGTTCCCTCCGGGTACTCCGGCTTCCTCCCACCGTCCAAAGACATGCAGCTTGTGGGGATAGGTTAATTCGAAAATCCAAATTGCCATTAGGTGTGAATGTGCGAGTGAATGTGAGCGTGAATGGTTGTCTGTCCCTGTGTGTTAGCCCTGCAACAGACTGGCGACCTGTCCAGGGTGCACCCCGCCTCTCGCCCTATGACAGCTGGGATAGGCTCCAGCGACCCTGAGAAGCAGAAGCGAATGGATGGATAGATGGATAAAAATCCCTTGCAGTCAATAATTACCTGAAGTCTAGAACCCGTGGACAGCGCTAAATGCTATGCCTTTTCTCATAGGATGTGCTGCTAGGCCTTTATGCAGCCAACTACAGTTGCTGCTTGTTTCTGCGTCTCTCTGCATCCAGTTTTGCATTTAATAAAAGCTCCTGTCTTGGGCTGCGATCAGGTGGCAATTGAAAAATATTCCAATCCTTTGAAACTCTTGAGTTGCCTTTGCAGTATGCATTGGCTCATTATTGATCTTGTATTTGAAGCACTAGCTGATCAGTTTTCATTTAGTTTAGTTTAGTTTTACCAAGGAAAGACATTTCTCATCTTTGGTGGTGATTTTTGTGCAGTGCCAGTGCATTTATTCTTTATGAGAACCTACCAGATTGGTGATTTAGTCACCAAAGGTTTTGCTGTCTTTGTGAGAGGTTTATGGTTTTTCCATCTAATGATGGCCTCCCTCTTTTGGACATCTTTTTGGACCTCATATTGAGAGTTTTGATGAACAGCTACCAAATGCAAGTTCAACACCAGACCTTTTATCTGCTTAATTTGTCGTGGAATTACAAAGGTAAATACCTCCACTGGCCATGAAACCTCTTGTCAGTTAATTCTCCATATATTTTTTAGCATCTGAAAATCAGACGCTATGGCAGTAACTCCTGAACAGATAATGCAGTATTTTTGCAAAACCCCTTGAATAACAGCTAAAAGCCTATACTCCAGTCAGATCATTGTCCAAATACATATTGGCTTAACTTTACAAAACCATTAAAGAAAACCTAAGTGAATGAATTCACATTTCCATGCTTTTTCAAGAGGTTACTCCTGCGCGGTGCAAGTAAAAGTAAATCCAGGACTAGCTTTGACTGGACTGACTGTCAACACACAGAGCAGGATTCCATGGTCACCTTCCTTGTGTTGGGCGTTTCTTTATTGACACTGACATCCAGAAATTTTGTGATCTTATTAAGGTAACTCAATGCATGCTAAAGTGTTTTCTAAGAGGGCATGGCTACACCTGTCATTTGTGTTTACTTAGAGATCACCAATTATAAAGCTCGGGGCTTTTTAAATTATCCAAAGTATTAGTGAGTTCATGAGGTTCAGTTAGAGACAGCATATTTTTTTCTGCACATGTGGATAAAAGCCTTGCATGTAGTATAATTTTCACCAGAGCATATGCTGAAATGTGTTACTGTATAGATGCATAATGGTTTTTTGTTATTATGACACATTCCCACCAGTAAAAGAATTGAGATTGTGAAATCCCGCATGGTGTCGGTACTGGCAACAAGAGGCAGTGTTACTCAGCAGCTCCCATGTGTCACAACTGGTATGGCTTCTGAGAAACCGTCTGGATCCATAATCATCCTCCAGTAAAAGGAGATCCGCAAAGGAAAAATCCACAATCATGCTGAGAAATGGACATAAACACAAGCAAATGCTACCAACATACGAATTGATGTACGCCACACATGTACACGCACTCACACCTGTGCACACACGTCAAGGAAAGTTTGTTGCCAAATATAATGGGTCTTTCTTCTTTTGCAGTAATGGCTGCATGTGTAAACACATCTGGACAATATAATTTCACACATCATCACCACCACCCCCTCCCTTTCCTTCTGCTCCATAAGAAAATAAAGCCCAGGTCTTGTCAGAGGGAATCCCTGGTAGCCCGTCTGAGAATACACATTCCCTTTTGGCCCCCTCTGACATAATTCTCTTCCAACAGTCTGAAACCGCCTTGACCCACCGTCTAGAGTGACTCAGTTCCTCGGATTCCCGCACTTCCCAGAAGCCTTTGCCAGGCCACAAGTGAGGAGACCTCCAGACAAATGAGGTTTCCCACTTTTTCAATCGGTCGGGCTCTAGACTGGTCTCACATCGGAACACATTAGTATTATGTCTGCGTGTGTGTGTGGGTTCACTTGTGGGCTTTAAAGAACTCCAAGATCCTTACGGTGGAAAATGAGCCCTGAAAGTATTTACATGTCGTCCCATGAACCAGATCTGTGTCCTAACTTCACATTAGGTACAGAGCGCAGACTGGCTGCTACAGTGGCAGACAGGCAAACTTGTGAAGTATAGAGGTTGCTATACCTACCATATGGTTACATAAGTTGCTTTGACTGGTCAGTAAGACTAGAAAAGCTCTTCATAATGCGAGTACACATTACATGATGCAGCTGCTGAAGTTCCATACAGAACAGGTAGCTTCACTTCGGATGATCATTGTAGGCAAATGAAACATGGCTGATACAAGCCTGTTAGAACTATTCATTACCACTTATTCATAGAAATGAGTTACCATCTTATCGAAAGGCTTGTCTTTCATTCCTTTTGTAGGTTTTGCTTGAAGGTTTCAGTGCGATTACTAATGAGAGACATTCATTGTACCAGTTTTGGGAAGCTGTCTCTCAGTTTGATTAAAAGACAAAACTCAAGGCTCAGCATTTTCAAAATGAATCCTATAGGTATTAATTTTCTTCTTTTCCAACGGCAGAAATTCTGTTCGGAATCTTTAAAAATAGCACACACACAATTACGGAAAAAGTAACTGATTAAATCAAACAGTTGTGGATTTTGATGTCTGCCGAACTTCTGAAGTCGCTCACATTTTCAATCAGCAGGGAAAATCTTGTCAAACCAAACCACGTAATTTTTTATTCGTGCGAATCTTTCAGATTTTCTGTTTAGATAACAGTTATAGTACAGCAAGTTAAACCAGCTGTAGACTAGTTGAATTCACTGTCTAAAGTCTATAGACAGGCAGCACAGTGGTTAGCACTGTTGCTGACTAGCAAGAAGGTCCTGAGTTCAATTCCACCATCAGTTTGGGGTTTGCATGGGTATTCCGGCTTCCGCCCGCAGTCCAAAGACATGCAGTTAGTGGGGATAGGTTAATTGGTCAATCTACTTTTGCCCGTGAGCGTGAATGGTTGTCTGTCTCTATGTGTTAGCCCTGAGACAGACTGGCGACCTGTCCAGGGTGTACCCTGTCTCTCACCCTATGACAGCTGGGATAAGCTCCACCCCCGTGACCCTGAAGAGGATAAGTGGAAGCAAATGGGGATGGGAAGTCTACAGACAGTTGGTTTGTGTCATTAGCAGCTCAAAATCTCAAAATACATGAGCCTAACAAACATATCTTCTTGAAATCACTTGGTGACTGGTGCAGTAAATATACATTTGTGCTTAAAGACAGTTATATGAACAAAGGCATTTATACAGTACACAAGAAGTTCTTCTCGGCAGTTTGAGACAGGTGATGGTGAATTGTTCCACTGATAAAACCTGACATTGTATGAGTCTTACAAAATGTGAGATTAGTCTATATTAGACAAAGAAGAAAAAGAACGACAAGAAGCAGCACCAACTTACTTGTGTGCAAAACACTAACTATTAATATTATTGTTGTTGTTGTTATTGATTTGTTTTTTTTTTATTATTGAACTGAATGGAATTGAAATAAATGGAATTGTGGTTATAGTGACACTGGTTTGTGTGTTATTGCTGCCATCTGCTGGGTTACTGATATATTATACCATTATTTTATCACACACATAAATGTATTTGTTTAAAAAAAACAAACACACACACACACAAACACACACACTCTCAAAAAACTACTGAAAAAACATTATAAAAATAACATCACAGAACACAGTCCCATTTCTTATTCCTTTAAGTACCTGCAGGAATATTAAAAAAAATATGACAAGAAGAAGCATTTGAGCATTGTGAGTCTTTGTGTGTATGTGCTGTTTTTAAAGGTTTACCATAAACCAGAACCAAATGACTTTGTTAGTCATGGGAGTGCATGTTGCATAGAAAGAAGTGAAAAAGGGCGCAGTGTCTTGCGCCATCTAGTGGAGAAAGTGTTCCTTATTATCTGTCACTTTAATACCAAGTGAAATGAGTCTGAATTAGCATTAAAGTTAGCATTTCCTAACCAAAGAAAACATTCCTCCTAGGTTAAGCGCTTCTCATTTCAAATCTGTTTATTATGGCTGCAGAAGCTCTCGGGGTGAATCAAGCTAAAATGTCACTATTACTACACTTGGACTCCTCTTATATAAAAAGCACCTGCCTCCTCAGACACAGTGAACTGAATTTCTTGGCTGCAAAAACTCTCCAGTCCTCTTCTTTCTGCTCTGCTCCCAGGTGTTGTTCTCAGGGACCGGTCCCATTGGATATGCAGCAGTATGGCACATTCCACAGACGCAGCGTGTGTGAAATAAGGGAAACGTGATAGTGATTGAAATTCAAATATTTTGCTCATATTTCCTGCACTGCCATTTATGTGTTTTAATTAAAAGCAGACATAGTGATGTCATGCATGGAAAGGGAGAGGAGGAGCAGGTCTGCCTTTCAGGCTTGTGTATGTCACATTGCACAACTGCCAAAATATCACATAACTCACTATAGAAAAAAAAGGATGTGTGGTACTTATGCAGATGTAAGGTGAGCTAACCAACTGAGAAAATACCTAGAAAGGTAACAGAAAGGACAGGCGCTTTACAACTACAGCTCTCATAGAATTGTGTTGCGTTGCTATTGTTAGCACCTATCATGCTGAATGCAGACTGAACTAATCCAATCGAATCATTAGCGCTTGCTTTCAGTGAAAGCTGCCTTTTCATCAGTTAAATATTGTGTGTCTATTCAAGTTCAACTCATGCCGCTGTCAGGTCTGTTTGCTTCTGAATGACGACCCTCACAGGGCACCAGATTGGTCTCTTGTGAAGCAACACTAACTGATAATGAGCATCCATGTCCATCAGCTACTGGTCTGATACATGACTAATAAACATGCAGCAGGCTGTGTGGGGCTATTTAAAGGCCCAGAAACGGAGGCGTTGAAGAGAAGAGGGTCTTTTTCTTGTCCTGGTGTCAGACTGTGTCAGCCACGTCGGCAGCATTCATTAGCATGGGTCAGATCAGCCCTGTCAAACATGTGATGGCATACACACGTACGAGCACATCAGAGCACACACGCACGCACACGGAGACACACAGAATATATGCGAATGCAAATTTACACATGACTGCTGCTTTGCTGCCATCATGTGGAAATGGCATGACACATCTTCCTCATAGGTGAGATGAGATGGATGAGATGCTGATGGATCCAAATAAAACACTGCATTTATAGACTTGCGATTACTGTGGTCTATGTAAGTGCCTTAGCTTTAAAATGTGCAATTAACTCTTTTGTATTTTTTTTATTGGCTTTGTAAAAAGGTATGCAGAATAAAAATGAGAATTTGGTCACATATTGTGAATTGTGACCCCACTGACTCAGAACAACAACAAAGTTTATTTTGTTGCATTTGATTTTTTTGTACATTTTTGTAAACTACAATCAATTCTGCGTTCTATACTGTATGAAGGAAAAGCCCTACTATAAATATTATTGCAGTTGCAGCATAACCAGAACATCCTAAGATGATCATATAGCAAATTTGCTAAATGTAGAAAAATGTAGTGGGATGAATGCAGCTAACAAGCACCCACGATTCTTGAGATGTATAGTTACACATGATGAAAAGTAAACAATCACAGTGCGAGTAAGACTGTGAAATTTCAGCTAAGGCCCGAACACTCTCTGACTGAAGAAAGGTCAAGAAGAAATTATTCTTGAATATAATCAGCACGTTTAACATTTTAATTGTAAATTGTAGTCTTGAGGGTATCATTTATCACCATGGTGTATTTGTATTATTTCTTTATTTTAACAGAAAACACATTTATATGTAAATTATGTCTAAATAACATTTTCAAATTAATTATTTTGCATGATGATAGGTTGTCAGGTTTGGGGTGTAATACTTAATTTAAAACAAGAAAAAACATAAACATCAACCTTATTCATTTATTTATTTACTTATCTTAAGGAAATGACTAAATGTCAGGTTCGCTTTGATTTGGGTGGTTTATTAATGCTACGAACATAACAGAGAGCAAAGAATTGTATTATTTTTTTCCCTTCATGCTTTGAGGAGATATGAATATATGAGCCCACAGGGTGTCATTAGTGCTGGCCTGTAAATATAGTCACATGTAAACAAAGACTATCTATTCAGGGGTTTTATTAACAGGAAGAAAAGAACAAATATAAAGTTAAAGGTGGTGAAATGTGTTTTATTTTGAGGCCATTCAAATACTAATCCTACGCCATTTTTCATTCTCTCTTTACAGTTTGTCAAAAGCCAATAAAATCAACACCGCGGGCACAGCATGCATCAACACACAGTAATTTACCACAATGATTAACAATGACAAACCACGAAGGGATATTACTTTGAACTGTTCATCATTTGTGCCGTTGTCATAATTATGACATATAGTCTGTACTCACTCCAGGGAAAGTAGTCTAATCAACCTAATGTATAATAGTGTAATTAAATCAACCTGCCCTGGGCTCATATTGATTCGCTAATATGGCCGATACAATATGACTGTTATGACCTGCTGCTCTCAGACAGCCATCCATATATGTTAGTCCAGCAATAATTGGCACAGTTGAATTAGACTGTAATGTACAGAGCAGCCCGATAATGATGTAGAGAGTCATATGCGCACATATGGACATGTTGTCATACATACAGTAATTAAATGGATCAAACAGGGACCGCTGCCAATGCATCACCTGTATTTAACATCACAAAAGAAAACAATAATTACTGCACTCCTGCACAGTGTGTAATTTCATCCTGAGATCTCAATGTACAGTGATGCTAAAAACTCATAATCCTTTTAGCAGCTTATTAAATGCACGCTTACTGGAAGTGCGCTGGGAAATGCCTGCAGGGGCGTGACAGTGTTGTTTGCCTCATGGGAAAAATATCACAGATTTATGTGATTAATTTTTTTTTTTTTTTATGTTTTCAGAGTGTGTTTAATTCACTTAAATATGTGGGGAAAATAAATCAGTTTTGTTACAAACACTGATGCAGAAACAAAACAAAACACAGCGCAGATAGAAAAGAGATGTTACACATGTACTTTACCCCACTGGTGACTTTGCTATAGCCAGTTATTAAGGCTAAGAAACACTGAAGCTCTTATTTTACACACAAACACATTGTTTACTGTTACAGATATTCACGGAACAAAACAATAGTCCTTATTTTGTGTGTCTCTGACTGGATTTGGAGTGAGGGGATGATTGTGCCGGGGAATTCAACAGCTGCTCTGTGGCCTCCTGTTGCAATAATAACAGATACAGAGATGGAACGACTTGGTTATATGTCAGAAAAGAAGACACTCCACTCATCAGCTGGAATATTTGATGACCATATTTTAGCGTAAAGTTTCATAGCGAGTCAGCTAAACATAAATAAGTCATCGAATGAATATACATGCAGTGAAGGAATTTTTTTAAATACAAATTCAATTTTTATATATCCTATATTCATATATTTAGTTGAGACTGAATATATGAATATATAAATTGAACAACCTTACGGTTGTTCAATTTTTAGGCTGTGGATTTTCTCACTGCTGCCTCTTTGTATTCCCTGACCATAAGCATGTGTTTTGAATTTAGCACAGTCGCAATATTTACACTGCTTACAGTAAAAGCTGATTGAGTGAGGATTTGGTTTATGTTTAATTTTGCATGTCTAAATTTGAAGCTGTTACGTAAAACTCCCTCCCTGTCGTTCTCTAAATCAGGCAGTCTACTCTGTTGTGTCATTTAATTAAATCAATTCCTTATACAGTAATTTAAAACTATAATAAAATCTAATCAGGATGTATCATGTTTATCTTGACCTACAGATGATTTGAAACCAAATGGCAGAGAATGTATCTCCATGTGTTTAAGAAACGCATACACAGGCATACACACACAGACAAGGGGATGATGGTCCTCAGCTGGGATGATACTTCTGAGCAGCGTAGCCTCGCTCTTGTTTTACACAATAGCCTCTCACAACTGTACAAGAGCCCCTCTGTGTGGTGAACGCAGCACTCTCCCTCATCACTGAGAGAATGAGCAGGAGTGCTTGTGTGTGTGCGTGTGTGTGTTGTGTAGAATGAGAGCGAAAAAAATCTAAGACAGACGGAGAGCAAAAGTGACAAGAGGTAGACCTCCAGCTTCTCCTCCCCTCTTTCTCTCTCCTGTGTCTCCTCAATATGAGGTCACCAGCATGCGTTCTGACATCCAGCACAGTGGAGTGCTTATTCATGTATTCCAACCTAATCCCTAAATGATTCAATCTGTAACATGATTAACCGTGGAGCAATTTAGAAATAATCTGTTAGCATTCAGAACTAACACAGCAGCCTTAATCATTATGGGAAGTAAAGGAGGGGGCCGTGCCGCATTCATGACGTCACTTTTCCTTCTCTTTCTGTTTTTTTGAGCAGCACTAAATCTTTATGGGACCGGACCCCAGAGAGGTCACAGCTGGGGTCAAATGTCAAACTGCAATTGATGTCACAATGCTCACATGGCTATGTCTGATGCATGATTAGTTAGATATGTACATTTAGATAATGTGCTTGTCTCCTAATCTATTAGGAGCAGCTCTGCTCTTCACCCTAGGACCCTAATGCACTGCAATGTATTTATGGTCAATAATTAAAAGGGAAAAGCATGCATTAAAACCAGTCTCTACTTAACAGATCTTAACTAATGAGATTAGGATAATGAATAGGCCACTTTACCAGCTTGGCCCGGTACAGTGGTCATTTCGCTGACAGCTGCTGAATATGACAAGGTTAGCATCATAAGCCTTTTCTTGCCGCGGGGGTTTAAGGCATGGATTATTGCCCCAGGAACAGCGAAAAAGAGGCCAGTCTATTTGTATAAATGCATTAATCCAGGAAAAAAACACTCATTTGTTTTTGGGATTTCATAATTCTATGAAAAATGAGTGGCATTTTGTTTTGCAAGCGGAATCATCTGGGAATGACCTTGCATTTTACAAGCTGCACCAGAAAAACTTGGTTTATGGACAAAACTTTTCAAACGTGATGCATGACGGAGACAAAAAGTGAGAACAGGACAGCCGCAGAACTCAAAGTCAGTGCACATTCCACTCGCTCAGCGCTCCATCTTAGTCCCGATTTCCTTGCAGCAGGTCTTGAAGAGACAAATGAGAGAAACAGCACAGAGTCATAAATACGATCCGACTTCATCGCTACCTGTTTCCGGCAGCCTTTTCTGCTGCAGCTAGAGCGCCTGCAGTGCGCGCACAACATCAGCTGTGAATCATTCAGTAACACGAAAGTTTAATTTTCAATTTGCACAGTGAAGGGTTGCCATTACATTTTGACCTGCAAATTGTATCTGCCCTTTAATACCCTATCATTTCATTTTGGGGTCCCTTTGTAGTTTGAACTGGAACTGGCTATATTTGGTATTGGCCATCTGTTTATTATTTAGCTGGTTCTTGGATGTGCAGCCTGACTGCATTAGGGAGAGAGAGAGAGACGGGTAGCAGGAGAACAGCACTACCTGGCCCTGGTAGGGTCTTTTACCGGTCTCCCTGGACCCATTAAAATCCTGTTAACTTTGATAATCCCTGGCAACAACTTGGCCTCTGTGGGCCACTGAACAGGACAGGAATACTTTAAAGTGCCACTGTTTAAGAGGTCATAACATCTTGTAAAGCTGTGTGTAGTGGCCGAGGGTCTATGAGAGAACACACAAAGGGCAGGTTGTCAAGTACCAAATATGATTTAACATAATCTTTGCAGCTGGCAAAGTCTTTTTCCAAGTGATTGTAAGACAGTGTTTTGAGTTGTCACATTTCTTTCATTAGGTTCATTTAAGTTCTGTTACTTAAAGCGTGATGCTGTCCCAGTTCAAAACTTTACTCTGTTATTATTTGATGATGTGTACAGTAGTCTTATTTTCCCCCAAAATGTTCTTTTTGAGAATTGTTGGGTCTCTCAAAGCTGAGGGATCTGCTGAAACATGAGTAGGGGGAATGATCTATAAACTGTCTTATTTATCTTTCTCACTGGAGAGTCACATTGAAACGTAGTATGTCAGCTATGAAAGCAACTTGTCAAATTACTTTACCTTTGGAACTTACCCCAGCTTTGACAAGGGCAGTTGAACTACTCTAAATCCTACAAACAAACAAAAGACAGCAAAGAAGCTGTTAGATGTTGAACTGCCAAGGGACTACATGAATTAGCACATTAAATGTGGGGTAATTACCAAAGCAATCTATTACTTTACTCACAACCACATTAGTACGTATTATTAAGAAATGTGTCTCTGCTCCAAAGTGGTCACAGCATAGGTAGTGCTACTACTTTTGGTGTCCAACATCAGAGGCAGAATCACCTGGTTTCCGCTCATGTCCGATCTGTGTGTTTAGAGGACGACTAAGCTGAACACTGACAGCTCACAACTCTGCAGCTGACACAGACAGAAACTGAGCAAAGACACTTATGCCAGTTTGATCCATTTAATTTTTTGACTTGTGATTGCTTCATATTCATAAAAACTACTAGACTAGACACAATGACAAAAGACAGTTTAGCAGGATTCAAGCAAGACTGCAACACTGGTTCATTGTTCAAATGTTACAAACGACCGTAAGCTATCTCACAAACAACTAATCTCTTGTGTAGTGAAAATAATAATAACTTTACATTACTAACCAGTCCTGTTGTTTTCTAGTGAGGATAGTTGTGTGTCATTCTCAGTGTCATTTTTTCAAAACTATAGAATTTATTTGTGTGTTTTCCCGAAGAACAATCTCTCGTACTCAGACAAATAATGACAGAAGCCGTTTGTGGCATTGTGACGGACAATTCCTCCAGTCTGTCAAAATCTTAACCAACCTTGTGCATCTGAGCACACTTTTGGAAAGGAGGATGGAAAGGATAACCTTGTGGTAGTTGTGTTGCCTGTCTTGTGTTTTTTTATATTTGACACTCTTCACCTCACATTGTCCAAATATTAGTTCAGTCATTTCCCTTACCTTAAGAAATTATTTTTGTTTAATGATGGCCCTTTTCTGATCTTTTAACTTTGCAAATATTGTCCTCAGTTGTCACATAGCTTAGGCCTAGCTATATTTTTAATGTTGAAACTACATTTCCTTAAGTGTTCACTTTAAGCCTTAAAAAAAAAAACATCAAGCCCTCTATAGAGACTTTAACATGATCAATTTGGAGCCTATCCTAGCTGTCACAGACAGGTCACCAATCTGACACCGGGCTAAACCACTGTTCACTCACACAATTGTCTAATGTTGCTAACTACAAGTGTTTGGAGTGTAGGCGAAACCTGGAGAGAGCACGTATGGTGGGGTTGAACTCAGGACCTTCTTTTGGTGAGGCAAGAGTGCTAACCACCGCACCACTATGCAGCCCTAAGGTTGTGTTGTGCCAGTGCGAAATGGGATTTTGTGTGAAAAACTATTGTTGGTATTTACAATGAGAGTACTTTGACAAGACTATGTGTGAAGGCGATTGCAGTTTTGAATGGTCTCCAAATAAACATTTCTTTTTCATTGCAAATGAAATTCAAAAATTTTCAGAACTTGCCATGTAAGGTATACACATTCAAAAAACAGGCTGAAAAAAAAGAAGTCGACATCAAGCCATGATGAGCTGGTTCTGATGTTTCTAAACAAGAAAAGGTAAGAATTGAAGATTCTGGGTTCATCCAAGTCTCACCAGTTTAACAAAGCTGGGACCACATCTGAGGGGTAAGAGAAATGTCTGAGGTAAAGTATTATTATTTCGCTATTTCTATTATTGTATATTCAGCACCGCATTTTGACTTAAAGCTTAAACTTGTTGCCAAAGTAGTCTGATTGGTCAGATCTGTTTATTCAGATCAGAAAAATCGAGCTTGATTCAAAAAAATGCTGCGAATTCTTCCAGTGAAATTAGACGTGAATGGCTGACTTAAGAATAGGTGAGTCCGAAAAATAGTTTTTACGAAATATTCACACAGAATTTTGGACATCTGGTGTGTAAAGGCCTTTAGAGGTGTGACCTGAGAGATTTTTGCAACTGACCATGTTCTCGAGGTGCAAAATATGCGGAAGAGAAAATTTAAATCAAGCACAAAAACGTTTTTGCTAACGCTTGCCAATCCCAATTTACTGCAAAAAAAAAAAAAAAAAAGCATGTACTATTTTTTTGCACATGATATTGAAAAGATATTGACTGCACCTAATTTTGGAAATCACCAGTAAAACTAACCATGCCTATGAACGCTAGGGATTGTGCTCACACCTATTGTACCATAATTAGTAAATCTGGCTAGCTAAATCTAGCTAGAATTGGTTAGCTGTGGTTAGCTAGTTCTGGCCTCAAACAGCAAAGGCCATGAAGTCAAACTTGAGGCTTCAGAATGTTACCTACTGTCTAATCTCACTAGACAAATAAACCATGTCACCCCACTAAAAAAAACACAATCTTTATTTAACTAAAAAAAGCTAAAAGAAAATAAACTGTCATGTTGCAGAAGAAAAAGGACTCATGACAGGTTTCATTGTCTTCCAAATAAGATTAAATATAAATGGCAGCTAGTGGCATGGCTTCACTTGGGATGTTTTCTAAATGACTGAAGTCTTCAGTGAGAATAACTCAGTTTGGTTAAGCAGAGTAACCATAGCAAATGTCTGTGCTGATGCTGAAGCTGGCCCTAACAGGTGTTCTGAGGGCTCCAGCATTAACACCAACACCTGGCCTGGAGCCCCAGAGACCACATGCTGCACAACACGATTAGTTAGCTATGTGGATCACAGATACACAGAGCTAAAACTGGCTGCTGCCACTTCACAGAGAGTGAGAGACCTATAAAAGAATAGCATCCCACCCCCCTTTTTTCATTCTCCTGATAACATTTTATCACTTGCTTTCAAAGGCTTTAGGGATATTTTAAAGCGATCCAGACATTCTGAGACAGGAACAACTTTGTGAGAGTAATTTCTCCTCTCTGTGTATGAAAATTTAAATTCCTCCCTTCTCAATGGGAAGCAGAGGTTGAAACGAGCCAGAAACCACCAGCATGTGCAGAGAAATTCCCTTCTGGTGGTGATTACCAAGCGGGGGTAACTGGAAGTGAGGGGGTGGGTGGGGGTATAATGAGTGCCATAGTGGCACTGCCCTCTATCTAGAGAGAGCCTCAATGGCCTGCGGTCAAAATTATCAGCATCCTTTCATGATCATCTACTGTATTGCAGCACTGATATTGCAAGGAGCAAAACAAGGATGCTTCAACTTTTTTAAGTGACTGTGAGTATGCTTTATCCACAGAGAGCCATTCAGCATTCCTCTGTAAAATGGCATCCTAAAAAAATAGCTCTCTTGTGCAGCACACTGCTTTGATGCCTAAAGTGAGCTTAGACTCTGATTTGTATCAAAACATCTAAAGCCATTAAACATAAAACATAGAATCTGGTTTCTAATCTTTCCACTGTGTAACTTGTATGTCAAAAACAAGAAAGGACTCAGTTTAGTCAGTATTAAATCAAATGTATGGGTTAATTAAAGAGGGCTTTAGGGTCAGGACAATAATGACTTATGCCATTGACGACAATTCACTTGTTTCAAATACATCGACAAAAAGACATGATTAGTTGAACCTGACTAAGCAGTTGTCTCAAGGCTTTATTGGCAGGACTGGGCTTGGGATTTTTCATTTTGGAACCACAGCAAATGATGGGTTTTCACCCTGTCACTGCTTAGAGTTTTGTTTTGATTTTTTGACACATGCAGTTTCAATTTCAGGGCTTTTCAAGCAATCCTTTTTTTACTTCTGTTTCTTTTCCATTCTGTTCTTCAAGCCTACATATTGCATAAAGCAAGCCCTCTCTGTCTCCAAAGTGAAAAATGATCCATTGATTAGACTGCTCAGTCATTAAAGGGCATACCCAAGCACTGGGCAATGACCATATGTGGTCAAAGGTCACCAAAGGGCCCTGCTCATAGCAAGGGCTTCCTCCTAGAGGGCACAGAAACTCCCTTTATGATCCTTCATTACATTAAAGGTTAACCTCAGTCCTTTTTTTCCTACCACTGGGGTGAAGAGACCTAACAAGCACCTTTGTTCAGCATGAAGAAACAGTCGTTAACAAAGGAACAGGAAGAAGGTGTGAAAGAGAGCCGGTCTTGGAGAGAGAGAAATGGGATGAGACAAGAAATGAGGGAAGGATGAGGAAAGGGAGAGGATGAAAGAATGAAGCCTATATGTGGAGGAAGATTTCCTGAGTGTCACTGCAGCCCCGATTCCTCCCCACTACTTCTCCCAGAAAATTAAATATTGATCAATCTCACAGGCCTACTAACAATGAAGGAGATAAAGAAGAGTATTAAAGGAAATAAATAAATATACACTTGTATCACCTGTCCAAGCTGTGCAGACGGGGGAGGTTGAGGAAGTGTAGCAGGGATAGGGGGGGGATAGGTTTCTGTTTAGGGAGGGGTTGGGGGGTGAAGGGGGGTGATTTCCAAGCCTGGGAAATGCAGGCCCATCCATCAGCCACACCCTGCACATGGGAAAGGTTTGGCGGGGAAGGTCTATTCTCTGGCAGACACAAGGATAGGGTCTTCTTTATCGTGCCTCTTCCTTGACAGTGAGCAAACATGCCCTCATCTCTGATCGGCTTTATCGGTAAAGCTTCTGAGGCTGCGCAGCCTTTTAAATAATTAACAAGGAGTACATTTCTATAGCTCTCCCGATGAGGGATCTGCATGCAGAGGTGTCCTTTGAAACTAGGCCTTTTAGAAGAGGTAACTAATGCAGTCGCGTAGTTTCAGCCGCAGAATAAAATACACAACTTGGACATCAGCAAAATTCCAGTCTGTTTTATTAAAACATCTGTCAATAGTGTTACAAATGTTTTAAAGTTGTTTAAAAGAGTGTAAAAGTGGTGTTAAATCATATTCCTACATTTAAAGCTGCAAGTCAGAGTCACAACCTCACATTAGAACACTAACATCTCAAAACAAAACAGAAATAGGTACATCTGCCACACTATCTGTGCACTGCATAGGTTCAGATCCATGTTTCATACAGTCATTCAGGCCTGGGACATGTTACATAGAGTCTCTGGACTCTTTAACATCAAGAATAATACTTGAGTGTATCAGAAAAGAGCTGCCCTTGCACAAATGTTCCTGTACTTGCAATGAAAGTCACCCATTAACTGTTAATTCTTCTGTTTTGACAGTTTGACTTAGTTTTATTTAGGCTATACTGATTTTTTTTAATGCATTTATATCCTCAGCATCCTCACTGTGTCCCAGGGCCATGACTTACAAAAGCTCAGGCTTTTCCTCTCCTGCTTCACAAAGCACACGTTTGAGTGCCTCCATGTTGGAAAAGTAAGTATGAGGAATCTGGCAGATGCACAGGGAAACTTGCTGGCGGTATGAGGTGGGGCCTGAGTAGCATATTCATAAATTCATGCACGTCAAGTAGGCAGAGGTGTAGAGTAAGATGTAAAGTAATTGTATCGTGGAATAAAAACACATTTTTTCAAGTGTCATTTTGATGAATAGAGATAAGGTGTTAGGGATTCAATGTGTAACATATTTCATGGCATGCTGCTGTTTGTTGAAAACCAGCTGTCTTCAAAATGTAAACTTTTCATGACTTTGAAATAAAATGCACGGCAACACGTAGATATATTTTCCTTTGAGCATATATTGTGTATAAAATGTTAGTTTCTGTATTTTTAATAGCTTGTTTTGCTAAAATCTGTTGCAGTCAGGTTAGGTTCAAACTTCAAAAAAATCTCCTCAGCTTAAATCTTTTTTTTTTAACATACGAACAGTTATGCTTTACTTTCACTTTATCCGCTAGTGATCTGAACAGACTGAAAGCATAAAAATCATATTGACAAACCCATAATGCTTTCTATCTAAATTCGAACCCTCTTTTTAACCTCCGAGTGCAATTTCTATCCCAAAGTACACGAGTCAAACACTGGACTAAACCAAGTTTATGGGCTTCAATCTCTGCTATTGATTGTCAGTGTATTTAATAAGATAAACATCACCAATCATCACAAACATGGCGCTCCCGGTAAGGATTTTTAAAACCAGTTTATATGGCAGTGTCAGGGGAAGCTCTTATGGCTGTGAGTGATCCAAGCCAAAGCCCATTTTGCTTCGCTGAATAATGAACTGTTTGCATTTAACCCCCTCCCACGCGGCATCAACAGTCCTCCAAGCGGCTACGCGATGCGGGTCCTTAAACAAATTATGACAGGAGATCTTCCTCTCCGATCAACCTTTGCTGACCTCTTATATTGCAGATATTTATTTCTCCTGATAACACTGTGCCTACACTGCCAATTGTGCGTGTGTGTAAGTGTTAGTAAATTCTAGAGAGGAGGCAGTCAGGCAGCTGGTCATAAACGCCAGCGCTATAGGATTTCCACATAAAGAAAAGAATTGCAACAGCCTCTCTATACCCCCCCCCCCCCCCCCCCCATGCCCCTGTTCCACCCCTCTTCTTCCTCTACTGTGAGACCCCCACCAAACCTCCCGCTACCGTTCCACTGATGATCCGGAGAGATGTTATCGCTCCATTTAAGAAAGGAACAAACAAGATTATACTGTAAGTTATCCTCGATTATGGCTACAAATCTGGTGCTGGAGCGAGGGCGCTGGGGGAGGGTGGGCAAGTGAAAGATGATAAAGTAAACTGAGTTGCTTTTCTGTTCCTCTCAGTCCATCTCCTTTTATCCGCCACGCAAGCAGATTTATGGGATAAAGGAGAAGAGGCTTTTGTGGACAGTATATCTTTCAAAAACAGTTAGGCCTTCTAGGAGGAGAAGAAGAAAAAACGTGACAATGATACATGTTTTCAGCAGCTCGCGCCTGTCTCTGTCTTATTGTGAGCGCGTATATGTGTGTCTGACTATGACATAATCCCTCACACAGAGTCAACACCATGGTGAGTATTTCCTAAATAAACGTAACCTGACTGACAGGTGGGAGAAAGAAATGGAATAAAATTATCAGGCCTTCAGACTGTGATTTGAAAGGCCTCTGTAAAGGCGCCCTGTCTGTCGAGCCGCAGCGCGTTCCCACATCTTCGGGCGACACGCGCTTTACATCTGCGCCGCCTGGCATTCTGACTGCGGCTCATCACGAGAACGACAGAGCAGAAAAAAAAACCCACACACGACACCTAGAAGTCTATTCATGTCATACAGTAGACCGAGGGGGCTTTTCCCCCCCGTCTCCTCTGCAGCTACAACCATCAATTTAGCTCTGTGGTGGCCAGTCAGCCCCTCTCTGTCCCAGCTGTGTTTGACACTACTTATCTGCTCTAGTGAAGCAGATCATTTTTGATTATTAACCTCCCACCCCACCCAAAAAAGAAAAGCTCCCGAAAAAGGTTAAGACGCAAAATGACAACCTCACACGACTGCCACCCGGGCAATCAAACACTTGACTGTTACAGCTGCCGAGCCACTCCATCAAATGTTTCTTTTAAAGCAAACACACACAGACCCACACAAGCGCACGCACACATACTCCAAGGCTTTCTTTCTCGCCCTATCCCTCAATATGTTTTCACCCCAGCCTTTTCAACTCACCCCCTTTCCATTTGACTCCCTTTCCATCTCCATTGCTTTCTTGCTATCTTTTCATCTGTCTTTCAATCTTATCTTTGTCTTCTCTCTCCCCTCTCTGTCTTAAACGCCCCCCACCCCTTACGTCACCCTCCCTCTTCATCTCTCAGTCCATGTGTGCACCCTGCCCATTAAATTACAGTCCTCTCTAATAAAAGGTTGAACTTTCTTTACCCACTCATGTGGATGAAGAATCTGCCAGTTTCCTGCTGTTCAAATTCCTGCCTCAGAATATTGAACACACACACACACACACACACACACACACACACACACACACACACACACACACACACACACACACACACACACACGAAGAACAGCAAGAACAGAGAATATCCTGCTTGTGCCTCATCCTTAATATTCATCCTTCTCACTTAAGGTGTCACAGATGCTAACGTAAAAATACAAAGACGGGCATGCACGCATGCGAACTGATCACACATTTGTCACACACACCCCCACCGCTGTTTCAAACCTGTCTCTCTGACATCTTCATTCTATACACACCGGTGCCATTATGCCTGCCCATCCAATAAATTAAACCCATTTACTCTTCTGAATTATGTTATGTTTATTGATGCTCGTATAATTTAATTTCACACAAATTCCATTAAAGATTATGCTCTCTGTCACAGAGCGCCGCTTCCAGGAGAGGGGAATCTAATCGGGTTATAATGGATCTGAGACATGCATTACAGTTGGGACACACACACACACACTACACACACAGAGCACACTTCCACGCGCACAATTGTCATCTTAATAATGCAGAGTCAAGCAAACAGATCAATGATCACTGTGAAGATGCTGTCAAACCGCACTAAGTGACAGGAAGCTTTCAGAGCTCACTATCAAAAGGAAGTCATCTCAGGGGGATTATACTGTCTTCTAGCCCTGTGGGGAATAAAATATATCGCCTCAGGCGTAAAGCTGTATCAATATTTGTTCATACACAATACTAGATTAAAGGATGTGGACATCAAACACCCGGTTTAAACTTCCAGTAAAACAGGTTCATAATAAACCTCACTAATACTTACATGAAATTCCATTAAAGTCACATTTTTATTTCTGCATACTGGAATCGCAGTCATATTGGTTATAAGCCATAATATTAATGAAAAGGATTATTTCTAAACACTTTCCAATTATGTCTTAGAGAAATGCCTCTTTCTTATCAAATGTACGATTATGTGGGATATTATGTCTTTTAGCACTTGGACCGCTGTGGATTTGTGAAACAGATTTGCCTTCTGATTTCAGACTGGCATATGTGGACAAACATGCGTGACCAGGTGTGTAACTTATCTTATGAGTTGTTCAGACAAAGTCACAAGACAGCACCAGACGTTGTCATCAGTGCGCTGAAAATACTTCTACACTGTATATTTTTAGGCATTTCATCCCTGGAAACATGACAGTAAAGAATTAGAGTGGGAATACTGTGTAATAGAGGGTGGGGCATAACATGAAGCACAGGTCCTCATAGTGGATATACTGGGACTGTTTAACCCTGAGCCACTCTGTGTTTTGTCTGATTACTCATAGATGGGAAAAATGTGACCCATCCATGAGAAATGTGACCTGAACCTGACAAGTACTGACAACGGGTGGAGTGCAGGACATTTGTTGGTTTAAATCTTCAGGTGTCAGCTGGATTCAGATTTGGGGTAATTAAAGTGTTGCATGTGACAGTGTGACAGCCACATTTGCAGCCATGCAGTTACAAAGTGTATAATCTCCTGCACCAGCATTTATCAACAGCACTTAATTTTTTTTTTTTTGTACACACATTGCATGCAAACACATAAAAAGCAATGCACAGTCTTTTATTTCACAGAACGTGTTAATGTTTGGCATTTGTTTAAGATGCATTAGCTCTATTTGCAGTGCGCACATTGAATCACTCTTTGTATATTCAATACTGCTAAATTACTTTATAATTGCATTCATTTCCCAAGATGGGTCTTGGAATTCAGCACTCCTAAATACAGGAAGTCCAAATTAAAATGTACCAAATGTTGCCAAATCATGGAAGAAGGACTTGTTTTAAATGCACTGTATAATCATTTGACATTTGGTAAGATATTTAGTTAGAATGGATTTATAGTTTTGGTAACTTAACCTAATTATTGTTATTTTTTCCTTTTTGTTAGTTAATTTGTTAGTTTGTTTGTCCTGTATGTCTATGTTGATCTGACTGGTCAGTATTTAAATTCCCCTTTAAGCTCTGTTCAGTTTAGTTTATGCTGTTAGTTTGCTGTGTTACTTTTGGTGTTAACTTATGATCAAGCCTCATGTGATTTACCTCTTTTATGAACACAGAACTTAATGTATACTTTTTAGTAAATTGCAAATACAAACATTGTTTACCTGTAATCCCCATGCCTTGTTGGTCAATGGGAAACTGGAGAGTCCGAGTGTAATCACTGCAGTGCATTAGCCTGGCATTTTAATGGACAGAAATGGAAGAAATAAACTCAACTTTTTATCAGTGGACGCTCTTAAATCCTGAGTGTATACTGAAAGCATTGCTTGCGAGAGTTGATAAACCTAACTAACCATGTAGACACTACAATGCTAATCTGACGAACTGTACAGCACAAATCTTTTCATCAGAGACACAGTCAAACTGTTGTACTGCTATAACCTGATATTTGGAAAAGGGTTACATACCAACACTTTTTTACACTTTTGAGAGCTGAAGCTAGCTTCTTTTTTTAAAGTAATATCTTTTAACAATGCCAAGTTTTCACTGAAGTCATTTCTTGTTTGCTGTGACCTAAAATGTAGGTCCCTCATCCTTTATTAGAGAACAAACCACTGATCCCCATCATGCGACAATTAAAACTGAATAATAACTGCAATTAGGAGCCGGTTGACAATTCTGGCCTCCTGGAGCGTCGCGTCAGCAGCTCATGAGTCATTGCCCCAAACCATAATCTTCCACAACACTTCATGATTTGCCTTTCTTTGTATTTGCCAGTGAGTAAGAGCTTAGTCAGAAAGATGAACAAAAAGGGTTTATCGTGGTATTAGTCAGTATCCTTTAGTGGGAAATAATTAGACATTTTTGGCAGACTCTTGCGTTAACTTTCTATACAGAAAAAATGTGTAATCTCCCATTTAGGTTGTTTTTTTTGATAAACGAGTTTTGTTTTTGTTTTTCTTTTACTTAGTTTAGGAAGTTACAGTAAAGCACTGCCATCAATCAGTTTGTGTAGAAAGTATTTGTGTGCCTAGGTCCATTTTTCTGATGCTTACACTTCCCTTGTAAAGTGACAGGCTTATTAAGAATAAGTTTATCCTACATCTCCCAATAAGCCATTTGTAAGGCTTGAGGTGGATTTTATCAAGGGCCTGTAATAAGAGGCATGTAGCCTAGGTCCACTGTGGCTTTGTCTTCATTTACCTGCCTGTACATGTGTTGTATTCAGGATTAATTTGCTGCTTTGATGTATTAAAAAGAGCCAGAGGATTTCCAGTGGCATGCTCCCCAAGGTGGACGCCTTTAAAAGGAGCTTTTTCTTCATTCCAGCACTTAGGTTTATTACAGATCCCCGGACTGTCCAATTTTAAAGAAATATGCCTCCAAAATAGCAGGATAATTGTTTTTACTTTTTCCTGCAAAGCAAAATCAAACAAGGCAACCCAGTTATTTTATGAAACCTGAACAGTGGTGGTGCATGACAGAGAGGTTAGAGTTTTGCGGGGTTTTTTGTTTTTTAGTTGACCGATGGAAGCTGTTTTTAGAAGAGAACATAATCACACTTTACTGCTCCATCTCCACAAACATCATTGTCTAACATTGCATGCAAGCCTGTCAAATATTGTGGTTTGCGAAGCCCTATCATGAAAATTATATTTGCAATTATTGTCTGTCATTGCAATAACAGATGCTAGGATGACTAAACAAGCAGCAATCCAAACATTCACTTATCTGTGTACATCTCTCGCAAAAAAGTTTACACAATTTCAAAACAAAAACAAGAGCAGTAACATCCATAAACCCAAATGTGATGACACATCAAACCATACACCAAACAGAACTATTCTGTCATACACTTCCTGTTGTTTTATTTGTCCAGTTTCTGTGTTTATAAGAAGCAGACACAAAGACGAGAGGAGCTGTAGAGTTTCAGACAATATGTGGACACATCGGAACCGAAAGTAAGCATCCATAAGTTTGTCTGTTCTTTGTACCTCTTTTCCCCCTCCAGAACTGTGTAATATTAAGCGACAAATCCATTAACAAGAAATCCATGCTTTCAAAGCACCATCTGTCTTCATATTAGTCTTGCACCTTATATTCTCACCCTCCCCAATAAAGGTGAAACAGTCCAATTTGCTAATGCAGTTCTTTTTCCTTCCTCCAGGAGCTGAAAATTGTGCATGACTTCTTTTAATGCTTCTGTGTGAACATACTGTATGTTCACTTAAACACATATTGTATACACTTTGATATGCAGCTCCTACCAATACTGACTTAGCCTTAAAAGGAAAACAAATCTCCCTGAGCAGGTTACATCTTGTAATATGTTATAATTTACTTTAATGATAGCATGTTTCTTCACCCTGCTGTGCTAACAAGTTGCACTGAGCCGTGGGTTTCACATGTGGGTGCAGTGAGCAATAGTGCTGATGATAGTGGAACAACAGTTTTTGGTCTTTTTCCCCATCTTGTTTTCTGACACTAAATGCACATCACATGTACAGGGCGTTCCAGTCAACTATAGTTAAAGGACAATTTCTGTGTAGTTGACTGATCTGTAATAAACTCTTTGCTTTAATTCCAGGAGTATGAGCTAAGATGGCTAAGATGTCTATATGCTAAAAAAAATAAAAAAAATAGGATAGTACACACAAAAAATTTAAAGACATTTTATTTTCTATTAAGAAGACCAAAGGCACTACCATTTGTTATATTATAATTTTAGTTTTACTTTAGCGTGTTTATTTTGAAGTATCTTAAAGTTCTCATTACCATGCTTGAATATTGGGCAATCGGTAGTAAGCAGCGTACTCCGTGTCAGGCTGTAGCAATGAAATGCCAAAGAATTGAAGGAGTCAAAAGAAACACATGAAGCCTAAACAAAAATGTAGCGATAGCTGCTAACAGATGCTCTCAGACATGTGAAGGTAAGTTAGCTTAAAATAGAAGCAGAGCTCAAGAAGTAAGAGAAAGTAGCTTGATTCATGTTGTGTTTATAGTGTAAACATAGTGCAGTTCATGATTGTTACATTTTTCTGTGAACATGAAACTGCAACTAGCAAATGTTAGCTTGCAGGCTTCGCTTACTTACTCCATAGCTAAATTAGCCAGAGCTGTTAGCATTGTGACATATCTGCTTTGCCTTACTTTGCTGACAGTGTTCATTGTTGTTGTTAAATTCTATAAAAGTGGCTCCACTTGAGATTTTTGTATCTTAATAATGTGATTTCATGTCTGTGGATGGCTGTGCGTTTGTCCTTTTCATCTTAGTACGGGTATGCTGAAGAAGGTAGAAATATTTTAATATTTAGTAACCAGATATTTGCAACAGACATAAACATGTCACACTGTCCTTTTAGTTATAAGTTTCACCTAGATGTGGTTCACCTAGAACACACTGATTATCTTATTGTATATTTTTATTCTATTTTATTCTACTGTATATAGTATATTATTTTATTCTATTCTGTACAGCTGTGTACTGTATTTATTCTTATTGTATTCTAATTTTTGCGTCATAACTTTTGCACTGTCCACTTCCTGCTGTGACAAAACAAATTTCCCACGTGTGGGACTAATAAAGGTTATCTTATCTTATCTTATCTTATAATGTTCAGCCGTATACAGTCTTTCATCTGTTTTTGTCACATTATCACAATTTGTCTAACTTTAAAAAAAAATAAATAAATCTAATGATTACTTGAAAGAGCAGTTTGACAGACATCCTTATTACTTTTATCTGAGTGGATTTTTACCTGAGTATTATTTCACCTTGTACCTTTATCTGAGAGGTAAGGTGTAAAGGTAAGTTAAATAGTAAGTCTTATAAGCATAGAGTGCTATTTTTCCCCTGAATCTTGGCACTCTATACTTCTATTATAAACCACTGATGATGCTGTTAATAATAATCCCCACAAGTGAAATGGAAACTTTGATCAAAAACCAAAATATAAGTTTGTATAAACGTTCCACCTGGTCACCTATAACTTTTATAGATTTTGTTTTAACAACTGTTTAGTTCGTCTGCCGCAGCAGTCAGTGTCAAACCTCCTAGCATGATCTCACCGAACAGATGTTATGTGTTGACATGCGTGTCCACGTGCCTTGCGTTATGCTTTACGCACAACTGAATGCACAAGCGCATTGCTATGGTAACTTCATTCATCTGCAAATCTCACTGGAAACGTATTTGCCTCCACCCTTCACCCACCACCACCACCACCGCCACCAATACCATCCCAATCAAACCTAATTATACCATATTGCTTTTCTTGTTCAACAATAAGGAAGGTTGCTGGGGGTGTGTGAGAGGGAGAGATTTAATGTAATTATTGAGACACTTCTTTCTGTGCTCGCCGTGGCAAGAGTGAGATGCGCCGTGATGGACGCTGCTTGTCAAAATGCCTATTGATGAAGCGCAAAAACCCAATTTGCAGTCATAAGGCAACTACCTTCCAATTATGTTAGTGCCAGAGCATTCCTCAAGCCCAGCAACTCCAATCCTTCTCTCTTTTCTGAGTGGCTAGACCATTGCCCTTGGCAGACAGGTACCAAATGGGCTGCTCTCTGCATGCTGCCTTTAATGTTTTATTGATTTGCTTAGCATACGCCCCGATTCAACTCACATACTCCAACACTATTGCCCTTTGTACTCACAGCCTGACCTGCCCCACATGAAAATTACGTTATTGAAATATGTTAAATGTGTCACCCCCCTCTTGGTGAGAAAATATCTCACCTATTGATGGATCTTTCAGGGGCTAGCAGATTGGTAATATTAGATCCCCACCTCCTTAATGACTTCTATTACTACGATTCCATCACCCTCTCAACCAATCAATCATATGAACTAGGTAGCATATCAAAGCCATGAATAAAATCAAAAGGGGTTTAGAAGATATATTTTCCAATTTTTATGTTAGATACAGCAAGAAGTATGAATAGCTGTGGAGATGGCGCGCTCAGGAGTTAATCTGCTGAAAGAAAGAATAAAACATTTGAAGTGGGAATTGTGAAATCACTTACCAAAGAAAAATGTCAGCTTGCACAACAGCAAAACACGCTACCACAATAAGTATTCAATCGTTCCATCCTACTTAATAAGAGAGCTTAAAATAATCGTTCATATGACCACTGGGCATCCAGTTACCTTGATCTAAAGATTGTATCAGTGAGCATCACAGATGTTTCTTTCAAGATCCCATTTTAAGTAGGAAAAATTATTAAATCTAACTTTTCTTTTGACCTGTGAGTCAAAAGGCATACAATAAGGCTACGACTTTACACCCGATAGCAGAAGATGCTTGCATGCATGGGAAAGTGTGCATGTCTGTGTGCCTGTATGCATCCAGGCTCACTCAGTAATGATGAATATGTGTCTGCCATGTCCTCAGACTCCCCAAGCAGAGGAAGGGACCCTCAGACAGAATACACAACAGGGACAGAGACAGCTTATTCCCAGACAATGTCAATAGCTCAAGGGTAAAATCATTTGTCACAGCAGCGAAATCCCTCTAAATGTATACATTTATTATTGTCGTGCTTTAATTGATCGCAGGGCGCCAAGAGAAATACCAAGGGTCTGTAATACTCGCCTATCTCATTTACAAATCACACTTTGCAAGGCTTCAAGGACATGTGCGGCTCCTCTAAGACAAAGAGGGAAGAAGTATGTGGTTCTAACCCCAGCTATAGTCAGGTTACACGTTAATTTGGCTGTACCTTACAAAGCGGAGCACACGGGCAGAAGGTTATGAAAATATTTGTAGTCCTTCATACTTGTGCAAATTTTTGTCCATTTTTGTAAACAGTTAAATTAAAATTAACCCAGTCTTCTTCCTGTTACTTTCCTGTGAAGAGATTTTACTTCATACCAAAGATGCAAAGTTGCTGAGTAGAGAAAATTCACATTTAAATGGTGAAATTGGTTCTGGGTTAAGTAGTTTTAAGAATTACTTGAATTACTCTCTAAGTTAGAATGAATTTAAAAAAATACTTAAATTACAAAAAACAGTGTTTTTCCCGAAATGTGTAGAGAAAAAACAGACAACAGAAGCGCCTGCAGCTCAGGAGGTAGGTGGTTTGAAAAGCTGGTGGTTTGATTTCTGACTGCTCCAGTCTATGTAGGCTCCAGTCTAAGTATCCTCGGACAAGATACTGAAACCCCAACTGCACCCAGTCCAATAGGCTGATGAAAAGAGAATTTCCCAATGCTATAAAATTGCACTTAATTCCTTTCAATATGTGTAAGACATCTATATTGATGTATTTTTATTGGGGTGCGGGGGGGGGGAATTGTGATTGCCCAATCACTAATCAGCTGGTGTGTTGTTACTTCTCATCCCAGGTTCCCACAGTTATTAGGGCGACTTCCTGGCAAGCATAAGGGCCCATTGTAAGACTCTTCCATCAATCCTTCCAGCGCTGCAGGGGTTAACAGTGCTAATTTTATATGATCAATTATCACCACTGTGCTGTTTCTATATTTGTCCATGTAGTCAGATGCATATGGATTTATATGCACACGTGCACATATCATGTACTCTGTTTCCCCCCTGGGACCACCCAGGTACAAGAAATAATTACTTCAACAACTCTGGGTTACATCAACATCCTCAACCTGTGTGTTTCATACTGTAACCCCCAGCAAATATTATGTCATCCACTTTTCTGCATGTCCTGATTTATGACTGGGGACTCTATCCTCGCAACAGCAGCTCAGCAGCAAACGTGGCCGTGTGTTTGGAGTCATTTCAGCTCACAGCTTTTCAGCTTCTTTCACTCCTCTTGCGGTCGAAGAAATTATTGTCATATCTAAACATGGGTGCAATTATCTCTCCCATTTGGCTGCGTTGGTAATGTCAGCATAAAGCAATAATGTGTCTGACATTCAATGCGTATAACAACATCTGTTCATGAGCCATGTAGCATCCCCTCTGATATTCCTATTGTGATCATTTTCAATTGATTCTTTATGAGTCATTTCAGAGCTAATGACTTGTAAGCAGCATGTTGAAGAGAGGACCTTTGGGAGAAGGTACGCAGACTGACACGAGATAAGTCTCATCCATAGCGAGACCAAGGGGGCAAAGGCAGAACAAAGTGATCAACAATCTGCTGAAATTTGTGTATAAAAGACCGCAATCACACAGCTCTCGTCCGTGATTATATTCTAAAGTGCCAATTATGTCGCATCAGAAAACTACAGCGAGAGGTTGACACTCTACAATAAAGCAAATAATTTCCAGTTGAAGGAACAGAAAAAACGTTAATATGAGGGGTGGAAGATAGGGTGAGGAGGATCTCAGTTAAAGGAAGTAGCTAATAAGGTTTAATGGTGCGTGTCAGGAAGCCACAGTATGCAAGGGAAACACAGCTGGCTTCATTTTGTAAACTATTTGATATACACATCTATCCCGCTCACAATTATCAGCTGCTCTCAGGCCACTAGGGACAGTTTAGCAACTCCAATCAGGAACATTTTCTCACTGCTGTTCAACTGTAAAGAAAATCATCGCTGCACTAATATAAGGTGCATCGCTGCTGTACCAGTGGCCTGTTTGGGCTGCACTCAGTGGTCCTATAGATATAATGTCCAAAACCAGTAAGAAAACATAGTCAAAGATTACTAGATGAGCGAAATTATGGATGTGCAAAAAAAGGGGCCAACGTGAAAAACAGGATTATGGGAAGGACTGTTTTTAGGCAGATGAGGTTAGATGGAATTTCACAGTCCAGATGTTTGACATCACCACAAATGAAGTCGTACAACAAGCAGCTAATGCATTTTAATAACCATTAGAAAAACAAATCAGTGGCCTTTACGTGAGTACGAGTATTAACACTCTGTGGCAAATTAAAAATCCTGCAGTGAATACGTTACCTAATTAAAAGTATGAGGTTAATACAATGTTTGGCAGTCATATTCTAACATTTAAGAAGTTACAGTCGTGACGCTGTCAGTTACAAATAGTGCAGTGAAAAGTATAATATTTGACCACGAAATGTAAAGTGGCATGGAAATACAGTACAGCACTGATGTTAACATACGTAGTTACAGTCCACCACTGCCAATAAGTAACTGATTGTCAGTGCTCACTTTAGCCAGTCAGGCAGACAGACTCCTAACAAAATTTGTTTAACAACAGATAAATGCAGTCTAGGCTCCTTGACAAACAGAGAAAAGTATTGGTGTTTGTTGGCTGTACTGCTAGAATGAGCAGCAAAGCTCATCAAAGAGATTTCAAATGCAAGCCAAGCGTGACCACAAGAAATCCCCTCCCTGAGCTTCAAATCTTACACTGGGTTGGAAAAAAATGATTACAAAAAAACCAAAGTTACAAAGTAAAGTGCAACTTTAATAAACTCCTGTTTTTAACTTTCAGGGAAAAAAACATAAGCATTATTGTTGATATTCTTCAGAAGTATTTTCCATATACACACATTCTGTAAATAAACACAACGGAAATTAACCACTTAGCTTTAAATTCAACTAAATCGAACGTTAACGTCATTACAGCTAAATTACACAATTACAGCTAAATGGAAAATGTGAAGATGATAAAAAAATACATTTCATTATAGTTCAAAAGTAGAACGTGATACTCCTGTCATGCAAAATTACAAAATAGCAATGTGTGAACGCCTAAAACGTCTTTAAACACTTTTTTTGGTTGTTGCTTTTCTTTATGACTGTCTGGACATGTGCTTCAAACTCATAACTGCTTTGTCTCCAAACTCCAGAATCTTTGAGGTTTTAGTTGTTCCTTCGCTGCTTCCTCACAAGGGTCAAAATAATTGTCAATGTCACTATCAGATTTAGTAACTGAATCACTGGAGGATAAACCACTAGAGGGGACACAGCTATATTCTCTGGCTGGGAGGATTTACACTGTACTGCAAGCAAGGATAAGCCCATCATTAAATCATTATGATTGCAACCCTTGACTGCTAGGGTTCGTTTCCTCCCCCCCCCCCCTTTTTTATGTAACCCACCACAGCATGTGAAAAGAGTATACTGAACTTTAAAAATTGGATGTTGTCTAACAAGCCTCTTTCATTTGATGGGTTTAATTTAAACTATTATCTTGTGGTTTCCTGATCCTATTATAAATATTTGAAGGGAAGTATTTATCATTGAGATACTGTATATCAGCACAAATGGATTTCCTGTGCAAGCAAAGGTCAGTGATTTAGATGCATAAACATGGAAATGGGAAACCTTCAGTGCCTTGACCTGTGAATCAAAGCAGTAATAACAAAGTGGTGATGTGGCAATATTAGTGGTAAACCCCCCCCATCTTGTTAGATATACTTGCCCGTATGTTGTACAAATACGCTCTCAGCTGTACTCTTGACAGCAGCTGAGAGTATACAGGTATACACTCAGGTGCTGTTCTTGGAGATTTGTGAAAAGGCACATCATACTTCAGTCAAGCCCTTGCATGTTGCCTTGCCTTTTTTTCTTTCTTTCCTTTTCTGCCAGCTCTCTACCCCACCAGCTCTGGGGAGGCCTAAACAGGCGTTGTGGTCTGGAGCTGTTCAATGGTAACACCAAGTGTTTATCGCCCCGTGCAATGTGCAGGTGACAGTAATTATCAGCAGATGACAGTGGCAGTCCCCAATGTGGACCAGATGGTGATACAAGGGTCACGCAAGTATAGCCACAGGGGTGAGGGCGGGCAAGAAAAAAGGATAGAAAAGGCCAAGATAAAGGTGGAAGAATGCAAAAGCAAAGGCACATTAGGCAACATGCTCCCTGTGTGTCAGGATAATACCACGAAATGGAAGCCTGATTTTGAAGCAGCTTGAAAGCAAAAGAACCTACAGGTGACTTTTGGATCAGTGTGATGTTACATTATAAAATAGCCAGCTTCCTGTTGAGGACATTTGCCCTGCATGCCACGTTAGCTTTCAAAGCCTGTGCATGCAGTGTGTAAACTTTATTCTTTGGGTAAACGCTGGCATATACAAACATATATCAAAGCCCAGTGCAGCCATAATCATAGACACTTAGGCAGATGTGTGATCAAAACTACACAAAGCAGCGGTTGCTGTTTGAAGTCGGTGAGGGGTGCATGTAAAATGGAAGGAACAACAACAACAGATGCTGATAATATACTACTGCAGGTAGCTGGATGCGGACTGACCCTGCTTTTTGTGTGGAGATTGTCTGTTTGCTCTTGGCTGCGGGTTGACACTTAATCTTCATAAATATAAACTTGAATGTTTGGTACATATTTGTTGGGTCGGTGAACAACACTGTATTTTACTAAGCTAAAAGGTGCTGAAGCATGTTAAAGAATATTTGCACCCATACAGAGAAATAAAAAAAATCATATTTCTTTTAGTGGAGATGCATCGATTGACTGGCCAGGGATTGGATTTTCCAGCATTCTTGACCCTGAGTGGTGACCGGTGACTTATGTAGGTGAGTCTTATTGTCCTATTACATTAATTACATTACTATTACGGTTCTTTAATGTCCAGTTACAAGCCAGTTCACTTTATGCATGTACCCTAACATACAGGCAAACAGACACGCTACCTTGTTACTATCAATGGAATGCTTCACTATAAGTAAAAACAAAAAGTTTGTCAAAGTAAAACTATAGGCGGGACTACCACAAAGAAATGTGCATAACGACAAACCCAGTCAGACACTTGGGTCACACCTCCGTCCAGCTGGATGCTTTAAAGAAGCTAACAAATACAAAATGGCTAAAGCTAGCCATAGCCACAAGCTAGCCACCTAAATATGAGCAAAGGATCAAAGCAGATACGAAGAAAGTTACAGAGATTGCTGAAAAAGAGAAAATGTTTGATGTTAACTGTTTAATTTCTAACCATAATAGAAAATGATGTAAGCACTTCACATTTGCTTTGTTCTATAAATCTGCAAATGCTTGTGTTTGGTAAGCTAACATACATTAGGTAAAGGTTGGATTGCAGCAACTCATTTTCAGTTATATATTTGATTTCATTCCAGTAGTAGAGCACTTTATTTTAAGTTGTATCAATAAGGGAAAACGTACTGCACTTTGTGAGAAATTGTGACGTATCAGAATTCATTTTATTATGTAAAATTTTGCATTAAATACAATTATTACTCAACATGATTATTGTTAGAAAGAAAAATCAGAATTCAGTTTTATCATGATTCCAACACTCAAGATGAGTCATCTGATATAAGATGATGTAATATCAAATATCACAACACCAGTACTATAGTTGTGCTTGTTGGTGTCCTTCCCCACATAAGTTAGATAAACAACTAGCAACCATGTAAATTAGAGCACCTGTTGATAGAGTGGAAGTTGTCACGTGTCTTAAGTGAAAAATGGTTATTCAACCAAGGCAATCAGGGCATTTTCCAAGCCCTAACCGAATGCCTAAACCCAACCAAACAGTGAAGCAAAGTGAAAGCCTTGTATGATGACTTGATAAAATAATAAAAAAATAACAATTTTGTTAGAGGGCTTGTTCACATATCATGTTCTACTTTTCAAGAGTGTCAGTTTACCAAGGATAGGAGACAGAGCAACACTCTGACCAAGTCTCACTTTGAACTAACCACACTGCTCACACCTTAACTTTGTGTCACACAGTGAAACTGATCAGATGGTACAACCTAGGCACTAATGACCAAGATATAATCTAGTGCCCGTTCTATACCATGAGTCTAACCTAGGACACAATAGAGCTATTGTTATAACACTGAAGTGTTAATATTATTATACTGCCTAAAATTTTATCATTGCAAATGTCCAACACCTGCATGTCTGCCATCACTGTGCATGAGAACTGTACACCAAATAAAAAATGTGATACTGTCCCTGTTCTTTCCAAGAGATTAGGTGTCTCGTTAAATGCCACTCGAAAACCGCCATTAGTTCATTTCCCTCTTGGTTAATTAACATCTACTCCTGACCTTTCCAATGGATAGGTGCAACTTTATCTTGAAAGTCAAGGTTACAAAACTATATATCAAAGCAGATTGATTACTGATCACCAGTCTGAAGGGGAGAGACTTTGGCTAACTGCTCAGGCTCCAGTGACCCAGCCGGGGGTCAGATGTATATGACATAACTAATCAGGAAGATACAAGACGGAAATAACTATACTTGTTGCGTTGTATGTCCATTTGAAAATGCAGTTTTTAAAAACCAAAAGACAAAATATTCTAAATCAAACTGCTAAAAATGTCTGTGTTAGTCTCAATCTGAATTATATGCAGTTTTATTCACAGTATACAGAGGTATAATCATTAAAAACAAAATAGGCACATCATGAGGCAACACTGGTTGCACCCTAGGGTACTCTTGGTCCTGTAGAATGGACTTCTACTTTTGTGCCATTATACAACCATTACGATGTAGAAGGACACTCATCAGACTTAATGAACACCAGCACATTACATTACATATCCATTTCCATGCTGAACGCTGACCAACATTTGGTTGCTCAAAGACGCACTCTACTGATTTTAGACACAGAGATCAGATTACTTGTTATGACAAGTGCCAGTGACATAATGCCTGCTGTAGCACTCCAAGAGCCTTTTTTCTCAAGTCTGCGAGGTTACCTCGGATTAGACGTGAAGCTTCATAGTTTTCGATAAAATCAGTGACATAGATAGGTGTTCTAAGACAACATTAGTTATCCACGCCCCACATTAGTTTTGTGATCACAGATTTGGAGCAACTCCTTTAAATGTAAACAGTAAGGGAGGCCTCGCAGACATTTTATTAACATTCTGACAATATTTCAAGTAGTTCTTTTCACAAAGTGGAAAAAAGTCAGAGCATGGATGACTCTCATGCTTGTAATTATAGTGTCATTCATTTAATGGGAATATGGTCAGCTAAAACATCCAATCAAATTGGAATAATAGAAAGTGTAGCATGGGAGAGCCATGGCCCATTCTGGGGATTAAGTTACAATATCTTTGCTTTCACTGGACAAGTTTTTGTTTACTTATTTCCAGCCATCATTTCTAGGAATTTCTAGAGTAACCCATTATTGTTGTTTCGGAAACTTACTTACTTTAAAAAGGACTCACTTATGTTGATTTAAATCTATCTATCTATCTATCTATCTATCTATCTATCTATCTATCTATCTATCTATCTATCTATCTATCTATCTATCTATCTATCTATCTATCTATCTATCTATCTATCTATCTATATACATATATTATATATATCTACATCTATATTTTACCTCAGTAACAGGTTTTCTACCAGATGCCATGGTTCTCAGCAGTGTCGGAAATTTGCCCGTTCTATTTATTGTTTTGCCATGTTTCCCCCTTTAAAATTATGTTAATTATATTTCATTTCACTGCTATAACAGTCAGCAAAACAGCTTCCTACATCTTTCTCTGTCCTGGACTAGCCCTCCCCACCGCACCCTCGACATGAGAATAACCAGTGATGTATGAAGCATGCCGTGTCTCCATCATCCACACAAGTCGTCCTTAAACCAAGACTCTGATCCCTATTCATTACGTCAAAGTGTGGAAGAGACATTTCTATTACCACACCAGATGTCCAAATCAACCATGTTGTTTCAGCGCTTACTGTGCTCAGCCTCCCTCGTCCCACCGTTTATTTACGTAGGGGAGCTCTGGCCGCCGGGGGGGAGTCCTGGCTAATTGTGAGCAGCTGTAATATCACAGGGCCATCATTAAGAGGGCAACGGCTTTGCACATGCATTCATAATCCACACTGAAATGCAATAGCAGCAGCGTTCGCCGACCGCTACTGAATTACCAGATTGTTCATGTGGTCCAATTTTTACGCTGTGTTTACGAAGACTAAACCACTGGACATGATTAGCACCCACAACCGTGTGATATTTCTCTGGAGAGTCAGTCGTGGGCAGGTTAGAGGCCCGATCTGCAACATACGAGGGATGTGCGAGCCATTTGTGTGCGGAGTGGAGAAGGGTTTGCAGCACTCAAACTGTGTAGAGACTGAATGTAATCGCTCGGTAGTGTTGATGGAGGTTTCAACAGGTGGATCTAAAAACAAACTTAATTATTATTTAATCTTCTTCCAAAATCCTGAAATCATGCTTGCTCAATCCTAAAATGTCCATGTCGTAGAAAAGTAGAAATGTGATTCTGCTGCTGTTGGTGGTGTACTGTGCAGGATCAAGAAGAGACTAGAATAACCCGAAATCCCCCACCTAGACTCACTCCCTGGAATTCCAGCTGTTTATAGAGCAAACCTGAAAATAGAATGATGAAATATAGACAGAAAGTGTCACAATAACCTTCAATTAATTTACTAATGCTGTTTACACGAACATTGGCAGAGTGCTTTTGGGTGCCCTTTTTTGTCATATCTCCTTGTTGATGTTTGAATTTGTCAGTGCATGTCAGGACTCCAAAATGTTTTCATAATCTGGTTTTATTATAAGCAACACTGGCCAATGTTGAAAAATGAAGTCAAAAAGACAACAACGCGGCCACCGTGGCCATCCGCTCGGCAGATCGGACCGAAGTGGACCACACACAGTGCTTCAGTAAAGCTTTGCATAAAAGAGTTATTAGAATGCAAGAAAACTGCAAACAAGTCCCGTCCCACCACTCTGTGCACTCTCTGTGCACGTTTTGATTTTTCTAAACAACGGCGTCATTGCAATAGCATGATTGCAAATGCTTCTTCTGAATTTTTTTTTTTTTTTTTACTTTTTGGTATTGCATGTAGACAAAAACAAACTTTGGCTATTGGAACATCAGAAGATTCACATCCTGTATTTCAAAGTGTGTTTTGTGAGTGCTGTCTGTTTGCTGCGTCTATGTGTATGCATGAGACACAGAGGGAAAGAGACAGTGAAGCAGGGACATAAAGGGGTTCAAATTCATACGATAAATATTTACAGACAGCTATTTAAATTTGTTTGATACCTGGTAAATATT
Organism: Copadichromis virginalis; assembly: GCF_057382275.1. Lineage (NCBI taxonomy): Eukaryota > Metazoa > Chordata > Actinopteri > Cichliformes > Cichlidae > Copadichromis > Copadichromis virginalis. The sequence goes on along the minus strand of NC_140628.1, from coordinate 16,908,068 downwards.
ATATCAGTACAGTTAATTCACTCTGATATTTTACTTTTAAATACATGTGAAAATCTGGGATGTTTTTTTGTGTCCATATTTCGAGCAATGCCAAATCACCCCTGAGTCGGTGCGATACTGAAGAATCAACTCACCAGTGACATTTAAGATATCAGCCTGTTTTCTGTTCAAGCGACCAGACATACAGGGTTATTTCAAGTGGGCCCTTCTCTATTTTCACGAGAGAGCGTATGCAGATTATCGTCTCTATCAGCATCCTGATCTCAAATCAGCCCTTTCATTACCCGAGCTTAGCTAAGAAGAGACAGCATCAATATTAGATGTCAATGATGGGAAGAGGTGGCAGGCAACTCATAAGGTTATAGGCACGTTGTTCACGACAGGGCCAAGATCCCCGCAACATGAGAACGTATGAGTCATGGTGGATGACCTGTCATGGCAATACAGGGACCATAGATACTTCAATCACCAACAGTGTTTTATACTCCGGATGTGTGTTCATTTCCCTTAATAATACGTTCAACCATGTCTCCTAACAACATAATGAGGCAACATTTATATTGAAGGTATTTGATAATATTCACTGGCACACAAAACATTTATAATCAAGTTCTTGGCAAAATATCTCCAAGACAGTACACAGAACACAACAGTAACAGTTTGTTTGTATCTCATGTACCTATCATTCATTTAACTAAGTGTAAATCAAGTTATGTTCAGTTTACCTGTGTCTTTTAAAACTTTCTTCAGTAAGAAATCATCGAGGTTTTCCTCATATTTGCAATCATTTACCTTCTTTTATTTCCACTGAGCATCAGAGTGTTTTTTGTTCCTCCTATAGCCATCTACAGAATACATCATACAGGCATGTTTATGACTTTGACATCAATTTGTCCCCCTTCTTACTCTCATTTCATGAGAGTTGTTACGCTTCAGTCCGTGTGCTCGGAATGCAACTGCAAAGTGTTCCAGCTGGGCTCTCCAGAGGCAAAGCAAGGTCACGACAGGAGTTGCAGGGGCAGTGGGACAGGGCTATGTGTGTGTTTGTGTGTGCGCGAGTCGGGGCTGGGGGAGGTAGACGGTGAGAGGGATGCCTCAGGACCCTGACGGCTCCGGTTGCCTGAGCCATGACCGCCGGGGTGGGGGAGGCCAGCCGCAGATCGATTGTCGCGGAGCTGGATTCCTGCAATAGGGGGGCGATTGGATGCAGCGCGCTGGGACTGAATGACATAAACCCAGACGTCTAAGTGTCCCATTAGCAAGACAGCCGCCCATGTCATGGTCCCTCCCGCCCTCATGCTGCTGGCATCATATGGAAAACAGCTCAGGTGTTCCCCTCAATTGCTTGAGGACAACTGCAACACAGAGGACAGCGGTTGACACGGGTCTCTGCATGGGGCACTTCTGATCCTCCATATGTAACCATAGCAATTATATCTTTATGGCTTAAAACGAAAAAAAAAAAATCAGCAGAGGAAGCGGCAAACCACAGTGCATGTGTGTGTGTGTGTGTGTTTACATACATGTGTATCTTTGTATTTGTGTGTTTGCATATGTTCAAATCTAAATGGAGCAGGAGGAACCTGGGTCACAAGTGTACTTTCTCCACATTCAGCTCACAAGATGACACACTGTGGTCAGATTGTTGTGGACAATTCCTAAACACATAAGAAATGATGACAAAACAAGGAGGCCACACACAGAGATGCTGCTGCGACACACCGCCTGCCGGGCCCAAACACAGAGGCACAGCCAAGCTTAATGAGGCTCTGGTGAAGGAACAGCCCGCATGTCTTTCACTCTCGACAAATGAGCATATTTAGATGTCCTCAAAATGAGCTTCAGCTCTGGGATCGCCTACCCACAGTGTCCATCAAACTCTTTGGCAGACACTGATTATAACATAGTCACCAATATTGCGTCAAGTAAGGGATTTGTAAGTAGTAATATTCTCTGTCATAAACATAAAAAGCTGTGTAGTTTCATGAAAATAGAAGGATTTTAGCTGAGGAGCCCATGAAAAAATAAGTTGCATGAAATGACCCTGGGCAGACCAAGTAGGTGCTAAAATATAATCCTTTCTTGTGTGTAAATTTTCACAGAATTGTTAGAAAATTATTTTGCTACTTTGATCACTTTTACAATTAATTTCATCTAGTTTTAAAACGCTTTACTTACAAGTACACATTATGAGTTCATCCCCCACACACAAACAGACACACACACACACCCTCAAATAGGAGACCACACATTCAAAGTGTGGTCTAAAGTTCAACTTGTGCTGAATATTGAAAAATACTTCCAAACACAGTGAGATTTATAAATGGGTGCTATCTGATTTCACTGTAAACTAAGATAAGCTAAATGACTCAAATCTACATTTTGACGCAGGGCTCTTTTACAAGACGGAGGCCCAGCGTGATTTAGGTGATACTGTTGTTATGGGTATGTGTCACTGCTGCTCTTTGTGTACTGGTTTACAGGTTCATGATGATGCAAAGGTCTGCCTTAAGTTTTTTTTTTTATCATATGAGGGTGAATGTGAGGTTTTATGTAGACCATTCACATGCTTCTGTTTCCTTTGACTACAATAATATTAACTTTGTTGGGAATAATTCCACAGACAAAAATGCTGACAAGCCAAACATTATGCTAGGGATACAGTGCATCTGGAAAGTATACACAGCGCGTCACTTGTTCCCCTTTTTGTCATGTTACTTCTTTGTTCTAAAATGGATTCAATTCATTTTCCACCACAATACCCCAAAAATGGCAAAGTTAAAAAAGGTTGTTTAAAATGTTTTGTAAATGCATGAAAAATTTAAATACAAGAACACAATATTGTATACTGCAGCTCATGTGGAGTTGAGTGTGGACCCAAATGCAAATGACACGGAAACACAGGAACGAGTTAACATAAAATGATTTAGGCTGAACATGAGAGTACAAAAAGAAATACCAAAATGCAACAGTTAACCTAAACTGGGAAACATGGAACTAGCGAGCCATAAGGACAGATGAGAAGAGACTCTGACAAAGGACAAGGAGAGACTGTGACAATATACACTAAGGGGTGATTAGGGAACTGGAAACGCATGGGAACACAGCAGGAACAGACATAATGAGACAAAAACTAAACACAATGCACACGAGACAAGGCCTAACAAAGTAAAACAGGAAGTAGCATGGACACAACATATAGAGGGAAAGAGACAAACGGGGGAACGTTAAGGAACAGAAGACTACAACTGGCGGAACATGACAACGAGACTGACTTAGTAAGAAAGATAATAAAACAAAGAAAGGACTGAGGGACAAGAGGAAAACAGAAGAGTAAACTAAACAACCTGAAGTAATCAGAATTACCCAAGAGGCAAATAATAAGAGAAAATTCACAAACACAAGGAAATTATTATCCCAACAGTGATAAGTAAACAAGGATTCAAAAGTCCAAAAACAAAACACTGGGTGAAAGACAAAGAATGATGACAAACATGTACAAACACACAGTCTTTGCTCAATAGTTTGTTGAAGCACCTCTAGCAGCAATTACAGCCTCAAGTCTGTGCTCTGGCACAAGGATATTCACAGAGTGGTCCTGAAGCCACTCTCTTGGCTGTGTGCTTAGGATTGTTGGCTTGTTGGATGACGAACCTCCAGTTTGAAATCCAGAGCACTCAGGAGCAAGTTATCATCCAGAATGTCTCTGGGCATTCATCTTCATTCATTCATTCATTCATTCATCTTTCCCTCTACTCTGACTAGTCTTCCAGTTACTGCGCCCAAAAAACATCCCCAAAGCATGATGATGCCACCACCATGCTTTACTGTAGAGATAGTATTGGCCAGGTGATGAGCGCTTCCTGATTTCTGACCATGGAGTTGAAACTTTGTTCCATCAGATTTTATTTCTCATGCTCTGAAAGATCTTCACGTGACTTTTGGTAAACTCCAGGTGCCCTTTACTGAGGAGTGGCTTTCCTCTGGCCACTCTACCATACATACCTGATTAGTGGAGTGCTGGAGAAATGGTTGTCTTTCTGGAAGATTGTCATCTCTCTACAGAGCAACGCTGGAGCTCTGTCACATTGACCATCCAGTTCTCAGTGAGGTCACCTCCTTGACTGATGCCCTTCTACGCCAATCGCTTAGTGACTAGGTGGCCAGCTCTAGGAAGAGTCCTGGTGGTTCCAAAGTCTTCCATGTATGGGAGCTCACTGAGCTCATTGGGACATTCAGTGCTCTAGAATTTTTTGCTATACCCTTTCCCAGATCTGTACTTTAATACAATCCTGTCTTTGAGGTCTTTGACTTTATGCCTTGCCTTGAAATCTGACATGTATCATCAAATATGGAACCTTATATATATATACAGCTGTCTGCCTTTCTAAATCACATCCAATCAAATTAATTTACCACAAGTGGACTTTAATCAAGTCGTAGAAACAACTGCTTTATGATCAGTGGAAACAGGATATACCTGAGCTCAGTTGTGAGTCTCATTGCAAAAGCTGTGAATACCAATGTACATGTTATATATTAGTTTGTTTTTTATTTAATCAATTTGCAAGAATTTCAGACTTTTTTCACTTTATCATTGTGGAATATTGTGAGTATTTTGATGAGAAAAATTTATCTAGGTAATCCATTTTGGAATACAGCTGTAAAACGTTGAACAAGTGAACCACTCTGTGAATACTTTCCAGATGCACTGTATTTCAAATTTCTATCGATTGCTTGTTTTGAACAATTTCAAGGCACAGCTACTGAACGATAAATAGAGGAATGCGGTGAACTCTTTAAACTTCACTCGACACCACTTTAAAACCCCTGGGAAAACCAGTGCGTTACCATGGCTACACATTGGTGTTGACTTTAAGCTCTCTAGTGATCGAATTCTCTCCCCCACAGAGGCAGTGTCAGCCTTCAGGTGGAAACAAATTGTAACAGGTTGACAATACCGTCTAATATCAGGATACTTGGGGACAGGACCAGGTTTACTTTTCAGAAAGTGTTCCGTGCTGCTTGGTACTCGTGATTAATACAGTAACTGGTGTGACTACATTAATGTGGGAACATGAGAATGCCAGTAAAAAATAATGGAAGCATGCAGCCACAGGCGTATTTGATTTCTTTTGTTAACAGAGATGTGACTTACACAAATGATGGAGTGGAGAATGAATCAGTACAGGAAATGCTCTCTTGCTAAGCCCTGCGTGTGGCCAAGAGAGACGACCATAAACAAAGTTCCTCTTTGTTTCTCCCCTCCACTCGCTCACTCTCTACTGCTCTCTCTCTCTCTCTCTTTCAAACACACGGACACTTACATGCACATCTGACATCTGTCCGGTCTTAGAAGTTCCCCCACGTATCCTAACCATTTTATATCACTAAAATTTATAATAAATTGCATTAAAATAACTTGGGCAAAAAGTCCCCAAAAAGCCACTTATATCAAGCAGTCACATTGAAGGGAACCACGTGCCTGCATAGATATGTGGGACATTTGAGAAAGCAAAGTGAAAATAAATACTGTCTGTATCTGAATTATGTAAATAATAAATACACCAAGGAGCATGAACTCCAAAATCTCTGAGCAACTGCAAACACCAAAATAGTCTGAGAGAGCTCTGATCTTGGGAGCAGATGTTCAGGAAGTTACTCTTTTAGCCTTTTGGAAATTACCTATTACTATACAGACAAATCGTTTTTGCAAAGCTGCATACAGTAGGCCCGACTGTATGAAGGCAGATGAGCATCAAATGCATTTTAAAGTAAAATAAGAGACGTGCAAAGCAGCAATTCTGAAAGTAAAGCTGCAATAATTTGCTTGAAGAAAAATAATTTTAATAAAAGTGAATGTAATCGTAAGATCACAACGAATAGTACTAAGTATATACTGAGGTTATGCTGTCATCCCATTATGAAACTGGGTTATAGGTAAAGTCATGTTTGAGCATCAGTTTAATTTCAGTCTTGTAAAGGTGGCTGTCAGATAAATGCATCAGAATATATATTAGTTAGTGAGGTGGTTATGATATACAGCTCTACAGTATTTTTAGAAAACTTTAATAGACTGATATTTTGCATATATATTTACTTATTTGAAATTAGGACGTCTTGTTTGGCCCTACCATTTGCTTTCTTTCTAGTTTAATTTTGCATCTCAAGGAACTGCAGTGATCTTATCATTTTTTCTGCCCTTAATTGACTGATAAAAGGCTATGGAGCGTTGAGTCAGTGCAGGTATTCCTAAAAATCAAGGGCACAAGGAGAGAAAAAACAGTAAGTTGAGAGCCAAATAGATAATATTGACTTGATCCTCTTCCTCTAACACTGGCATAATGCATTCTCACCCTCACTCACTGTAATTGCAATACAATGATGTCAGCATGACAGGTGAGACTGAACGCGAGACAGCGTTGAATAAGCTGCCACCACAGTATCAAGAGCACAAAACGTATCTGAGACACTCTATGGGGTGTCAATTTAATCATGCTTAAACCAGGTATCACCTTCCTCCATGAATCTGCCATTGACAAAGAATCCAGCATACTGCGTTGCACTGAGCAGAACTAGGGCCTCAAGCTTGATAAGGTATCTGTGACTGACACTCCCACGTACACACAACACTTCCCAGCAAGCAATTGACAGATTGTGACATGGTGGATGCAGCCAAGCTCTATGTCAGCAAAATCATCCCATGAAAATACCAGAATAATTCTTCCCAAAAAGTTGATTCTGTTACGTCCAGGTCAAGAGTATCAAGTTTTTGGATTTTCCTTACTTAGATGGTTGAGCATGCATAATTACAAGAATAATTCATGTTAAAACCGCTCTAAATTGTTAATCAGATGCAACTAAACAAATGAATTAATTAATAAAAACAACCAATACAGCTTTTAAATAATTCAGTGATGAGTGTAAAGTCACCAATGTGACTCATAAAAGTAATCTTAGCTATGCTTTGCACTCCGCTGGCTCTATAATACCTGTAAAGTCACCTGAGTCATAGTCATAGCACCACCAAGTTACCTTCGACCCATCCCTAGCCCCCATAGACAGTAGTCCAGGCAAACAAGAAATAATTCATACAGCTTCCCACACAAGAGTGGGTGTCCTGTATCTGCCTGTTCGCTCCACTGCCTGTCTGTTATCACCTGCAATTGAAGTAATCCACAGGACTATTATACTCCAGCTTATTGTACAGGGGAATATAGCTGCTGCACTACCTCCAGTGTCACCACCTCCCAAGTCACAGCTGAATCATACCTGTGGAAAGCTGACACCTACATGACCAATACACTGTTGGCATGCATTGGCTCCAGGCTATTGCACATGTATTGTGTGCTTTATGCATATACAGATATATTTATAAGTATTAAAGTACCCATCGCATAGCAGTGTGATTATTATTATTATTTCAGAGTCAGTCCTCTATTATTTCACATGTGCAAATAGGCACATGAAAAAGGAATATACTATTAATAATTATAATTGTGATTAATTATGACATAAATATTATATGTATTATTATTATTTATTATATTTACAATTATTATCAAACCTGGAAGTATTTTGGTATAAGGTGTCAAAAAACAACAACATACAGAACTTTTGTCCTCGCAAAACTTTGGTGTTGTAGAGAGCCGTAAAAATGGTGAAAAATGACAAACTAAAGTCTTCCCATGAGTTATGCTTCGTGAACCACAGTTTTAACATTTGAGATTCAATACAGCACAAATTTACACCGTTTTTATTGCACTAGTACTTTTGCCCATCCTACAGTATTATTTTGTCTGTGATTTTAGTCCATCCTTAGGTGGTTGCTAGGCAACACGATGTTAGATTATATTATGCATGACAAAAGTTTGGTGGATATAATTTACATGTTATTGCTGGGACGTTAAAATATTTTTTATAACGTGTTACAGGTGAATAAACACAACAAATGGGTCATTTGCTAGGCAACATGATAACGTCACAATATCTGATATAGATAGGAAACTTCAGGTGATGTATCAGAGTAAAAACAAACAAACATTTATAAGATATTATATAGCCCATAAACTACAGACCTGACTGTAAAAAATATATTGTTTTCTTATGATCTCGATAAGTTTTGTAGCTTTATGTAAAGTGTTAAAAATCACAAGGTTTTCATTTGAAATATAACCAGTACAGACAACAAGGTCCTAGAATATGTAGCACAGCTACATGTGACTTTGATTGACTATTTAAAGTATGAAAATGTACAGATGTTTCAATTCTATGTGTAAACAGTAGTCTAGTTAGGATGCATTTCTCTGTTAGATGAACTAGAACTAGATAACTATTTTCCCAATAGTTTCCTATATCTTTAAAAATCCCTTTAGCCTGGACGCACAAAAAAATGACATGTTCTCACTCTCCAATAAAACAGCATTTAAGGGGTTTAATTATTCAACACACTAAGTTGCAAACTCACACATATCCATGCTCACACAGCCTCTCATGTTGCCACAGGGCCAGAAATGCATTGTACTGGGAATTGTCAACATTCCCATGATGAGCCTGTAGGCCCTGTGGTCCGGGGAGGTGTCGAGATGAGGTGGGGCCAGAATTGATTGTAAATGCTGAATTATTCAACCGAGCCCTTCGCCATTTGAGGGAGTTTCTTCGGTTACGTTCAGAAGAGCTTTCATAGCAAAACAGGAGAATATTATCTTCCCCAGGCCTCCGTGGAGGCCCTGAACGCCGCTCATTAATGAGACAAAGCATTTAGAGCCCAGACACTGACACAAATTTACAAACGCACACAGGGAGAAATTCTGACACACGCATGCTAACATGCATGCCGAAAGTGCTGCTGACACTGATATCTCACGGCTGTACTTCTATATTGGCCAACTTCCAAAGTATGCAAACCCACTGCATAGGATTATAAAGAAGAGGGGGAAATAAATGAGCGTGAAACTGCTAAATTATCCAATTTTTTGAGCTGTTTATGAGCATTACAAGTCTCTCTACACTAATCCCTTGAAATACATAAAAAGCTCATCAAAGTGTCGCTACTTTGATATGCTCCATTCATTCAAGTGTAACTGAGAAGCCTCTTGCTCACTTGAACAGCAGATAAATTTTCAAAGAACAAAAAAAAAAGAAGAAAAAAAAGGAAAAGCAGAGATGCCAGCTAATCCTTGGCCTTAAGCTGTTAAAATATCCTCAAAAGCATTGCTGTAATGTCTGTATTTACATATTTACAAGACTCCCGCCATCTCTTTTAATACAAAGACGTGAAACAGAGATATCACAAACCCAATCTGTCGGTTCAAGGACAGCTTTTGTGGTTTTTATTTGAATACCATTATAATCTGCACTCAGTGACGGGAGTGTTTTATTACAAGTAAAATGAAGAGGGGCTCAATAAAAGTAATTAAATGTAAATGTTTCTGCTTTACACTGTTGTAGGACCTGACTCCAGTTACAGAAAATCCCGATGACCTCATGGCCCATAATAAATCTATCTGATCACATTCAATAGTGAAACTTGCGAAGCATTCACGGGCGCTGTAATGTACTCGGCGAACAAAATGAGAGGGCTTTGGGTGCCAGAGATATGACTGCAGAACAGGAAACTCTAGCTTGGCTTTGCTTGCCTTTGGCCTGGGCTGTCATTAAACGACTCGCTGAAATTTTAATTCTCTGATCACATTAAGTGCTTGGGGAAGACAACAAACTCTGCGACACAGATCTTGGTGGTGTCATCTGTTCGCAAAGTGGAATATAAAGGTCCTTTGGTATAAGGGCAGTCATTCTGGGTTTTTTTCTTTTCTTTTTTTAGTGCTGGTGTACTATGAAGGTTTTGGTTACACCTTTGCATAAGATGACAGCTTATTTCACCACCCAGACATCCTCACTGTCCTTGCCATCTTTCAGCAGCATGAAATCAAACAGACGACAGGTTGCACACACACACACACACACACACACACACACACACACACACACACACACACACACACACACACACACACACACACACACCCTTTTAGACACACGTTATATATAATAAATGTAAGTAATCTGTAGACTAATTCAAAGACATCTTCATGTTTGCATTGTAATTATAGGCTCTATTGTGCCACGTCATAAAACTTTGATGCTAACTCAGCTCTCCTGATGCAGCAATTTGTGATTGTAATAAACATATAAGCACAAAAAATATGAAGATCTTTCCCAAATGTAAGATTTATGAAGCACTTCAGTGATTTCTTTTTTGTTTGTTTGTTTGTTTTTGCTTAGTGTTTTAGTTTTACAACCCTCAACCGTCTCACCTTTCCCATCAAATCAGCTTGCAGCTGCTTCAGGTACCAACAAGTGCTTTTAAACCCACTTCAGTGAACTAGAAAAAACTGGATCCACACTCACCAGGTGGCTAGAAACCAGAAGCTGTTAGTGAGCGGCAGTGTTGTTGTAACTGGCTTTTATTTGCTTACATATTTGGCATACAACTTTAGGAAATTATGTTAAGAGGTGTTGTTTTTTTTAATAGCTTGTCCGAGTGTCCCCAAAAAGTCAAACACATTAGTTCACATTGTTGTTATTCTTTGCGATACACTGAATTACTGGTCAGGCCACACTTTCCTTTTGCCATCTGCACTGACCTCATCAGTAATTACAGGTCAAGCATTATTGAAACTGGCTTTGTGTGTTTTAAAAAAGGTCAATTTATCTGTCCATATTTTCTACGTTTTATCATTCAAGGTCTTTCAGTAGCTCTCCATCCTCATTCCAGCAAACTAGTTTAATAAATAGGGAAGATAACTTGTCATTGTCCCCATATTCTCCTCACAACAAATGATGTTTGGCAACTGCTGCCAATTCAAACATAAACAAAGCAGAGACCTCTGCACCCTCTGGCAACCTGATGAAAGCGAGACCCACTGAGGTCTCAAGGTTTTTGGATACATCGCTTGTAGGGGGAGTTTTTTTTTCTTGACCTAATTGATACTAGTTTTATCCTGTTTCAGCCCACTGGGAAGCCAAAGGTGATGTTTCCATAAGAAGATCATGTAAATAAAGCCTACACAAGGAGAGGACCCCTACCAGCAGAGCATCATGGGAAGGGGCTACAAGCAGAGCCCACACAAGATGCTGATCGTGCCACTAAAAGGTTAAATATGGACATTGTGTTTCTGCTTGACTTCCCCCTGACCATCTTACTATTTGTTAATTATGGAAAGCATGGTGCTCTAATCTCTTCTGACAAGCAATCAAATGAGTTTGATATTACAGTATAAATGTTCTATATGCAATATTTTTGAATTTTCTTTGGTTACTCTTGTATAGTGAGATAAAGATGATTACGTATCTTCAAAGCAGATGGAGAAAGGCAGTCAGATGCAGGAATGGCATCGAGAATCCAATCAGTTTCCAATAAAAGACCTATTTCTGAAATAATCCAATTGTGATCTGAAGCTGTGTAATGGACAAAACAAAACTGCATCAGAGACACATGTGCAGTATTCCTGGGGTTACACACAACAGTGATTTAGGCTATAGGTTGTGTTCACCAAATTGAGTTTGCCAGTAGGTAACGTATTACAAATTAATAGATAAATAAATAAAAACAGGCTGATGGGAGTGTGAAATCGGTGAAATACAAATGATATCCATTCATCCTTTCCAGCTGTCGTGATTCCTTAGAGAAGTCAACATCACGAGCAAACTAACTGAGAAAAACAGCCTTTCTGTCCAATCATCAATGCTTGTATTTAGAAGAAGAGATAATAATAAGAAAAAGCATCTTCCAAGATTATAACACTCTATAAATATGTGACTATGCGCAATTTAAAACAAACGTTCTATTTTCAAAGTTGGAAAAGAAAATTTCAAAGTACACTTATGACTCTTGTGGTTGTTTTTTTGTAAAAGGTGACAGAAATCTGAAGCTAAAGCTTGCAGTGCTTTTGACCTCTCAGTGGTATTATCTGATTACATTGCTGGCAGCCGAACAATACTACACCACAGAGGAGCCAGGACAGAAGCTAGACATACTGTACACACATTCACTAAGTTCAGCTGGCGAATGCCTCTCAGCTCAGTGGAAAACAGTATGGGTGGTAGAATACAAACTGGAAAACCCTGTGTGCAGAAACTGGTATAGAAGTACTGTATGAAGAAACAATATGTGCTCTTAATTTATAATTACTTTCAAGGAGTGCAGTACATGACACTCTAAATACATTTGCATGTTTACTTTGCTAGTTATTTCATCAGTTCTTGGCAAGTCTGGCAGGTCTCATTGATTTGGAATGCAATGGCCCTCAGCACCTGGCTTCTGTTGTTTGAACTGTGACAAAATAGATTTGTTCATATATGAGGACATAATTAGCTTTTTTTTTTTTCACAATTAATTTATTTCCTTCCAGGTCAAGTTTACTTTCAAGTTTATTCATTTATGTAGCACTTTTAAAAACAACAGTTGTTGACCAAAGTACTTTACAATAACACAGTCAAAGCAGAGGACATACCAATTCAAATAGAATATAGATTAAGAGAAAATAGAATCATGGAAAGAACAATCGAAACAGACTCATCTCGATTTAAAAGCTGAGTCAGAGCTGAGTCATCTTCAAATGGGACTCGGTTAATGAGCAACATAGAAAACTGAGCTTTAATCTCTTAGGCTGTAGTCGTTTGACTTCTACCACATTATTGCCTCCTGATGTAGACCGTGTTGGTCTTTCAAAGTGAAAGCATTACAATTTGTGTCCATATAACTAAGCAAAAATATAAAGTTTTGTAACCGTTTCATGACCTGCTGTCAGATGCTTACTGCTTCTTTTGTATGGCTGTACTAACCAATAGTACAAAAATGAATGTCCATGAACTGAGACATGGACATTCAACTACATAAAAGCGGTGGCTTTGGTTAACTTGACAAATATATAAACTACTATCAGATGTTTTCTGAAATAACAAATTTCTGATGACTAAACGATGCACTCATAAATTTGATATGTGGGATTAGCTCAGCTTTTTTTCTAATTTATTTGCACACTGGACTGTACACACACGTAACTTTGTAGAAACAACTGAGTAATAGTTTTGAACTTTTTAACATGCAGTTACATTTGTGCAGTCACATGACTGATTCTCTTTTCAGTCATTAATAATTTAAATATACCTTATAGGACAAAAAAAAATGTATTTCCCTCCATGTATTTCACTTTTTTTCCCAAATCCCCCTTCATTCAAACATATAGTTTGGCTGGAATATTTGGTCACTTGAAAATAAGTAAATTTACATGCAAAACGCATATTCTTCTTCAGTCTTAACAACTCTGTATTACATTATTCTTAGAGATTTTAGCACAGTCCCTGAACTGTGCTTGTTCAGTATTACCAAAGCAACATATGATATTTAATGAACAATAAAAAACTGTTTTTGGAAATATAATTACTCATGTCTCCTAGATTATTTTTGATTTATAGTTGTTGTTGAGTGTCAACCTCAGTATGATATGTGCCTGCATCACCTGTCATAACTGTAATAATGACATGCCCCTGAAAAGAATACTGCTTTTGTCTCTCCTTTTCATCTTGCGAATAAGCTAATTATCTCTGTTGGCAGCTGAATAACATTGCTGAGTTCAATCGGACCACAGCGAGATGTTAGATTTGTCAGAACTCCGCTGGGTGGGGGATAGCCTTCTCTTGTGGCATTGGAGAACAAACATAAATCTTCTTCAACAATCTATTTTCCATCATACTTATTCACAGGGGACATCTCAAAGTGGTCTTTACCCTTTCTGTCAATTGCTGCCCTCATCCATCAATTTCATAGAGAATTATACCTCAGATCGATGTAGTTCATGACCGCTGAGCATTTGTCGAGGGGTAGTGGGGGCGGCTGGGGCGGGGGGTGGCCGTGTGCAGAGGGCCGGGCGTTTGCGCTGCAGCTTGCTCTCAGAGCTCTGATGGCTACTTCATGTCGGACGCACGCTCATGCCCAGATAATTCACATGGCGGAGTGCGAACAAAACAGTGTTTAAGCGCCTATTTTTCTCACAATTGAGAATTAGAAGTGATGCAAAGAGACTAAGCAAACGCAGAAACACTCTCAAATAAATGGAAATGACTGACTGAATGAATAGAGCCATTCTAGCAAAAATGTTTTAATTTTCGTCACAAGGAATTATGTGCAGGAGTTTATTTTTAATTAGATTAAAAACACTTTGGCTGCCATTATTCCATTATGTGCAAATTAAAACTCTATGTGAAATGGATGCATTCGCACTACAGCTCATACACCAGCAAACAGAAGCCACATCAAACAAGGCTTTTAGTTTGGCAAATGGCTTTTTTTTTTCTTAATATGAAACAACAGATCAGAAAAAAATACAAATTCAAGCTTTAAAAAAAACACCCCAGCTTTGGAGTGGAGACTAACCCCTGAAACTTTAGTCGTGTCCATGTTATCTGCTATTGTCACAAGCTATTATTCAAAAAAGCAGTTAAATTTAGGGAGAAGGACACACTAATAATAGGTGTGAGGGACAAGGCCCCGTCTAGCCATTATGGAATATTTAGCAATACCATTACACACCCTCTGACAAAGATATTGAGGCTGGATAATGGAGCTATGAAGAGCTGTAGCACAATGCATAATTGCTCCTTCTGAAACATTGATGAATGAAATTAGAGGGTGGGTGGGATCAAATTCATAAATCAAATTACACTACCTTTGCTTCTGCATGCTTAAACAGTTGAGGACTCTTCAGAACTCACTTTCAAATTTCAGGGGGGGGGGCTAAAGTAAATCAAGTAGATGTAATTATGTCCATCTTCTCACTCCGGCATTGTCTTCAATTAATTTTTTACAAAGGCAACCATTAGCTACAAACTAATACCAGTTAAGCCTGAACAAAGCTGAATTATTAAATCTGTCAGCCTATATCCTGTTACGGCCTACTTATGAATAGTTGATTTAATTGACAAGGCTTATCGTACAGTGAGGCCTTCTGTGGCAGCTTGGGTTTTGAGATGCAGCGATATGTATAGTCCTGCGGTACAAAAGACCTGCTCACATCAGGTTCATTTAATGCGGGTCGCTGATTTGCTTAAATGAGGGATCTTATGACTGTCATAACTGCTTTATGGAACAGTAGAATATCAGCCATCATGGGGGCATACTCTGCTGCTGACCACGATTGAATGCCGAAAAGAAGAAATTAATCAAAATTCTTATGTGGAAAATATAAAATCAAAGAGAACACAAATGTAGCAGAGCTGGAATATCAAAAACATTTAACTTCAGTTGTTTATGCAGTTTTGGCAGATACAAACTACAAGCTTAGCTAAACGCAATAAAGTAAATAAGTTCACACAAATATGTAGCTCTATTTTAATTCCTTACATTCCTTTCCATTATGCAAATTCCTCTCTCTCTTACACACACACGCACACACACACGCACACACACACTTAAGACATTAAGTCCTCAACCTGGACCAGGCTTGTGAAGGATATTGGCATGTACACGAGATTGATGAAAATTACTTCCAGAGCATTTATTTCTTCTAATACCACTGAAAGAAGAGTGTGCACTCAGGAGATATTTGATCTGAATTAGGGAAACTGATGAAGCAATTGATTAATTGGAATTTAAGCCATCAGTCACTGGAGCCATCAGCAGCATCATTTACATTCCAAACAATCAGCTGATGGCCCAATAGGACACTAAGTATTAATACACAGCAGTCAATGTGATACTGCCACGCTGCCACCGGCCCTTATTGACAAGCACAATGACACTTTTAATCCCCACTTGATCAAGTTGCATACATTTTGGGATTTTCGCTCCAATTCAATATATTGTATAAATTTTTAATCTGGTAGGAGGAGAAGGGGTTTTAGGCAATCTTATCCATTCTCTGTGGCCAAAACCACTGAGACAGGGGAAGAGAGGAAGCATCTGTCTTCCTTTTACTTGATGTCAGATATTTTGCATCATTAACTGTTTTGACTTGCTTATGAAATGCAGCCAGGCCACATGAAGCACAAGTACAGCTTCAGACATTCTGACTTGAACTGAGCTGAAATGCACTAAAGCGACAATATTTAGTCAGTTTGTACATGGCAGTTAAATTCTTTTTCACTACAATACATACAATATATCTGTAATGGCAGAAACTGGACATTTGAACCACATACTGTGTCTTTAGCTACGTGAAATCACTACCATTTTCCATCACCTCTCTAACGGTTCACCTAAACAATTTTACTGTTTTGTGTGTTTCTATTTCAAATATTATCTGTTACTTTTGGTCACAACTCCAACTGGTTAGTATGGCTGGCTATTTATGCTATTGCTAATCTCAAGAGTTTCACTTCCTGGTTAAATAAATGCTGTACCCCTGAGAGGTCAAACGCACTGCAAAACACCAGCAAATAGGAAAATACTCCAAAAGCAGGTGAAACAATAAGGTGACGGAGCAGCTGCAAAAGTGACAAGCTAACAGTAAACAGCTATAACAAGCATGTATCTACAGTATTATGTGGACCATGTGATTTAAAGCGCACACCTGCATCTTTCTCTGCCTTATAACACTGATGAATCCTCCGCTTCCTTTAAGCGTGCAATCCTTTGCATGTTTTTGTTTCTGTCACTTCCGCAGCTGTTCTGTCAGATTAGCATCTCATTAAAATGCTTCCGTTGTGTTTTGTGATATTTGTGTTTTATTCAGTTTCCCTTGTGTTTTGCATTCCTTTGCAGCATTTTCCTATTTGCTGGCGTTTTCTTAAGTTGCATTGCAATTGACCTCTCAGGGCGACCATAAAGAAAGGATTAAAAGAAATAAATCAATCAATAAACACCTACAATCTACCAACAGCTGAAGCAGTTTTGTTGTTTATTTCCAAAATATGAACTTTTACCACAGAAAGAGTAAGATTAACACTTCTATTGTTAGATCAGCACTGACCTATCATTATTTCCAGGCAAGCCTACAGGTAGTGGTTATTTTTAATAGCCACCAGGACAGGCTCATAATGTTCCCAATATAATATATTACATTACTGTAAATACACATGAAGTGCTTCACAGGGTGGGCCTGCAACAACATATTTGACAGTAAAACAACAAAGTCATGTAACAGGAAATTCTTTGCATAAAAATAGAGAGTCTGAAAGGAAGCCAAAAAAAATGAAACATTAGTACCACAATACATGGAGATCTGCCGTGAGTCATGCTATGAGCCACGATGCTGCGGCTCATAAAAGGACGTGCATAACCTTTAGCTTAGTTTCCTCAGACTACAAATAGTTTTTGTTCTCATGCTTTGGCACAAATTCACAGACGCAAACATGAATTACATGCCGGGCTATATGATTCACAGAAGGCACTGATTGTTCTTTCAAAGTGCCCATTACAGAGGCCTATCATTGCAACATCAAGCCCTCCTTCCCATTGACAGTGCTGACGTTTTCCCACTTGGCCTGAGCCCCCTACTGACAGCAACACCAGCAATGCTCCCTCCCTCCCTCCCTCCCTCCCTCCCTCACTTCTTTCTCCTTCCCTCTCTCCTTCCCTCTCTCTGCTGCTTCCACATCGTTAGATTTTGCTGAAGAAGTTAGTCATTAGTTGAAACAGCAGAGTGTTGTAATGAAATCTACCGGCCACATCAATAGTGTTTACTGTTGCCAGTTTGCTTTGCTCCATGCTTTTTTTTTAAATTAATGTATTTGTTTGCTGTGCAGCAGTACAGCATCACTGTAATGACATCTACCCCCGTGGACGTGTGGAGCTGAGCGCGCTGCAATATCTGGCTGCACGTGGATCACATGTAGGTAATATTTAATAAGGTACTTATCATCTACCCTTTTGGTTAATCATTTATCATCACTTCATCAGATCTCACTGATAGATTGTTTTCAATAAAAGCACCTCTCTGTGGTTGGTTAGCCACATGGCTGACTGACTAGCTGAAACACTCTTCTCTGACTGGATACTCTTTTTTTTTTCTCCCCCTAACCTAAAGCGCTAATTAAGTAGCCAGGGTGCTAAGTTACAGGGAAACAGCCAGCGGGAACCACAGTAGACAGACTGCACTGCTACAGCAGCGGCAGCAGCAGGCCCACTCACTGCAATCGTTTCCTCAGACGGGTGTCAAAACACCCCCAGTCTGCCTCCCGTCAAGTCCCCTGCGCAGAAATAGGAAGTGAGCTTCTGAAAGGAGAGATTAAAGTTTTCTGGAAGCACTGCTGGCAGCTGCACATGCCCTAAAGATAAACTTTATCCGACCACATGTGCAAAACTTTGCCGGAGCCATTTGTCATCTTCCAAAGTAATACATTTCCAAGTGGCTTGGATTTTAGACAAGAACATGAGACTGGCCACCGCAAAGTGGTCTGCTAGTGGTCCACTGTTTTGATGCGGAGGGGAGAAATCTAAATTCTACCACATGTTTTCAAGAAATGAAATTGCCCTCGTGCACCTTGTTATGCTTTTCTGATTTTTAAGCTTTCTATCCCATCATTTCATTTTTAAATCGTAAACACGTCTTTTAATAAGAATCTTGTCAATAAGAGTGCTCCACGATGGATTTATGAAACACGTTTTCACTCAGTAAACACCACAGGCACATAAGTTGGTATGTGTTATAGCAAGTAGCTATTTAATGTTTCTCAATGTAAAAAAAAAAAAGAGTAAAAAGACTTTAACTGCCATTTTGGTCAGTGTATGTAGTTGTATTAGTGAAGCTGAAATAACTGCCTTAATAAATATTAAGGCAATGAAAATAATGACTGTAAGAGAGCATCAGTATTCAGCATGTCCATAACAACTTTAATGAAAATGTAAAAAAAATATACTGATGACAATTTTTTAATTTTTTTAAGTAAATAAAAAGTAAACTTTACATAACAATCTATCTAGAACTGATAGCTTGATTTGAGAACATAAATTGGGCCTGTTGTACCACTGCATAGCAGAGATCTATGGTTGTTCTCCGAAATGACAACTGCCATCTGAAAATGCTTAGGAGACAGAGAAATAAAAAACTCACAAAAGTTCACTAATTCACTAATGAAATGCAGACTTACAGTTTGAAGTTTGCAAAAGAAATAGCTTATTTTATTGAACTATAATAAAGTTTTATTTTCAAGTATTTTCTGTACACGAATGACAGATGCTGGTCCTGATTTTGGTTCCAGTAAATCTGCATTAGCAGAGAAATA
The DNA here is from genome assembly GCF_057382275.1 of Copadichromis virginalis. Taxonomy (NCBI): domain Eukaryota; kingdom Metazoa; phylum Chordata; class Actinopteri; order Cichliformes; family Cichlidae; genus Copadichromis; species Copadichromis virginalis. Next base: position 16,888,844 of record NC_140628.1, on the reverse strand, counting down.
AGCCTTGTTGATCCACCAGCTGTGGAAATCTGTCCAGTTTTAAAAGAGTGGCAGTGCCTACATTAGAGGCTGGATGGGTGACACTAGCATCACTCACAAGTTTTCAGCCAGGACATCGTGACAGTGTCCTCTTTAGAAGCTTTGTGTTTGTATATTCACTTGATTCTTTTTTTCATTTCAATTATTTTCCTTTTTCGCTCCCTTTTTATTTTTACTTGCCAGATGGGCTTGGGCACCAAAAACTACTTGGTTAAGAGAAAGAAAAATTGTGGCTTGGGATAAAATGTACTGCTGCAAACATTAAACCCGCATGTTAAAAAATGATGCCTACAGCACCCTACTGTGTTTACTTATACACCAAGAGGTCCTTAAGAAGTGCCCATATGTGTTGAGTTGGAGGTTTTACTAATTTCATAAACTGGTACTCTACAGCATTAATGCCAAAGGACAGTCTGTCAGATTTCTTGCGTCAAATACTGACAGTGTGGCAGCTTTTGACGCAAAAACAGGCCGGTTCAGACTGAAAACTAAATTCTAGCTCAGAAAAACTGATGTAGTCGCCAGAAACTAAGAATCTGTTTGTAGGTGTTGCTTAAAAAAAAAAAAAAAATCTTCATCCGACCTACTCTTGTGAGGCCTTGTGTGTGTGGCTTTATATAAGTAAAATTTAAAGATATGTATCAAAATGAGCAAATGCAATGATTTGCTGTTTTCACCCACTAAACCTTCCCTGGCACACACACACAAATGAACGTACATATACACATCCTTCCAGTCTAAGCCCTTGTGCCAGCTAGCCATCTGGTCAGAACATGATCATCATATGCAATCTGCCCACCCAGGCTGGCACTGATTCACCAGACCAACACTCCAATTACCCTCATCATGCCAACAGTACAGCAGAAAACCAAACAGCACACACATGCCACAATGGGACCCACCTGTGCAGGGGTGGAGCGGTTGCCAGATAGACTTGTAAAGGAAGGTCAGTGTCAGAGAAATCGAAACGCTAAACTCTACAATTATATAGTGTAATATATTATATGGTACATGGCGCAATTAGCATTTGTATTGTGAAACTGAAAACTCAAATTATACTGTATGTCTTAAAGATGGATTCACCTTGCTTTAAATCATTTGTCTGTATCATCACAATGAATTAGGGCTGTAAGGTCATGACCTTTGAGCGATCAATAGCAAAACATAGCCTGTGCCCACCCATGATGCATATGTGGTTGCTGATGCAAACATAAATGAAGAGAAAGCTCATTCATGCATCCAAGCATAAGAAGCTGAGGAAGCTTTTAGTGCGAAATTGAGAGCAGAAGTTTCTAAACGATGGATTTTGCCTCATCGGTGAAGCCTGACCATTACCTCTGTGGCCGACATCAGCTGATAAGCCCAGTGGCTCAACAGTGATCCATCTCTCGGAGCGTCTCCCTTTTCTTAATTTTAATTTTCCCATTTCTAACCAATGCTAATTCACCCCCTCTGCTGTATGATCCATAGACCAGGGGCCTCAGCAGTGCAGAGTGCCAGGAAGGGTCACTGTCAATTATATCCATTTAATACCCACTTATGTCTCCAACGACGTCTTCTTCCCGAGGTCATGCAGACTTCACCCTGCACTTTATCCAATAATCTCACAGAATATAGGCTTGGATATTCCAAAAGATCAATGTCATTAACAAGGAGCCACAGCACGCATTTGATTATGGATGTAATTAGTACAGGCTTGAGGGGGCTTGCTCCCATGCACAAAGAGGCAAAATCCATTTAGTATCAAAATTGCCTTAAAAATGGACACCACTCTGAGATCATTTTTGCAACTGATGACCACTATGATGCAATTAGTATCACTAATGACAGGGAATTAGGGCTCATATACATAATACTGAAATCTAACTTTGACAGATAGAAAAGAGTATTAAGAGTGGCTGGGCGCAAGTCGTGTTCCTAGTTGCAGTGAGAGGCTTCAGTTTACAATCACTAGTCTCTGCCGGTAATGCTGAATTGGGTGCTTGTTTATTCAGTGCCATTTTACATGTGGGGAAAAAAAGGGCAGTCCTGTTGTGCAAGTGTCTCAGACCTGTGAAAGGTGACACTGTGGATGCTGCATTAAGAGGATGAGCTTTTAATAATTCTGTCACAGGGCCGGGAAATATCAGACCTGGATCACTTTACAGCCCTGCTGAAGAGAACATGTAGCCTTTTCTCCATTGAGAGGCAGGCTTCATTAAAACTCTGTGCCCTGCTGACTTTATCTCTGCACATCAGATCACTCTCCACTCCTTTTCTTTTTTTCTTTCTTTTTTTTTTGGCTCCAGCACGATCTCAGTCAGCTTTTTGACATCACAGACACACCTAGAGGTGTTGCTGTCCATCGGTAATGCACTGGTGTCAAGCAACTAGGTCAGCTGCAAACAAACCATCACTTATTGGTACCATGTCATTTATAAAACATCCTTATTCTGTTTTTGAATTAACTGCAATACACGGGTTTCCCTTTAAAATACATGTCAAGTTTACTATTTGAGTTCCTTTCAGTAACAATAATGGCTGCAGCTTTCTGCTAATGTAGGTAAAGCAGCAACACATACCTCTTTACTGAGAGCAGTCTTGGCCTTCGGTGGAAACCTGTTGCAAGGGATGTGAAAGGGAACAGACAAAATGACAGCACTGAGGAGAGTTACCGTGGCATGTATAGGATTGCATTGCCCTGAAACTCAAGCCTGTGTGGTAACAGGGTCAGCCACTTAAGATGGCAAGATAACCATGATGATGGACAGTTTAATTTTTTATATAATATCATCAACGGGTCATACTTCTCAGAGGCAGAGAGGGGAGCGAGAGGAGAGACAGAGTTTGCGCTCTTATGTGTCAAACAGTCTATAAAATGGAAAATAAATATACTCGCGGAACGATGTATTTTCTTTTTCTAGTTGAATTTAATGTCAGTCGCTAGGTAACTAACGATCTCTCCAGCACGCCGGGTATAAATGATGTAGTAACACACTGTAAAATGTTAATTATAGGCATTAACAACCGATAACATGTGTAAATGCCATGCACACGTGTGCTTTGTATGTTAACAAAACCTCCCATACTTCATCAAACATTTCATGATGCTCAATTATAGGTCTGTATATTTCTTTCTGGATTAGAGGACCTCTTCAAACAATGGTAAAAGCAGGAGGAAGACAGCTGTATAATGTCTAGCTGAATTTTCTTTATAGCCGACTACCGAACCACCGTAAACGCACACATGCTAAAACCCTTCTCTGTTTTCCATCAAGTTACTGTGTAGTGGTTATGTTAAATGTAGGTGGTAAGCTCATATATCTAATTATACAATAGCCAAACATTTTTTGTTAATGAAATGGAAGGAGTGTAATTGAAAACTTCAGCATAATTATTGCTTGGCAAGTGGCTGGCTTCGGAAAATTGCACGTGTAGGAAGAGGTCTCAGCAGGGGTACTTATGAATCAAGCCATTTCAAAAATCCTTACAGAAGGCCACATGCACACTCGCATGCACACAGCCTCACACTTTATTATCATTATTATAACTGTAAAAATTGCAGCCAAAAACAGCAACGTTACTTACAGAGTACAAGAAAGAAAGAGACTATACAAACATTCATGCTTTCTGTTCTTTATAATATGTTAGTTGCACCTTACTTCCTTAAAAAGACAAAGCAAATTCTCACAATTATATTTAAATGGTCCTTAAAACTGTAACTATTGCGGGTTAAAGAGTGTAAGGATGTGAGCAGCTCAGGACATCACCTCATAGGTCCAGAGGAGCCAAGACATATATAGCCAGGTCTGGATGGTTTGGCAGTCGTGCTAACAATGTTTGTCACAACTGCCCTCTTTCCAGCTCAACCTCAAATGAGAGAAGTCAGAGAAATATGGGATTACCATGAGTTATTTATGATGCTGAAACCCAAGAGCCCTCTTTATGAAATCATCTCCGTTGATTGGGCTGCTCTGTCGGAGGGCAGCATCTGATATGATTTCAAATGGTTTAACATCAAAGTGGCTTGTGTAAAGTATGAGTAGTTTTGCACACGTTCAATCAAAATACAGATCTTTATCGGCATCACGCTGATTGACACGAGCGGACTGTTGTGAAACAGATACCGCGGCTGTCATAGTCATTATGGATTTTTCTGTCTAAAGATACAGCTAGTGGGGAAAAAAAGCATGCGGCCTCCAAACTAAAACGCTCGTCAGCCAGCCAACATGCGCTGGACTCAGAAACCTCAAACTTTTGTGAAGTCGTATCCTAGATCAAGGTCTAACTGCTGCAGTTTAATTTCAAGAAGGTATTTTAAATTTACATGTTATAGTAAAGTTAAAATTTGACATTATATATATATATATATATATATATATATATATATATGTGTGTGTGTGTGTGTGTGTGTGTGTGTGTGTGTGTGTGTTAGAAGTAACCCATATGGAAAAGAAATAGTAAAAACTTATATGTGATTACTCATGAAAGTGGCCACTTTCTCATTACTTTCATACATTGTTTTAGTAAGTATCCAAAACATACAAGTTTCATTATATAATTTTTCAAGGGATCTTATATCTGTTTTCACTCTTATATGCTTTTCATACAAGTTTCACACAAGACAGATACAAACTTTATAAGATTTATATTTATCTTTTCCATATGGGAACAGGCTATAGATGAGGAGAGTGGAAGTCTGTCCTTAAGTTGTGCCTACTCAATGAAGGGGATAGAAAACCAAGAAGAGAAACACACAATGATACAATCAATGGCAGTCCATAGTTAATGAACTTTGTGACCTTTAGGAAAATGTACACTGCTCAACCAGATTCTGAGTATTTAATAATTCAGTTAGAGAGTAAGAGAGCCAAACAGAGGAGCATCTCTCACCCCATATAGTCAAGAATATCACTTTGTCCTGAGACAAAGCTTGACGTTTTATTGCTCTGACCAAGAAAACAAAAAGAAAAAAAAATCATTATGGAGACATTTGTGGTGGTTTTAATAAAAAGGCAGAATGAATGGACTAATGGGATAATCTATGCTAAAAACTAAACCCCCAAATGAGAGTCTATGACATTTGAAGCCATTAGTGTGGAGATTGTGGTCAGCGGCATGAATTTACATGTATGGGCATTAAAGAAAGTATGTGCTAGAAGTGGAGAGTGAGGAGGAGGAGATACAAGAGTAGCTTGATCTGCCATTGAGATCTTCTGAATGGGAGATCATAGGTGCATTATTGATGAGTCTCAGTTTGAGTTTCAGCTCCAGAGGAAATGATAAGATGTAATGCAATGGTCTACTGTGATCATGGACGCCATTGTCCTGCAGACTCCATTGCAGGCTGCTAAGTTTCCATCCTGCTGCCAAAGCATATCTCGTTTTACTCAACACAGCCTAGCTTTATTTATATAGCTTTTATCATGCACATGCGCTGCTCAAAGTGCTCCACGGGGGAAAAAAAGAAGATATTCATGCATGTAATTTTGCAAAACATACCTCTTTTAAATTACTTTTAAAGTACTTACTTAGGCCGCTATATCTTTTACTACCTGGGTCTCGGCTGTGTGGATCTTTCACAAAAAGAGAAGAGTTGTCTCTTCACTTAATTTGAGATACAGTAAACTAAAGGGGAACGTAAAGGATTAAAATTGCTATTTAGTCTACTAATCCTCTTCTCCAGGAGTTAAAAGTTTCTAAATAACTCTGGTCAATGGTTTACATTCAACACATAGGCTAACTTTTAGAATTAAATTGTCAGAACTACATGATTTTTGGAGACAATGAACTCATGTTAATTTGACATCAAATTTTCATTTAGTTTTAGTCACAGTCTTTTGACTAAAAAGTCATTTAGTTATCATTTAGGCATCTAAATTCTTTTATTTTAAGTTGACTAACTATCAAAAGGTTTTACTAGACTAAATCTATAGGTTGACTAAAATATAAAGTGTATAAGTTTGATGTGATTTTATTGATGAGAGTTGCTCCACATGGTTTACTAAGAGTCTTATTTTAGTTGACATCAAATGTGAAATGTGTCCATATGTCTGCTCCACTCTTCCTCCCAAGCGTTGACATTTTGTTGTGTTTTCATGAGTAACACGGAGCTAGTTGTACCGTTTCCTGGTGCAGATCAAAAGTGTGTGTCTAATGTTACAGCACAAGGAGATTACTTCTAATTGGATAATCTGTTGGAAAATCAAGTTTCATCATACTTTTTGTCCGTGGGTGTTAGTTTTTATTTAGTTATTGTCATGTTTTTGTCAGAAAAAAATGTTGTTGACAAAAACTATGATAAAAAAATTATTGGTCAACTAATTTAACACTGCATTGAACACCATCTGTAAACACGGTAACACATAAGTACTTATTTAAAATAATCTTGGATGCAAGCAAAAAGCTATGAAAATATTATAGCCTGAACCTGATTTATTGAAAACATGAAGGGCATCTATGTAACACAGATTTTTTTTAATGATAACACATGGTTAGCACTGTCACCTCACACCAAGTATGTCCTGAGTTCGTATCCACTGGCCACCTGGGGTCTTTCTGTGTGGTGTTTGCAAGTTTTCCCATGCATGCATGGAAAAACATGCAACCTATGCATGCAAGGGCTTTCACCAAGTGTTTTGGCTTCCTCCCACAATCCAAAGACAGGTATGCTGGCCACTTGCAGATTGCTACAGTTTGCATAGTAAACACTGACTTGCCTGCAAACACCCTCCAACTACTCTGGTTTTTCACTTACAAGTTTTGCATCTTCCATTAAAGAGTACAACCTGCTAGCAACCAAAATAATCTCACCAATGTTACCGAGCCACTGTCAGCAATCTCCTGGAATACTACCAATAATAATACCAACTGGTTGCCGCACACATTTTTTCCTTCAACACCTGTGGCTGTGTGATGGAGAACTAAAATAGTGTGAATGTGAGGGTGAATAGGTATCTGTTTCTATTCTTTAGCCCTTTGATAGACCTACAACCTGTGAGAGCTGAGACTGTGTTCAACCTCCCATTGACCTTGAAATGGATAAGTGTGAGAAAAGTGTGAGAAAATAGATGGACGGATTGCTATAAAAATAGAAAATGAACTATGTTTTTGAGCAGAGCTTAGGTTTTTCTTATACTTCTTAGTGCACCATCGATTTCTTTTGCAACTGTCCTTACAATAACGCTAGATTACATTTTTTTCAAATTCCACTACAACTTACTGCTATGGTTTCATAAGGTTGGAAAGTTCTTCAAATTTAAAAGCATTCTGGATTCTAAAGTGGTACCAATTTGGTCAAGTGACTAACTAACTATGGAGTGTAAATGCAATGGAAATTTAAAACAAATACCAAAGACAAAAACAAGGGGAAGAAATCTGACCCCTCAGCTAACTTGATTATTATTGCAGTGCTTACAGTGTTTTCTGTGCCTGCACATATAATCAATACCACTAGGCAATTTTAAGCGTGATCAGTTTGGATGGATTATTGCTTGGCAGGAAGGCTTTAACATTGATCCTCTCATCATGTCAATCACCAACAGAGACAACTCTGAAATCTTCAAGTTCCATACATCAGCAAGAACTGTTCACGATCAGGACACATCAAAAACATTCTGAGTCATGACAGTTTTAAAGGATCTGCTGAGGCCGGGGTTTTTATTACCCATATTGTAAGGTTTTTTTAGGGACTTGTGCAGTTTCTATGCTCTGCATCTATTTGTTTTCAGTATAGATCCGCTATCACTCTTTTAGGAGACAATTTCCAGCAACGGTGTGAAAAGACAGACTATGCAGCAATGTACTACCAAGAGAAAATACAGTTAAATTGTAATAATAATAATAATAATAAATTTTATTTATGAGCGCCTTTCAAGTCACCCAAGGACACTTTACAATAGGATAAAACACTTAGTAAAACAATGGCAGAATAAGAACAATAAAATAAAGCACAAGATAAAATGAACAAACAGTGGATTCACAGTGAATATGCAGATTTGAACAGATGAGTTTTGAGTTGGGATTTAAACTGGGGGAGAGAACCAATATTTCTTATTTCAGGGGGCAGAGAGTTCCACAGCCTGGGAGCAGAGCAGCTGAAAGCTCTGCTTCCCATGGTGGTGAGGCGGAAGGAAGGTACAGTAAGCTGGACAGAAGAAGAAGAACGAAGTGAACGGGCAGAACAAGTGGTGGTTAACAGGTCAGAAAGGTAAGAAGGAGCGAGGTTATGAATGGCCTTGAAGGTGAGCAGAAGAAGTTTGAAAATTATCCGGAATTTCACATATGTAAATGGTCGAGAAACCTGTAAAGAGAATGTTCTGTAATTCTGTGAAGTCAGAATTTGTTTATTGTATTCTTAAAGGGTTAGCAGTGTCATGAGCTGTTAAACTAACATGCATGTCCCCCTTTTGGTAGTGAGAGTAATTACACAAAGGATGTTGACTGGTACTTAGTATAGCCTTGCAATGAAAACAAGTGCTATCATTTATTTATTTTTATCTCTATTCTCAATATGTCCCAGAAACATGTTTTGGCTACATTGTTGTTGCTGTTGCTTCCTTAGTCTGAGCAGATTTAGCTTTCGGTTGCTCTCTTTAGCTCTAGCCAACCAACTGAGCCTGGTTGACCTAGAACACATCACTACAGGTGGGCCGGCCTGGAAATGTTGGAACAGACATCAGATTTATAACAGAGATTTACCCAGCGCTGATAGTTGTAAGGGCTAGAATGTGATTGTTGTTTGATTTCAGTTGGAATCAAACAAGTGCCCTCTCTGCTATATTTGTCCAACTGCTGGAGCTAGTTCCTTCATTCATTCCTGCTGCTACGGGGGCTGAAATCCCATCTAATGAACAGCAGATAGCAGAGACTGGCTCAAATCAGTGTTGGGAAACTGGGACTGGCTGGTGAAACGCAGAGTGAGTTGTAATATCCTACTTTTCTCCCAGCTGGAGCAGGCTTGAAGCATGTAACTGATCGTGTCCGCATGCATATTTTACACTACAGCTCAGGTGTAGTGTTTCAGCACTTGCAAAGAACTGAACAGATTTGATAAATATAGACTACAAGACCCATAAGAAAATAAACATATATGGACCAAGCTTGCTACTGTTTTTGCTTCATCATTTAAGGAAACAGTATGATCGCATTACACTGTACTTGCTAGTTATTCTTTCAATGGATCATACTTTTACCATTCATAACCCTAATGCTACATGTCCTGCAGGTATCACAGGTCGCCCTATAAAAGCCCTTATTTCCACAAATTTACTTTTTCTTACTTTCTGTTTGATTCCCTTTTACATCTTTAGTGGGTTTTTTGCAGGTAAAACGCTGAAACACTCAGTACTACACTTTTGCAAGTGGGATTGTCAGCTGTGTATATACTGCATAACAGGCAATAAACATAAGATGTCAACTCTATATACACACTACATCAAAATCTTACCCAACATTTTCTGTCTTAAAAAGCAATAATTCATAAGTCAAACATTACATCAGAGTATGTATATGCCTCATTTGGCTTCACAAAAGAATGAGAGATTAGGTCGGAGGAGTGGATCACGATGCACATACTAACAACACTACTGTGGCGGGGTGTGGCTTGTGGCTCAGCTGCGGGGGAGGTGAGAAGCAGTGGGTTCAGGATGTGGTGTCAGGGGAGGCTGACCCACTCAGCTGTTCTCCATCACCTGGTCATGCCTTCCCTGTTTCAGCAGGATGAGCGGGAGAGCGGTGTTCTGTAAGGGGACAAGGCAACTGGAAAGCTGCACAAGAAAAGAAAATATTGTAAATGGAAGCATCCACATGCCTACAGCGCTGTGGGTCCTTCATACCACAACTACAATTACTGGCAACTCTACAGGCCCCATACACCAATCACACAGTTAAACCAGCCGATTAAAACCGAAATAAGTCAATATTTATCATTGCATAACTCAATTGCAAAACTCCATTTTCTCATAATGGCCTCTGATAATGAGGAAGCTCTTCTTTGTCATGTGACTGAAATGGAGCCGAATCATTGGATTGTTACAGTAAGTCATGACAGTTTATTGGCATGGAATTCCATAATGGCACAAATCAATAGGAACCCTGGAGGCTTTCCCCTCAGCCGGATTTGACACATTTGAATAAGTGCCGCTGAGGGGGCGCAGGCTTGTATTGAGAGGATTCAATCGCTCAGCAAACAGTGTCATGTTAACCAGAGTGATCTTCATCTTCCAAGGAATAATCCCCAGATGAGGCAAACTGCGGCAGCAGGTACAAAAACAAAAACCATCAAAACTTTCCTGCTGGAGGACAAAGCTGGTCATCAAAAGCCATGAAAATCGTTTGAACAAATAATGCTTATGCGTTCTGAGAATAAAAGATACAATCAGGCCCGTGCCCTTCTCACCCCTCCTCCTCCTTTGAGATCTCTGTGTTGGGAATAATATAAGGCTTGAGGGAGCGGGTTGTGAGATAAAAGGCCACATCACGATGATGATCTCTATCGATCGGCAACCTTGGGCACACAGAGGAGGTCCGGCATTTGTCACGTCGAAGCTGAACCCAATAGCTGATCCACACCGCTCTCTGATGAATTGGCCCTGTTCACCAAGTTTGTTTAATTGATGACGTGTTCACTTTCAGGTGCACCACCACTATGTTCCACGCACTCATTGATTTTCCAAAAAACACCCCCACCGTTCCTCGTACTTCTTTTCCTTGTTTTCTGTAGGCACCTTACTGCACACTATAATCGCACCTTGGCTAGCCCTCAGTAGCATTACAAGGGGGATATCCTTTAGCCTGCATTTCACCGCTCACGTAGTTTTTAAGAAATGGATATGTAAAAGTGAAGGCGAGTTTGCCCACTCTGGAGGCGTTTTGCAAAATTACACCCACACAAAAATCCACAAAACCGTTTTTTTTTTTTTTGTTTTTTTTTGTTTGTTTTTTTTTGTTAACACACTTGACCGTGAATGTCGAGCCTATTAGTGCAATAATTCCCATTAAAAGTCATTTTTTAAAACTGAAATTAATTGTGATGTTTCTCACTTTTCTGAAACTTTCTGTTGCACTCTGTGGTAGGTGGTGCTAAATGGAGGGTATAATAACCACTGACTACAGTCAGTAGAGTGCATTAAAAATAATTCTGATGTTAATTTAGGACTACAAGCATCTATGTTGGTGAAATAGCCAATTCTTCATTGCAGCAAACTGTTAATGCCCACCAGGCTAAAGTGCACCATGCTTCATCAGCTCTTAACAATCCATACAGGAAAGAATTTGAGGTAACCACACAGTCCTATTCCAGGGGATCTGGGCTGCGTAACTTTGTCATCTTGAGAGCCTGCATGAAAACTAACACTTGCTGGAGCAGCCAAGCAACCAGTCAAGCGCTAGGTAGGCAGCTTTTGGCCATCACAGGGAAATTCCAGCCTAATGGGGGTTTCTGAGTTTCCAGTGTGTCCCTCTGCCATCCACAGAAAACACTGATTACCTGAGGTGTGCTATCACACACACACACACTCACACAGGCACGCACACACACACACACACAGCTTTCACACTCTCTTAACTTTGGAGTTTTTACTTCAGGTGGATGCACATGCTTTAGACGAGCAAAAACAGGAGAAGTGTGGGCGTGAATTTGACACTGAAATGAGCACAAAGCTAAATTTGTGGCATCATTATAGGACTTGGAATTTAAGCAAATATAAAGGATAGGAGATGAAGCACCTCAGCAGGTCACCGACCGACTCTCGAGCTGAGATATGGAAGTTTTAAAAAACCCCCACAAAAGACACAGCATCAACACAGGCAGAGAAATTGTGCAAAAAGGCACACTTTTGGATTTAAAGCACCTATCTCAGATCCCAGAGCCTTGAGAATGGGATTGGATTACTGTCGGCTAGATTTACTCCTGTGGCTCTTCGCCACTACATCATCGTAGGGCCCCCTGCCTCTGGATCAATGGGGATATTTACTGCGCCTGTTTCAGGGAGACTTTCACAGTAGGCAGGGCATTAAACAAACAGCCGACAGCCCCGTCCCAATGATGGCCTGTCTGTTCACACTGTGCCATGCCCAAATGTCACACATTTTCACTTCAAACAGGTAGCACACAAACATGAGTCAAGTGTAGATGAAACAAAAGGGGGCAGGCAATTTGCTCTGTGTGCTGAACAAAGAGGGGAAAGTGCCACATTTCACAAAAAGAAAACAAACTAAAGAAACAGAAAGGCAAGTCATGTTTACTTAGATAATTAGCCTTGTAACCCGCTCTAAGATTATACTTGTTAAAAATCTCTTAAATGGACACACCTCAAATAATGCCTTGTCTGCATTCCCCTGGTTTCTCATAAATGTTCTCTTTTTAACAGTAAAATAAAATTGCACTTCACATGTTGAGCATTCCATTGTATTGTATTGCTTAATGGAAAAAAAAAAAGGACAGAACTGCAACAAAATATCTAATTCTCAGAGGGGGTGGGAAAGCAACCCTACAGTGTGGTAATTTATAACCTCATATAACCCTCTAACTGCCCTCCTTTACAGCGCATCACTGTGAGCAGCAGCAGCCTGTTGAGCTATACACTTGAGAAGAAGAATCCCCGTTCAGGGCCTGAAACAAGCGTCTTTACATGCATCTATTCTGGTTCTTTGCAAAACGCGAGCGCATGATTGCAGGCACGAGCGGAATGTCATTCGTTTTCCTTCAAATATGGGCGAAATGAGCGCGTTCACAGAGGGAAACAGTCAGTATGAAATTTCTTCATTACTCCACAATTCCACTGACTAAGCCTGTGCGATCAGCTGACAGTGAAATGTCAAACAATGGGCTCGCAAACGGCAGTACGCATTACTGAAACGAAGAGAGAGAGCCCCCGAGGTCAGCCTCGGCTCACGTCCGTCAACGTGAAAAGTAATATGCGTGTAAAAGTCAAGGAGGAAAAAATAACAGAAAAATAAACATCTATGGCTCAGCGGTGAAAGCTCACCAGATGAGTTGTCACTTAGATGCATTGGATAACGTGTTGGCTCCCTTACTGATTTCGCTAAAGAACCAAAATAATACATTTCTCCGCATATCTATTATTAAATATTAACTGTTTTGAGTTTCCAGGCATAATAATTATATCTATGAGATCTATGGTTGTAACTTAAATGTATTTGCTGCTCATTTGATAGAAACTTTTCATGTAGCCTTTTAGTCTAAATGAATGTGTCCACACAGCAAATTGTAAAGTTACATCTTTAGATTTGCTGATTTTGAGTGACTTCATTTGTTTTTTGTTTTGTTTTTTTCCCTTAGAGAATGATTTATTGTCCAGCTCTCCAAACCGATATGAGAGTGCCTTTAAAGCTATGGTTATCTTACTTTATATAGGGAGGAATTCAAGATCAAGGTTATAGTCACATCTGCCAGCCAAGTTGCCAAAGATAAGCATTAAGAAAAAAGTCTTTTGTTCCAAGTGATTAAAGTTAGCCTTAACTTTCATCTTGCACCTGATGCGGCTTAATGTTGTTCACAGCAGGAATATTTTCTTTTCTCCCCCATCGCTAAGAATATTTGGTGTAATTCAGTCTTGTCTTTTTTATGTTGGAGAAAGTGAGAACACAGGTTTTTATGTGGGAGTGTGAAGCTGTGTGAAGCGTATGTGTGTGTGTGTTCGCACACATGTGGACCATGTGTCAAATGTCCTGCAGCAAGAAGGCTGCCATCGTTTTACGGCTCTCACACAAACACACACGCACGCACACACACACATAATAAGTTCGCTGATTCCCTCTCAGATGCAGCGCTGTCTCCTGGCAGACTGCAGCAGGAAGAGAAGAGGCTTTTAGGTATAAAGTGAACATTGTTTTACACATTAACACGTGATTCTTTCATTTAAATTACACAACAGTTATGGTTTGTTTATTTCTGTTATGTTATTATGTTATGGTTCATCATGGGTTTTGCATGTGCTTAGCTAAAGTCTTGACCCGCAGTCACAAATTATTTGTAGTGTTCTGATATAACAATTCAAACTGAGATGATCTAAAATATACAAATACAAGGACATTTGCTTAACTGTGTGTGCGTGTGTGTGCGTGTGTGTGTGTGTGTGTGCGTGTGTGTGTGTGTGTGTGTGTGTACGTGTGCATGTTTACCTTCAAATGACAAAGGAAAACAAGGATTGCAGCTTTAACAACCTTCTCTTTGCATTACAGACAATGAGATCATTTTAAAATTGTGTGCATTATTACAAATTGCTGCATCTTTTTTCCTTTTTTTATTTATAAATAATTATAAATGTGCCTTTTTCTGCACGTGCAGAATAGTGGATCTCCAGCAGCCGCATGCGTGTGTGTGGACAGAAGAGCACACACATACACACACATAAGTAAAATAAGTAAAAATATGCAGACAATTCAGTAATATTTTTTCTTGTAAATTGAAAAGCTCATTGCTAAGTAAAAACATAAACAAAATATTAATGAATGAATTTTTTTCTTGAAGAGCCTCTTTGAAGAAAATGCTTCCCAGACCATTATAAAGCATCTGGAAATGATTCCTTGTTTCCACCCATTTTTTATGACCCAAAAGAGGAAACATATCTTTGCTGAAAATCATTTTAGGCTCATCCAAAAAGCACCAGTTTGTTTTGGCAGATAAGATAATAAGCAATTTCTTACTAACATATCTGCTATATGTGTGGTGGAATTTCAAAAGCAAAGTTGTTGTTTTTGCAGATGTTTAAATAGCAATGGATTTAAAAGCTGTTTTCCACACTCACATGGTGGCTCACACTGCAAGACCAAATTTCAATGGTAATAATTAGGATGACTAAAAAACAAAAAAAAAAACAAAGAGAAGGAGAAAGCGTATTAAAGATAAGGAGACCACTGCAACACACACACCTGTTTTCGTTTTATTTTATTTAAGAAGGTTGATTGAGTGATGAGTTTGTACTCTGACGAGTAGCACAGATGCAATGACAGAGAACTGACTCTGCCAATTGTAGGAGTGGTATGCTGAAAACAATGAAAACAGCACGTGATAGATAGCTCAGTCAAAAGGTTAACGGTAACTCACAGACAAAACGTCTTGTTTTTAAAAAGTGCATTCACAAACATGACAAATACTCTCAACTCATGATGTCTATTTTTTTAAGTGATACAAAATATGCATACCTGTTTCAGATTTGTCTTTATTTCTATACATAGATATTTATTCAAAAGGGTCACTTTTTTTTCTTTTTTACAAAGGTTAAAAGCAGGGTTGTGGTCATAGCAGCTTCGGATATCTCTAGCTTCTTCACTGTGTTATGAGATAATCATAGTCTCAACCGATATCCAAATAAAACCTACTGTTTTTCTCTGTTGTTCAACTCAAATGACATATTGTCTTCATTGAAAGAGATTTTCATGAGTGAAGCCTGCAGTTTAGAAAAAAAGATCAATAAAATGCTTGGGCCATTAAATATATTTTTGTATACCCGCTTTTTTTTGTCAATATCATAAATACTAAAGACACACGACAATAATATAAGACAATGCTGGGAGACTAAATGTAAAGATTAAAATAGTTCAAACATTATTTTTTTCAAGTTTTCTAGATCATGAAAAAAAAAAATCAGGCGAACACAGAACGTTATACTTCAGTCTTTTCTTCAGTCTATCCATGGCCCTTTATATTTAAAATAGCAACCATAAACGAGGTTGGCAGACATTGTTCAGACTGACTTTGAGCTAAAACTCTGTCCTTTTTGTGTTTTAGTCCTGTCCAGATAAGATGCTTGCTAATCATAACTGAGGCAGGATCCTGGTTTTCAAAGGAATTCATAAAAGCAGTCAAACGTACTGATAAAAACCAATAAGTACCATGCAAATCTTGCAAGACGACATATTCTCAAACAAGAGACAAAGTATTCTTCGTATAGGCGAAATATCAAGTGAGCAGGGAATGGGTGAAAGGCAAAAACCTCTAATCAATACTAAATACTATGTTTCCAAAAACAAACAAAAAATATTTAATCTGTACATAATATAGTACGCATGAGTTCAGACTGGATCAGCAGTTTCTTTCCTCATAAACAGCCTTGTAGTCTTTGCCTACCTGGAATTATACAGAAAAGTCTCTTTAATTGATCCCAATTTCTTTGTTCTCCTCCATAAATCTGGAGAAGGGACGGTTAGCTGTGACATCCAGACCAGTCTTTTCCATACCCGTCATGGGAGGGCTGCTGCCTGTGTGAACGCGGTCCATCCCTCCAGGCATTGCTCCCAATGAAGTGATTCCTGCGCCACCAAGGCTGACGGGCAGCTGGGGGATGCCTCCATTCTGGATCACAGAGATTTCATTGTTCTTCATGGCCAGGCCATTGGTGATGGCGGCTGCGTACTGGTTCCAAAAGCCCGGGTCAACGTTCATGGCCCGAGCAGCAAGATCTTTCTGAAACATCTCGCTGAACTTCATGGCGTCCCCACCCAGCAGGGCCATGGGATTCTCCACAGACAGTCGTCGACCCCTTCGGGCTGGGGCATTGTTCCACATGTGCGTTCCCATGTGAACCTAAAATTATCGACAAAATGACAAACAAATGAAAAAAATAATGATTCTGTAATTGTAAATGGAAAATACTTGAAATAGAAATTGTGTGGGATGTGCTGGAAAGGAAAACTAAATGTAAAAACATATAAGGCCACATTTTTGGAAGGCTCTCTGTTTTGTGCTTCTTTTTTCTTTTTTTTAATTGATACATAATTTTAAGCAAATAAAATGTATTAATGTAGTACTTTTCAAGAGCAAAAAACTGTTTGTTGGCAAAATCTGTAAATATTACAGAGCTTTGAACCTATGTAAAACTCAACTGATGCAATGTACTTTAAGCTGGGTCATACCTTGAGATTGCCCTTTGTGGTGAAAGCCCTTCCACAAATAGAGCAGGCGAAAGGTTTCTCCCCAGTGTGTGTACGCTCATGGATTTGCAGAGCACTGGCTGAGGAAAAGTTTTTCCCACACGACTGGCAGTTGTGCTGCTTAGGAGTGCGTCGTGGAGGCGGGGGAGCCAACATGGGGTTGATGCTAGGGCTCATGGTGGTTGGGGGCGCTGCAGCTGGAACCTGAATGCCCACGGGCAGGTGAGGGTTGTCGCTCAGAGACATTGACTTCCCATGGCCGTTCATTTCCATTTTAATCATGTTTGATGCAGTGCTGGCCAAATTGGGAGTGCTCAGCCCTGAACAAACAAAAGTAAAAAAACAGAACAATTCGATTTATATTCTATTAGTAAAACACCAAAAGCTTTTGAACAGTCAGAATTTGACTTGAAAATCTAAAAAGTCCCTGCTGAAATCTTATAGTTATTTGGTCAAGGTCCCTATTATTCATAAACAACTCTTTTCTATTTTTTCATTCTCTTACTGTCAACAATTTTTCATCTTTAAATTATTATGCTATTGAGATGTTGTTATTAATTCATTATTATGAACTCCCAAATGTGCCCAGATAATGAATTCACTTTAGATTTGTGTTTTTGCACATACACACCTCGATCTCTGTTTAGAAACAGCACGTTGAAGTGGCTCTCCTCTTTGATAAAGTGCCTGCCTGGCTGAGTGGCAGTCAGGTCAAGGGCCCCAGTGCCTTCAGTTGCAGGAAGCGGAGATGGCGTCTCGGATTTTTCCGACTTTACTGTTGCCAGGCCAGCTGTATTGTTGTCTTGGACCTCCTCTGCTGTCATGGCACTGCTGATGTTATTATTGTTGAGTGCAGCAGGGGATTTGGATCGCTGGCTCTCAGAATGACTGTGGGCTGGGGACAAATGCTGGATAGAGCCAGAGGACTCAGACAAAGCGGGGCTCCCCAAGCTTTGACCCTCAGCATCCCCAACTGCAGACAGAGAATCAGTGGTAAAGCAGTCAGTCTCCCCTCCAAAGCTACTGCCATTCTGCAAAGGCTTCAGACCAAATGTACGAGTCATGTTGACGGTAGAGTCAATCATCTTCATCTGGTTCTCCATTGCAGCAATGCTGGAGATTACAGAAGTTGGTGGAGAGCTCCCAGGTGAAAAAGGTTTGGATGAGTCCATATCTCCCTCTTTTAAATCAGCTTCATCATCTATGGCCTGCTCCATTTCATCCAGAAGGTCATCATCATAATTGCTCATGGCATCTAAGCTCTTCTCATCAAAGGAGGGGTCAGTATCCATTTCTTGCAGGCTTTCGGGGATGGGTGTGTTGGGAATTTGCCCGCCCATGTGCATACGGATGTGCTGCTGTAGTACAACTGCATTGGTGAATTTCTTTTGACATATAGGACAAGAGTGCTGAACCCGAAGTGGAGGTTTGGACCTGTGGACACCAAAGTGTGTTTTCAGATTTCCCTTGGTTGTAAATGCCCGCCCACATATCTTACATTTAAAAGGCCTTTCACCAGTGTGGATGCGATAGTGCATCTTCAGAGCACTCTGGCAACTCAGAACACGGTGACAGATAACACACTGGTTGGGGTCAGTCATCTTCTTGTCAATATTCTCAACAAGCTGCTGCAACTTGGATGTCTCTGATGTTTGCATAGAGTCTAAGAGGCCTCCAAAGGGAAACTTGGCCTTAAAATGGTCTGAGAGCATGGGAAGGACAGGATGGGAGACAGAATTAGAGGCCGAGTTGGGGCTACAGATGGGTTCAGAGACCTGTCCACTGCTGGACGATGATGTGGAGGTGACAGTAGTGGAAAGAAGCACTTGAGTTATGGTCGTTGTGCTAGTCGTGTTCTCTCCCGGTCTAGTAGAGCAGCTTGCGGGCAAAAGAATGCCTTCGGGTTTCAGTAAAGGAGGTGCCTCACACCCTAGGCTTGGTTTTGGGGATGGTGAAGTAGTGGTCATGCATGAGTCAGTGATGATATTTGGGGACAAAGATGCACAGTCACTTGAGGGTGGGGATGGCCTCTGAGGAGACCTGTTGAGCGGAGTGAGGCTTGGAGACTCACCAAATCCTCCCATCATACTCGGTAATGTTGGAGGCAGCTGGAGTCCGACAGAGGTGGGAACTGTGGGAAGAACTGGCTTACTGTCTAGCCATGTGGTAACAGGTTTTTCTGGGGGCAATGACATGCCATATGGGATGCCTGAGCTTGTGGGAACATTGTCCAGGTACTCTGGCACAGGGTAGGGGTTCATCTGTATATGTGGGTATTTCTCTTTGTGCCTCTGGAAGTGGACTTTCAGATTCCCCTTGGTGGAGAAGCGGTTGCCACATATGTTGCATTTGTAGGGCCTTTCTCCAGTGTGGGAACGCAGGTGGATCTGTAGGGCACTGTCACTGCCAAACACCTTGGCACAGAACCGACACTTATGCTTGAAGAAGGGGTCCTCAGAGCTGGGCTTAGTGTCAAATACAGACACATTTGGGGGCTTCCCCTTGCGGTGCTTCATTAGAGCAGAGAGAGGATCGAGTGCATTGGCTGTGGCTGCTATACTGGCCAGTGGATTAGGGAAGATAACACTGCTCGAAGAGCTGTGAGGTATCAGCGGTAGACTGGAAGAAGAGCTCAGGAGGGTGCTGTGAGTGAGGGAAGGAGGGGTGCTAGAGTTCCTGGAAAGAGTTGAGCTGCTGCTAATGCCACTGCCTCCTGTTATACTACTACTAGTGCTAATGCTGTTGTTTGTGACAGAGGATGAGCAGGGGGGAAGTAGAGATGACAATCCAGTACCACTTGGTGGAGGAAAAGCTGAGTTAGTTGAGGATGTGATCGGAGCTGAAGAGTTAGATTGCTGACTGCTGCTTTGTGGTGTTTGAGAGAGAGGCCCTTCTATTGTTGAGGTCAGAGGTGAAGGTCCTTGACCATTGAGAGTGGCCGGCAGTCTAACAGGCAGCTGATGGACTGGGGGAGTGATAAAATTATGTAGCTGAAGCTGACTTGCAACAGGAGGGACACAGGAGGAGACGGGCCCCTGGCTTCCAGTAGCGTTGCTGTGATGGTGGTTAAGAGCAGGCTGTGGGGCAGACTGTCTGTTCATGAGAGCCACTTGACTGCGAATTTGTTCTATTAGCTGCAGCTGATGAATTTGCTGCTGTTGGAGGGCCATCAGCTGGTCCAAGATCATGGGAATAGCCATGGTGGAAACCCCACTGCCCGCTGCTGCCCTTACACTCTGTGAAAACTGGGCAACTGCAACACGGGTGCCATGAAGAGTCTCTAAGGTAACATTGGTGCTTGGCATGGCGTAACTGGTAACAGCAGAGGGAACGACATCATTGAGCTGAGGTAGGGAGCCATCTGGCTCAGGGGATGTCACATCTCTTTCTTCAGGATCCACATTTTTTTCGGGAGAAAGCTCCAGCTCCATCTGCTCGTCCTCCTTTTCCAGGACACTGACCCCATTTAAGGTTGCTGTCTCTGGGATGTCATCCCCCTCACCAGCAGGGCTGTGGCTCCCCTCCCTGGGGTCCTCACTGTCAGCCTGCTCACTAGGGCAGCTGGGTACAGGGGAGGGCTCTGTAGGGTACTCCTGTGAGGGGTTAGGTGTGTCCTCATTGTCATTCACTATAAGCACCAGGGGGTTCTTAGTGCAGCTCTTTAAATGTTCACAGAAGTCTGACCATTTGAAGAACTCAGCACAACACTTCTCACATACATGGGTCTCCTCACTGCCACTGCGGCTCTCATTCCCGCTGTCGGCATCATCCAGCACATCACCTCGGGCTACAAAAAGCAATGGGAGGGGGGTCAGAGGAGTGAAAAGGGACAAAAAGAAACCAAAGGGAGGAGGGAGGGAAGAAAGAAGAATTAATGAATAAATAATCAATAAAGAATCCACACATATTTTCCAGTGCAGTGCTGCAAAGATTTAACCTTTGATTTTTTTTCTCTCTTTTAACATAACCAAAATCAATATTCTTTTTTTTCACTCTGAACAAATTGCCCTAGTTCACCAATTCTCAAGACCCAGATTTGTGCATTCACACACTCTCCATAGGGCCAGGTAATAATTTTCTTTGTGCAATCCATCAAATTATGAGGGCCTATCAGTTGTGGATACTGCCACTTAATGAAATTCCATAGAACATATTGATTTCCAATATTTCATACAATTCACAGCTGCCTCATCTGTTGGGTACAAATCAGGACCTTTGATGGCCCTATTAGGATTCCCCTCTGCTATCAAGCTCAGTCATTTCCACTTGAATTTCAAATGCCTGGCTTTCCATTTAGCATCGCAAAGGTAATGCTAGAGCCCTGAATCTAAGCAAATAACTATACTGAACTTTTGCCACATTGTCACAAAAATGCATTATCATATGTAAGTAATGATATCTGTTGACTTTCAACTTTTTTTTGTACACTATCTACAAATAGAAAAAACCCATAAATCTTGACCTTTTAAAATGTGCGCTTTAAATCACTATAATTTAAAAGTTTTCACAATTTCATTCTTTTTCAAAATGTTCCCAATAGAAAACATTCCCTTTAAGTTAGGCAACACTCAGTGTGTTACTCCTCTCTCTCCACTGGCCATGCTCTCTGACATAAGACTCAACAAATTACATGCTAGTGCCATGGCAGCAAAGTCACTGATTAGTTACACATGTTTAATCACAGTTGTAGGAAGCCACTTCCTCTTTGACATGCAACCATCAAGAGTCAAACAGACCCGTGCGAGCTCCGAGCGTGGACCAAATTCACACCTGATATAAACCATGTAAAAATGGCCTCCTCTTATTAACCCCCCCCCCCCCCCCCCCTTAGTTATAGCGTGCGGGTCTCTCTGTCGGGGATGTCTGCATAAATAAAAATGTCTGAGTAGGAAGCACACTCAGTCACCACAAGACATCTAGCACGTACTTTATTTCGTAGTCGTCTCCTGTTCAGTTTACATTTGACGACCAGCGAATACCTGGTAAACTATTTATCCACAAATTAAACCACTGTGTATACACATTTAAAATGTTAAGACAATTTCATGGGCAATTGCTGGAAATAGAAAAAGATTTACTTCATGCAAAGGCTGCTATAAAACAAGGTTATGTTCTTCAGTGATCCTATATTGTTTAAAAGTAGTTAATAACTAAGAAAAAAGTTAAATTCGGGTTAATTATTACTGTATGTGTATGACAAAAAAATCCCAAAGCATAAAAGTTGCATGTCTGAATTTAGCTGCTTTCACTTGTGTATATTTTCCTTTTTCCTCTAAGCAGCTCACCCAGTGGGCTAAACCAGCTTGTTCACTAAATTTTAAAAAAAGAAATCAGAATCAGAAAATTCCTTGGAACATATAGTGCACATTTCCTTATCATTAAAAGACCCGTTATGCTTTTCAAGTGAGCAATCGAGATTCATACATTGCTTGTGCTAACTTCAAAGGTTAAAGTGGAGTAAACCATAGCAAAGCAGAAATGAAGCATTTTTGCCAATTACAGTGACTCATTAGGAAAGAAATTCATCACTCCTCCTGTAATTTGTGGCCAAAGGGGCCATGCGCCATCGTGGTCTGGTGTCTGTGACTTAATTAATTATCAGCAGAACAGTTTTGGACAGACTCCGTGCTCTCATCCTCATTGGGGTTAGAGCTGACAAAGTAAGATATTATTTTACTAAATCGTGGGTGCTGCCAGTTAAAAAGAAAATCAATTAAGGAATTAAAGGAAAAGAAAATGTAAAATTCTTATGGTTTTATCCCAAGACATACATTGTACGTTGAGACCTCGGTATTAAAAAAAAATCCATTGAAAAACAAATTAGTCATTTAAGCTCAAATACAAAACAGAAATTGACAAGTGAAAAGGAGCAAGTGACTGGAAACGTCAGCGACACGTGACGGCAGGCTAAAAAGCTCCTTAGCCCAGCAGCGGACAGCAGAACTCATTTCCATAATTGAGGGTTGAAAGGTCAACACAAATGAGTAGGCATTGTGTTGAGCTGATTAGTTATTAGAATGGTATTACTGTCAATCTCTTTTATTCATTCATACAATTACAAGTGGGGGTCTTTGTATGCCTCTGACCTCTCGCTCTCGCGCACACACACACACACACACACACACACACTGACACGTTTCCTAAGACGGACAAAGAGAATTCACAGATTATGTGCATATGTACGAGGACAAACACCTAAAAAATTACGACACGTAGACCTGCAAAAGCATGCTTTTTTGCCGTTAGTAGAGTGTACCAGTCACCTCTACACATACACAGGCCTCTGCTCCTAAATTGACTTATTTTCAAAAAAACAAAAACAAAAAAGGAAAGAAAAGACTCTTATAAATTACATTTTGTCCATTAAAAAAAATCCTTCCTGTCTGATAACTTTAGTAACTTTAGAGCGCTAATTATTATTATAAAATAAAAAAAATCTTATGTCCGATGCTTTTTTTAAAATTCAAATCTGAACGCTGTGTAGTTGTATGAAATACACTGCCTCTTTAAAAATGTGCACGCCGCTAAAAAACAAGGAAAACACACGAAATTGCCGTTTTCAGGTTTACTTTGACTAATGCTACAGTTAGTCAGCATTAATCATAGAAACACAAATTACAGCTGCGTGCATTGCAGATTATTGTCATACTTCCCGAGGAAAAAACAAACAAACAAACAAACAAACGAGCATTAGGAAAGCTCATAATCTTAAAACAACTGTGTTGCTTTAACCTGTACAGTGCTTTTGTGCTGTGGAGCTAAGAGGCGACATTTTGTGGTTGCTTTGGGTTTGCAATGCAACACAGTGGAAAGGGATGCATGCATACGTGTGTGTGTTTCTATATGATTTTATATGTGTTTGTGTTGGGGAAGGGGCTAATATTGATTTTCCTATAGTATGAAAAAGAAGGGGACGGAAAAAAAATCCCATCCATTTTTCATTGCTTTAAGAGTCTTCATTTACGAATATTAAGTTGAAGGTAGTCAATAGGGGGATTGTAGACATTGAATCTGTGTGTCCGCTATCTTGCTCAGCAATCTCTGGCATGCCAACTGAAACTGCTAATCTGACATATTATATCAGATGAGGTATTCATGCTTACCACAGATTCTGTGAAAGTCACAGAGCCGGGCATTGAGAGAAGCACCGAAGCCTTGGCCAATTACAAATTTTCCCATTCTTAACAATTTCCAGATTCACATAATGAAAACAAACAGCAATGACAGTGGGAGCATTTACCCTACGTCGAGGTATTTCAATCTCAGTAAGTGCAGGGTATTGTAATTTAAATGCGCAATTAAAAAGTCTTCATCATACCCCGAGAACTTACATGTCATTTACACCAACAGCAGTCTGTGAGAGCAGTATATCGTGACCAGCCTCTGTGATTGCGCTCTTCCTAAAAAAGGGCCCCTCCTTCTGCCCCCTTAAAATGCATTCTTCTCAAGAATGTGAGGATAGCTTAGGACCCTTAAAGAGAGATGCATCCCTGTTGGTCCTGCTCAAGCTGGAAGTTGAGGGGGGAAAAAAAGAAAAAAAAGAGGCCTGCTGCGTCCAACAATGTTGGAATTTGTGGCCTGATTAAATTTTTCCATTACACTTTTTGACACACTTCCGCAACTCTAATCGTGAGTACAAAAAAATAAATAAATAAATAAAAAATAAAGACGTTTCAAGTTATTTTAAGTTGTTTGATGAGACATTTTAACTGAGACACAGCGTGCACTCTGCTTCGTTCTAACTGGGACATAATCTGCACCGGAAGAAGACAAATGTCACTTAAATTCTGAACATTTGTAGTTAGTTCATTTTTGTTTAAAAGAATGACTCTTTAGCATACTGGTTAAGCGTCCTAGCAAAGTTAAGATTAACTGCATGTTTGCATGATTTAAAAAATAATAATAATCAAGATTCAATAAAAAAAGGAAATCTAAATAATTATGCTGTCCTGCTGTACCCATGAAGCATATCCACGAATGACCCAGTGCATCCTCGGACTTGCAGAGGCTCAGTCGTCCTCAGCACAGCGCTGTGAGTGTGTGTCATCGGCCTGGTCAGCCCTACTGCAGAGTGGTACAGTCATATCTGCCCCAACAGAGAGGCCTTTGTCATGGCCTGCAGATGTGGAGCAGCCAAAACATTAACGATTTGTTTGTGTAAGCATTTGCAATACAGTATTCAATGACGACACTCTGTCCAGATGATACTCGCCAAGATGCCTCTCTGCCTCTCTGCCTCCGGATTTACAAAAAGAGTCCGAGACGAGGCGCTCTCGTTCTCTAACGTCAAAGGAGATTTTTTATTAATCTTTGCTTGGGGTTTGTTTAAATCAAATTGAACTCAAAGCTATATGTTTCCTGTTTTACACAGAAGGCAGAGCTGCACATCTTCGCTCACACGTTGCTCCTCCGCGTCCCCACTTTCTGGACAAACTGGTGTTTAAAATCATCTGAATAAGCCAAAACCAAACCATCGAAACCAAACCATTTAAAGGAGAAATTTACCCCTTCTGCTGACTACATGTTAGCTTTTTACCTAAATCCTCCAAATCTGCTGTCTTGTCTAACATTAAATAGTTCTTCCCTTCCCTGTCTAGTCCTTCCTCTCAATCAGGATCTCACTTGTTCGTGTGCTGAGTGGTAATTAAGACACAGCCATATTTGAGTGCCTTCTTGAAGACATCTTTGGCACAACTATGTGGGTGGTCCACAGGCCTGCACCCAATGGTGAGAGTGGATTAAAACAAAAGGCAAACAAAGCCCCGCTGCAGGGGAAGTGGTAACAACCATGTTGTCACTACCAGCAGGGATTTTCTCACTTTATTACATTTTTTTGGATTCATAACCATACACGCCCGTGCCTCTGCTGCTATGACGAAAAGAAAGGAAAAGGGCTCAGCCCAGAATGAACTCTGAGAAGATTTTGACTTCAAACAATTGCGACTGTGACCTGAGCCTTGTTGTTACCTGTTCCTCAAGTGTCTCATGTTTTTCCAGAGTAATAATTTTAGAAAAAGAAATCTGCCTTTCTTGCTTGAACGATGCTGTGCATGTCCACTGACAACTGAGGAAATTTACCTTTGAAAATTCTTCTAAATCTTCGTGTGACAGCGCAGAGTTTGGCCACCATTGCTCCCCTGCACATTCACACCTTGAACGACACTGGATGCCGAGAAAGCGGTGGCGTGGTGAAAAGCCTGCTGCTGCTAACGCTTTCTAGGACACGAGGAAACTGCGCTGCCAAGGTCAACGGCACACATGTTCTAATTGTACAAGGAGCTTGACATCTAGCGGCAGGATCTGGCTGCCCGGGGCTACACAAAGGTTAAGACAGCAAGCTTTATAAAAGCACTTCCAAGCAGACCACCCCCTCCTCTTCCCTTTCCCCATCCTAGCACACACACACACACACACAAACACACACTCACGCACACACACAAAAACCCTCCCATGCCCCCAGGAGGAAAGTGTCCGGAAAGCCTGAGGGGACATGATATGCCAGACAAGGGCTTGTTGGCACTTGATTTTAGTTTTTCATGTTTTCATGGATGCGGCACATTAAAGAGTACTCAGTAAGCTGCAGAGGGACAGCAGTCATAAATGCCACATACAAAGGAGACAAAATAATATTGGGAATATTTAGGGAAAATGAAGGTGTAAGCTGAAGCTTTGCAGGCACAGGGTTCGATTTGGCTGATTCTTTCCTTGTTTTCTTATTTGTAAGAAATGGTGAAGATCCCTGAGCACAATTTGAACACCACATTCTTCTTGACGTTCTCTTCAGCACTAAACTGAGCAAAAATGGATTTTAAGTCTCAGTCGAGCAGCGGCTGATGACTGGAACTTTTGAATCCCATCGACGTTAATACGCGGTGGTTATGTCAAGGCCAACAATCGATAGTGTTCGTCGCAAGCTGCACCACACAGCAACAGAGAGCGGAGAATCCGATCATGCTGCAACGACACACTGACAGGGTGACATTCGTAGCTCATCATGTAAGGTAGTGTTGGTTGAGGCATGGTATTATTAGGTTTATTTAAGTATGTATGGGCTCACTGTGCTCTGCCAAAGGCTTGAGATTGTTTCACTGCTACGTCTTTCCTGAAAACAAGCGAGCCAGTATAGTTGCTTCAGCAAGGAAAGAACATTCCACGGACACTTCCAGTCTCGAGCACAATGGCACTGACAGCATACAGTATGTTACCGATAACGCTGTCTGAGTCTGTGTGTATTTTAATTATGCCAGGAGGTGTGTGTTAATCTGTGGAATAAAATTCAGAATAAGTGTGTAGAGATTTTTTTCTTTTTAAATTCCTCTCTTTTTTTTTCCCTCTCTCTGTGGATCTGACTGTTTTCTGTTTTATAAATTGCAATCAACATTTCAAATCAAATATTTGTAACCTAAACTCGAAATCATCCAAACGTGAGATTTGACAGGAGCAAAAACAAGTTTGATTTTCAATCCACAATCCTACAGGAGTGCAACCTGATGGATGATTATCTCTGTACAGAATCTGAGCAGGGTCATCTGAAACACCGAATCAGGAAAAGTGTCTGTGTTTGTCAATTAGTCAGAAATTATATTTAAAAAAAAAGGAGAGATCCAAAGAGTAAACTGAACAAAAGAGTCGGGAATCATCAGTGTGATCCCCCACCCACCCACCCCTCACACCAGCATTTCCCCATGCAAAGAGAGCTTCTCCCCAGAGATTACATCACACATTTCTATTCTAAAGAAACCCTGGAAAATGTGTGTGTGCGTGTTCGCGTGTAAGTGTGTGTGTGTGCATGTGTGGGTGTCTGCGTCTGGGTGTGAGTGTTGACCAACATGGGCCAAGATAGAAAGGTATAAATAATAGCAGTGATTTGTTGAGAGCTCTGAGCTTCACTGATACCCAAAACACACACAAACATAAACACGCACACACACAGCTTTCTAAGTTTAAATAAGAGAAATGAAATTGACAAATTGTGATTTTTTTTTTAGTTTTCAAGTAAATTACAGTATTGTTGTTAAGATATGCTGCAGTAAATTGACATATTTTGTCTTATCCTCATATTTCCAATACATAAAATGATTTTTTTAAATGTTAGGTTTGCCACAATTTCAATAATAATCTGCCAAATAATGTGGGACTTGTGCTCTGTACGTTTTTTTGTTTTATAGAAATCCAGTCATATTATTCCTGCAGCACTTCATCTGCCTTCGGACCTGACTTTAGCCCTATAATGATAGTGTTTCTGCGCAAAAGCGCAGTATAAAGGACAAATAATCCTTTTTTCCCCCCACATGGCGAAGACGAGCTTTGTCAACCGATCTTGTCGATACTGTGCGCAAAAAGGAACAAATCAAGTGTGCTAAATTTATGTGGGGTGGGGAGGTGGGGGTAAACAAAAAGCATTTCCATAACAAAACAAGTCTTCGACCTGCAACAGATTCCGCAGGCGCTCAGGGACAAGAGACACACATGCAAAAAAAAAAAAAAACTAAACAAAAAAAAAAAAAAAAACAAGATAAAAAATAAAAAAATAGAAACGTATAAATTAAACGGCTTTTTAAATGAAGTGTTTTTTAAAAAAAAAAAACTATTACGACCCATTGCTTTCACATCTGCGGAATAAATAATTCTAAACCTCTGGGAGAAAAAAAAGCCAAATAATTTTCCAACTTCTTTCGTGTGTTTGTTACAGTTGTGCTTGCATTTCGGCGCGTGCGCGTGCACGTCCGAAACCAACTGCAAAAGTGTTGAAATACACTATTTTGCAGTGTACAGAGCTCCGAGATTTTTGTTTTTTAGACAGGCCTTTAAAATGGGCCTCCGGCACCTAATGTAGACGCTGTAACCAAAATGTAAACTCTTAACTATTATTAAAATTAACCTGCCTGACAAAAGACGATCATATGATGCAGGTTTAACAGTTTTTTGGGGGAGGGAGGGAGGGGGGACAAAACAGACACAAAACTTCTAAATCGTCAGACTTCTTCTTCGACTAAGGTGACACTTTTGACTTAATATTCGCATCGTTTTTTGATTTATTGCAAATGATTCCGCCTATGCCTATGAAATAAATCCAGTATCCCCACTACAAAAAAAACAAAATAATAATAATAATGATGATAATAATCCAAATGAATGTGTTAAAACGTTTGTCAAACAAAGTAAAGAAACAAACGTAAATTGAAGAGCAGAGCTGCGAGGGGAAGCTCTGAAAGCAGATCAGGCTAAAGGAACTTCAGCTGATCAAATCCACTCACCGTGCTCGGAAATCACCCCGGCTAGTGCGGGATCCTCGTCCGACTTGAGGTGCTGCGGTTTGGCTTGCTTGCGTCGGGACATGCTGCTGGCTTTAGTGGTGGCGATGCTGCTGCGTTTGCGCTCCGAGATGTGTCTGCGTTTTGCAGATACATCAGCGAAGAGCGAATCAACACACAAAAAGTTCGCAAACAGTCTGGTGGCGGAGAGAGAGAGGAGGAGAGAAAAAATATAAATCTGAAATTAGCCGGTGTTGCTGCTGCCGCTGCTGTTGCTGTGCGTTGGATTGCGCATGTCGGTATAATAATTATGATAGTGAATAATGCCTCGCGATTAATGGCAGTGTGTGAAGGTGGGGAGGATTGGCTGGAGGCCAATGAACGCGCATTGGATATGGTAATGAGGGACGGACTAAGCAATTAGCCGCTTCACTCTCAGACTTTATCCGTCTCTTTTGTCTTTACTATCCAACCTCCACCTCCCCAACAACACAAAACAACACAACACACCAAAATCTCTTGTTATACCCAGTTCACATGGGGTCTCCAACGAGGGGAACGCCGGGCTCCTTTGCCCCCTACTCCTTTGAGTAAGCGCACTGACTCACAAGTGCTAAGGATTCACCAGCGCTTTCTTCTTTTTTCTTTCTTTTCTTTGACGAAGTGTCTCTCCCTGGCCTCAACGATCCATCGTTTACCGCAAAACTTCAGAAAACGTTTTCTCGTTAAGTCTGTCCCGAGATACTGGCTCAGTTCTCGCAGCGCCTCTCTCTCTAACTTCTTTTATTTATTTATTTTTCTTGTTCTGTGCGTGTGGCGAGGTGAACACGCAACTCCTTGAATCGGACTCAAAGGAAGCGACGTCTAAAGTCGAGATGTGTCAGATTTCTGTCGGTGGACATCTTCCCAGTGAAGCAGCCGCTGTTTGAGTTGCTACACGGGCACCGGCAGCAAGGAGAAGTGGACGGGACGAGTTAAGTTCTTTGCAATAGAGCGATAAACTGCCACCAGCTTTTGCTTTTCTAAAGGCGCAGCTCCGCTCTCCAAACTTTGACGCGCGTCTTCCGAGAGAGCGGCGCCAAGATTAGCAACAGTGCTCCTCTCAGTAACAACAAGAACGTCTGTGTGATCAAACACTCGTGTGTCCGACAAAGAGAAGTCGCTTCGGTGCGTGTCTGACCGCGACGAAGTTCCTCCCGTGTACCTCCTCTCGCCGTGTATGCGCCCTCGGCTCGGTGCGCTCTCCAAAAGCGTCTTTTCTGGATATTTGCTGATCAAAAAAGCCCTAAGCACCACTTGATTTCCGAAAAAATCCAAACCAAAACAAACAAACAAAAAGAAAAAAAACTAAAGCTTTACTCGATGTCTTTCCTTCGCTCGGCTCTCGGGCTCATATCGAAACCAACTTTGAAGTTATCTTCTGGCAGCCCTCTAGCAGCGTCGGTCGGTCTGTCGCTGTTGGGCATGGCTCTGTGTGTGGGGGACTGCGCTGTGTGTGAGAGTCAACCCCCAAGCAGGGGTTCAGCCCATTGCTTTCAGCCACCACTAGGATGTACCACCACGTTACTGTTCAATGGATCGTCCTCAGACTTCTGTGTGAACACCCAGATTTGACCTCCCATCATATAATATCTCACCCGTCACCGCCCGTATCCGCCAGAAGGCTGGGTCATCATATTAATGCGGCAGAGTATTTTTATTTCGTGACATCGGCGATTTTCTGATTACACGGTAGGCTTTCAATCACAACACCCCGGCTTTATTCTAACTTTGATTCTGGAATGTGGACATTTTACGCACGGTGGCGGTTTTTGAACATGTGGGCTGCTTTTTGATTTATGTACCGACACTAATATTGGGGAATTATTGCAAAACAACACAATAATAATAATAATAATATGAATAAGTAAAGTGTGTCAGAGTACACATCATACAGCATATAATTAAAACCTCTTTCCCTCAACACACAGTTAAAATAAATACAGAAATTAATTATAATTTTGCACTAAAATGTACGCATGCACGGTGGGGAGAAAGGAACCAAATAAGCTCGTGCTTGAGTGCCATGCGAACACTGCGTTTTATTTATTTAACAGAAGTAACGGTTTCATGTTTATTTCCGTATTGCTAACTTAAGGAAAATGCATTTTCATATTGCATCGTTAAAAGTGGATGTGGAAAATGGGCACATCATAATCGCGCTTGTTTCCGACTTCAGGCGCACAAATGCTGCCAATTCCTGACTAAATTAGAAACCTTTTTACTGTAATGATAGATCTTCAGCTTTTTTCAGTTCATGGGTGAGCTCAGTTAGAGCTTCCCCGCTCTCCCCCCTCCCTCGCCCTCCCTCTTGTCTGTTTGACTTGTCTATTCCCCCGCGTCCACCTCATATGAGAGACAAATCTGTTGACAACAAGGTCGTCCTGTGAGCAAACTTTCGGTGCCCCCCCCCCCCCCCCTTTTCTTCTTCCTCTCCATCTCTTTCCATCATCCCCTTTGAAGTTATGTCCAAAAGGCTGTTATTATCTGGTATTAATAGATGCAGCCCCAGGAAGACAAAATCAGCTATTGATAATTGCAAGGAGTATACGGCAGCTACTGTATCGATCGGCGTGTCCTCCACTCCCCTGGTACTGAGAGATAAGGAGACACACTCTTTAGAGCAATATAATTTCTTTTGACCTATCTGCTTGCTACAGACTTATGATGAATAGCCAGAGTGGCTGAAGTCCTTTATCACCAAAGTTACCCCCTTGATATAATATTGATTCTTTATAACTAGCTCGCCACACAAAAATCAAACTGTCCACTTGGCCATCATCATCATCAATATCATCACAAAGGCGGAGGAATGAAGATCCCCCGCGCGTCTAAAGGCGAGCCGTTACAATCTCCTCTGTAGGCCTAATCTTTATTTTGCTGATGATGAAAGGAGAGGGGAAACGAGGCAAGGTGCCATTTAAGACGCGGTGGCATTTAATCCGGTATAGACTACACATACACACACGGCACACACTTATAGAGAGAGAGGGAAAGAGAGGGGGTGTCCAGACCGGGCTGCCGAACAGCTTTGGAATTCACGTCGCTTGAAAAGTTTGATTTCCACTAAGCTTTACGTAACCCTAAGAGCCCCTGTGATTTTATATAGTTTGATCTGACTTCAAAAATAAATAAATTACCAAGTCAAATATTACTGTTCTCCAATTTACTGCGTTGGACGAGCAAATAAATACATAAATACTTTTTTTTTTTAAAAAGCACTTTTTTGTTTCATGGCACTGCGGATGCCGGATGCGCCTCAGAGGTATCCTTTAACCTTAGAGGCTGCTTCGCTGCAGAGCTGGAGCCCCACCGAGGCTATTACAACGGGGGCCACTCTCTCTATTCTCCGAGAGAGGAGTGAGAGTGCTGCTGGTGCTGCTGGTGGAAGAGGAGGAGGAGGAGGAGGAGGGGGGCATGGTGGCGGAGGAGGGTGGGAGA
Organism: Copadichromis virginalis; assembly: GCF_057382275.1. Classification (NCBI taxonomy): domain Eukaryota; kingdom Metazoa; phylum Chordata; class Actinopteri; order Cichliformes; family Cichlidae; genus Copadichromis; species Copadichromis virginalis. The sequence continues at coordinate 16,856,196 of NC_140628.1, read as the reverse complement.
GGAGGGAGAGCAGAAACGTGTAATCACCCAAACAACCGTTTTTACCCGTTTCACCCCCTCTGGATCTGTGTCGCAAGGTGAGAAAAGGGCTGCTTGGGCTTCCACGCTGGCCCTCGCTGCATCACAAAGTGCACAGGCAGACTTCGGTAACAACTCCTCTCCTCTATTCTTACACCCCGCAGTCCGCTGTGAGCCTGTCTGCCTTTCACTGCGGATATCGTGGAGGGAGGCCGGAGCGTGAAGAAGACACCAGAGAGGTAAAAAAAAAAAAAAAAAAAAAAAAAGAAGACTCCCAGAGTTTGAATTTACTGCTTCGCTTTGGCCGCTGTGCATCACTGTATAATAATAGCTTTACAGTTATCCGTTACATATCTTTAAATAGAAGGATCTAAGAAATTGAATTTTTATATGTGTGGCTCAGGTTGTAAAGCATGTGATTAGACCGCTAAAGTGGCGCAGTATGAAAAAAAAAAATGCGTGCGTTGCGTCGGTGTCCAATCAGACGTCTTTGCGCCGCCGCAACTGGTGCCAAGACGCATTTACACACACCGCAGGCTACTGTAGCAGCCTATAGCAGCCTATGGCATAATCCCAGGGCTTCATCTGCACCAATCAGAGATGAGATGGAACTTTTTCTGCCACTGAATGAGCCCAATTACAGCGTCTCTGAAGGCAAACCCAAACAATATTTATGTTGTTTCATTGTCTGCGTACGCTTTTGAAGCAATCTATACTTACATTCTGTCTGTTGCTAAACTTGTACTTTATTCCTTGTAATTAGTCCACGAATAATTTACAATTTAGCAATGATTTTTTTCCCAGTCTTAGAGCTAATAAATACAATTATTACGTTTTGGCAAATGCATTATTAATAGTAGAATTTAGCGTATTTGAAGTATAATAATACTACACATATACAGAATCATTATGATGATTGTAATTATTGGAGCATGGTCACTATAGAGGTTTTAATAATCTTGTGTCCTAGAGCTAATTTCTGCATGTATACTTGTAAATGTATAAAGTAAACACATTGTTATCCCCCACCAGCCTTTATCCTTATACTACTGTATGTCTTAATACTTCGAAATTTGCATTTAAAATTTAATTATTTTAAAATGAAAAAAATAGGAGCACAAGTTGTGTTCTAAAGTTTATTGCGGCATGCAGAACTGTTTGTATGTTCTTTTTTAATTAAGTTTTGTTGAGGGGGGGTTCAGAGAAAGTCACTTCATGTGCAGCTTTAGCAGACACTGCATAGTTTTTGCTATGTGCTACACATCTTTTAGTTGGATATCTAAACGCACACATACTTGCACACGATTTGATACATAATTGTGGACATCATGCATAAGTAATGGCTGTTGTAGCTGGGACTCTAACTAAGTGGTAACTGTCTGTGATCCTGCTCTGAAAATTGAGTGTTGTGCTCTCACACTGATCGCACAATCAGAGATCAGGCGGCACATGAGTCTGCTTGATAGAACCCAACCATATATTTCCAGTTATCATCAGGACCTGCTCATCGTGCTTCATTTGAGCCAAGCTGAGATAAAATGTGACAGGCAGCTTGTACCTGAGATGAGTAAAATTTGATTTGACTGGTCCCATCAGGTTTAATTGAAATGAATTGAATCAGCCCATTTCTTCTGCTACTGTAATTAAATTAGTAGCTGGGCCGCAATTGGACGTCGAGTTGGCACTTGAGAGGAGATGACAAAATGCTCATTGCTGCCGCCAAAGGACTATGTGTCAAATTTGATGTGAAAATGCTGTTTGACACACTGGCATAAGCTGTCGCTTTGCTCGAAGTGTGTACAAACAAACACGCTGGGATTATCTCCTGGACTGAGCCACTTCCTCATGTGAATGAAAAAGTGTGGAGATATGCATGCAAGTCATCAGAACAAATTAAGTGTGAAAGCACATTTGCTGCATATAGAGTGCAGCAACATTTCTGTTATTGCTTTATAGCCCCCAAAACACCTAAATGAATGCCAAAAACACTGACGCTGGCTTGCCACTGCAGCTCTTACAAGGTCTGAAATAAAAAGGAGTCACAGACTCAGAGTCTGTAACCTATGGATCTTTTGAAAATTCAAAATTAAGAATTAACATGAGAAAAAGTTGAATAAAATTCTGCAGCATGCAGAAATAATAACACTGTCGACGTGTGATAAAACTGCAGTGCTCGTAGATTGGTTTATATTGGTGTAAGCTTCCTCGATAAAGATACACGTGAGAACATTATTGCACTTTGATGTTTGAATTGGAGGCCTTGTGTCAAATATCTCCTGTATCAACCAGGCCCACCACTCAGGAAGGGAAGAGGTTTTACTGCTCCAAGGCCTTGGTCATCTGTGGCTCTAATGCCATTTCCAAGAACGATGAGCAGAAAAGGGCTAAAGCCGCACTGATGACACTTAATCTCATTGGAATTCCTTGTCAGGTTTGACCTTGGAAAGATATTAGCCACTCGACAAGTGACTGTGGGCGAGGGGAGGGGCTGTGTGTCTGTCTGCAGTTACTGTGCAATTGTAAGTTTCTATTTAAGTATACAAATATGCTTCCCTGTGCTTTATCGCATATCATAGTGGCAAAATGATTTTCACTGAACTTGAAAGCCATTTCAGGTTTACAAGTGCAGCGTGAGCTTTTCTACCGAGTGTGTCTGCGCAGCGGTGTAGCAGTCGTGATGCGACTGTGGGGTTGTTTAGAAAGAGATTATCCATATGCATGTGAGCAGCCAGAAACCAGACCATTGGGCTGCAGGGATCTGTGGTCCAGTGATGTGTGTGCCACATTGTCTGTTCAATACAGGCATCTAAATTTTTAAACAGCATCAGTTACTTCATACTGCCATTGTTTTGGCACCATTTGCCTTGCTTAATCCTGTCACATATCTGTGCTATCTTACAGTGCAGAGGTGTGTGTCGGTGTGGGACGCTGAGAGATTTTGTGTCATTATGAGTAGTTTGCGATTAGAAGTTTGTGTGTGTGTGTGTCAATATCTTTACAAATTTGTGGAGAGAGATAAAACTTAAACGCACTCATTTTTACACTGTGCCTCTGATTTTCGACATTCTCACAAGTGTGTTTCTGTATTTTACTCCCAAAGTGACTGCCTTCATTCAGTCCACAGTGTTGCATCAGTTTGTTTCAGCTGTTCCCACTACAAAAATGCATACAAGGTGACATTGCTTGCAAACAGCCTGCAAGCATTAAAAGCAGCATTTAGAATCAAAACGATATCCATCCAAGTAAAGCTGAAGAGATCCCGTGTTGCCACTTTTTGCAAAAAAAACCAAGAATTCCTGACTTTTTCCTTTTAAGTACTGGTATCTAAATAGATGCGCATTTGTGCACGAATGTGTTTCACAGACTGTTTTCAACTTAAGAAGTAGAATAAATTGGAAGTAAATATGACGCAGCGTTTGTCTCAGTGATATCAGACTTCAACACCCGCACGTCCCAGAGACATAAAAAAAAAGCAAAGTGCTGTTAGAACATTACTGCTGTAAAGGAGTTGCATCTTGTGGGGAAGATTCCTCAGTTTACCATTCTGGATGCACCGTTATGTCAACAAACCCTCAGTCTTTCTCTTTCTGTCTCCAGGGAGAAATATTTGCACAGGGAACCCTTCTCTGTATAGTTTCTATAGTATTCACTTATTTGTCCCCAACGCTGACTTATTTATGGCAACCCGCTAATGAGCTATACGGTCTTTTGTAGTGACAGAGAGCATGTGTAAACATTTAGATTTTTTTTCTCCCTCTTCAAGTACAAGGCGAGATCCACCAAATTAAAAGGCACAAAGTGAAATGAAATCGCGCAGCAACCTAACACCTGATCAAATACAAGGTTACCCATGCAGTGTTTTGTGTTTTGCCGTGTTAATGCCCTATGTTGCTATCAGTCTGGCGTGTATTTTGGAGGACTGCCAGCCAGAGGAGGAAGAGCACCTATTTTGTGGAGAGGTAATTGCTACACAGTAGCCTCTGATTGCCAGGAACTTTCACTGGGAACGGCCCCGGCTCCCTTTTCACTCGCACCGACAGCCTGATTACAAATCATCTTATTGATTTGATGAGTGCAAGATGTTTGCTAATAACTGTTCTCATACCATCTGTTAATCTTTGTTGTGATTAAAGAGGTAATCCCAATACCCATTATTCCCAATGACAAGAGCGGGGGGATCGTTCTCTTACACAAGCTTTAGTCTCTCGCAGGCCAGGCTGGGCTGAAAGGGAAGCTCGGGAGAGGGGGATGGGGGTGCAGTACCTAGGATATCAGCGATCTCCGAATGCAACTGAGAAGTCTGCGCCACCTTCCACATAACAAACGCGATACGAAAATAAAAGGGGGGGAGAATTACATCCTTGCTAAAAATCCATTACCTCGTGTAATCACGCAAAATGATTTTTCTTAAATATGATAATAAATCACAGGCTGGATCAATAGCCTGCGGACCAACTGCTATGCCCTGATAACGTATCAATCAATATTTAGTATTTAGTATTTAGATTTTAATTAATACCTTGGCGGGGCTCGGAGCCCGTTAGCACACGAAAGAAATATAATCTGTGATAAAAATAGACCAGAATAAATACATTTTTAAAAGCAAATGAGCTCCTGTTAGCATTTGCACAGTAGCCCCTCGTATCTGTCATTGATCAGTCAGTTTCTCGGTTGTGATTAAGGACCCTTCAAAATCAAGCTTTGTGTGTGTGGAGGTGTGCGTGTGTGCATGCATTGCATAGAGGAGGGATGGACGTGTGCGTCGGTTCACGTGGAAACATTTTCATCGATCATTCTCGGTAAGGCTGAGCTTCTGAAGCACCTGATCCAAACTGTTCATACACAGAAGATCAAGTGTGAAGGATGTGTTGTATTTCAAGTGAAAACATAAGCAAAAATATGAATATGAATATGCTACCAGAAGATTTCTGGTTTATCAGTAGTCTGAGATATATTATATATTGACAAATCATGTTTCTGTATGCTATGTTTACATTGTTTGGATTTGCTAACATGCATATCTCAAAGAGTTTGGTATTGCTTGATGATTCAAAAATATATATATTTGTTTGCTTTCTCCTCTTTTAAAAAAAAATCACAAAAAATGACTAGCAGACAGAGAAGTAGGTATACAGCTAATTGGTTAAGGCCAAATACTTGCGTTAAAAAAAAAGTTATCGTTGTTGGAAAAGACTCCAAAGATAATTGCAATTTCATTGGGAGCCTGAGCTGTTAAAATGTGTCTGTGTGGGAACGAAGTCTGCAAAGTTCCTCAAAAACTTCTGCTAGAAAAACAGCGGTTAGTATGTGTAACTCACAATCTATTAGTATGTGTGAAGTTCCCGTTAGAGTTCACGAGTGTTGTTGTGGGGTGCAGTGATGAACAAACTTTCGTTTGTGATGGCTATGGGTTTGCTTACCCATACCCTGGCTCTGTCCATTCCCAAACTGTGATCTTTTCCTGAACTCTACAAAGGAATTTTGTTGCATAAAGCGAACACAACAGCCAATGATTAGGAAAGAAGTTAACAATAAGAAAGAAACACTGATTTAAAACAAAGCAGCGCTAAGAGAGACAGAAAAAAACTCACATTTCCCACAGAACATGAGACACAAACTAATTTATTCTACTTCCACTCAACCGGCCTCCTTGTGTGGCCTTTGGCACTCTTTAGGGAGATCTTTGTTTCTCTTTTAGCAGAGTTTGCACTGGATGTTTAGTGTCGCCATGCTAGTGAATCACAGCACCTAAAGACACTTTGGTGTGTACAGCACTGACACACCAGCAGCTTCAGCAGAATGGCAGAATTTAAATAGGAATAAGAACAGGTGGAAATACCATGCAGACTATTTGTTTTCCCAGCACTAAAACTAGTAATCCTAATCTTAATACTCCTGCATGCTTACAGATATCCTGCATGCAGTAGCTTTAAACAATTTAAGTGATGCTTCCTTGAATTACTCTGGAGCATACAGTAAGGAAGTGCAATTAATCAAACGATGTCCTGTTCTTACAGAAACACTTAAGCAAATAGTTTCAAACTGATGCATTTAAGTCATTGCTTCTTGAATTTACACGCAGGGGCCCTTTTATAATCTTTCCTTAAGGTTTTAAGTGTTGAACACAGGACTGCCAACCGCTTTTCAATTGGATTGAGTCCTGTGGCATTTGTAATTGGAATCCTTTTGCTTTATAAAGAGATTAAAATAGTTAAATATAGAAGCAGAAGGGCAGAGTTTGACCATCAGGATGTGCATGGCTAACACAAGATTAATAAGACATAGTTAAACAGGATTCAGCGCTAATCCTCCTTCGAACTAGTGCATCTGACTTGACTGGTTTGACTTGTAATCTGATGACACGTGTCTTTCCTTACTATGTATTTTCTTAGTTAAAAATGCACGAATTATGATTCATGTATCAGGTATGTATTTACAACTAACTAACTATATGATGTCAAGTTGAGTTTATCAACACGACATTTTGTCTTATTCTGTTTGAAGATCAGCATTTAGTTGTACCTTACAGAGCATATGAAGAGGAGACTGAAGGGCTCTACAGATTTTTGGCTGGAGGCTGTGGTAGTTCTAAGGTTCCTGGAAAGTCAGTCGGTGAGCTAACAGGACATGTGCGTGTTGCTCTGGGCTACGGCTGGATTTAAGTGTCTCACGGCTGTCTGATGTCTAACCCAGGTTAACAGGATATTAGGCCACAGCAAGTGGCTGGTCTCTCATTTAAGCTGATCCCTGACACACACGTCCAGTGTCACTTTGGCACATACTGTAGGACACGCGCATAAGTCAAGGTCACACCTTTGCCTGAATCTTTTTCATGTTTTAATATCTATTCAATGATCATTTCTTATCAAAGTGATGAACCCTCAGACACAGACAAGTTCCTCTGACGTGATAAGTCTGATTCAATATTTTCCCACATCCACAGCCATCAAACTGCAGTTATCACTGTTGAGCTTGAATATCAGATTAGCTCCGTGTTAAAGCTCACACACCATGAGACTGGACTGCATGGGCCAATCCCCATTAATCCCGTCTTACTGTTAGGTGGACAAGGTGCCAAGGAGGCCCTGTGTGGGCTGGCAGTGGGTGTATGTTAGCAGAGTGAGTCAGCTGCTGCCGGAATTACTGTAATTGAATTAGTGTATGTGTGGTAGTACACAGCAGTTAAAGTGATATCATGTAAAAACAATGTAAAATTCACAAGTTACACACTGTGTATCATCAAACTATATATTTAAGACTTTCTCAGCATCACCAGCATGAGGATTTACACGGACCAATCATTAGTAATACTGTGAGAGTTTGTTGACTCATTATGACGACTGTAAGAATATAGTTTCCCTTCTTTACATGCAGCCTGATTAAAGATGAGGTTATTAATGTTTACTTAAAAATAAATGAAGAAGTATTAGTATAAATATTTTTACCCTTATACATAAAAAATCGTAGGTTTACCATAAACTCTGCATAGTGATATTATTTTTTTTTTCTTTTTGAATTTTAAGCTGGCTGTGACTTTACAGTTTACTGAAGGGTCACTGCTATCATCAGCCCCATTTTCAACCATTTAAACAAATAAATATATGCTTAATCACCCAGTAAAGTAAGTTAGAGTCTAGTCCTAAAAAATAAGATTTAGCTGTTCACGAACTTCATATCCGTGTTGTTGCAGACCAAAGAAAAATATACTGAATTTATACAAAGTGGAAAATAAAATGTGTCGTAACTTTTTGTTTGTGTGGAAACCTGTATATCATTAGGATGTATTTGTGCAAATGTAAATACACAGATTCACTGCTACACAAATGAAAGTTTAGAGTCCTGGTCTGCAGGATTTGTCTTGATCAGGTGCCTCTGGCATCACATTTCGGCACTGGATATGCTTATGGGTTTGCTTTTTCAGCATGCAGGATTAATGTTGGGAAAAAAAAATATTTCAACTCAAACCCAAAAGGAAAAGCGACTCCCAGAGTAGCTTTGTTTAAGTCTTGTGTATGGGAATCTAGGATAGCATTAGCGCACGTTAGCAGATGCCTTCAGCTGATGGGAAAAAAAATTGTTTAAGGAGAGTTTTGCTTGAGCTTAGTACTTTTGCAAAGACATCATGGCAATAGAAAATATATACAGAAAATTGCGAGAACAGTATTTTGCTTCTGATTGTTGAGTCGGTGTTTTGTTCGAGAATAGCTCACAAGCCTAAGCAGAAAGGTCCTAGTTTAATTCAAACTCATTTCTCTCTTCCCCATTTGCTTTTTTTTTTTTTTTTTACATATTTATTAGAAAACAAGAATAAAAAATTATGTTTCATTGATTCACATGTGGAATTTCTGAAAAAAAAAAAAGGTCTACAGCTGAAAACTAAATTAAGAGAAAAGAAAAGCAGAGCAAACCAGAGAAACTGAAAAATTGAAATAATGCTGAAGCAGAGGATGAAGATGGTGGAGGGGGATGACGGACAGTTGTGGAGACAGGGTTGTTAGTTTATGTAGGCTGCGGGCTGACTCGACTGGAAAATTTTGATCACTTTAATTTACTATATCCAGGGTTGCCTCTCTCCCTGTCCAGCACTTTTATCAAGCCCTGTGAGCCCGTATTGATTTTTTTATTTTCTGCCCAGGATAAGAAGACAGAGAGTTAGGGAGCTCTGGTGAATGGAGAACTTTCCTCAGATTGCTGCTATTCTCCAGCTTATTGCATCCTGTCGTTTGTAGTTTCAGATGATGTCCAGTACGCCACGGCTGCTCCAGCCAATAAACAAGGTGACTAACAATGGAAGAGGGCCAGGAATGAAGAGAGGGAGACAAGCTAACCACCACACCACACACAGCTAGAATGCAAGGGCGGAAGAGGACATTTTATAGCTAGAATTTGCCTTTTTTTTTCTTTGTTTTTACGGCTATGTTGAGAGGCTGTTTTTAAAACGTATCATTATGACTATACTGCAGTATAGAAAGCTCATGTCATGTGTTTTATTTTTATTTCAGTCTTTTTAAAATCATTTTTTTGGGCATAAAATTTTGTCATCATATTAAGCGAAGCTCTGTGAGGCAGGGGCATGATTTCTTAGGGATTTCTTAGCTAGGACTACAGCTGTAAAACATTCAGCTTAAATGTAGTTTCTCTAAATCGTGGTCATTTAGGATCTAAAATAGCAAACCTTTTTTTCCTTGGACAGCAGAGTATTATAATCCTCCCCGACCCCTGAAGACAAGATACAATTTAACATTTTTTAATATATTTGTATATATCTGTATTCTTGTTACTGTGTTTCTCCCAGAGCCAAATTAATTATCACCTTTGCCCCAAAGAAAAGGCAATTAAACAGGAGCGCTAATGGTTTTTCCTCTAAAAATGAAACGGGACAAAGGTTTTGTTCCCATTTTATTTTTTTAATAACGTGTGTATCAGACAAATTGTTGCATAAAATCTTCTGATTTTCTTTTACATTTTTTTGCTTCTTTCTTTCTAGTGGCTCTATTTTTGCATTTTCATATGTTAGCCTGTGTGTGTGTGTGTGTGTGTGTGTGTGTGTGTGTGTGTGTGTGTGTGTGTGTGTGTGTGTGTGTGTGTGTGTGTCTGAGAGAAGAGAAAGTGGGTGGGAGAGAGAGTAAGAGAGAGAGAGAGATTAGTGACAGTCTGATAAAAGATGTCTCCAAAACCCTAATTAAAATTGAATACCCCTGCGAATGCAAAGCAACATGCAATCTGCAGGTATTTCATTTAGAGCAACTATCTCAGCGTAAAGCTGCTTTTTTATGTCTTTCTTCATTGCACACAAATAGCTATACCCAGTTCATTTTATTTTTCACACTTCCACATCTGCCGCCGTCTTTGTCAGACCACACAAGCTTGCCCTTCTGTCCCTCTCTTGATGTAAGACAACACTGATAAAACAAAATCAAGCTGAGGAACCTGCAGTTTGTCTCCCCCCCCCGAAAAGGCTTTCAAGGTTCAGCTCATTAAGATACTTAAAAAACAGAGAGCTCTCTAATGAAACTGTGAGCAGTGATATTTTGATAACGCAGGCAGCCCTTATAAAAAGGATCTTCCTCGCCTTTATTTCTTAACAAATAGCTACGCTGATAATACTTTGATAGCTATGGCGCATCTATTTGTCAGCAGCAGTTTTTAGAAACGGATTGGAAAGAAAGTCAAAGCAGTAACTCATTAAACTTTGATCCGACTCGTTTTGGAAATAAAAAATATGTAGACAGTTACAGTGAGTTTGATTGGTTGGTGGAGATGTGCACTTATGGTAACCGTGTGAAATAACGAGCGAGACTGATTTAATTTACAGATCATATCTGGTCATTTCTCCTGTTCTGTCTTCAATAAAAAGTGCGTGTTCACAGTTCCTAAATCTTCACATTGCCTGCTTGTTGCATCATTTAAACTGAGCCTCTTCCTCTGTCTTTTTTGTGTAAGTTTTGTGTGTAAAACGAGAAGACCTATTGCACTGTACAACTGAAAACCGTCTTTGAGATATGACCTGTGTTGTGGCTGCAGTAGCACTTTCACTTCCTACTGTCTGGACTCAGACTGCCGGCCATGTGATCTCAGTTTAGAGGAATCCACACACACTTGCCAGTGTCATCAGCAACTGGTGGCATATGGTTTACCCAGCGGTCAGACTCTTCAACTAGTTATTAGCTAGTTATTCATATTATTATTATTATTATCCGTTAGCTATTTCATTTGTTTGTTTTGGTTTTTTGACAGGACATTTTTTATTTTGGGGTTTATTTGTATGTTTTCTCCAGGTTCTTGGGAAACCACCTTCACATATGAAATAATTCTAATGTTATAGTAGCAAAAAAGAAAGAACTAATCAAAAAGAGAGTTCAGTCTCAATAACTAGAAGCAACGCAAATATAGGTTATAAAAAAGTAAATATTTGCCTGAAAATAGGGGAAAACGTTGAATGGGAAATGAAAAATGATCTTTAAAGAGTAAAGGAGAGGCTGACTGAATATTAACCAGGCCACATTTTGTATGTTTTGTCGTGAAAAAGCATGAGCTGCACAAACAAACTAGGCTGCAACAGCCTTAGTGCAAAAATATACCAGTATCCAGGACCTCTGGTTTTGAAAAACCAGGAGTGCTTAAACATTGCTCAAAGCTCGCACCTATAATCATTTTTACTTGGCCGTCTGCCCATAATGCAGAGGAAATTGCTCTGGCTTGAGCCGCCGTTTAGTCACAAGGATATGGTCAATTTGGTACTCTGCCAAAGCCATACCCCTGAGTCATTTTACTGTATGTATTTTTTGTTATCCATTCCCAGAACAGCAGTTGAATCATACAGCACATAAATAATCCCCAGCACAGAGCTGAAAGTGGTGAACAATAAATGTGTCTTCAACAAGTGCTTGTTTTCCCCTAACCCCACAGAGCAGGCTTTTTTAACCTCCTCATTTTCCATGTAGACAGTTATTAACTTCTCAGATGATATCTTGTCATTGTTAACTATCGATTCCCTTCATCATTAGAGCGTCTAATAACGAGGCTCTTGCCTTGACAATTTTTGTATATCTGCCAGGAGTGACAGTCCCGCGTGTTAAAGACATGTTTACTTCACTCCGGGATCAATAAATGCTGTGAGCCAGCATGAGACAGTATAGGCCCTTACCAGTGTTATCGATGCACAGTGTATCACATTATGAAATATACGTAGGTGGAAGCTGCCCACAAGATTAAGGAGTCCTCATAGATCAATGAAGAGTATGAGCATTAATATGTGCTGCTACTTCCATCCCCTGGACACCATAGGTTATTTTTGCTCTCAGGCTGAACACCGATGCACGTGCTTTTGCGTGAACTGGGAGAATTAGATTTGCTTACCGGTGTTACAATCCAATATCTATCATTGAAAGGATTCTTTTCACACACGGCCAAAGGTCTCTCATTTTAGGCCCGGGCAGCGGCGCTGCAACTGAGTTCTTATGTAAGATTTTAAACTTATTAAGATGGGAGAAAATCTACTTTTGCAATGTGTTTGCATGACCGTGTGTGCGTGTCTGTGTGCGTGTGAGACAGCAGTGCTGAACTTGAGAATGAGGGTGGGAAAGCTTCACGATGTCAGGAAATGCTCTTTCTTCAAGCGATTTCACTGTTTAATTCCATGCTGAAATTTCGTCACCTTATATTAACCCTTTCATGATCTCGCTTTATTTTTTTCCCTTTAATCTGTGAAAGAAACCTCTTTGTTATTTGCATGTACCCTGAAAATGACTATATTACCCAGCACCATAAATATGACGTTTTCCCCTAGTAATCATCTTGACCACAACCAGTTGTCCTCATATAGAAAATGAACTCATAAAACTCACTTCCTATGATGCACGTCAGCCCTAAGAGCTTCTCATCTGAATATATCCCCACTGTGGAGGACAACAGAGGCGTGTTGTCATCCAGCTGACCCTTGAAGTGGCTAGATGAAGGGCATTGAGGAGGAGGGGTGAAGGGTGGAAGGGAAACTTGGGCCAAGGTCAAGAAAGCTAATTTGTTTCCTGTGTCCCCCTGCCGTCCCTGAGAGGCAGACCACACACTGCCCATTCAAAGGGGGGGGGCTTTAATGTGGTCAAGGGTGCATAACATGGGGTTGAGCTCATCAGCTGCTGGGTCCTGTATCATGTAAGAAAGAAATCATTTGTATTTTTTTTCTTATTAAGAAAACTATTGTATAAAAGATATAATATTAGTGCTGTACAAGACTATATTTTGGGGCATTGGATAGAATGACAACTTGTGCACAAAAAAGTACACAGACACGGTTAACATGGTTATTCTATGTTGGGGTTGAATGAGATTTCACTAAATGTGGCCAAATATTTTACTAATTATCTTCAAATGACACTAATTAGTGATTATATCACCTTTCTCTAACTGTGTCAGCTGGTCAGGGGAGCATAAGGAATGTGAAATAACAGAAACTACAATTGACAATCACTACAGTCATCAGCTGTGTCACCACGAAAATATATTTCACACACACACACACACACACACACACACACACACACACACACACACACACACACACATGATTATCATTAATTTATCATTATCTGCTTCTCAAGTAAAGTTTTGTGTTAGTTATTACTCTTTGTTAAAGAAAAAAAGTATCAAACAAAGAATTTACAAGTACTTTAGGAACTAGTGACTCCTCTGGCATCATTAATATGTTATTAACAGTAGAATCCTGAGTTGCCTTATAAGTAGCTGCTATTTGCACCACCTTAAAAACTGTGATATCCATCAGTAAGCACTGTAAACTGCAGTGGAACTACAGGTTAACAGCACTGCTCGTTATAGGAATTTGAAAACAAACTTTTCTTTTTAACTGATAAAGCTGCGGTGGGATTTGGTGAGTGTAGTCATGTATGAAGCTTCTCCTTTATAAACTGAAAGGTAGCTGTGGTGTGTGTAGACTCACAGAGAGCTTTGATGTAAAGCTGTAAATATTAATTATAATTTTTACGTTTGCTCTTGCTATTTTAGTTATAATAAAGCTGGCACCCTCCGAGTGGTCCGTTGAACACAAACGGGTTGTCTAAGCGGAGCAGCCCAGCGTTGTGTTATTTTAACAGACAAAGTCAAAGAGGAAGCGAATACATTTGCCACCTCGGGGGCACACATGGTACCTCTGTCGATCCTGTAAAGCAGTATTTAATCAGTGCCTGCATAAGGATGCAGCCTTCAGTAGGGGGAAAGCCGTCAGCCATACAGAGAAAAGGCTTCAATTACTCAGCTACCGCATTTGACAAAGGCCAGACCCTGTAATTCACGGCGCATAGGTGTGTATATGTTTGAGGAACAAACGCTGATTCATTTACTGTACAAATACTGGGATATAATAACAGTGAACATCTAATCGCAGATAAGTTGGCTAAGTTTTTAATGGATGAACATATAGATTGATGGACTCAAAGTTACCAAAGAGATCAGTATTTTTTTTCTTTTTAATTAGCACCTGTGAGCTGTTTCCCATTAACACTGTGCACATTAAAAATCCCTCTGCTTTTTCTAATTAAGTAAAGTGGAAACAGATTAGATGGCTTCTTTGAACAAAGGTCAGTGATTGCACTTTGTCTCGCCCCACTGTTTGTTTGTTTGGCCGGCACCAAGAGAGAGTCTGCCACTTCTTCGCAGAACGTCACTTCACAATCACTGTTTGTTTTAGGGAACAGCCTTTTCTTACCCTTTCTGTTCATCTCCTCGCAGTGTTTTTTTGTGTCTTCTTCAAAATGTGATCAATAGATAAAGACGTGCCTCTCGCTCCTTTTTTTTTTTCCCTTGGTTCCATAGAGGCGAACGTATATTCTGCTCTACAGGTGGGAAAGAACGGCTGATGCGATATAGATTTTTTTGCTGATATGATTATGAAGCACGTGGAATGTCAGATTAAAGCCAAACTGATGAAAGATAGGCATCAATCGGGGACATCTCCGGAGAGGCTGCGAGGCATGACGTGCTTGTCAAGAAGGAGGAATATAGTGACTCATCCCTCCCTAATCTCCCCTTTCCTGGACAATTGATCTGCCTTTCATATCCATTAGCGTGTCTTTCATAGTCGCTGTAATGAATGGCCAGACAACAGACATACTTCAAGATCAAACTCGTCTCTTAGACGGAGAGGAAAAAAATAGCTGAAAAAACCCACAGATAGCAGCTGTGATTCACACAGGTATCTCAAACTTCTCCAAGTAGGACCTTCATCTTAGTGTTACTAAGAATAATGGTGTAACTTACAACCGTGGTGTTATTCAGTTGTTAGTACTTAGAGCTGTGTTTCCCATTCATAATGTACTTTTTCTGGTAAAAGATGGAAAGAAGAAACAAAGTAGTAGTGTTGTACTGGTATAAAGTTATTCCATCTGTTATTTTAGGGATTTTTCTAATAAACTAGTGGTTAATGTCACATCAATAACTAGTACTTTTTAGGCTGGCAGCTGACAGCGGATGTCACTTTAATTTGCAAATGTTTAAAATGCACTGCAGTCAATGTCTGAATTCACTGCGATTATGATGACGCAATAAAAATGATTTAGGCTTTAAGCAATCTCTTGTAAACTATGAGCAGCTACTCACAACCACCCAGTGAGCACAGCCCCAATCAGACCACTGAAAAAGTGATTAGGTGGACATTTTCTCTCGCAATAAGCGGTCAGCACGCATTCCAGACGTTTTGATTCATCTCGGTGTGATTTTTTTAGGTGGTGCTATGATTACCACCATCACATTCTTTCAGTCTGAATGTCCTCAACAACACTTCTGCGAAAAGTAAAAAAAATAAATAAATAAAAGGAAAAAAAAAATCCGAGTTACGCATGAGAGGAAGCTGACAATGGGAGTCAGACAGGAAGGAGAGAATGACAGAATTTAATAAAGTTCAACAAGGCAGAAAGGATTGCAGAAGCTTTCTTTTTTCCCCCCACCTCCTTCTTTACAACTTCTGGCTACTTAAACACTTTTACACCCTGTCCTTTTATCTGTGTCTGCATTCGCTGACAGAGGAATAGCCGGACACAGAGGGAGACGCTCATTCCATTTTTATTTGAATGTTGACCGAGGATGGCCACCATCTGTGCAAACTGTCTGACTCTATGACTCTCCTGCATTTCCAGCCATAAATATCAGACGGGGCTTCGCTCCTCAGATAATCCGCACATGGCAATTTGTCCTCCCCGCTCTGATTTGCCACTATTTAGGCTTCGATCACTATTCTCTTAAGTTGACACAAACAGAAGCACTATATCATTTTCAGCAAACAGCAATTTCTGTCTAACATCATCTCACACCCTTTTGTCAAATTTACTGTGGCATCTGGTGCCTTTGTTTTTCTTATTCCTCATCATAAAGAAACCTCTTCAGTCTTCCCAGAAACCCAGCCTACACTTATGTCTTGCTGGGTGCGTTTTTTTTTCTTTTCCCCCCAGTCACCGAGAAGCCTTCCACTAAGCTCAAACACACAAGGGGGAGTGGTGAAAATGGGGTAGATGACATTGTTTTCAGTGATATGGATGCACGGCTTAAAGACAAAAGTGTTGGTTGAATGTTGTCATGTCAATAAGCCATCAGTCGCGCCGCTAACAATAAGTTAATGATTCCCCAGCAGTAATACATTTATGAATAGAGAAGTGTCTTCTTCAGCCCAGCGGGTGTGCCCATTAAAACAGAGCATGAACAAAATAATTGTGATTTGCAGATAAAATCCACTTTAGAATGGGATTCCGACTGAGGAATTGTTGAAAGAGCTGTAATTTTCCACTAAAACGTGACACACACTCACAGGAGCCCTGCTAATCAACTGTGTGTGTTTGTGTGTGTACATGTATGTGTGTGCCTGTTTTGAAGTTTGCATCTTTGCACTATATTCAAATTAAATGACAAATGCATTTAGTGGGAAAAGGTTTCCTTATTTTTTCCCAATCTAAATGTTTTTTTGCACGTCCTTCGCAGTAACTCGTTTGATTTAGCTCATAGGTAGTAAAATATGTTTCCCTGCTGTAAGTACTGGTGGAAAAAAAGAAAAAGAATCTATTCTCAAAGTGTGAAATCCATGTAAATGGAAACACATTAGACTAAGAGTACTCTTAAATAACAAAGGAATAGAAAGTTATAAAGTAATGATACTTTTTGAATAACGAATTAAAATAATCTTGATCTATACAATTTCCTTTCACTTCAAAAGCAATTTGGAGATGGACTTTTTGAATTAATTGTGGTTTGCAAAATGAATCTAAGATCACAATTTAAGCACTGGGAAAAATGCAATTTATAAACCTGCTGTATGGAAATATGTTGAGGTTTTATCCCTTTTGCTCTCTGAAAACAAACATCTCTCTTTCTCTTTTTAGGGTTTAAAATTGCCGTTCTTTAACTGAATTGATTGCGAGTCATGTAAAATGTGTGGCAATTATTTTTACATTAATGAAAATTAGAAAAGAAGAAAAACAAAAGATTCATGCACATTTATTTTGCGTTTAAGAAATCTGAAAATGTTTCAAAAAGTGTTCCAATTCTTTTGGCTCTGGTGGAAAAAGTGAAATGTAAAATTTGACATTTAATAAAATAAAACAATAGATAGTAAATATTCCCGGGCGTGCTCAAGATTACGATTCACTCACAAGATTAAAGCTTGCAGCTGATGAAAATATCATAGGTGTGTGTGTGTTTATGGAGACTGTATGTTTCTGTTAAATATTCTGTTTCTGCCCCGTGCCCTCTTCTTCAGCAGCGCTTTAACGCCACCTGACTGGAGAATTACTTCCTCTATTTCCCATTTATTTCACGTTTTAATACTCGGATAAAAGTGGTAAAAACATGAGAAATAAACACCAGTTTGTTTGTTAATTAACAACAAATTCACAACTAAGGAACAGTTTTTGTCATAAAACTTAAAAAATGCTAATAAATACTGTGTAGTGTATCTATAATCATTATTTTGAAGGTGAATACAACGTTGCAACTGATTTTTAAAGCACACAATAAGCAGGTTGGGTTGTGTGACAGTTGTGTGACTAACAGGAGTGTGAACTTGGAGCACGCAGGTTGTCTTGTGTTTAACAGTCACTGCTTAGTTTTGTCTTCATTTTTTTCAAAATATTTGGTTATGATTGGCCAGCAAACCTGCTTATTTAGATTTAAGCAAATGAGGTTTGGATTTAGATGCAGTGCGTTCGGAGTGAGATTGCTCTTATGATCGCAGCGCTTCAATGGGAGTCACATGGCTACAGCCAAAGGGCTTGTGGGGTACCTCTGAGACCCCAGCAGCTTTTACTAAACAGCGGTGCTTAAAGCCCTCAGTTTTAGGATGAATAATAATACTTAGCAAGTATATATGTGTGTGTGTGTGTGTGTGTGTGTGTGTGTGTGTGTGTGTGTGTGTGTGTGTGTGTGTGTGTGTGTGTGTGTGTGTAATTGAAATGTGCTGCAGCATTTTCCAAAATTTTGGCTAAACCCTGACCTGTGTCACTCTGATGTAAGCGACTGACTGTTTTTGACTGGTTTAATATTTGCTTAGTGTAGTGTTAGATATTTTGGTGGCAGCCCCCTTTTTTCCGCCCTGCTTTTCTCTTTGATTTTTTGAGTTTGTGTAATGACACACTCAAAAAAGTGAGAAAGGTTGACTGAGAAATGTGACTGCTGTTGGTGTTGTTGGCTTTGTAGCAGACTCAAAGAATTGCCCTCAGCTTTAGCTCAGACAAGTTCACTGTGCAAAGTCACAAACTGAGCGATCGGAAGGTAAGTCCACAGGCCGGCTTGTTAGCTAATAATTAATGTACAGTAGCATTAATTATAGCATGCTGTTAACAAATACCTGTGATTATCAATAAACTAATAAACTGAACTTCACATCTTGAAGTGTCACTGAAAATGATGTGTTTACGTGAACTTTTTTGCTCATAAACATGCTTAGTTGAGTCTTGAAAATGAGAAGCTAGCTGTCCTTTGGTGCCCTGGTCAAGTAATAAAACGTCTAGACACCAACTAACATGAATTTCCCTTAAGAATTAGTGTCATCGGTGTGAGAGACCTGCCCTGCACTCTGGGGTGCAGTTTGAAATACTGTCTTTAAATCAATGCTCACCTCTCCACTCTCCCTTTAATTGAACTTTGTTGCCTCTTGTTAAGGTCTTTAGTCTAAGAAAACAGTCCTTAACTGTAATGAAAGCAAATCAAACTTTCTTCAAACAAGTGTTTGGCTACATGTTGCTATGTTACTACAAGAAAAACAAAGAAAGAAATACGGCTCGTCTATAGCTTCTCCACCAAAATTCACTAAGCAAGGAAACTTAGAAGATTAAACAGTTAAGTAGGTAAAGCGGAAACTAAACAGCGTTTACATCCACTGGTGACTAGGGGACATTAAAGAAGGGAAAAAAAGGCAGTAGCTACAAAGAGCAAAGGCGTGTGCGAGGTGGTTTAGATAATGGCACTTTTCCTTTTTATTTTATACTGTCAACAATTGGCACTTTGGAGGGAAGTCCACGCAAACCGTCTCCATGTATCATGCTGCTCATGTTTCCAGAGCAGTGTTATTGACACAGTAAATTAGAGGAGGCACACATCAGGTAGCTGACAGATCCGAGGCATCAACAGCAAACTTATAATCGCAGCTCTATCACAGTGGGTGAGTTTCTCTCCCTTTCTCCTCTTCTTTAATGTTCACACTTCGCATTTGCCCGTGCCTCTATAAGTCCATTCAGCATTTTATTTTATGGACATCTAAAAAAGAATGCTCTGCTTTATTGCGAGCATATAAAAGCTCCTCTTACCTGAAAGCATGTTTTTTCTCCTATTTATTATTTTGTGCAGTTTGTACACAAGACAACAATGTAACTCTTCTTAATCTTTTTAAAATTAAATGTGTTTATTTATGCTTTTTATAGCGTGAAAATCAATTATAAGGTATTTTACACAATTGTTGTTCCTTTATAGTTACCAGAAAAATGACTGATCATGTTCGGGAATTTCCTTCAGCTGTTTTTTTAACACAAGCTTGTATGTATTTATTATTGAGTCCTGTGGTTGGAAAACAAACAAACAAAAAAAACAAAAACTGTCCTTCTTTATGACTAGTTGACTTTCCCAGGTCTTACAATAGCATTTTCCTACAGTGAAAAGCCTCTTTAGTCTTTCCACTTCTATAAATTCCCCTGAAAACCTCAGCTTGGGAACGCCACGTGAAGACATCTGTTTCGGTCGTGTCTGTTTCCGTACGTGATTATTAAGTGAAATTACTGCTGTTTAATCCAATATCCCTGTACTTCTCTTATGATTTACGTGTCGTGACTGTAGCATGACACGAGGGCCTTTCATCTCACATATTCTATATAACATTTTCAAAAGCATCTGAGGGAAGAGAGACAAGTAAAGTGGAATCACTGTAAGCATGTTTGCTGTTTATTGTGTTAGCATGTTATGTAACAACATTTAGCAGAAGCAGAATATTCTGTGAGGTTTTTTTTTCCAGTTTCAAAAATCTAGTATGTAAAGTGTTTGGCGATGAGGAGATACCAGTGAGAGACTTGGGGGAAAAAACACAACTTTTACTCTCTAAACGGCGTGGCATACTGCCCTGGTTACCATGGCTATGAGAAGGGTTTGAGAGCACATTAATCATGAGGATGTAGGTTTGGTTCTCTTATTCATAATAGAAGCACAGAAACTCCAGCCGTTCTTTCTGAAGCTAATTTATGATGTTTAGGACATTGGTTTGTAGATCATGTGGGATAACTCTGAGAAGTAGGAGAAGAAGGAGAGATTCCAGCAATTAGTCTATAGCAACAGACTTTTTTGTAAGGAAAAAGTGTTAAGATAAAGACACTTCTAAATGTTTTCCTATCAAGTTAACTTCTGACCAATTTTTTTTCATATTTAAAAGTTGTGTTGAGTTATTAGCGGATGTCAATGTGTTCCTGTGCTGGAGGTTTTATAGCTTAATGAAGATTAAACGTCTTGAAAAAGTTTGGCATGAGAAGACGTGTTCATTTGCCACAAAGGCACATTTGGCACTCAACCAGCCAGTTCTTAATTGCTCAATCTGGAAATAGTAGATGATGCCTCATGTCATTGCACCTATACATGTCTTGATTAAATGGAGCTCTTTGTGCCCACGCATTTTACCTAGGACGGAGAGGGAGCTGATAAAAATTAGATAATGCATAAAGAAGTATCGCTCACGCTGTTGTGCCACTTTTCTGAGCTGCTATTTTTTCCTGCTTTGTCTTTGGTCAGAGACAGCAGATTGATGACGGCGTGACAGAGTGACATTGCATTCTGGGAACTCAGGACTATGGCCATAAATCCATGGCGATTCAGCTTTACAATGGCCCACTGTCTAGCCATCAGAGGGGTAGGAGGTTGTTACTGCAACACCCTAGTGAGCTGCTAGGGGACGACTATTGTGCTTCCTCGAGGAGGAAAAAAGGGGTAAAATGAAGACACCAGGGGGAAATAGGCAGGATGGTAATGAATTATGAAAAACTAATAGAATTGAAAAAAGAGGAAGGGGAGACAGAAAAACCTCTATGGTGAGTGGAAATTTCCCACACTCTTTAGACACTGTGATTCTTTTCAAGTAGATCTTTCAAATCTGAACCTCTGCTGTATTAGAAAGCAAATAAAACACATGGACAAATAAACACTCCGAGTTCTTTATTGACCTTGGACAACCAGCTGTGTTGTGAGTGCAGCTCAACTTGGCTCTCTACACCCTCCCTCAATTGTGTGTGTGCGAGCAGAACACAACTCTTGAGTATGAGTGCGTGTTTTGTTCAAACTGCATAAATGTGGTACCGTGTTCATTGAACAGCTGCCATTTTACAGTTTGTTTGGTTTTTAAAAAGTTGGAATCCTACTAATTATACCTATTAAAAAATATTTCATGCATGCTATAGTTGCAGTAACACATTCTATTAATTGGCCTTGTAATATTGAGGACTTCACACAATTATATTTACACACAGTGGAGAGGATATGATTTAAATACTAAAGTTTACCTGTGGCAATCCTACGTAACAGTATTTTAAGGCTACAACCCATAAACAGCGTCCCAGCAAGAGTGACAAAAGACTGAAGCAGATCCAATAAAAGCTGGAAGGGAGTGTGTTGCATTATCCAAAGTAGGTGGGACACATCTGTGACTACAGCCAGAAAACATCTGAACTGCGTCTGTATCTGTCTGCTGCTGTGATCCGGGTTAACCCCCTCCCTCAAATAACACAACTGAAACTAACGCACTGTAAAGCAGTGAATTCCAAGCAAGCTGATAGCTAACCAACATCTTTTTTTCTCTTCCTGAATAAATGGGCACAATCACTGAGTGGAAAATATTTCACTCCTCTATTTGATCACCACAAAGACTCTTGGTGATTTTGGCTCAGTAATGGGAGCCATACCTCAGCTACTAGCATTCCTGGAGCGCTTTCCTTCTTCTTCAGCGGCTTTACTGTATGTCCTTCCTCCTTCTGCGTGATCGGGCCTGCACCACTTGTCATCTCCCTGGTGGCAGCTTAGATTCTCCAATTTTTAGGTTAATTAATCAAAAATGATTTCTTTTCTCATTAGCCATGCAGTTGGTTTGCAATCTGCAAAATCGATGTTTTACAGATGTTTCCCTGGGTTTTGTTTTTCGAGACGGTGCTGATTTTTATTGGGTATAGATTTAAGAGGGTGCTGAGGGATTGTGAGTTAACTGAGCTGCACACAATCACACACACACACGCAGCCACAGACTCACTAAATGCATATTATAAACAGTCACAAGCCCAAACAAACACCTGCATGAATACAGGACAAAAAAACAATCGCATTCAAACTCAGCTCGGCTCGCGCTTACTTCCTTTTAGTTGCCCCAAATCTTAAGAAAATACAGTGTTGAATGTAATCTGCTCATCTAACTGATAGAAAAACAGCAGCTCTCTCTTTCTCCATTTTGGTTCGCCTGTATTGAGTCGATTGTTGCCAAACCCAGGGGGTTGAGCCACACACACTCTCTCGCTGGGAAGCACTCTTTAATCACGTAACAGCTTCTGGTTCTAGTTCCTGTTGGTTGTAAACAAATGTAATGTTGCATTTCCTGCAGTCTAGACATAACAACAAACCTGGCAAAACCAGAGAGAGGACTGATGGCGGTTGCTAAGGAGTGGCTGGCACAAGTCGCCAATCCAGGGTCTGTGGTCTGATGGAAGGAACACAGGGGTGAAGACAGCTGAGGTGTTGGGCATCGTCTTTGGTGTTATTTTGAGCTGTGCATCTCTGAGGAATGTCACAAGTCTTGGGTGAAAGCTTGTTCAGCGTGCTATTTGGTTTAACATGATTTTTTCCAGGTTTTAAAGACGTGTACAGTACTGTACTTTGTAAACATTTACCCTTTTTTTTTTACCATGTTTCCACTTATATATTTCTGCGTATAGTAGTTATAGAAACTTTCTGAGTCTTCTGTGTGCCCATTGTGCCATCTGCTATGCAGTTGTTCTGCCGTGCCTGTGTGTGTGTGTTTGTGCCTACATTTGTACTTGTGTACACCAGTCCCCACCCACCGTTCCACTCAACTACACAGGAAAAAGAAGATGAAGCAGAGGAGCAAAGGAGCCCAAAGAGAAATTATTATTGATTTAATCACATAATCAGCCGCAAACACTTCAGGCCAAGATAGCAAATCCATAATAGCCTCCCCACATAACCACCTTTACAAATTTACCATCAAAGCCCTCCACGCACACACCGCAAACACAGGAACCAGGGGTCACCTTCAGTCGCTGGCAAAATATTGACTTTCCTAATGCTTCTATATGTTTTTGAGTTAAGCGTTATCAATCACCGATAAGGGCTTGATGTCTCTGAAACATAACTCCTGGTTGAGGGATTACAGCATCGCTTCTCTCGTCATAATCTAAGCATATCTTTTCAGACAAAAGGCGAGGACGGTAAAATCAATTTCGTCAGAAGCAGACATTTCCCACTGTGCCTGGTCTGGCCTGTCTTTAGATAAAGTACACCAACTCTGCGGTAACCTTTGAGACATCATGAGTTGTTTTTGTAAAAGCTTTGCTGTTAGCGCCTCAAGGAAAAAGAGTTTTAATTAACACTGGGGGGAAAAAACACGTATTTTCTTTTATTTCTAATCTGATTTCCCGGTTTTACTGAAATTATCTTAAAACTCTAATGATGCATATCCTTTAAAGTACTGTAATAAATTATAAATTAGTTTTGTTGAATGAATGAATTTCACTCCTAAAGTCAAAAACAAAAGCACAAATACAAAAGCTGTTGTGTCTTTTTTGTTTCTATTAATTGTGCATAAGGCAAAAAAAAGTTCTTCTAAAAAAAGTTTTGTTTGAGTGAATAAAGACCCAACAAATGATAATTTGACGTCAATAGGCTGAGCTCTGTCTTCATGAAATAAACATAAAAACACTTCCAAATTCTCTCCCTGTTTTCAGTTTGTTGCCAAAAAGTAATTTAAAGCACCCAATGAGAGTGGGTTTTGTTACCTTGAGAGCAGCTGCAAGGCTGCTGTGAGGAGCTCGGGAAATCTCTCGCAGTCTTTCGACAGTCTGTGCTTATGGCGAAATTTGTTTTCCAGAGTATGTTTTTCAGAGCATGTACAATAGATGGACAGCCTTGCATTGATATGGTCCAGGTCCAGGGCTGTTTATGAAACTACCTCTGAAGGTTTTGGTGCTTAATATTTCAATGAAATCTCACTGTCATTTGAAATCATGCTGCCTGCTTTAGGACACAATCGAGGTACAGGAGTCAAAAAGTAGATGTAAGATACAGTAGACAAGTATTTGCTCGGATTATCGACAGTTCTACATTTATAATAACTGCGGTCTGCCTTTTTATTATTAGTATTAGTATTATTATAGTAACCAAATAGCTGGATTTGAACTAAAAGCAGGAAGAAAAAGTTTAACTCCAACTGCTAATACTTTACTTCTGTATGACTTAGAAAGCTATTACAGTCTATACAATAGTTTAGACTGTTTGAAATCTATTGTTAATTTCACCCATAGCAGCTGCTCACTGTTCAGCAATCTAACTGTTTAATAATAAGACCCAAACGCTAAATTTTCCACAATTACACATATGAAGGGAGGGGAGAAAAATAATCTAAACCGCAATCTTAACGTGTATTATGTATATATGTGTTACTTCAGATGGAAATGAACATTTAAAACCCTGAAATATCTGCCCCACTCTGTTGTTCGGTACACTAAGGCACACAATTTGTCTGATTTTGTTTGGAAAGCTAACAATGAATCTGATTCAGATTTCAACACTCCATCAACATCCATCTCTCCAGTGATCTATCCATTCAGTCGCCTATCCCTGTCCATCTAGCCCAGGGCTATGGAAGCCTAATTGTTTACCAAAGGGTTGCGGCTCATTTGCTCCTGGAGATTGGGCCTAATTAACACTAACTTATCTGAACACCGAGGAGCGCTGTCCACTCCACTTTAATCTAATCTGTACTCTTTCAAAAAATAATGAGATCATTTACACCTCATTAACGAGCAATGTAATGTCTGGGCATTAATCATAATGATTGCTTATCATTTCACTTTGCAATATTATCTCCTCTAATGAAACTGTTCACACAACTGCCAAGAGGGCCTTAATTGGTCGTGTGAAATCACAGAGCACCCAGCAGCTTGCCGCACCGTGTGTGAAGTTCTAATTTGCATGGGTGGGTGGGGTGTGGGGATTTGAGGGGTGGGCACGAGGGGATGGCATCACTTAAGAACACACAGAGAAATGCACACACAGGCACGGACGTGATGGAGTAAATGGAAACGTGGTGGGATCGTTTAATAAAGTGTTATTATTGCGTGGTGCTGTATGCAGACAACAATGCAAGGAAATTTGCAAACAGTCCGATGAGGTCAAATAAAAACCTTAAACTTGATATTGTTTAGACTTTTTCCTATTTTTTAATGTTAGGTCTCAAAACTAAATATATGCTTCTGATGTTTGCTGTTCCTCTCTCTGGCATAAGATCCATGCCAGTGGTGGGTGTGATTATCCAGGCGACATGGCATCCTGACTGATCCCAGCTTTGTGCCACCACCATGAAGCCCAAACAAGAAAAACACCCATCCAATATCCCCGTTTTTGCATTGTAGCCTCTTACTGTATATCCACCCAGCTGGCCATCCCCGGCAGCCCGGCCTCCTGGAGGATATTTTAATACCAGTTAGAATATATCATCCTCCAGTGTGTGTGCGGACCACCTAAAGAGGCCACGCTTGACTGGAAGGAGGAGAGCACTGAGGCTCCTCGGTGCCCCGGCTCCCTAGGCTTAGGAGGGCTTAGGTGCAGATGTCATTAACTCTTTCTCCCTGGTCAGAATGGCTAGCTGCTAATTGTGGCCCCTGGTCTGTGAGCTGAGCTTGTGTAGCTAAGGAGAAAAGGCTTGCCGTAAATTGAAATCTGAGCAGCGTGTCTGAGAATTGGGGTGACTTCCATCCCGTGCAGTTTTAAGACACAGTCATAATTCCTTCTGGGCTAATTTTATCATCCATAGAAACATTATTTTTTCTGTTCACTGCACCAAAATCTGTCACCCTTTTCATATTTTATTACACCGGATCACAATTCCAAGTAGCCAGTGACCACAGTCATTGAGTTCAAGTCTGCCAGTCTTACTAAAAAGCCTAGACTTGAGTCAGGTTGGACATTTCTTATGTTAGATTTGGTAACTAAAACTTTTTTCTTACTTTAAAAAGCAGCTTTACTTTTTTTTAAAAAACCAGTAGGCATTTTTATTTTAACTTTGTTAGAACTGGTACTTGTTGATACATGCAGCATTCATGGTTTGCACTATCATGACAGGCTGACTCTCCTCAGTAAATCCAGCCACAATTTCTGATTGTTAGGATAGAACTGTGCACGCTGTGTGTCTGCTGTTCACTGAGCTTTACAGAAACTAGCTTAAATGACAACTTTACCACGAGCAAATTAACACAACAAAACACCTTTAAGCACAATTCACTGGGCTACACACTGAACTTAGAAGATAGTATCAAAGTATCGATCCTATTGTGATAGTATTTTGATAGTATTAGCATTTGTATCGGTACTATCAATATCTGGATCAATCCACCCACCTCTACTGGGCAGGTGAGAGTACTCTTTTTCAGATGCCAAGTGATGAATCCAGATGAAGCTTCAGTAGTTTGTTTAGTCATTTGCTCGTCTTTGATAAAAACACTAATGCTAATTCTGTCTTTTTAAATATATATAAATGGTACCTTTTGTTTCATTTCACTTATATTTTTTGTAATGAAATAAGGCCTCTGGTATCTTAGTCCCAACATGTAATTGGTAATCATGCAGAACTTTAAGGTTCATTGTAAGATTAATTGTAATGCTGAGGACATAATGGACCCAGTTAACATGCAGCTGGCATGCAGATTCAAAAGTGTCCAGGATGAAGTCAGGTCCAAACACTCAGGAGGCCAGCACAAGTGTAAGGTGTCAGAAA
Organism: Copadichromis virginalis; assembly: GCF_057382275.1. Lineage (NCBI taxonomy): Eukaryota > Metazoa > Chordata > Actinopteri > Cichliformes > Cichlidae > Copadichromis > Copadichromis virginalis. Next base: position 16,829,162 of record NC_140628.1, on the reverse strand, counting down.
AGTGGTCCAGAGATTAGGTTCATGTACCACAGTTCTGCCTCTCAGTGTACTTCCCTCCTACTATCAATCCTCCCTATCGTTGCCCCTCGTCTCCTCCGCTGTTCATCAGTCTGAAGCTAACTGTCAGCTCTTCTCCAGCTTATTAAAGGCTCTGGTTAACATCCGCTGTATGGCGGAGTCAAACGCCTGGGCTGGTATAACCACGTGCTGATATGATTTATTCTCTCCCCGAGGAGCCTTCTAATGAACAGAGATGTATGCTCAGCAGCCCCGTACATGTAACCTCCGTGTGCTCAGAGGACGGCTGCGCTGTAATATGATAAGTACCATGTCGATAGCCTGTATGATATGCTAATCATACTAAAACACGGTGCCTCGGGCTCTCCCCGTGTTTATTTATGAAGGCTTGACCTGAGGGAGAGCAATAATCGGCTTTTCTCTGAACTCTCTAACCCTGGGAGCCAAGGGAACCGCCAATCACACACATCTGAGTCCTATAATTCCCTCACCTCTCTCTCGCGCGCTCTCTCGCTTTCTCTCACTCTCTCCTGTCCTTCTGTTTCCCCCTCAGCTCGAGCTGAAACGGTAGATTTATGCAAACGGCACAGAGTGTGCATTTTCCTGCCCACATTTGTCGAGGGCCACATGTCAAGGGCTCAAATCATTAAACTAATTATTAATTGGGACTGACGTAAACATGCTGTCAGCAGCCTCACCGACTTGACCGTGTTCTCAGCTCAAATATAACCCATTGATTTGATGTGGCAAACATTTAGTCAAGACATCGCCACTCCTCTGATGCAGAATACATTGCAAGTATTGCACAAATATACAATTTCTTTTTGTAAACAACATTTGGTGAAAGTAGAAGAAATACAGCCAAACTGATATTTTACGATGACATGTGATATAAGTGTTTGCACGGCCTTATTACATTTGCTTTAGTAAAACCCAAACATGAATATTCACATCGAATCAGTGTCAAACTTTTCAACACTTCGGTACCCCTTCGCTTCAGCTTTCCGTGCCTTTGACTTTGACTGCCTGCGTCTCGCTATGGATTGTCTTCTCATGAGTACAGCTCTCCCGTCACTGCAAACATGAGGCTGTGCAAATATTTTGAGGGAGAAGACAGGCTGGTTTGAATGGCTAGTGGATACACAGCGTGGAGTGGATATTGCTAACAGTGTGATTTCCTCATGCATTACCATTTTATTTATTTATTTATTTATTTTTTGAGGGGTGACCACAAATGACGTTGAGTGTTCAATAAGCCTATTTTTCATAAAGTCTTAGTCACAACGTATTAAAAATAAGTAGAAATGTGTCTTGGGGTAGGGTGTAAATCAGAGCTCGGGCCTTGCATCTGTGAGCTAGGAAACAAAGGTTTGTTTGTGTGCCTCAATCACTCTTGCTCATGAAAGCAGACACTTACTTGAAAAAAAAAATCCTTCTCCTTTTCTTTTTTTCAGGGAAACACTCTAAACCAACATCCTGGGTATAAATTTGCAAAACGCAATACAGGCCTGATTGTGTGTTGAGTGGATGTGGGGTGCATACGAATAGACCCTGTACCCCTGCCTCTCTCCTCCTCCAAACAGTCCCCCCACCACCACCACCACCTTCCCCCTCACCTCTTTCTGTTCTCATGCAGCCAAGTAATGTACAACAAAAAAAGCACAGCTGAAAGTTTTTTTTAAATTTCCCCTTTGTTTTCTCGTAACAGTTTTGAATTCAGAGTTCTTGTTTGTGTTTTAACCAATCGGCATAAACCAGAAGCAGCAGGTGTTTGCAAAAGTAAAATAATAATGATGATTTTCAAAGGTTCATAAGCAAAAATGTAGTTAATATATAGTTGTACGACAGATCGCGGCACTGAAAACACTACTTCAGAAATAAAAGAAATTCTCAGCTGCTGCGTGGCAATATTGGATAATTCCACTTTAAGAGTTTCCAACTTTTTGAGCTCACACTGTTCACGCCTCCAACTTCAAATGTAGCAGCCATCATCGCGCCATGTCTTTGGCATTTATAAGACAGGAGAATAACTTTAAATGTGCACTCTACAGTATCATAGCGATGACCGAGTCTGGGAGAATCTGAATGCAAACTCTGGGAACAAGTGAAGCTTTGGCACTGTCACCAGGTCAGCTCAAAACCCCCTCCAAGCCCAGCCCCTCAGCACCAGGTGTTCCCTTGCATTCAAATGATACTCTTATTCATAGACTGTCCCAACTGGAGTATTAAAAACTAAAAATTTGCAACTGAATGCTGATATAATCCTGGAAATATATGTCTCCATTAAAAAGTAGCCCATTTGAAGGAACAAGGCGGTCTTTGTGTGGGGCTTTATGTATATTTATCAAGGCGCTAAAAGGGAACCAGAGGTGGGGGTTAAGGAGAAGGGGATAAGGAGTAGCAGGGCAGACTTTCCAACTGTTTACATGTTAATTTCAAACTTAACAGCCCTTGTCCTGGAACTATTTATACACTGAATGCAAATTAATTTCGTCTCCCTCTGTTATCGTCCTTTTTCCCCCTTTTTTTTTTAGCAAACACTTGACTGTTGATGGAAAAATGCTAATTAATGGGTGCTTGGAAAGTTGGACTAACTGTGCCCCTGGATTTGAACGACAGGTTGCATTTTGTTAATATGAATGCGACTCAGTTCCATTTTCGGGTTTAGCTACATCAGGTGTCAATAATGACCTTCGTCCTGAAGGATTTTTGCATAGTGTTACGCTTTTATTGGTGGCACTTTTTTTGATTCAGGATGTTGACTCACCAAAATATGCAAATGTTGAGAAAGAAAGCTGCCTGCCTGGATGTTGTGTTAAAGCAAAGTTTAATAGAAAAGTGCTACCTACAAGATATTTTTTCAAACCACTTGTTTCATTTTCAGTATTATTTTTCACTGTAATGTAACATAAAGCTGTCTTTATTATTACTTTCTTATTATTAAATTGTGAATATTATGCTCCAAAATAAAGTTTCCATTTTGCTTTACCCCACAGGTGTGTGGCATGTGGAAAAGTGTGCAGACACGATCAACATGTGATTTATCCTATAAACGCTCTTGAACAATTGCCTTGCTAATCACATTATGGATACAGTAAGCTCAACAAATTGGTAAGTACACTTGCCTACATCTTTGGGGTGCTCTCAAGCAGATGAAGCTACAGCAGATTTGAAACTGCTGAATCAGTGTAGCACCATTGTCATAGCAGTTTACTGGTTCTGCTGTTCATTTTTGGTTGATTCTTTGAAAGTAGCTGCCGAATAACCGAGAGTGTCATCTCTCTGCCGATGACGCTTAACTATAGGTAACTAAAGGTTTTCACCTACCTGTAAGCAGAATGTCATAATATATCATTTTGGCTGTTTGCTGAATACTGGAGATATAAATATTCCCACAGATCTGCGAATCTTATTTGAATTTAAGCAGAACCACAAATATTTCAGGCGTTCATCTTGAATCAAAATGGCTTAGTCCCTAGAGTAGAAACCGACAAGCAACCTCCTGGCAAGCTCAGTTCACTGACTGGTTGGCAAATGGTGTCTGGACTTTGCTAGCCTTTACTGGACTTTGCTAGCTCTTACAAGGTGAAATTGGTCACAAAGAGCGTAGCTACCCCAAAAAACCTCCAAAAATCTATGATTTATTTGGTTGCAGATTGGCATGATCATTCGCAATTTGCATGTAAGACAGTGAATTTCCTCTAAACCTTAACCATCTAATCTCCAAGCTGTACAGAAATTTGAAGAAGGGTAATGCCAAGTGGAAGTGGAGAACATTCACTTTCAAAGTAAAAGTTGTGCCTTATTGATGCAATATTTTATCGCAACGGTAAGGTGCAACATTTATTTTTAAAGCAAATATTCTCCATTTCCTCTCTGCCTAGCACTTTTCACTACCCCTTGGCAAATCGTTTATTAGTGTTTGCAGACAAGTTGGCCTCCTCCATGCAAACTGGTGGCAACCACAGCAACCTGCTAGTGACCAAAACAATCCCAAGGAGGTTTTAATGCTGCACCATTTATCTCTTTGCAACCAATTTCAATTCACACTGGCAACTGCCAGCCACCTCCAGCAACCACTCATCAACTAGTTGTAAAACTCTTTTCCTTCAAGACCAGTAACCCATCTGGTAACTACAGGTCACCTGAATGGGGCTTTAGCAATTGATTTCATAGCGACTGCCAACAACCTCCAGCAGCCACCCACACCTGGTTGGGGAAGACATATTTTCCCCCCACAAACAGTGTTTGCCACATTTGCTGACTGGACTCTAGGCCTGTGTGACTGGCCCTTAACGACTTAACGAGTCAAACCTTATTGGCATTTTAATATTTATTGAATTGAAGTTTTTCTAGATGCTAGTTACAACCCGTTATGCCTCAAAAACAAAGTTTTAAAAGCTTTTTCGATTTCATGGAAGTTATATTTCTACCATTATCTTTGCTGTTGCAATGGAGTCTTGAGTGCCAAATCTATCTCTTATAATGTCTTGAATATACTATTGTATTGAAGAGAGCAGTGTCATTAAAATCACTTGGTTTAAAACCGAAATAAAACAAAGAACAAAGGAAGAAAGACTTAGAGACCGAGAGAAAGAGAAGTTGATATGAAATGTGGTCAGCTGAACTGCCATGGCAACTGGTCAAGAGTCCACAGAGAAGGAATGTGTCTAATGAAATGTAACAATACCATCCCCCCCGCTCCCCCTCCTCGCTGCCCTCCCTCTCTCACTTTGAGTGAATGACTGAGTATGTTTTATGGTTGGAGTGCACAGGCTCGACTGCCGCTTTGTTTAGACGGGTTTCAGATGTTTGGCTCATTGTGTTTAGGTTGTGCTGATTGTTTTTTAGGCACATTTGAGTGGATAAACAAATGTCATCACTTCAGCGCCATCCTTCAAGAGCTTTTTATGTCAGTGTCAGTAACTGATAAAACATCTTTTCACGAGCGCATATTTTCGTCCTTCGTCCTCACTTGATATATTTTTTTTGTTTGCTTGATACGAGGGAAATGGTCTCTTAGAGTGAATAGGATATCAATTAATTATACAGTCGTCAGAGTCACAAACCAAAGTGCAATACTTTAAGGGTATAGAAATTTGGATGAAGTGAAAAAGTTGTAAGAGCAGTTTGAGTGCTTCTTGTAATTACAATATAAACAGTAAAAAAAAGGCCTATTACTGAAAGCACCCAAGTTTGAAAATAAACCAATGAAAAGAGATCAGTTACTAAAGTACTATATGTTGAAATCACTCAGTTATAACATGAATGTCTAAACCTAAACATGTTGGAAAATTCATAGCAGATGCTGACTGGTTTAGCTGGTCTCTCCTCATAAACCATGCATAAATCAACCATCACTGCCGCCTCTTTCTTTCTGTCTGATTATGATGCTAATATCACCACTCTAAACAAAGAAACAAGCCCAGTGACAGAAATGAGAGACATAACGCTTTTGTTTACAAAAGAGGGAAAGTATAGAGGTATTATGCGGACTACAAGACTGTGGGGCAGAGGGTGATGTCTACAGAGAGGTTGGATCGGCCTGCTAACGTGATCACCTGAATTATGCACAAACCATTGTGTCCAAATATCATAAACCGAAGCACGAACATCCCACCCCTCCCTCAAACATGGGTCGAAATTATTATTTATGTGGCTTCAGAGCTGCAGAGAGACAATTAGTCATATTCGTATGCTGAAATTAATTGAGAGAGATGCGGGAGATAAAGACAGAGAACAAAGACAGCTTTTTGTCACTTCTTTCTATCTGACAGGGATAATTAGATATATGAAATTGAAATTCCTCACTGGGGGGTCCTATTGACAACACTGTTTTCTGTTTCGCTCTTATCCCCTGTTTCTTTTGTGCTCCTGTTTATGCTAATTTGGACCCAGTGTTTTTCCCTGACCGCTAAAAGCTGCATCCTCCCCAGCCTTCAGATTCAATTCATGTAGAGCAGAGAGTAGCCTGTCAGCTATTCACAGCCCTTTACCTGTAACACAAGGACTCGGGGAATCAGTTTCTAATCAGCAGAATTTAAATAGCTGATATATACATGTGTATGTGTCACACTGTGTGGAGCTGCAACAGTATTAATTAAATGAATTAAATATAAAAAAAAAAAGATTTTATTTTATTGGATATGTGTTATTATAATATTTCAATTCATCTTTTTTAAATTCAACTTTAATTTTATGTCTCATTTTATTTTATATTATTGTTTCCTTGGTTTGGAGATGTCACCACCCGATAAATTACAAGTCGCAGGCTTTGTGACACCAGAGATATTTAACTCCAAGTTCTATAACTTCCAGTTTTCTAGGGGGCGCCCATGAGATATAAGTGAATGGAGCTTGTTTTGTTGTAATTAGGGGTGGGGGTCTCAAAACTATATTACAAAGTTTCAATAAAATTTGCAATAATATTATTTCTGGTGAAACAGGAAAAAAAAATACTGAATAAGGTTTTATTGATGCGTGTGGGCAGCAGCATTTATAAGGGTGAGTAAATGCAGGGCATTTCCATCCTTCTTTTCCAATGAGCTGCTGTCAGTGATGACACACAACCTAATTCAAAGTGTGATTCTATTGCAACAAGGTGCCAACAGCAGAAGCAGCAGCATTATAATGCAATTGTAGTGACACAGCAATATATCCAGTGACACCGCTTAAGTCAGATGTAAGCACAAACGTAGCCTAGGTAATCTTTTTGGGGGGTTTTTTAAATAAAAGTAGATGATAACACTTTAAATTTGTAGTTTCACGGTATAAAGTAGCTTAACCTTGTGAGGAGCCTGCACAGCATGTTTTGTCTGGGATGTTGCATCTTGGGTCAAGCCCCTGCTTGTCTCTACCTTGTCTGATAACCAGCTGCTTCTTTTACACTGATGTAAGCTACTGCCCTGTTATAACAAGGCTTCTCATATTTTTTGTAGTTATCTTTTGATAATGGATGCCATTTGAGGGAGGCTGTCCTTTCGTGTATACGTAAATGGATATTCAGTATAAAAGTGCTAGCACAATGTTAGCATTTATGAGACTAAATAGATTAAATCAGTTTTACTGTAAGATAACAGATAACACAATGATTTAAAAATGACACTAACACACTTACATTCACTCCTTTTGTAAAAAAATAGTGTAATATAAAATATTTTTGTTTAGAGGGAGCTAAACAAGTTACCTTTGACTGCTAGCTGTGTCAGTAGCTAGCCATTGTTAGCAGGCACCAGTGTGTGCTTTTGAACTTCAGCATTATCTTTTATTCTGTTAAACCATTTGCAAAAAAAACCCAGATAAATCTAATATAACAAATTAACTGCTGCCTTTACACAGTAAGTTAATAATTCACACTCACAAACTGTATTAGTTACACTGGCCAACCACTTAAAGATTGAGAAGTAGAGCGAACAAGCTTCTTGAATAACTTGCTTAAAATTTTATAATTTCATCTATATTATACTTTACCTGCTACGTTGCCTATTTTCTAATGCCCCACATAATGACTTGAACATAAGTACCTTTGTGCATTTTCTGAAGTTCAGTCCTTTGGTTAGCATCATGTGAACCACCCTCACAGTATCAGAGAGGAACATCTGATAAAAGAACATTGTGGTTTTAGTGGAATTATGGGTTATGTCACCTTTCACCGCAAAACTAGAAGGGGCCTCTCAATAGTTTTCCTCTCACATGAGAAACAACCACTGTCATGTTTCTCACAAGTGAAGGAAACTGCTAAATGCCACAAAAAAGACCCACATAAAAATGGATTAAGCTGACAGCGTGAATTAAAAGTGTTCTTGAAATGAAAGAAATTGTATGATGTACTGTATGTATGTATCTACCCTTTTTTAAAATTTGTTGTCTGGTTTTGTGCTTATTTACTTATTTATTCTTTTATTGAGAATGTTTTTTTTTGAGAAGGTTGGTACTTCAGCTACACTTCTGCTTTTATTATTGCACATGTCTGCCCTGGTTTCATTTTTAAGCATAAAGATCTCATTCCCAGAAAGGACCTAAGAAGCGCACAGACACTTAAGATTTTTCATGATAGATTCTCCATGTAATTCAAATATTTTGTAGTGTTTAAGCAATTAAAACTCAAAATTCAAGTGACGTTAGACTATTGCTTTTAATTTCCCCACTGCCCCACATGTCCCTTTCTTTTCAAAATGATTGTCTTAGAGATTTATATAAAAATTATATACTTACCTGACACTGATCACTTGCTGACCTCTTGCTGATCTTTTTTTCCTGCTCTAACATACATTAAAATACTGGCCTGCCATTATGGATTGTGTAAGACCGGAAAAAGAAAAAAAAAAAGAGGATGGTGCATGGTTGTTAGAAGGGAAAGGAAGGCAGGATGGAGATATGAATTGAACCGGAAAGAGCCTTGTGTCTAATGCTTGCCACATTCGCTCTCGAATGAAGGTCTAATTACCCATCGGTATTTGGTGCCAGCGTTCCCAGGTCCCAGCAGCCCCTGGCCCTATGCAGGCACTGAGTGTCCAAAGCCAGCTGCCTTCCAAACACTTGCAGGTAAACAGGCCGGGCTAATAGTCCTACCACAAGGGAGCCAGATGAAAGAGCAGGAAACTGCTGCCAGAAGCCCTGAAAGGATTTATGTAAAGACGTAAAGACAGGAGATGCAGGGATGTAGTAGCAGCTAACCCTATCTAAACTTACCTATCTGTTTGCTTAGATGATTCTTTATGACTCAAATCGCAGGCCTAGCGTAGAGGTAAAATTATTATAAAGATAACATAAACATTATAAAGGCGTGTTCAGACAAACATATGTAAATGCTTTGTGTATACAGTGTATCTATCATGCTGGCAGTTATTGCTTTGTGAAGGTCACAGTGTAGACTTGCTGTAGTGTGGAAAGAGAGTGCAATTTTGATGAGCTTTACTGAAAGAGGATTTTTGAAGGGGTGAAGGTAAAGAATTACTTGAGGATGTGGAATTATAGATCTGTAGAAGAAAGTAAAAGGCAAAAGCAGCAGAGACTTTTGCTGACTCTAAGTCTTGCTGGTTCACTTGCATGCAAAGCTACGACAGTCTGATGTGTCACATATGTTCACTCTGAATAACCGCATGTGCAGATGTGAATGTGTTTGTCAGGGATCATATCCATTTTCTTTTGTAGTGTAAACTCAGTAGCAATATCTCCTGCTGCCAGTTTAAAAGTGTAATATCTGTGAGCTGAGGAAAAGTGAGCAGTCTTCTGTGTTGGATACGGTTTTCATGAAAGGGCCAGCCAGGGTGGGACGGGAACATCGCCAATCATGACTACTCCAGATCCATCCTGAGGAACAGGAATTCCCACAAGCTGGATAAACATGCACTTTGGTCGAGAGAGCTGGGTGCTTGATAGTCGCTCTCTCATCTTTGAACACGGACATTCTCTAGATATTGATTTATTTTCAGAGCCAAAATAAAATACGGTGAGTTTTTCTGGGTTTTTTTTTTGTTGTTTTTTCAAGTGAGAGAGGAAAAGAGATGATTAATGGAGTCCAAAATTTTACAGCCTTTAGCATTACTTGAGGTTTTGTTTCCTAGATGGCATGTGCCACTATCTGATGGCTTGGGAAGGACAGAAGTAATATGGCTGCCACATGTGAGAGGACAACATGCTACTGCGGTTGTCCAGAGAATGTAAACTGTGTTTATCCTAATGGATTCCGACAGAAGCAATAATGGACACCGGGGCTAACTCGACTGACCACACATTTGAATTTTGTTTCCCTTCTGGGAATTTGTGTGTTTTTGTTCGACTTGAGGGTGTAATTTTTTGTGTCTGGCACAAATGGCGCTGACTATATTTCTCTCAGTATTTGAATATATCGTGTGTGTACTTTTGCGGTTGTCGCTTACATACACACACGGGCATTTGTGTTTTCATAAGTGATTACTGTGAATCAACTCTTTGTGCGTGGCTCAAGTCATAAAACAAGAGAGAAAGAACATCGTTATGGTAGTGGGGCACCTCACTAAAACGCTCCAGTGACAGAAAATGAAAAGCTGTAATTCCTCCTGTGAAGTGAAGTCTGACTTGTCAGAGTAAAGCACTTCCTATCCTTTTGTTCAGATCTCAAAGGGAATTATAGAGGAGAGCGTTAGATATGGCTGTTAATAAGACCAGCGAGCCCTGACCAGATGAATGTCTGAGTGATTTAGACCATGACAGTTGTATTAAACTAATGAAACTAGATTAGTTTAACCTGGAGACTCATATGTTCACAGAAAACATGAGAGAAAATAACATATATTGAACCTTTTATGGACAAGTCAATCAATTAAGCACTTACAGAGAGTAAGTACAATCACCAAAAAAAAAAACCTCACACAAATCTACATATTTGTTTCCGTCATCATCATGATGAAGGAAGCACTTTTTTTTCCCAGAAGTGATGCAATCAGCTCTCATATTGATAAGTAAAGAAGAAGCAGAGGGTTGGGGCTGGGTTAGGTGGGGAGGAGGTGCTTGGAGATCAATGGGCTAATAAAACAAATCGATGGAATGAAACCACAGAAAAAAGTGAAGTCATTAATTTGCAGAGACAGGATGATCCCACCAACCACATGCATTGATTAGAAATGAGGTCTGTGGAGAACCTTCAGGGGGTATCATATTAGGGAAGGGAAACAATGGCCCAGGTGGAGTGGTGGTGGTGGAGGTGGTGGCAAGGGGGGGGGATGCTTTCCTCCTAGGTTTTGCTGCTGAACTACTGCAGGAGAATAGGTTAACTGGCAGATCAATGGCGTCTTCAGGGTAACTCCAAGAAAACAGTGGTTCTGTATATGCTCTCCAATGTACTGTCAACACATTATCGTGACACCTCCTTTTTTAAAAGCAAAGTGTACTCAAGCATGATTTTGAAATTCAATACATCATATAGTACAAAGAGGTCCGCAAATAAGGTCAGAGGTGAGAGCTAATGTACCATTTTTATCAATATTGTTATTGTTAATCATGATTTGTCATCAATAATATTGGACTGAGTTATATACACTGCAGCCTCTTCCACGGCACTGTGAGAGCAGTGGAGCTTGCATGATCTGCAGTGTAGAAAAGGACTGCTTCAATACTGGGAGTGGTACTCTCTCCATATTGTGACTGTGTGAGTGCATAGGTTGCAACAAATGTTACAGTCAGCCCAGTCTCTTTGCGAACTATTAAGTTTGTCCAAATTTTGGCCTCACCACCAGTCCTTTTTTGGGTTGTTTTTTTTGTTGGTTTTTTTTTTGAAATTCAAAGAAACCCTTGACGCTTTCCATTGGTCAGGGTTCATGCAGACACAGCATAGCTTTTCTGAAGCCGTTTGGCTGAACGAGAGAAAAGAAAAGCAGGTGATGTGAGATTGACGACTTAAATACTTCATCAATCAATGCTGCAGCCAATGTGTTGTTTGGTGATTGGTGGAGAATTCAGGCAATCCATCTTTCCTACCAGCAACTGACATTCAAGATTCTCCTCAGGTTCTCCATGTATTGCCTTTATTTCTTTATTTCCAGGGTTAACCTAGGCTGCAGAATATGTGTGTTTGTGCGTGTTGAGGTGGAGGGGGTCCACGCTCTCCTTTCATCTGTTATTAGAGTCTGTTAGACATGTATGCTGCAGCAAAATCTGGCACCCACACACACGCAGGAGTACAACACTCAAGTCAGCTCATGAGCAGCCCTCCCATGCTAACGAGATCGTTTCACAGAAATTTGAAGGCATTAGTGTAATTACTGTAATTATATTTAAATGAGATTATACGCAAGACGACGGGCAACATCATCTTTGAAAATGTGTTTTAAATCGCGTGTCGTCTGGTCGATTTTTTCTTGCAGGAAATTAGCTGAATCGCTTCATATTTGAGTTTTGAACAGTTCACAAAATTCAGAGCGCAAATGCTAATCTGGTGCAAAAAACGGCACCGGAATGTTCACGTGTGGAAAAGAAAGAGAAGATATACTGTCTCACAAAAATTGCAGGTTTATATTTTTTTATAAACCATTTTCTAAAACGAGTGTTTTAGACTCAAAACGTGTCAAATCAAAGCTGATAATGTAAGAATTCCTCCTGCCACCCACCCCCTGGATTTCTGCACCTTTAAACCTTGCAGTTTATTTCCTGACACATTATTCTTTCTTTTTTTCATCTCACTGTCTTCCCCCAGTGTGGCCAGAGTAATACTGAAGCCCCTGGGTTTTGCTTAATTAAAATACATCCTTTTTCTTTTCCCCTCGGAGTCCAGGGATAGAATAACTATGCAACAGGGTTAGCTGTATTTAGCTCCTTGAGGAGTTACCCAGTGTTGTGTCAGGCAGCCACTCACAGCTAAATCAACAACAGAGAGCAAGGGAAAGAGAGAGAGAGGGTATAGTATAGGAGGAAAAAACAGGGGGGTACTGGAGGGCTCCCACATCGTGTAAACGCCTAGCTTTTCACACTGAGCGGAATTTTCATGCTAAGCTCCCAGCTTGAACTGAAATCCTCTCACTTATCCTCAAATCCGAGATGAAATACTGTCAGATGTACTGTGATCCAGGGAATTTAGTAGGAGACTGACAGGCCGGGTGGAGAGACATATGAGTGACTGATACCGAGAGGCACAAGTGCGCTTGTCCGTGTGGAGGAGGAGCAGGGAGAGAGGGGCGACGACTGTGAGGGGAGGAGATTTTTATCCGATGATTTGTCAGAGGCACAAAGAGTGACTCGTCTCAGTTAGGTGATGAGTAACAAAAAAAGTAGCACATTGTCACATGATCCAATCATTTTGTGCTACATACTTTGTTAATGTATAATGTATTATTTTATACTGAAATTTAAATGATTTCTTTTCTTTTTTTTCTCCCAAAAAATGTCTGTATTTGATTTGTGAAAGTGTGCTGTACACGGAAACACTTTCCTCACGCTAGTATTGCTCTCATTCGTCAGTCGGATGCTTTATGTGGGGTACTGGGGCTGATATTTGGAGGGTGTGTACATCCCTCATCTCTGAATAGCTCTAAGGCACAAGCAGGAAATGGAGTCCTGGCATTTTGTTTTGCATCAGTGCTCCTCTTTATTAGAGAGGAACAGAATCGACATAGAATTATAATTGGAAAATTGTAAGCTTGCTTTCATTACAATTAGCCAGATCACAGGATGCAATAAACCAATTATTTTACTTAAAAGCAAGTTTCCTCATCACTCTGCAGTGCGTCGCAGGATGTGTAACCTCATCCCACATGGACGTGCCAGTGAAACAGCAAACTCTCTGTCTCCTACTCTGTCGCTCCCCGCTTACATGTAAACACCAGCATGCTTGAGTGTGTTCAGACAGCTGAACATACACTGACATATGAACGCCATTTAGCGGCACCACACGGGCGCGCAAACACACACACACACCTCAACAACATACAAATAATTGAGTAAGATTTGCTGGTACATTAAGTTTAATGTGTTTGACATTTGGCGGGAGGAAATGGTGGGCCCAAAGTGGAGTAGCCGGGTCTTTCTTCAATCAGGGCACTGCAGGGCTTCATTTTACAACCCCGACGCAAACCCAGACCCGTCAAAGCTAATTAGCGCCGTTGCAAATGGATACAGGTCATGGCTCTCAGCGGATTGGTCCACAGAAGGGTCGCCAAAGGTCAAACCTCCAGTATGGAATGATATAAACAATCATCTATAGACCACAAACCAATCAATTCCTTTTAACACTATCCACTTCCTGGTCGGCTGCTCTCAGATGTCAGAGGTCAGTGTACAAAAAGACAACTGAGCCAGTGGGTTTGGGAGTGGGAAGCATATCCAACTTATTATCTATTTATTTGTATTTTACCAGCAAAATATCAAATGCATTTAAATCTGTTCTCTGATAGCTTCTGTTATGTTTGTATATGTACATGCCCATTCATTTATTATTTTCCAGAGGTGTGGACTCGAGTCACATGACTTGGACTCGAGTCAGACTCGAGTCATTAATTTTATGACTTTAGACTTGACTTGAAAAAATGTTGTAAGACTTGTGACTTGACTTGGACTTTTACACCAATGACTTGGGACTTGAATTGGACTTGAACCGGTTTACTTGAAAAGACTTGATATTTTACCCCAAATATAAAATTTAACATGCATATTATATAGAGATTGAAAATGTGACGTCATTCACGGGTAGAACCGCAAAGGATTCTGGGAACTTGTGGCAAGCGGTACTAGCGCACGCAGGCTTTCAATTAAAATCAGTTACACAGCGATAAAAAGAAACACAAAAATGGCAAGAAGCTGTTGTATCATTAACTGCAATAGCCGGTCGCATGACAGCCACGGGAAGCCGACGGGTAAAGAGATCGGTTGTTATTGGATTACGTCGTTGAAGAGAAATTGTTCAGCCATGTTTCCGAAGTAACAAAGAGGCGACGGATGGCCTGGATTGCAGCCATTCTAAGACCAAATATAACGTCCCAGAACACTCCAGCTCACAGGTTAGTCTGCTCCAAGCATTTACACGAAGGTCAGTGTTTTTTGGTAGTTAATACGTCATTTTCATAACATAATTAGTGATATAGGTTACAAGCAAGTCTGGCGCTGAACAGAAATTGTCGCGCTATGCTCCTTTATTTATTGTGCATAAATAGTGAATTGTCCTGACACAATATTGCGTTTCGCTTCTGTTATTATGGTACATTGACAAAAACATATACTTTTATTCACAGGATAAAACAGGTTTTCTGTATCACTAATTGCCCAGTACGATTACAGCATACAATATTGTTGTCACTGCTACATTTCTGTGATTGGACTTTTACACCAATGACTTTTACACCAGAAATTATTTCCACTGCTAATTAATTACCGTTGAGCTCAAAGGTCCTATTAATAAACGGTTAAGGAATGTGTATTTATGACGACAATTTGTGAGACTGGTAAACTTATGATACGTACGATGGTCTTTCGTTCTACACGGTGCATTTCAAGGTCCTGCACCCATCCGTCGGTAAACTGTACCTGGACTTGTTGCAGTGACCTGAAGTTACTAAACTTCATGAGTGTATGCACTCACTCCAAGAACCGTATGATTATAAATATGCATATAAATACGCTAAGATGAGATAGCTGACTTCATCTAACTAGCAAATGTTGTCCAGGCTACGTTGGTGATGCAGTTTTTTTTAAATGTGTATGATATTTTTGTCATGCGATTTTAAAGCCGGTCCTACAACCGCATCCAAGAATAACATGCAGCTTATCTCAGAAATGTCGGTGAAAATTATTCTTGGAGCTAGGTTTAATTGAGCTGCATTTTAAAGAGGTGCAATTTCACAATTTGTGTATATTTTCTAAGTTCACTATTTTGTATGTGTTGAGAAAAACACAGATTTTAAAATTACATGGTCTAATATTTACATTTAGCATAACTGCAACATTATTTTTTCGTTGTTTTTTTTTTAAAGACTCGAAAGGACTTGAAATTCAAAGTTTCAGACTTGTGACTTGACTCGGACTTTTACACCAGTGACTTGAGACTCGACTCTGACTTGCCTGACATTACTTGAGACTTGACTTGAGACTTGAGGATAAAGACTTGAGACTTACTTGAGACTTGCAAAACAATGACTTGGTCCCACCTCTGTTATTTTCCACTGTTTGCATGACAAAGCTTTAGATCTTGGAGAGGCAAATCCTGTATATTTAGTTAGTCTTTCATGAACTCTATACTACATAAAAATCAATAAGAGTGGAGTGAATAAAAAAATGATCTAAAACCATCTTCTTTCTTTGCAGCTAAAGCACACTGTGTGCGTGTTTTCATGCACACTGAATAAAGCCACTTCAACATCAACATGAAGTTCCGCAATTAGCCGGGCAGAGAAAAAAAGGACAGAAAGACAGCGAGAAAGGAAGAGAGGAGGGGTGGGGGAGGAAAAAGGATGGAAACCAACGCTTGAGGAATTGAATTACCAGAGCCTTTTCTCATTATCATTTAGCCGTCTTTTATGGCCCACCAGTAAGAGATGATGTTCCCATGACCCCGCACAATACACAGACATATTATTCAATCCTGCCTCGATGAAATTCCTGCAAATAAAACCTTTGTGCCGGGCAACAGCTAATTATTTGACAGATTGGCCCCCTTCTGGCTCAGGTTACAGTGTGGAGTGGCCATGTTTTAGCCCCCCACTCCCCACCTCCCACCCAAGCAAGAACACCACCAGCACTCCCTCCCCGCTCTCTTCCAATCCTGGTGCAGAGAGGGGCCACTTTGACAAAATCCCAGAGGGCCTCATTCTTTTCAGGAGATTATATATTTCTGCCCCCCCTCCCTTCCCAACCATCTATCCATCCAAAATCAGGGGAGCGTGATGTGTGTGTGTGTGTACAGATGGGGGTTCTGTGTGTCAGTGACAGCAGTCATTTCATAGTTTAAAGGGTTTTCTCAAGCAGAAATATTTAATCTTCCCACGAAAACAAAGTTTGGTGGTGAACGACCATGATGGAAAGACAGAAAGAGAGATGTAAAAAAAACGAAGAAAAAAAAACACCAAACCATGTCAAATATGTGTTTTGTTACACTCTATTTATACTTACTTTGAAGAAATGCTGTACCTATGAATTGAGCATAATTTTTTGTAATACCAAATTAGAGAGTGGGGAACATTAAGGGATTAAAGTTTTGGGTGGGCATGCCTTTGGCTTTGATTCAGTCCACTAATAACAAGAGTTTGTCATTAGTGTTCGGACATGGACCACCAAGATAAATGCCAACACATGTTTAAATTATCTGGAGAGTAATGGCATTTTCCTTCAGCCCTTTCCCTTCCCATAAAGGTCCCTTGTTGACTCAACTATGCCGACATTTTGAGTTATCAGCTCAGGTTTAATCTGTTGCTTACTTTGCACCCATGCAGATGGAATAATTCAAGAGGTTGTACGTGTTAAAGAGGTTAAAACGAAGCAATGCGTAGAAATGATGTAAGGGAAGGCCACTGGGGAACAATGACATTTAATTACTGTGGATTTTAAGCATACATGAAATGTATAAACATGTTATATATAGAAGGATGACAAACTGTGATAAACACTTTTTCAGTTACACATATAATAATAAATAAATATATATATTGTTCTGACATTTGTTATTAAAATCAATTGAACTAGATACAGTCATTTAAAAACTGCCATTTAATTGTAATAGTGAAAATGCCGCGACTGAAAGAAAAAGTCACAGATTATTTTTAGAATCTTGACGCAGTGCTTGTAAAACCACAACACTTTTGCCTGTCACCCAAGAGAACTAAAACAGGGAACTACTGCTACTGTGTGAGGCATTTCTGCCACAGCGTTTCTGGAAATTGCCAGAGCTGAATATTTCTAAACGGGGAATTGATATCAAATAATGAAACAACCTGAAAAATGGAAGTTGGAGTTGGACTTAGAGGAAATCAAAAGGATTGTTGAAATGCCAAATTCTGAGGCCATGCCAAGCAAATGCTGCACTATGACCAGTTTGTCTGCAGTTTCCGTGCTAAGATTGGTGTTGTGACATATCAGGACAGGATGTCCTCTGAATTTGGTAAAGTCTTAACAATCCAACCCTTTATATATGAACTAACTATATGCAAACATCTTTAAAAAGACAAAACAATTTAGCCTTTTTTAAATGTACATCACCCCGTAAACACCACTTTGAGCTTCTGCTCCTAACAGTTCCCAACAGTTACACCCTTTTGTTTTTCCACCTCTTGTACGGTGAAATTCTTGCTGGGATCCAGTTGCATGTCTGGGATGCTCGACTACTGTGTTCACCTGGCATGAACCCAAGTGAGCAGAGCCTAGAGTATTCATTGCTCAACCTGGATGAAGGTCATACAGTCCAGCTCTTCCCCACTTCGCTCCCCAGTGAGCAAACATATGGCCATGGAGCACCTTGAACATGTTTGGGTGACCAGAGCTACTTGGCCTGGGTTGCCACGGCAAAGAGAAAAAGTGGCACTAAGGGAGGTTTAGGCCTAACTTGCTAAAGCAGATCAAGGATAAGGAGGGAATCGGAGGCTGCCAACAACTGAGATCATCAATAACTAGTTGCTTGCAAACACTGAAAGCCATGTAAAGTCACCCAGCCGTGCATGCACATGGAAATCTACAGAGTTTCTCGCCTGTCTTGTTTCTCCTCCCCTGTTTCTGTTGATATAAATGCTTGTAATCATAAAGTACAATATCATCACCCCATTGTTCAAACAGCCAAGCCTCATCTAATCGCTTCCACGTTTCCTCAGTGTTAAGCTCATTAGTGGGTGACCTAAAGGCATGTAGGGAAAAAAAAGAAAAGACAAGCAAGAGAGACAAAAAAAAATCTTTGGATAATGGATGCTTGCTGTTTTGAGACAGTAAAAATAAACAGGTCTGCAGCCTTGATAATGAATATGCTGCAAATGCTGGCCTACAGTGTGAGTTTATCACAAAAGTCCAACTAATAAGCCTGACTAGTGCGTATGTGCATGCATTTTTTAATATATAGTTGGAGCAGTGTGTATGAGCATGCCAAAATTGAGTCCTTCATTCTATGTGTTGCTGCATGTGCGTGTATTTACCTTCCGGCTGGCTGAGGGTTGGGGGTAGGGGTGGAGAGGGTGTCGGAGATGACGATTCGCCGCTAGACTTTGTGAATGGGGATGTGAAACTGTCTCTAGTGTCTGAACGTCCGGCCCAGGTGGCGACTGGAAGGCTGACTTCATTAGCCTTAAAGAGGAAACAAAGGAAGATGCATCGTAAAAAAGTGCCATCCCTCATCTGCAAGGCCACCGCCTGACACATTAGGAATCTGTATGCTCAATTAACCACTGGCAGGCTCATTTTTCCTCTCTCTCTCTCGCTCTCTATACCACTTTCTCTCTTCCCCCTGCTCTTGATCAAACAGCGAGCGGGAGCAATCACACTAGATAGAAGCGAAACTCAGTACGTAGCGTGTTTGTGAAGTTTGATGTATTTTACTTGCACGCTAACTGCAGTAGGTTAAAGGGAAAAAAAATACTTTTTTGTCAAAGTTTTAAAAAAAGAGTCAATTTTTTGTAAGCTTAATGATTGCAGTTGAACACATTCAAAACCCCTCCCTATGAATTCTACAGCTGTGTAATTTTATTCTTATTATCATTTATTTATGTATTTTTTGTTACAGGAGAAGAAATGTGATCCCTCGGAATAGAAGAAATCAGCTTTAAGTGGTATGTAGTTTATTTGGGACTTTTTTTTACTTGAAAAGTGCACAAAAATATGATCCCCACTTATATATTCTTATATGTTCTATCAGAACTCATAAGCATAATTATACGCACAGGTGACAAATGAAAGGGAAAGACGACATCAAGTGTCGAACATTCTGTTGAACAATGGGTTGTAATGAAGTTGTAATGAAGGGTTTTCTAAATCGATATATTAACGTCACACAAGAATGTAAAAGAGCTATGTCCATCAATATTGAAATAATGTTTTTATTAAGCCTTTTCAACTTCTTAACTTTTTTGTTCAAACCCATGTTACTTGGTGTTCTTCATGTGTTCTGCATATCATATAACCTTGAGCCGCCAGCCTTAAGAGATGAGAAATGGGCCACAGAGTTTTCAGTTTGTTCTAACTATGCACCTCCTAGATTTTCTGATCCATGCACACTTGCAGCCCCAACCAGTGCTCACACAAGTGAGGAAATTTATCAGACTTTGTACAGCTCCCTCTGGAGGGAGTAGTATATGTAGTAATAAACAGAGTTTAATGTGTCCAATCATATAAGATAAACACAGGGGCGGCAAAGGTTCCTCCTCATGTTTTGTTGATGGAAACGCATACATGATCACGCAAACACACACACACACACACACACACACAAATCAGACTTAAATCATATCAACAGTTCTCTTGAGCTGGGTGTCAACCTGAGGATCTTTATCTCACTGAGTTTGAAAAATGACACCTGGCTAAGGTGGGGCTTTGCTGTGTGTGTGTGTGGAGGAGGTCACCCTGATACGCATCAACCTTTGATTAACGCTCTTTAAAAAGCACAGGCATCATAGCTCAGGAGGCCTCCATCAAACCCTTCGCTGCACTTCACAAGCCCAACTTCTTTTTATGATCTGACCCGCCCATTTTCTTTCTCCCGCTCTCATGCCACCTCACTCCCACCCACGTCCCCTTCGCTATCACCTTTCTTTTGAGGCCTATCCAGAGAGATGAATAATAGCAAGCAGCTGGCCGAGCACTTCCTTCCCCGTGTCAGGGTCAACAGTTCAGCATGCTGATAGAGACCCTTACACCTTTTTTTTTTTTTAATAAGAGCTCCCCTACACTCACACAGGTCACTTTGCTGCATCGCTGGACAGCCGTACTCCTGCCATCGTCTGCGCTCCCTTTCATTATATTTCTTTTTTCATCGCTTTGTGAGTCGCTGATTGATTGATAGCTGCTGCTTTTAGGTTAGTAAAACACCCCAAATGTACTTCGATTGATACAAAATAAATATTTACATATTAATAATTAATGCAAGCTATCTATTGACTGGGGTTTGGGTATAAAGAACAGCCTCAGCCTGTCAGAATTTGGCTTCTCTGTGTGAGTAATATTTACATTGATATATCATGAGGCTAAGCTAATAAACTTTTTGATGCTTGCTGCAGTTCCAATGTAGCTCCGTGTGGATTGACAGCAGAGGCCACCCTGGTCAGATTTTGAGTGGGCTCAGAAAGAAGTGCTAATCATAATGCTGAGCTAGCCTTGTTGAGCAGCTAATTACCTCCATTATGAAGATGCAGAGGCCTGATCAGAGGCGCCTCTGTGTGTACATGTGTGTGTTTTATATATGTGTATGTGCGTACTTTCCTGTGCCGATTAAAAAGGAGGATTAGCCGTCCGTCCAAGACAGAGGAAGCCGGGGTGGGGGGGGGGGGGGGGGGGGGCTGGTGGTGATGATGGTGGGAGGAGGGTGTCCCCCCCTCCTGGAGACGAGCCCTGACCTTCTCATTTCATCCTCATTAGTATCTCATGTCAACAGAGCAGCCACTCCTTAATCATCTGCTATCATCCCAGGCCTACACACACACACACACACACACACACACACACACACACACACACACACACACACACACACACACACACACACACACACACACACACACAAATAAAGACACAGAAAAACACAAATGGGCAAACAGGGCTACTGTTACAGACAGGGACCAGCACATCCTGAATACCCATTTATACTGAATATGAATGTATAAAGATCATTTTACAAGAAGAGTATGTATTGCATGTATGTATGTATGTAATGCATAATTTGTTACTTCAGTTTTCTGTGAAAAGTATTCAAACTTCTGGGAACTCTGATTACAGTAACACTGCATTCTCAGGGTAGAGTGTTAAATATTATTTGTGATCATGTAAAATGCCCTCTCAGCCACAATTAGGGAAGTAGCACCAAATGTCAAACTGTTTTTACTTTTTTCCCCTTATTCATCTGCTTCTATTTTCTTTTTTTCAACAAATCCAAATTGTATTTGTTGGATTCGGTGTATGGGATGTGTTGTTGGACAGCAGCATAGCTGTGTGGTACAGGGTGGGCTCGTCTGTCTGTGTCGGCCTCGGTGCCACGGAGGCCCCAGCAGGGTCGAGGGGAGCTGGGGCTCAGGGTGCCAGCACAAATGAGCTCCATTCATTTCCCCACTTCGGCATATGGTGGCCCATTGTCCTCGGCCACAGAGGCAGAAGTGATGCAATTTGTTGGCATGTCCTGTCATTTTCACAAACTGTCCATCCCACTGAGGCCCCGACCAGCAGAAGACAAGCAAGGGCAGCTTGTTGTTTTACCAGATAACATGTGTAGTTGTGCGTATGTGTTTACTGTATTCAATCCAGAGCTGATGGCGACACTCCAAAACAGAATAGAGACATATGTTGTCATCTGAGCAAATATTTTGATGAAGCACAAGGCAGAAACAACAGGATCAATCAGAGGAAATTACTCAGATTAAATCTCCCTGAAGATTATGATATGCAGTATGTATGTCAATCCCTGTATTGTTGTTTTCCAATACTGTTGTCTTACAATACTTTATCCTTATTTAGAGAATAAGATCTAATCTGATCTGGGCTTTAAGACATGAAGCTTCCTTATTTGCTTAATGGTAGATTTAAAAAAAAAAAAAAAAACAACCCAGCAGCATTAAAAGGAAATCAAAACCAACGTAAAAAGAATACACACTGAAACCTCAGATTCATGAGTGAGAGTGAACTGAGCAGCTCACCCTTGCCTGTTCCTGGTTTCACTATGCCAACCATGAAGTTGCTGTCTGCGAGGAGAGGGGAAGGAGTCTTGTTTAACTTCCTGAAAAAGCAAACTTTTGACATGAGGTGCACAATATTAGCAATGCAGCAGCAGAAAGAAAGAAGTGTCTAGACATAACTACATTTAGGTCAGACAGAGGAAAACATATGATCGCACAGTCATGCACAAAACGATGGGAGTACATGGTGTTGACAGGCAATTGAATGACCAGGGTCAAATGTCACTGAACCCATTCCATGCTAACATTTGTGAGTGTGCATGTGTGTGCACCACATCCCTGCTTCATGCTGTGGTGTCACTCGCCCTTGGCTGCGATTTGGTCAGAGGTTTTCTTGGGTGCAACCGCACCCGACTCTCCCACGCATGCACACTCTCACATGTAATGGGAACGTGGGCTTTCCACTGAGCTCACGTGAAGAAATCAGCGGGAGCACCTTCAGACAGAAGTTGACTTCACTTTAGCCTCTTTGAAGATTGATGACATTGGTGCTTGTTTCACTGGATGTAAGGAACAAGTGGCCCCTCAGAGACTCATTACACCTCAGCAAGGTTTGGAGAATAGAGTGACACTGCTCCCGATTACCAGATTCATCATTTGTATTGGACTGAGTTCCTGCTTCACAAATGCTGGATGGCGAACTAAACCAAAACTACTGACGTGGTTTTATGCCCTTTGCTGCAAAAGAGCTAAAGAAAGAAAAAATAGTGGCAAATGTGATGTGAGCTGCGTTTGTTTATTTTCCCTCACATGAGACATGCATAAACAGTCAGATAATCCATCTTTGTCCCCCCACGCAAACATTTAACCAGGCTCATCTTATACCCCAATCATACATCCCTGACCTCAATCCTGGCCACACTTCTCTCCATTTGCTCCCCCCGTTCTTCCAGCCACCATGCTTTGGTAGCACGGATCCTTCTCCGGCCCTATCCTTAACCCCATTTTCACCCTCCACCCCCACCTATCCTCCAAACCTGTCAGGGACTGGCTTCACATGTCCATCAGCGAGTGATGGATGAGGTGGAAGGTCGTCACCCCACTCTCCAGAGTTCACTGATCCTATCAGCCATGCAGACACCTCCAAATCAAAGCGGGAGAGACGTTACTGAAATCATGCAATTAGGGTAACAAACTTGGCTTTGCAGAATTTGCTTTTAGACAGATGTGCAATTGGCCATGAGTCATAACTCGTATATTCAGTGTCATTTTTGATGCTTTGTGGAAAGAAAACTGCAACAAGGAAAATTAAAAGTATCAGTTCAACCGTGTTTTATGTGTTTACTTTTAAAGCGCGCTCAATCTGTTGCATTGCATCTTGCTTCCACGGGGGAAGATTGAGTGGAAGAAGAGAGTATATATAGTGTTATTTCAACAGGCTACACAAGAAAAAGATTGCTTGTTGTGTTAGGCAAAGTGCGAAGATTTATTGGATTTTCTTACAATAACAAGACTGCTTCTCATTAAATAGATATCCAACATTCCCTTGAAAAATAGGAATTATTTGCCCAAAGTGATTTCCCATAAAATGCAACGAAATTTGATTGCACCCTGGTATAAACTAGAGAAGAGTATCACCCCTGACTGACCTTAAATTGCCTCTTGATGCCTATGGCGCTGTAGGAAAAACAGTAGCCCTATTGGTTCATTTCACATATGTCGTGGTAAACAAAGCTACAGGATATGATTGGTGATTCAATTGCTGAGGAAATCAAAGAAGGCAACCTCAGAACCTGGATAAGTCTGCCCCCAGTTTTCCAGCAGCAGAGAACAAGGCGGCCAAAGGATGCAGGATATTCTCTCACTGATATCATTCTGTCGGAGGGAGATTGATAAACTATAAACACACGGGAAGAATAGACAATGCACAATGGTGTCAAGCGTCTTTGCTGACAGGAGCGTAGATCAATGTTATTTCCCGCTTTTGCAAAAATACCTAATTCCCCTTATTTAATCAAGCGTCTCCTTTCTCTGGCCCTCCTGGCTGATTTATTACACCCACTGCCTTTATGAGTACCTGTTTCATTTTCTTGTCTCTGCTCTGACATCTAAAGTGATAGGAATTTTATGCTTTTGATAACAATATGAGTTTCACTTTGCCCCAGAATTCATAGGCTTGTCAGCAGCCAATAAATAACAACTGCGTGGCACAAAAAAAAATCGCTTCCACGACAAAACATCCACCTAATGGGATTTACCTTGGGATGAAGAGGATGAAGCTTTGAATAGAAGAAACAGAGAAACAGAGGGCTGCACAGGGGGGATGTTGATGGGAAAAACGCACGATCTCGGTAAAAAGGTCATGTCAGCAAGAGCGCGAGTGCAAGATGTCTTCTCGTCGGGATTCATAATTGGTGGGCTGTCATATGAGCATTTTGATAATGTCACATGAACATAAATGCCACGTTGTGACACACTGTTCTTCAGTTTGTACAGCAGGGGAGCTCGAACAGTGTCACGGCATAGATCTTCAATAAAAGACATTAGAGGTCACAGACATCTGTCTGACTTTATCCCAAAGCCCAAGAAGTGTGAAGATGTTGACAGTTATGCTTCTTATGTCACAACTTGTTTCAAGATATAATCTTCACCATTATTGTCAAAAGTGTGTATGTGTATAACATAAAATTAATGCACTCTGTTACTTAAAGACTCCCTAGAGAATTAAATTTGTCGCACTACCGCTATTCATTACAGTACTTTTGTGTTACTGTGTCACATGGCCTGAGAGCCACTCTTATATATAAACTTTAGGCTACAGTTTCACACACTGACACAAATCCTAACCCTTATGAGGACACAGGATCTTTCTTTTAGTGTTTAAGTATAAACACAAAGCTGACAGCAACATTGAAAACCAGCCAAGCACTACAGACCAATCGCCGCAGAAAGAAACGGGTACAGGTAAAACTGGAGGTTGTACTGACTTCTCTTCTCAGTTTTTGTTACCTGTTGAAGATCAGATTCTATCTTCTTGGCTGGTGTCAGGAAGCAACCGGCTTTAACATGGCTCTGGGTTCTTTGCTGCTAGTTTAGTGTTTGCACGGTGCCCTTATTGTCCTTTTGTTTGTCCTTGCATGCAATGAAAATAAAATTTAATTCCAAATATCCACATCTCAAAAGGTCTATACCACTCCATCATTTTCTCCTCCCCGCACATGAATTGAAGGCAGCTGATGGTACTCGAGGGGCACAAGACAAAAAAAAAGAAAAATAAAGACATGTTAGTTGAGCTATTGTAGAGATAACTGAGGGTGCCGTATAACACAATGTCAGTATTGAATTTAATAGTAACACTATGAGTAACAGTACTGCGTAACAGAGAAATGCAATTTGATTACAGTAACACGCAATGCTAAAAATGAGACAAGCATGACTCAAATCCTTCATCAACAGTAATATATTTGACAAGAGCAGTGTCAGCATTGTTTAGCGGGAACAAAGTCTGCAAAGGGAGGAGGTTGGGGTGCATGGATAGGTCAACAAAACACGAACTATATATATATATATATATATATATATATATATATATATATATAAAAACCTGAAACATACGTAATATTGCTGAATTAGCTCTAAATAATGACTAGCAGTCAATCATAGCTGCATTAAGTTACTGCCTGTCTGATTTTCTTTGACTGTGTTAGTACATTTCACCACAGTCCACATTAAAAGTTCACTAAAGTTCAGTTGATGTTTAACAGTGAAAGTCAGAATTATTTTCTGAAAGGTCTAATCAGCACCCTACACTCTACTGTAAATATGTATGCTGTGAATGAAGAACTGCGGTCTCCATTAAAAAAGCTCTCTGCCCTCACTTCTTTATTCTTCTCCCCCTCTGTTGGACCAATCACTTCCATCTGCGGTCAGCTGTAAAAAACAAGAAAGAAGTGTGTAATACAAAAAATATTCTCATATGCATATGAAAAATCATGTCCTGGATGTAGCCCTGAGAGATTAAATAGATTTATATTGACACTTCCTCACATTCCACTGACAAATTGGCCGTTTCTGCGTCGTTGCCAAAAACCTGCTGGTTACCTAGGCAATGACATTAAACGGCTCTTTACGTGTGATAAAGTCAAACAAAGATGACGCACTGTATCCAGCAACTATAGCTAAGGAATAGGAAGTAAAATGTCAAGCATTTCAAAAGGAAGCTGCTGTAAACTGTGGTTATGGAGACTATAACAAATCATTGCCCAGACCTAAAAGTCTCTTTGTTCCAGCCAGTCCTGCTCCTCGCTAAGTGAATATTATGGCTCTGAGTGAAGGAGGGAGGAGAGTTCGATGTTTTTTGTATATCCCTACTTGAGCCTTGTGTGTGCTTGGCACAGGGGCCTCGAAAGAGCGCAAAGAATAGAAGAGGCAGGGTCACAACAAGTATTCGGCGCTATAAGGGCTTGAACTGGCACAGGCTCTTGGCATGTGCACAATGCATGTTGGGATGGCAGTGTCCAAGAGCCTCCTGACAGAGACACAAGCAGCTTGGGGTGGAACCAGCATCTCAGTGGGGACACAGAAAACGAAGGGAGGGAGACAAGATCAGAAGCAGAGGGGGAAATTGAGACAGATTTTCTTGCAGGTGTTGAGATAATAGACGAACAAATGATCTAATTGTTGGAGCACGAATCAAGGATTGGAGTCCCTCAGATGGTTCGGGGGGGGGGGGGGGGGGGGGGGTCAGAGATCACAGAGAAAGCAGGATTTGAATTACAAAGACAGTCTAGATGACATATGCTAACCTAAAAACCATGACTCAGATGTTCTTTCATATTCACAACTGTGAAATAGTTTAAAGCGCACATATTTCACATCAACAGGCCAAAGTTTTCATTTATCCAGCTTTTTTCTGCATTTATGGTTTATGGACAACCGGTCCCACTCACTTCATCAGGTTGACATTTATTCTCTGAATAAATTACTGTAATGTCAGCAAAGAAATGTATGCACTTATCAATTAATTTCCTTAGTAGGATACAGTTAGTAGTACTGTAACTTGCCATCATTTGTCCAAAATTTGTTATTTTCCCAGCTTTTTGATTTTTTGTGAGCATGTTAGCCCAGTGACGTCAAAGCATCATTGCGCTCTTTTTATGTGGTCAGGCTGGGAATATTAGGGGAACTATCTGAGGGACTTTTATGGTTAGATGACTGAGCGCCACAGCTGGCCTTCTTGAGTGTTCAGTGCTTATTACCTACCCAAACTGGTCCAGGGAAGGAGAACCAATAAAGCAGGATCCAAGAGGCTCAATGATGCACATGCAAAACCAAGTCTGCGCAATGTGGTGTTACACCACAGAAGAGCTACTGTAGCACAATGCTTGATATAGGAAAGGTATCAGGATACATTTCATTGTTGCTTGGTGTGCACAGGGCAGTGCTGACCTGTGTCCACAATGCAACAATCAAAAAGGGTCCACTACCTCGTTTAGTCATGATCTTTTTTAAATTCACATGCACACTTGAACTTTTGATGATGCCAAGGTTTGCAGTCCTGTTTTTCTACTGTAATTCTTTCTTTATTGTGTTTTATTAATTTCTCATCCTGTCAGATGGTTTCTCTGTCCCCTCCTGGAGGTTGAGCCGTACCACTACATCACTGACTATTTACAAAATGCTTGTTCGGTGCAGCATATTAGCACGTACGGTTTTACATTAAAGTTACAGTCCCAAAACATAGAAACACATTTATGCACAATCTAATCAACAAGCTCCTGCTTTAAATTATTCAGAAACACCCCTCACCTCTATCCATATTCTCCGGTGAGAGAAGCAACGATATATTTGGAACATCACACTTTTAAGAGCGTGAGCTTCAACTCCCCTGGGTCATTTTCTGCTCTGGTCTTAATTGAGAGTGTTCTGGAAAAATCATTACTATATTAATGATTTAACACAAAGTAACTACCTGCTTTTTTCCAGGAGGAAAGGGAGATTTGCTTCGAATCAATACCCATGCACGCTCATTATAAGGGGGGTAAAGTTATAGTAATTAGGCAGACACCAATAACTTTTTAATGATCTTTGTTTTTAATTGCATATTATCGGGTTGCACAGTCTGTGTGTTTATACCCAAATATAAGATAATGGTGAAAGGAGAAGTAGATTAAAGAGAGGAGGCACCTGCAATTTTTTTTCTTTTTTTTTCTTTTTACTTCAGCAGCAAGAACAGATAGTCTGCAGAAAAAAAAGGAGGATAAATGTGACCATCCCTTTGTGTCTTTTCTTTTGTGCATCAGTTAACAAGTAATGTGCCCATACTGGCAGTCTGGGGTTTTGAAATATTTGTGAAATAACACTTCCCTTTCTGCTGTCTATTAGGCTGAGGAAGTGAAAGGACTGTAGATAAAAAAAAAAAAAAGGGGCACAAGGACCTTTAAGAGAAATCATTAATATTGCACTTATATCATAGAGTGTTTCAATTAAACACTTACTGGTTAAGTAAAAAAATATTAATACAGTAACTGTTTATTCAGTCTGTTTTCAGCTGACTGCAGGCAGTCGTGTGTCCCGCCGTTGATTAAAGGTATCATTTCGCCACTACAAAATAAAAGGCAATGAAAATATAAATTAAAATGAGGATAAAATGCAACTGCAATGGGCAGCCATCTGTTAGCTCTTAAAGGGGAAGTGGTATACTCGAAGCAGCGGAGGGCTGTGTGTCTCAGGAAGAATAAGAGAGGGAGTGGGATAAATGTGGTGATAGAAAGAGCCCAGGAATGCCAGGCCGGCAATCCAGGACTGCTCTGAATAAGCGAGCAAGCCAAGAGACGTTTTTCTTCTTCTTCTTTTTCCGCCTTTTGCCCCACTCTGCCTCCCTTCTCCCTCCCTTCCTTGGCCTGTTCGCTCTGGCCGGTTCCCCCGAAACACCGCAGCAGATTGTCGATCCAACGACTCCCTTGTCAAGTGATTATCTAGGAGCTTTAATGTAATCTTCCGCTCTCACGTACCATATTTCAATTACGAGTGCCATTGCGAAACAAGCTGCATATTCACTTCACCAATCGCCCCGCTGCTGCCTCAACAATGTCAACTGTAAAAGAACGCCAGCTGAAGGCAATTACGCATGTTTTCAGAGCCAATTATGATCGCTCTCACGGCGGCGGTTATGCCACAAGCAAGGGAGTGTTAGGAAATTTTTAATTTAATGACAATATGCTCATGGTAGGATTCAGCATGCGGCCCCCACTCCCAGGCCTGCCATTTCAGAATCCACAGAGGGAACCATTAGGCAGATAGGAAAAGATTATGGCCTCTCTCAAGGGCCACACTGGGAGCACAGGGATGGCCTCAGTAGTGCCGGGTAGATGGCATCCACTCATCCTCTCTGCAAGATCACAGCTGGCAGGGCCGAGTCCAAAGCGGAGAGGCAGGCTGGTTAGCTCGTCATCCAGTTTGGACTATGCCTGCAGAGGGAGCATAAACTCACACATTCTCACAGCAGATCGGAGGCTGAGAGATGCTGCGGAGAGAGATCAAAGTCTGCTCTGCGGGGCTTCCTTCTTCGACATTGCTGAGACACGGGCTTGACACCATTGAGTCTGAAAGCTTCTGGTAAATGGTCTTGAATTTGACATGCGAGGTTTTGGGGTTGTTTTTTTTTCCAAAATTGTGGAAACAAGTTTTCAGCTTTGTTCCAGAAAAAGAGCTTGGAGGAGGAAAAAGTTGTAAAATGACACATGTCACAGTAAAATATATATTTTTTAAAATGAATCTGTCAGTTACTGGTTATGAAGTAAATGACAATGTCATAATACATGTTTTAAAAGATCTATATTTTACGAAAGCTGTTTTACGTGCATGATCGCATGACCACTACAAGCAAGAGGTTACAGAACAGTCAGGTTTGTATTCACCGTCACAGCAGCAAAATAGGTTTTACAGAAAGAAAGCATATTGTTCGTAAATTTGGGTTTTAACGGTTTTAAAGGCTCAATTGTTCAAAAAACAAAATGCAGGTTAGAGCTGAGCCTCCCCTCCCTCTCCCAGTGGGATGTTTGTATAAAACCCAGTCAGTTCTCGGGGGTAGGGGTTGACAGGAGAAGACATCGCCCCAGTCCCTGGGAGATTGGTGAACACAACACATATATTAATGCATTAAATGTGTTGACTGTGTTCAGCCCAGAGATGCAGGAGTGAGAGAGAGCAAGAGAAAGGTTTGGGGGAAGAGGAGAAAAAAAAGCTGTTGTTATGTATGGTGTTGTCTTGTATACCGCACCTGGCAGTGTGTGTAAGTGTGTGTGTGTGAGGTGGGGGTGTTGGAGAAGTGTTGGCCAGATTATAAGGCCTGTGTTGAGAGATGAGGGATGGCCAACTTGTAAACAAGTGACAAGCGTCCTGGATGACAATTCCTAATCCATCATAGTGCTGTCAGCGGTGACCGGCGAGGTGACGGACAGCACCCAGGAGAGGGGGCAGCTGGTGCACGTCAGTCCACATCATAATTCGATTTTGCACATGAGCCGAAACAGAAGAAGAGTCAGAAAGAAGAAAGAACTTTCTGTCAGTTGCCTTCTTCTCAGTCAGTCGTCTCCATTTTCTCACCTCTGTCTCATTCTTCATCGTTTTAAGGCTCTGAAATGATGTAATGTTCAATTATGGGGAGGAAAAAAGGGATGCCATCAATTTTGTAAAAGTTCCTTGTGAGTTCAGTTGAAAATGTAATCTTCTTACATATTTGTCAGCATTTACTAAGTGGCAAAAAACATTACTAAACTGACAATAAAGAATACATAAGTTTATATAAGAATATAATATGCGTGAGGTTTTTTTTTAAGTCAATAGAGACTGAAATGTTATCCTACTTTGTGACATTATCTTGCAATGCAACTCCAGTGAACTGTTTTGTTTGTTTGTTTTTCAGTGATAACAGGAATCTGTATAAAGAGGTTGGCTTTACTCCCAACTCATGACATGATAACACAGAGCCAGCCTAGCAAGTGGACTAGGCATCTGCCCCTACCCTCCACACACACACACACACACGCACGCACGCACACACACACACACACAAACCAGCAGGGGGACCCAAGAGTGTTCAAACATCTCAAAATAAAGACTGATTAAAAAAAAATCTGCAGTAATCACACATAACAAAATCAAAACATCTTGATGAATCTGTTCAGCTTGCATCAGAGCTGGTGTCATGTAACTACTTACAAGTAGATTACAACAAATATGTCCCCATAAAGTGTTTATTCATCTGAGGTTGCAAAGTGAAAGATATGATGAAGCTATGTTTCCACAACTAATTACAGCATTACATTAAGTGTCAAATGAGCCCTGAGTTCAGTCAAGGTTTGGTGAACTAATGTCAGCTGGCAGGTAGTTAGCGTTAATTTAATGTTAGCTAGCATTAATATGAAAATAGCTACATTTCGCCCCTTTAAGATAGACAACTCTATTAGTTTTACAGAGCTACACAGATTTAAGTTTTTAACAATATACAAACTTTCCTGCATGTTAGCTAGATTATGTTGTATGTAAACCATAGCAACCAAGTATAATGGCAAAGTATAGCAGCAAAATTTTATTTATGTCATTTTCTCTTGTCAACTACTTTATTGGTAAATATGGTAAATGGCCTGTATTTATATAGCGCTTTACTAGTCCCTAAGGACCCCAAAGCGCTTTACATATCCAGTCATCCACCCATTCACACACACATTCACACACTGGTGATGGCAAGCTACATTGTAGCCACAGCCACCCTGGGGCACACTGACAGAGGCGAGGCTGCCGGACACTGGCGCCACCGGGCCCCTTATTCAGAACAAAAACAATATTAGGAATCTATGTGTAATAAAATTACCAACCAACTTATAAAAAGAGGCACATGGTAAGATCTTAAATAGACTGTAAGTGTTAAAAAATAAATCTGCACATCATACTCATTTTAAAATAATCCATAAATGAATTTATAGCTGAACATAGGACAGTATGTTCCCCAACTTTTTTTTTGGAATTCTCATGTCTTTTAAGAGAAAATTAGAGTTTTATTTTTTACATTTTGAAAACTTGTAAAGATCAGGTGTAAACCAAACCTAGACTAAATATGAGAGATATTTGGGCACAGGTGTAAAGAGGCCTATGAGTATTAATCTTTCTTTTTGGCTGCTGGTGCGTTGATTTAGTTGCCCATGTTATGTCAAGGCCGTCATTCTTTTCTTAAAGACCTTGCTTCCCTGCCAAACCAGGATTTCCGATTGAGGGGTCTCAATAACAACTTTGATGTGGACGGCGTTCTGGAGGGTGAAGTGAAAGGCGCTAGGGAGGGGGGCCACACAATGGCCTGACCTTCCTACTGCATCTGCACAAATCGCACTCTAAATGGTCACATTGATGCTGCTTCTTAGGCCTTTTCTGGGAGCCCTGATGGAGCCAACACTGGTGGACTGGGACACAGCAAAGCCTGGGCACCTGCCAAAAGACAGGGACAAATTGATTGAGACCAAGCTAGCTCCTCCTGCATTTAACCCCTGCTCCAGCACCAGTTGGTCCTTCTAAATCACCACATAAGAAAACAGAAAAAAATAAAGCCTAAATGGAGCTGTTGCTGCTAAAACATATCTCTCTATTTACTTTTCATTATTTTCCATTTCATTTTTTCTTTGTTATTATTGTTGCCTGCTGATTGTATTCACTTCTGTTTTTACTCTATTTGTTAATTTCTATTTGGTTACATTTTCACTCAATTACTGAAAAAGTTGGCCTTCAGTCTTTTTGGCTCAGTTTGCAGGGGCACTTGTGAATAAATACAAAGTTGGAAGAGACTGCTTGCATTGTGCCAGAGGCATTGTCACTCGTAATGATGAAGGTGAAATTAAAAATCCCTATAAACCATGCTGTCTTTTACTTGAAAAACCAATTAAAACAACTGAGTTGATTTGCCATCCACTAAAACTACAAAAGCCTCCATCCTGTTAGTGTAGTGGGGTAATGCAACAAAGTCTGCTGCATGCTTTACCGCTATTTTCAGTAATGCTACACTGGAGAACAAAAGGGGGCGGTTATGTGTTTAAATTCTTAAATGCAAGCAAAGTTCTAGTTATATCCTTTTGTTTTATATCAGTATCAATAAATGCACTGCTTTCTTTCCACAGAGGGACACAGTTTTCCACCCTCAGATGTCTTGCGAGTACACATAAGGTCACCACAGAACAAGAGTGGGAAGAATCTGGGAGCAAAAGGCAAAATGGTTTGTGTCGATTTAAGCAAGAGGGTAATAGGAGGAGTGGGAAAAAAATCAATAACAACATAAAATTGATTTAGTGCGTGTCATAAAACATAAGTAAGTGCTCTGAGATGGAGAAAACTGGAGTCTCAATTTAATCTGTGCAAAAGCTGCACTGTACAGATGAAGCGATGTCAAGAGGGAGAAAGATAGGAAGCGGCTAAAGGAGAGTGGGTGGGAAGAAAGAAGAAAAGCAGGAGGGAGGACAGAGTAGCTCACAAGATAGAGAGAGGAAGATACAATAAAATCTAAAAGACAGACACTTAATTGTCATATTAAAGACTCTTTCCAGTGCTCGGCAGAGTGGAAGGTTAGCTCCCATTCATCATCTCGCTAACAGCCGCCTGAATGAAATCACAATTAAAATCTGCTCAGTATTGTCCCTGGGACGTTTCGCGAGCATTAATTTTTTCCCATTGATTCTCTACCCCCCATAAATCAGAAATGTTGCAGCGCATGCAATGGTTTATGGAGAAGGGATTATGGTGTTATGAAGCTAATGTAGCAGAACCGTCTCATTTACACACAGCCTCCCTGGCCAGCTTACAGGGGACCGAGTTATTACACTATTACACAGCCTATCACAAACACAACACACTGACACTGTTTAAACGATACGTTTAATTGGACAGTACTGTAGATTTATGATCATAACAGCATTGTGTTTTGAGGATTCTGTTCATTTGCAGCACAAAAGTGCAGTAGGAGAAGATTACAGCATTTGTCGCAGAAACCAGTGATTCTCTAAACATCTCAGAAGGATTATCCAAAGCCCTGATCAGTTCCTATATATAATTTTCCAGTATATGGTTCTAAGGTGTAGACTTTTACATCCTTAAAAGACAAATCCAAGCACTGAAGTTTAGTTTAGTCTGAAAAAGTTTTGCTCTGCCATTCCTAAGTTGCTATTAAAAAAATAATAAAGTAAAGGAGAATATTAAATGCCGTAATATAAAATAAAAGGTAGAAGAGGACACAATAAAATAAACAGATAGTTTTAAAGTAAGTAAATAATAATAATTAAGAGCCAGTGAGGCTGCTAGCTAGCTAGCTGCCCGCTAGGCGTTATCTCAGCTTCTTTTAAACATTCAGCATGACCTTGCTACCTTGTTTGCAGTGGGTTTTTGTTTTAAACTTCAATAATGTGATTTGTAATTAAACTGTCTCCATTCTTGGTTAGTGGTACTCTGGTATTGTTTTTATGAACATGTTAGACAGTGCTTTTGCACTCCCTGCTAACCATGCTTGTTGGTTAGCTAATAACATAGCACACCGCCTTCTGTGTAAATGCAATCAATTCAGCCTAAATGCTAAAATAAAGGCTTCAACACAAGGTGACAAGATGACTGGTGAAAGCACAGTGGCTACATCCATCTTTTAGATATAGTTTAAGACAGAGCGCAGTCGTTAGTGGGAATAATGCACAGCATTATTATTATTTGCAAGCATCTGGTCTTTGTCTGAAATCATTTTCTTGTCCAGTCATTTGCTGCCTTACCTATTTTGCATAATAATTTAATCTGCTGTGAGCAGCAAACTGTCATTATGAAGGTGTATGTGATTTTTTTGTCATTACTGACAGGTGTCATGTCATGCAAAGCTAATTTGGTTCTACAAATTACACAGCATTGTATCGTAGAACTTTTAGTTTGTGTTAATTGCATGCATAAATTTCCCACTCATTTTGGACACTCAATAAATACTATACCATCTTTATTGTTTACAGCTGTGTCTTCCTAAGTAATATGAGCCTTGTAAAAGAACATGGGTAAATGCAACAGATTTGTCACTGTGTTCTCATAGCACATTGTTATATTGTTGTTTTTTTAATGGCTTGAGCCCATCAGCAATCCAAAATCCATAACTATCATAGTTCATTCTGAGGGAGTTAGATCAGAATGAACTACCCAAACATCACATCATCGTCACATAAACTGGTCCTGACACCAGCTAAAAAGGGAGATGGATCATGTGCTGTAGCTTTTTGATGCTGGAAAAGTTTTTATTTTGATGAAGCCCTTAACTCATAGCTAGAACACCATCACCACCAGACATCTCTATACAATGAACACACATATACACACACACGCACACATAGAAACACACGCACTGCTTTTCCAACAGTGATAATTGTATCTTCAGCGTCAACGGCTTAACAGGACCAAATCATAGAAAGTACCTCTTGGCTAAAGCAAACCACTTCTACTAGATGAAGTGCATATGTCTGCCTTTGTGCAAAGATGGCCTAACTGCAGTTTAACTTTATCCTATAACAATAGAAATGATATATACAAGCAGAAGTACAATGACCTTTGGAATTTCAATATGAAGATGAAAAGCAGCAAGTCTCTTTGACAGGTTGCCTCACAGCCAGTGTCTACATGTAAAAATGATGTATGTAAAGAGAAATATCCATAAGTGCCATGGCCTGCAGTCTTTCCCATACATGGCTTTTACTGAGCCTGGCGACATGTTGAAGGCACTGTATGCAACAACATGAATGACAGCTTTACAGTGTGCATAAAACTTCTCTGTAGACAGAGGCACACGGTTATACTGCCTGGTGTCTCCAGCTCTTAAGAAAACAGCATCAGGAAGCTTCTGGTATTAATGTGCAGACTGGAGTTGGACACTTAAACAGGGAATCAGTGCCATCTCTGCACAGCTCACGCATTCGTTCATTTACAAATTAGTGCTTTTACCGAGGTTTTTAATGACTGAAATGATGTTTATTTTACTTGTTTTTTCACTTATTAATGTAAACAGCCCTTAGTATAACACGATTTCCTCAGTATTTATGTAATCACAAGAACGATAGATCTTCATCCGGAATTTAGCACTCTTAAACTTGTGCAGAGTTAGTTGAACCGGCCAGAAAGTCCAGCAGGTGGGGAACTAGTTCCTGCACCAACATGGTAAGTTCTGCAAGGCTGTAGAGAAGAACGGGGACTACTGTTGCATTTAGGCTACAGTTCTTGGACTCACTGGAGAAGCAACTGTAAGACGAGGTCTGCCACAGGATATGATAACACAAATTCAACAAAAGAATAGAGCACAAAATTCCAAACCATACAAAAATTTTTTATAAGATGGCACAAAACACAATATGTGTAGTCGTAGTGCTTCTTTCATCACTGCAATTAAGTTAAAGGACTTTTTCTACACAGAATGAATGTTGTTTAGATTGAAACATCAGCTCTAACAATATCTAATGTAATGATGTAAATGATTAAAAAAATCTTGCTTGGTAAATGTAAAAGGGAAATGGTAAGTGGAATATAATTAAAGCCCTCAAATTAACTCAATCACATATGGTGACTTTTAAGTCTGTCGGATTTATAAAAAGATGATTGAATTGCCTTCTAAAGAGGGGAAATAAAGATGTCACACTTTGAAAGACACTACGTGCGTAATTACTAATCAAAGCTGTCGATCAAAGGAACAGAGAATTCGATTGCCTCGAACTTTAACGGAATCAAACTGGTTCAAAATCATAAGCCTATAATTCTTCACATCTAACAAGGTATTCATTTCATAAATGGCACTGAAAAGTAACATGTTGTGCCCGAATAGACCCGTCAAACATCCACATTTTCACTTTGTACTGACTGATCCCAGGACTACAGAATAATGAGGAGCCTAGAGAAATCTCAGGAGTAATGTAGAACTTGTACAGCAGATAAACAAATCATTTGCTCTAATGCGTACGTTATCTAAGTAATGATACAGCCGTGAATAATGTTATTTGACAACAATAAATGGCTACTTGATAAGAGGAAGGGGGATTTACAGTGTCTGTGGGGACAAACATGATAGCAGTGAAATAAATGCATTCTAAAGCGCAACGCTGTAATTCAATCTTTAGTGAAGATCTTTACGGTGCAGCCGGGGCTTCCACCGTCAGCTGCAGTCTGCCATAGAGCATCACATCTCCTAGATAAATTCTCAAGACAGTCTGTGAAATGCTCCCATAACCAGTGACACGAGATGATTTCCCGCCTCTGACAAGCCCCAGTATTGAGTATGATAACACTTACTTTGTCTTCATCCTTGGCTGGAGTATAATATCAATCCGTTTGATGATCCAGCAAACCGAGTCGAGCACTTGTGTATCAATCTTCATACATCGCTGCCTAGTGTCTAACAAAGAGGCCAGAATGGGATCATTCAATCACTCCTGGGTTGCGCTCTGTTTGGTACACTTGGCCTTCTTTACAGCTCAAGTTTTTCACTCTCTGTGAGCATCTGTCCTATTTTTCTATTTCAGTTTCCCTCAATTTCCCTTTCCTTGTCGGGGATAAAGACACTTATATGTCTGCACACTTGTCATAACTAAGCACACTGTTCTTCCTATCGTCCAGTTGTTGCCATGCCTTCCAATAAACTGTTTGTCTTACCTTTGATTTCAACAACCGTAAAGCATCACTCCATAATCTTAACCACTTACCCCTACAGCAGGTTGAATCCATCCTCATTACCCTTCTCTTTCGATATCAAAAGGAATCCGTGTACGATGTTTTTTTTAGATTTTGACTTTACTTTTGTATTTGACTTTTTATTTTTAGTTGCTCTTTATGCACCAACACGACTTGGTTAGGTTTAACATACACCCGTCCAGGTTTTCCACATTAAGAGAAACATTGATGAGTCCTGCAATAGTCTAAAACCCATTTTTCCTGTCTTACTGAGTCTCTTTTAGACATTGTTGGAGTTTGACAGAAGTCTGTCAAACCATTCATCCACTGATCCATCCATACATCTATATATTTGCTTGACCAAAACAAAACTGGGTTCAATTCAGGATTGCAGAGACGCTGAAGCCTATCGAAGCTGTCAAAGGGCGAAAGACGGGGTACATCGTGTCTCAACACGTGCAGGGGCCTTTGAGGGACAGCAATTTTGGGTCCAAAGACAAATTTTCATGGAATCTTAAAGGTTTACTTCTGACAATTGTGGATGCCATACGATGCCAACAATTCTCTGTATCCCCCCAAAAAAGAAATAAAAAATGTTATAGCTGCAAATAATATTTAACAGCTACAGCATACTGACTATTTCCTATTCTCTGGTCAATAAAGGGGGTTTTGCAGCCAATGTTTGGTAGCAGGATTTGGTTCATTGTGAAGACAACCACGAGGCTTCCACTGAAATATAGCTCAATCAATAGACACGCAGCAATCAACTTTTACTTGTCAGTTTTGATATATCCAGTCATAGCTTAGGGTTGTTTTGCGATGTCTAATGTTCTGTGAAGATGGGCTTTTCATATTCTTTATCGTTTCTCACTCCTTTTTTCACCCCATCAACAAAAAAATGTGTTCACACTTTTGTGAAATAAAACCTCTAAGGGAGAGAAGGAGGGGAGAAATGAGGAGAAGAGAGGGGGGGGGGGGACAATGAAATTTAACCCGTTTAAAACTGTATCATTTTCCGACCGTACCTCAGGGCTCTGGGTGTTTATCGGTGGGACTGGAGAAGCAGAGATCACCGGACTGGTAATTGTTTCCTCTAAATCTGCTGAGCTCTGAGGAACACCAAGTGCAGTTTTTCATCAGACAGAGAATGAGAGGGTAAAAGGACAATACTAGGAAAAGCAAAAATGCTTTAGTCCATCATGTTGGTTTTTATCACTTCATCTAGCAAGTTAGGAAGGCCACTAGCCTTCCACACAAAATAATTATGAACACAGCTTTTGCCACTGACGTTGGCGTTGCTTTCTGCAGTCAGTAGAGCACATACAGTGTTTTCTTAGAATAAAGTTATTAAAAAGAAATAAATTACTTCTGTTTTAATTGATAAAAAAAAGAGAATATTTTCAAATATTACTTAATGCTAACTCAATTTGACATTTTGCTACAGAGTCAAAGCTCAGCAATAGGCCTGATATCTCATTTAGCTGTAAAGTGATGTGCTCTGCACGCAGCCACAAAAAGACATCAGAAAAGCAAAGTACTGCCACACTCCACTCGGACCAATTTGTCTCCATCACTCCATTTATATAAACACTGAATGATTTAGCTAAAATTGTGCCGAGAATCTTATGGGGATTTTTTTTTTCCCTTCTGCTTTATTTTCATTATACTTTGAGTATGTTAGAGGTTTCGATTCTGCGTGTGCATTTGGCTTTGAAAGTCTCAGATTTAGAGCGGTGGTATTGGCTCATTTTTCATATCCATTGTTGGCTTGTCAGGGTGTCATAGCTGTTCCACAGAGCTGTTAGATCAGTCCAAATGTATAAATCATCCAGGATCTGACACACTCATTTAATTTGGGGGGCCCTGGTGCAACAGCGGGACTATTAATGAAAAATCCCTGCCCTGTTTGCTGAGTGGGAACATTCAGTCTATTTTATTTTATTTTTTACATGGATATTCCGCATTATTTCGCCGAGTAGGCTGTTGGCGACCAACCTGGCACTTTGTCATTTATCATCATATGCTGTGTTTGTCAATCTGCTGAATTCTTTTGGTCGGCAGTCCCATGCAAAGATCACTCTGCATATTAAGAAAACGGGGACACCTCCGAGGGCGCTAGGTGAGCCAAACCTCTCACATTCCACAGTGGTTCCAACCCTAGAGCCTGTGTTATTGTTTTCCATCTGTGAAATAAAGTAACAGGTACTTAATGTACCAAAAACAATTTGTACAGCAGTTCTTTTTCCCCATTGAAGGCGTGCATGGCTCGCTGAGGGCTCCCCTTATCTCAGCGAGGCTAATCCATTTTCACACTGCGCTCCGGCGCTCTCATTTTACAGCTGAGGAGCTCTCCGGCTCCACGCTGGGCCTGAAATGGGACCCCAGTCACTGTGGCCCCTTGGAGTTTGCGTAGGTAAGTGTGCAGAACAAATGCTGAAAAGTCTTTAGAAAGTTAAAGGGACTAGTTTGGCTTTTCTCTCTCCCTCGCTCTCTCCCTCCCTGGGCTCCAGCACCTGCATTTTTTTGTGCATTTCACAGTGTGAGCTGCCGTGCTTGAGCGCTGTCGAAGGAGAGTTTTTAATTGGAGAAGCATTAAAAAAAGTGAGAAATGGTGTATTCTGCGCTGGCGTGTACCTGTTCAAACTGTTTTATTTTGTTTTATTTTGTTTATGCTATTCTATCTGATGAAAATGCTTTTGACAGGTGAGTATGAGCCATCAAACATTTATGTCACAGCATAAAACTAATGGAGCAGGTCATTGTCAAGGTGCCTCACTGGTGTAGACTCACACAAAGG
Source organism: Copadichromis virginalis (assembly GCF_057382275.1). Classification (NCBI taxonomy): domain Eukaryota; kingdom Metazoa; phylum Chordata; class Actinopteri; order Cichliformes; family Cichlidae; genus Copadichromis; species Copadichromis virginalis. Next base: position 16,788,383 of record NC_140628.1, on the reverse strand, counting down.
CCCTGTTTACAAAGCATGTATTGATACCACATGTGCAAGCTGCAGTACGAGCTGAATAGTAGCAAGTGGGACTGATTGTGGTTTAAAATGATTACCGCAAAACTTGATGGATCACTGTTACACATCAAAAAAGCCATGATTAGGATGTTAGGGATCAGGAAAATAAATTACTCCTAAAATTGCTTAAGCTGGTTGGTTTAGTGTGTGTGTGTGTGTGTGTTTTCTTTTTCATCTTTTATACACTGCAACCATATTTAATGTTAGTGGGATATTTCACTGTTTTTGAACTTATAGAATGAAAAACACGTTTATCTTTTCCTCAAAGTGGAAGTATGTGCATTAAAGCAGGCTGTGGCACAGGAAAAAGCTGGCAGCTCTGTTACTTGATAATGATATTTGGGTCCCACAGCTTCCACATGAATTACTATCTAATGGCGGCCCTTCTGTCGGTCTCGTGTCACGAGTGTTTTAAGTGCAGGTTGGAAGGAAAGGGTTGTCTTTGTTTGGGACAGTCAGCCAAGATTAACTGGGATCATCCTGGTTCACAGATACAAGGTAAGAAAGTCCCCCAGAATAAAATAACAACAATCCAAATGCTTAAATTAAAGGAGGAAACAAAGCAAAGTTACAAATGTAACAAAAGTCAATACGTGTGACTTTGACAAATTGTCTGTGTTTATATGATTGTTTCTTTTTTTCTATTGTTTTTCTAGATCCTGACAACGTTCAGACTTTCGCTCACATATCACTGAAAAACTGTTTTGTTTCACTTGCAAGTCGTGCTCCTAACCCTTCGCCATCCCATCATGCCAAGTCATTTAAGGCATCTGTGGCCTCTCTGGCCCAGCCTCTGCAGCCCCATCAACCCCCTGCCGCGGCTCATAACAGCGCATGCCCACTTGGCTGGGCCAGCCGGGAGGGCAGCCGGGCCAGGACTCCCAGGACTCCCAAGCATCCAGAGCAGCTGGAAGCCCCATCTTCCCATCCTGCTTCTCAGCAAAACAATCAAAACAGAAAATCTATAATAAATCAGTCTCAGGCTCTATATGGGAAAAGGAAAAAAAAGAGGAGGAATTCAGTCAAGGAAATCGCTGTTTGAAAACTGAAAGCAATGAATTTTCTTCAGCTATCTAAAAAAAAAAAGTTGCCAGGTCCAACCTGGAGTGTGTGAATGTAATAGAGTGCCGCGACTCCATTAGCAGGAGCTGTCATGTTTCCCTTTTCGACCAATAAGATATAATGATGACAATTATTTAAAAGAAGAAGAAAAAAACACACAAAAACAAAAGGTGTAAGGAATCTTCTAATGTGACTAACTCTGGGTTGTGCGTTAGCAGTTACACTATATACATATAAGTGTATGTACAAGCCTGATGATTTCAAACTAACTTAGACTCATTGAGTTAATACCTCTAACCTAAACAACTGTAATGGAGAGCATGAAAAATCTTCCCTCCCCCTTACTTCTCACACCCTCCAAGAGGACACAAATACACACACACAGAGTCTGACCACCCCAAAGCTAATGCAGTTGACTCAGAGGGTCATCTGTAGTTCACCACAGGGCGATTAAAAAAAACAAATCAAACATATCCCCTTTTAGGTTGTATCTTCATGGGATGATATGAGGGAAAATAAAAGTAGGAGAGGAAAAATAAGGTGTTGTCATTTTTTATGTATATATATATATATATATATATATATATATATATATATATATATATATATATATATATATATATATATATATATATATATATATATATATATATATGTATGTATGTATGTATGTGTGTGTGTGTGTGTGTGTATGTATACAATTAATATTTAAAAAAAATTGATGCTTTAATTTATGTTGTATGGGCATCTACAGGTAAAATCAGATGACAAGATTTTTCCAATGAAAAAAGAAACAGCGGCTTCTATCTTGGTGGGCTCGCCACTCGGCCCGATTGTTTACATTAAGATGAGCTGGATTCTTTTCTCTCTCCCTTGAGTGGAGTGATTTGAAGTTTGCTCTCTCATCCATGTAACTAATGCTGAGCGAGGCTAAGCTAGAATGCATCTGAATGGGCCTCCGAGCTGCAGGAGGAAGAGATTCATAATCACAAGCGAGATGACAGGTGGATCAAATTTCTAAACTTTTTTTGTGCGCGCGGTGACAGGCTATCAGTCAGCAGGCAAAGACGATGTTTTCTTAACCTTAGAGTTGCATTAAGTTGACATCCTGCTGTAGCGGAACTAGGTGACATATTGATGTGGAGGAAATATAACAGGCGGGAAGCTTTAAGGCTTTAGGACAGAGAGGAGGGAAAAATTACAAGCAAGAGAGGTTTGGGGAGGGGGTTTATGGGTAACAGTCAAACAAAGTGACCATCTTTATGACCTGTCTGTGAATATGCCTGCTTCAGCTCTGCAGAAGCAATGATTTAAAAAAAAAAAAAAAAAAAGAGGTTTAATACACTAGAGTAAAAGAGCAACACAATAACAGAAGGATTAGTTAAAAAAAAAAAAAGATCAGCAACAGCCGTTTAGTTATACGGGTTTTAAAATAAATACATAACTAAATAAACATCACTTTTATTGATTAATACACAGCAAACAGCAAAATGGACACCCTACAGCAATTTTTCAATTTAGGACTCGAATGGCGATGCCCCCTTCGCCATTACCCGAGAGAGCGTATTGGTGAGGCGGACTAAAGCCCGTGCATCAAATCAAAAGTGCAGAGTGTTACCATAAGCATGAAGACAAACTGCTCTCACGTTTCTAAGTACAGAAGTCTATGTTCAGTTACTTTGTCACAAATCACTGCAAGGCTTCCCTCCCAATCCGTCATTTCGGGATTACCGGGAGTTCGCGTAGGCGCTGCCATCGTCACACAAGCCTGTCACCTGCTCAGTGGGGGTAATAATTGGTATGAAATAGCGTTATGGACAGCTGAAAAGTAAGTGCTCTGATTGACTGGGAAGCCACTCTGAGGATTCCTGTTTTACACTTTGTTAAGGTTCTCAGTTCTCCTTAACTCTTTGCTCTTTTTATTCCTTCTCTTTCCCTCTCCTTTCATTTTAGCCTCATGGATTTGTTATCACAGAGGTTTAACAATTTTGCTGGCACCTCTGTCAGAAAATAATTTTTTTAAATTTAATGACATTTTTTTCAACCAGATCTTGACTGACTCCATTTGTGGGGGTGTAACTCTATCAGAAAGCGCCTACCTGCTCTTTCGGTCATCCTTTTTCTGACTAGTCGAGCGGAGAAACAGAGGGACTAGACAGAGATGGGAAAGGCGAGATGGGAAAAACGACAAGGCTCACAGGTGGATGTGGTTTTAGCCTCCATATTCATCTTTATAACTTTCTGACAAGTACCCTTTTTGTAATTTATGCCAAGAATTATCTGCGGTGACAAGTGGACAGTCATGTCAGAGGCAGAGATTGAGCAGCGGTGCAGCGCAGAGACTTGCTGCACGCCTGTACAGAACAAACAGCCGTGGAAATCTGTACAAGGTAGTTGGGGGGGGTGTATAGCAAATCACACATTACACGACATACACTTGACAGTGAACAAGAAGAATTTGTTTCGCTCTAACACTTGAGACAAGGTGGGAAAGAAATGGGAGGAGATCAAAAGACTGTCACTTACAACAAATAAAACACATCTAAAAGAAAAATGACTCTGCCTTTACTGTGAGATGTCTATGCAGGTTGACTTGGAAATGAGTAAAGTAATAAAAGAATTAATGCTCTTTTAGAAACCTTCTAGTGAGAATGTATGGGCAGAGCTCCAAAAGCCACCATTTGAATTTGTCAAACTGTGAGAGGCAAAAACGAAGGAAAAAAAACCATCACAACCCTTCTTCAGATCACCCAGTTGTTATTTGTGCCTTAATTCAGCTGCTGGTATTAGTCTCTGAAAAGGCAGAAGCGGCTGCTGTGATGCTCCAAGCCTCACATATTCTTTTCTATGGCTTATCAGTCGGAAAGCCAGAGGAGCTGTCCGGTCTCATTCTCTCATTGGAGAGCACATGTCAGGACCTATTTGCCACTGGTTACTTTGAGAGTGACATCAGTGATGACCCCTTGACCCGCGCTGACGGAGAAATGCTTCTGCAATAGTTTTCCATTACAGAGGCGAGAGAGCGCGGACACCAGACAGATATGTTGAAATGGGAAAATAGGAAAACTGGAAAAGGCATTTAGACCTGTATTTGACCTATCATGTTTCAGTTTTCTGCAGGAGCCTTTTATGAAATGACTATTTGACCCGTGAACAAAGCCCTTGTCATCACCCGCTTGTTTTCTATGCACTAACTGGCCACCAAAGAATATTACAGCTGAGGAAACAGGGTCTTTACACCAACACACGAGCTTCTTTTCTTTTCCTTTCAGTTTTTCCTCATTCTTTTCGTGTTGCTCTGTGTCTCCTTGTCAGTCTCATTATGTGTGAATCAACCTGGAATGTATCTGTAGATTTCTGAAATAGAGTACAAATTGCTATCACGGAGCTTTTGACATGCTTCTCAACAGGTTGGAAGCCAGTGTTTCATAAAGATTTGAGCCGTGCTTTGTTCACCCGAAAGCACTCTGGTTGAGACTGCGCTTGGATTTCTTCCAACACGATAAAAAAGAAGAACAATTAAAAACAATTGCTTTAATGTTGGTTATTATAATGCACAAGTTAAATTTCATTGAAAGGAAATTTGAATTGACATTTTAACTAAGAAAGCGTAAAAAAACCTAATATTAATATGTAATACATATGTTTTTTTTATATTTAGTTACATCAGATGTCAAATGAACAGTGTTGTTTTTCTTCAAATGTGACGAGACATGTTGAGTTTCACCTGCTAAATTTAGTGTGAAATTTTGGAATATGCATATATTTGTTCTCTTTACAAAACTTTGATGTGAAGATTTAAATGCTCTAGCTACACTGAGCACCTACTGGCAGACTTTTCCTTCAACTGTGAAAGGATCAACAGCTGGCTTGGCTCAGTCCACGGAAGAAGAAAAAAGTACAAAGAGTAGAACCTCTAAAGCACACTACTTTAATTACTTCATTGTAGTACATGTTGCCATATACTGCAATTGCCAGGCAGCCAGCTGAGACTTCAGAAAGTTACTGAGCTTAATTGAGATAACCATAGAAGCAAAGCAAAACAACGGAAAGTATTCATTAGTGTATTTGAGTACAGTAATGGACTTATGTATGTTTTCTAGGCATCTAATATTAAGTGGTTATTTCTATTTTATTTCATTTGACTTTTTCCACATCAATAAATTTCAAAGGCAAATGTCAAGATTTGTCTGAAAAATTTGGTTAAATTAAATTTAAGGAAATATACTTCTGACAAGTTTGTTAAATACTTGGAAAAGTTTGAGTGAGCCTTTCACATTTATTTTGTTGACTTAAAAAAAACAAAAAATCAATGAGGAGTTTAAACTAGGGATGCGTGCGACTAAATGATACTTGGTGCTTATATAATGTTTTTCTACTCATAAACAAGTATACCATAAGCCTCATTTACTCACATAGCACTTTTTTGTTATTTACAGACCAATAGATGCTTGAAACTTAAGAGCAACTACCTTGTCCAAAGGCATTTTGATATGTTGACTGGAGGAGCCAAGGACTGATTCACTGACTTTCTGATTGGTAGACAACCTGCTCTTCCACCTGTGCCACAGCCACCCCAGTCAACTAGCTTTGTAAAAGTTGCTGGTCTTGCTAGTCGACCCCAGAAATACTAGCTGGTTAAACTTATATTAATTTTTTTAAAGTACCAGTTTAAAGATGACAAAGAGCTGCATTTCCCAGGGGGGTGAACAGACGACAGTCATGCTAATAGGTGTGTTTCTGTATCATCCCAATGTAAAATATATATAAATAAATAATGTTTGCTGTTTGCTGGCTCTTTTACAACAAACTTGAATATGATCACGTAAATGAAACCAGGGTGAGCACCTTCTGCAGCAGAAGTTAACACTAGCATGACAGAAAACAATGGTCGTGTCCAAATTCATGGGCTGCATCCTCCTGAGGTCGCATTTGTCACAGCGACGCGCCGAAGGCTGTCCAAATTCGTAGACTCCTCCGAATGCAGCCGACAAATGCGTCCTCCTTTTCCCCGAATTTGAAGGATGGGTCGGGTGTGTCCTTCGTGGCCCACCATATCCCAGAATTCATATGGCCCAGCCAAACTCCAGTTTCTAATAATGGCGGCCGCTACTAAGTTTTAAAATTACTCTTACTAATCTTTCTGGGTCACAAAATAAACTTTTAACATATTTTCAGGCGAGAAAGTAGCTGTGTAAACATCAAATATCTGCTCGGTTTATCAAGATATTGCATATTTGCAAAAGTGCTTCGACGTTTTCGGAGCATCTGCTACCCACCAGCTCGATAGCAAGCCGGGAGCTCGAGGGTCACTGAAACCGCCGAGAACGGCACAACTCCCGGCACATCATTTTCAGATCACCGCGGAGTTTCGCTACTCAGGTTAAACGTAATATATAAGTCACTTAGACAACCTAAAAATGTTATATGTTCGTGAGTAAATCAGTTTGGCTGAGATTAAAGTTATTAGATTAGATTAGATAAAATAAAACTTTATTAATCCCCCAAGTGGGTTCCTCTGGGATTTTCACACAGCTGAATAAACGTCAAACAGAAAACTGATTAAACAGAAGTGTGAGACGGTCGAGAATTTACGCCAGTGTCCTGTTATATTTTAGATAGCAAGGAGCAGACGGCCGAGTTTATTAAACTCCACCGAGACAGCGGTGACGCTAATCAGAAGGCTAGACCGTCCAATTTCCCCAACCGTTTACTTCCGGCCTACCCGACCTTCTGAGGACCCGGCCCACATAGACCGCAAAGGCCGGGTCCTCAGGAGGATGCAGCCCATGAATTTGGACACGACCAATGTTACTGAAGCTAGCGCTGTTAAGGCTAGCTAAACCAGCAAGCTAATCTGACACATTTGTTTGCAAGGTCAACGATTTTAAAACATGACTTGATTAAAAAGAAATGCAACTTATGGTTTCATATATCTTCTAAAATATGCAGAAACTCTGGCTAACTTTTAACTACATCCATTTGATTATGCTATATATATATATTCGATTAGATTACAATTACGTTTTAAATGGTTTTAGTGTTTAGTGTTCTGTTATCTATACTCTACTGGTCTAATTTTTTTTCAGTAGTTCAGTATTTAAGAGTTCAGTATTTAAAATACTGCTTAAATAACAACAATGACAATATCAAAATATCACAAATCCATATTAGCAGAACAAATACTTTTGGTGGTGTTTCATATGACCAGATCCTTTAACAAAATCTGTTGCTCATTCAAACACTTTAACCTCAGTTACATTTTATATAACAAACCAACTCATCCATCAGAGTCCCATTTGTGACACTACAATATGGTCTTTGACTCTTGTAAATCTGTTATGTGAATATCATTAACAGAGATGGGCAGTAACGCTTTACTTGTAATGCGTTACTGTAATCTGATTACTTTTTCAAGTAAGGGATTACTATTGCAAAAACGGTAATTAGATTACCGTTACTTTCCCGTAGGAACGCTGCGTTACTGCGTTACTAAAACCGTGATTTTTTTGCGAGAATGTCTCACGACAGTGACGTAAGCGAGTGCACCGTTAGTGACAACAGCTGTGTGCAGATCAACAATGGATCACATATCTATTGTGGGAGAGAGTATGAGCGTGCAGCGTTTAAAGCGTGGAAGTACTGACCTTACTTTGAGTTTGATTCCATAAAAAGTGACAAAAACATTAGCGTCCATTGTGCGTGGGAAGAAAACTTCTTTTTACAGCGAAAAAAACCCCTAAACTTCCGAGCAAGCACCGAGTGTGCAACGACGTAATGGGAAACTCACAGAGAAACTCGCGGATTCTTCAACTGACCGCGCCACACCTGCACCAGGGTAAACCTCCGCCTACCCCACTCCTGCTTTACAGGTGAAAATAGAGCAACAGGACTGCTGAGTCTTTGACTTTATTTATTTTCTGCTGCGTTTTACTTGCATCTATTTGAAAGAGTGAGTGTAAACACAAAAAGTATTTTATTTTATGTGCTGGAATGTGTAGAAAATAGGTTTAAATGTTAAACTAATTTATTCAAGTCAGAGAATGTTGCATATAATTAAAATTTTGCTTGATGCATAAAGTTAAAAGATTAAAACTGATAAAACAAGTTAAAAAAAAGAGACTTTTCCATTTGATTACATTTTGTATGATGGATTATGTAGAAAAAGTAGAATTGGGCTGAAAGATCTATCGCTTTATCACCTCTTCAGGTTGTAAATCGTGTTTTTAAAAAGTAACTAAGTAATTAATTACTTTTGAAAACAAGTAATCAGTAAAGTAACGGGATTACTTTTTTGGGGAAGTAATCAGTAATTAGTTACTGATTACTTTTTTCAAGTAACTTGACCAACACTGATCATTAATAGCAACTGTGATCTTCCATCAAAGTATGATTGACAAATTACCCACAGTAAACCATGAGGAGGAAGGCAAACTGTATAGGAAGATGTCCACTTAGAGCACTGATTTATGTAATATGACAGGGATGCTTTTCTACTTTATCACCCATTACCCTTCCCTACAGCTCATAAAGACATATGTCACCACATGAAAGCTTGGCAGGTCATTCTGTAGAGACAGCGAGTGCGCTAGCTAGTCAGCTATCACTGCTGGCCTTCGCCTTCCTGATGAATTACATTTATGAAAGCTGCAATTACCTGATTGCCTCGTCGCTTTGGCTCCCACTCACGAGCAGGATTCATCACAGCCCTATAATTTCTTTCAAATTAGCCATGAACCTTAGTCCACAGTGTCAACAGTAAATGCCATGGTGACCCTACTGAGTGTAAGTAATGTCCTCTTTGGTCAGCACAATAGTAAATGAAATAAGCGGCTCCTAGAAATGAACATCAGAAGATATGAAGTAGCAAGAAGGTGACATCACAATCACTACAGACCCAGTGGAAGATATGAAAGGTGCTGGTTAGATGCTAGTCTATCCTGAGATCGGCATGCAGTAGCTGACAACATGGCATAGCCCCCGGGATCATCACCATAAGCCCCACAGGAAGCTAGTAGCAGATTGTTATTTTCTATACCTCCCTTTCCCCAAGCAAACTGACCTTCTCAGACCTCCCAACACAGAAGCTTCTCTATCCTCAGACCAGCTACACCCTGAGGATTCACAAAACAAACTAACTGCTGGGCTGGTATGGGCCCTCCCACAGACCACCATCTCTCTCTCGGCATGGAGGCAACACTTCTGATTCTGTTTTTCACACACAGAATCAAACAGAGCTATGAAATTTATATAGCGCTAAACTCTCACTCGCACAATGAAGGTGATCAAGTTTGAGTGCAGGAGCAAAGTTTTTTGTTTTTTTTTTATCTCCAGGAGGTGCCGCGCAACGTGAAAGTTGGAACAAGCATTTCCTCACACATTCATAAATTCATTAGTCTAAACTTTTCAGTGTATCAGTTACATTAAGCCTCATTAACTTCTTTTTTCCTGCTTTATATCAGCTAATTAGCTCAGGGGTGGCCACAAATTAATTACCATCTTCTACACCCTCATGCAATTGAATTGTGTTTATTTAGTCTCTCCTATTAACTTTTAATCTTTTCCTTCTCGTAAAAACAGGCAATTAACATTTTTTGATAAACAAAAATGATGCTAGCTCAGGGATAATCAGCAGCTCTGCATGTCGCCCTTGCAAAATTATCCTGTCAGCTAATTTGACCCTCAAACCACCCTTAGTCCAGGGCTCTTTGGTCTGTTAGACTGGCTCAGTGTGTAGCAGAAGAAAAGTGTGTGACAGCAGCGTGACCCTTGTTGCTTTTTCATTTGTTGTCGGGGTTTTTTTTGCCTGCACCTAAGGCAGTAAGTTTGTGTGACTCTACAACTGACTATGTTTTTTTTAATATCCTTTTTCTTTTCTTTGCTGTAGCCGAGTTTGGCAATCAGGCAATATGACAGCAAAGCTTTGAGCATTAAGCAAAGAGATGCTGGAGAAGTCTTCAATTTTCCAGTGTATTTCAATAAGCCAACACAATGGCTGCTTCATTAGCTCATTGATTCATTAATGTAGCCATCATTCTTCCTCATATTCACCGAGCACAAACACCGATGATACAAAACGTAACAGTAATGATAACTCCGGCTCCGGTCGAATTCCTGTTAAGGCACCAGGCAGCAATCCGCTTTGATAAAGAGGCCCATTTATTCGCTGTCTCCCAGCACAGGGTCATCCTTCTCCATATTCGGTGTATTGACCCAGGTTGTTCCTTTTATTACAAGCAGGTTTTTTATTGAAGGATGATTACATTGAATGATGTCAAGTGAGGGGCGAAAGAATCGACCAGAATAATGACGTTCCGGTGAGGGAGAAAGTGATGGGAAGAGGGTTGGAGGGGGTCGATGGCTGCACTTGCCCTGTCTTTCTGCGCAGCCTCACAAATTGAGACGCATCCGTGCTCATCCATTATTTAAGGCCGATCGGAATCTCTTGGCAACTATGGATTTGATCATCATTGCCGTGTCCATATTAAATATGTGACATAAATATCACAGTAGGGGCTTGCCAATAAGAGAGCAGCTTGGGACATGAAAGAGAAAAAAAAAATATGGATACGAGGCAGAGCCACGATTAGAAACTCGTGCAGACGTCTCGCTGCTTCTCTGACTAGGAGCTGTTAAAGATATTAGAATGGACCTTGAATAAACAAGGAGTGGACTGCACCGTTCCTTAAGTTTTCACATGGATATATTGCTACAGCACGTCAGCAGCTTCGCTTGTGACATGTCTTAGGTTTATAACCAAGCACACAGATCGATTTTTACAGTGAGTTGACCGTTTTAAAAACAGGACATTTTCTAGCAGACCTTTTTCTATAATTTTACACATTTATCTCATAGTTTCACTGGTCCTACCCACAAGATCAAAGTGGGCTGTATGTGTGCCCACGATGTAAAATGACTTTAGCATCCCTGATCTAAAAGAATGCCAGTATCCAAGGCTCCCCAGCGGATCATGTCACCTGTCAGTGGTTTTAATGTTGTTACTGATTGGTGTAACTGTGTGTTTACTTCAAATTAAGCTAGACCTGGATAGCAATGGCAGACTTTATCCATTTAAATCATCAGCATGTAAACATTTACAGTGTGAGCATGTTAGTGTGCTGATGTTAACATTTCACTCAGTGTGAGTGTTACTGAAGCTGTATGCTTTCCTTTCGTTTTCTATAAAAATTGCTTGTTATCTTCCCTCGCTGAAAGTGCGGCTAAGCCCCTTAGCTTAACTCTTCCAAAATACCTGTTTAAATTTTCTCAAATAACCTTAACAGAGGCGGGATTGTATCTTGTCTTTATTTTTAGCAACAAGCCCACATGCTTTCTCATTTTGCAACAGGTCTTTAGTACTACCGTTGCTTATTATAGGGATTTTGCTCCTCTATTTAAGGATGACCAAAATTGCCTGAAAGTCTCAGTCCAAGGTTGTTTATGTTAAAGCGCCAGAATGTGTTATATCTTTGGTAAACGAAACCAGCAACAAAAAACAGGCATTCATTCCTATGAAAATGTGTCTGTGTGGGCAAAGTAGCAGTGCGCAAAAGGAAAAAAGAGGGTGTCGAGTTGTAAGTCACCACATAAATAAGGTGGAAAGAGAGTTGATAACAAGAACCAGCATCTGCCAGGCAGGCAGGCAGGCAGTATGTCTCCTCTCTCCACGGTGGACTCTTCGTCTCCTGTGATTTTCTCCAGCTGCTGGCCATGAATACTGGCCTATGCACTCTAGATTAAAGCAGAACACATGTTTCTCTGCAGGCTAGACTATATATCATCCCCTGATAGCCAACGACACACGCTTCTACAAATTGTCTCAGAGAAAAGACAGAGCATGGAAAAATACGGATATGAGATATGTGTTACTCAGCGGTTTGACTGTTGTTCCATGTATGTTTGTATTAATCTAAATGTGATTTTTCACCAAATATTGAAATCATTAGCAGCAGCATAACTCTATTCAGTTTTCCCTGAGCTTCTGCTCTTCAATGGAAATATCCATATCATCGTTCACCCAGCAATGGTAAACAAGCTTTTATAGACTCTGAAGTCTGCTTACAACGACTCTTGCTCTTGGTGTCTTGGTTGAGCCACGTAAACAGTGGTTTATGTCTCTGGGCACTGAACATGTTGCTTTGCCCATGCACAACCCGACTGCGTTTGCTGATCGAGTTGTGCTTTTAACTGTGAGCACCACAGGTGGGTTTCAAAAGCATCCACTAGATATAATCTCAGTAAAGCTGAGAAATTGAATTGGACCTCTTAATTAGTTTGTGATGTTGGTGCCTTTTGGATTACCACATTTTTTTCTTCAAATAATTCATGTGGTGACTAGTAATTGTAGCCCATACCAGTATTTTTACAGTGATGTTTATATGTTTTTTCTAGTTAGCGGGTATCTCTGACTGTGTGATGTATCTATACAGACTATAGATGTGCATTGCTACCTAAGGCAGCTAGTCACACAGGCCTAGAGAACAAATGGCAACCATCTGGCAGCCACTTATTACTAAGTAAAGACTGGTATGTTTTGACTGGCTAACGAGTGATTGCTGGAGGTTTCTAGTCATTCTGAAACTAATAGCTAAAGCCTCATTCAATCAGGCCTAAAGTCCAGTCAGTGTCCCCCTGGCAACCACCAACCAATGGGAAAAAGCATTTTGCAACCAGCTGGTGAGCGTTGCAGGATGTTTCTAGTGCAAAATTGTAAGCAAAGAGTTATAGAGTGCTGCACTGATTTGCAGATTATCGCTTTCTTGATCGCTTGATTGCATGTAGTGTTTGTGGAAAATGCTGAATTATCTGTAAATATTTGCAAGCTAGTCATAGAGCAGCAGTGCAACTGTAAAAAGTGTGATGCAAACTGGAAATGCATCCAACATATTTCAACATGTTCTCTGTTTCCGGTTTGTGTTGCTTTTTTCCCATTTTTACTGCAGCTCAGTGAATAAATGGCGACTTGTTACAGACAAGTCAGTGTCGTCCATGCAAACCACAGGCACGAAACAGCAATCTGCTAGTGACCAAGGAAATGGGGTCCATCCTTTTTATACAGTTAATGCATATTACTGAGCTGTGCCAACTTTACCATTACTGGGGGAGGTGGAGGGTTATTTCACAGCTATATTTTAAAGATATTATGATTATAATAAATAAATTAAAAATCATACTATCAAAAATATTACAATGATATTCACACACACATAAGTTTCAAAATCCTGCAATTTTCACTGATTGGTTACAGGAATTTTCGCATGTGAGATAAAAGTGTATTCAGATGAAATTTTCTTTTCTCGCAAAACAAAACAGTTGTTCCACTTAAACAGTCAATGCATGTGATGCCTTGTGTTTTATGTTTTTCATTAAATCATAACAGCAGACGTTTATTTCTCTTTGATTAAGATTTATGCCATGTCTCTTTTGTAGACAGAACTGAAAGAAAGTATGCCCCTAAACCTTAAAGCAATTATGCTATAATACATGTCTTAGCGTCTAATTTGAAGATTATGTATTTGATTGGAGTAAATTGTTTTGATTTTCACTCGTTCATTATATCCCGCTTGGTTATCCTGCTTGTTAATTTACAAGCACTTAAAATAAAAATAGATGTTGTGTTATTCATACAATGACTAATTTGACTGTTTCACTTTGAAGAATTTCCATGAACAATATTAAGATTTTTCATTGTGTAAATGACGTGATAATTTATAAAGAATTTGACGCTAGCCACAACAGAAAACGACATTTAACAGACACTGATAGCAGAAAAAATATTCCTTCCTTCCTGACAAGCTTCTTTCCTTGCTTTAATAAAAGTACCCACTGTCACTATTGCATCAGCGTAGAGGTAAGTATCAGTGGAGCAGGGAAAACAAATTCAGTAATAATTAACTTGGGTCATCTACTCATCTGCTATGGCTCATAAACCTTAGAGAAAATTTCTCCCAGAACTTTTCCAAAGCTTTTAAGTCTCCCACATGAGAGATGTTTTACACAAACCAAATCCGCTCTTGCTTCAGTTCATCACCCACGTTGGCAAAGCCAGATCTCTGTCCCTTTCCCTGATACGTGACTTCTTATGTGCTGTAGTGAAGATCCTGAAAAAAACATTACAAATCATCTGCTGTCAGTACTTTTTTATGAGCTATTACACTTTCTGTTCTCTCATTTTATAACAGATAAAACTAACCGTTCTATGACGGTTAAAAAGGAAGCAAAAGGTGACATGAAGCCATGAAGTCTATATTTACATGGACAATAAGAGTGTGAAAAGAGACATCAAGAGATAGAAATTTAACAATTATGCCTGTTATGGAGTTTTGACCTGGTCTCAAACTGCTGTGCATTATTTTGAATAGACATTCAGTGTTTTCCCTCGTTTTCAAATATGAAAGTTGGAAGAAACTTAGAAGCACATTTCAGTATAATCAAGTCCAATATAAAAACATCTCTTTTCTAGACTTAACTCATTAAAGCGCTCAGATTACTGTTGAGGTTTTGTTTTTTTTAATAGGTAAAATGAGTGTCGGTTTTGCAATATAATTAATCTTTATTCTTTTCAGTGTAGGTTTTTTTTGTTGCTACAAACTTAAAATAAAAAAGTAAATTAAAGAGTATTTTCTGCTGTTTCTGTTTCACTCCAGCAGAGCTACCTTCTATGTAAAAGTAGTCCATAGTTTTGTGCATTGTTAAGCTTAACTGGAGAGCTAGTAGACAGGACAGCCTTTAAGTCTTCAAGATTTTTAGTGTTATTTTGTCCCAGGTTGATACGTGTCAGTTTCAAAAAGTTTTCATTCAAATTCTGAAAAGGCACCTGCGAATTTGCATTACAATGCACCAACTACGTGCAGTTCCAAGCAACAGACTTCAGTATAAGTATAACAGGAATGACTGCTCGGCTCTCAGGTCTTCATCCGTTTTTGTCAGAAACTGAATATTATTTTGGGGTCTAATAGCCACAGCTTTCTAAAAGCTAGTATAATCAAGAGTAATAAACAAGTATATATAAAGTTTCACCACCTGGGAAGCTTGCATAGTTGGTGCATGGTAATGTAAATTATTTGTGGATAAGTCACAGAAAACAGCCGGACATGAGAATGTCAGCAGAGACCTTCATGCTAACAGTCTAATGACACAATTGACATCACCGGGCCCCTTGCAGATTCCCAGAAAGCATCATCTCTGCTTAACATGCTTGCTGCTGGCGATGTGGTGGAGAAGAAGCTGCCCTATATAACCAAGATGTGAAAGCTAATTCCAACATAATCTAGAAATCTCATAATGTAAGACGTTACTTTTGAAAGTAGCAATAGCCATCACAGCACAGCACATTTTTTGTGAGTTATACTGATGTATGTGGATTGTGTCTACACATTACGGCTGTTTGGAGTGAAGACAGTGAATAGCTTGCTAAATGTTTTTCTCTGGTCGGTCTTTCTCTCCTAAAACCCCTTTCTCCTGTTTTACATTTCTTCTGCTATCTTTTACACTCGCCCAGACAAAGTGTGGCCCTCGAGTGCGCCAGCTTTGTTGTTATGTGTCGTATAAGCTGCCCTCTATGCTGGCTGTCAGCTGGCTGTGGAGCTAATATCAGGGCTACTTCTCTGGCTGGCAGACCCAATCAGACTCTGGAAGCTGGGCTGATTGGGCTGACATACTCCATCAAACCCAGCATCAAACCTCCTCTGACCATACACTGGGGTCTGACTGCTTCGGACATCAAAGAGTAGGCCAGTGCAGGCCTTTTTAAACAATCCTAATATAGACCACCTTCTTCTTTCCTTCTCACTGCTTCTCTGAGTAGAAGTTTGGGATGTTTCGATGCATTTGCTCTTGTCATACTTGCAGTTTCAGAGGAAACATCGTGAAGGTGTGAATGATTTAATTTAACAAGTATTTTAGATGCATTTTTATGTGTCTTTGCCTCTGTCTCTAATGTGCCTGCTGTTCGTGCTTTTTATGTAATATTTCTATTTCTTGTGTGTAGTAAATGAGCTTCAAAGGATCCAGTCAAATGTTCCAGACTTCTGTACTGTGTTGTATTTAATATCAAAACATGTGGCATCAAGACTCGCACGCTTTGAACTGCTTTTAATCCGAGCATCTCAACTAACCATACCGCACTTCCCAAATAAAACTGTTACTAGTTTGACATAATTAAGTATTTCATATAATTGCGTTGACTTTAATCATCTTTAATCACCCAAATATATTCTAAAATTGAAATGTTTATGAGAACATGGGATTTTGCGGGAATGATCACAACCCCGAAAGCCTTTGGACAAACATGTCGAACCTTCTAATTATCTAGTATAGTTAAGGAAGTACACTCGGCATATGTGCGTGTGTGTTTTATTCATTTCCGCCTGGAGGGGAAAATAAAATGTTGTGAAAATTTGTCAGCCTCCGTTTGAGGAGCTTTACAATGTCAACAACATTGTGAGCGTCCTTAGAAAAGAAACTTAAAAGGAACTATTAGAGGCCTTGCTGCTTGTTTGTAAATTCCTAATAAGAATTGATTGCTTTTTAGACAGAGAAGGGGGAAAATACAATTTTCATGCTCATTGCTGGTTATTACAGAAACCTTAATGGAGCATTTGTAAATTATTTAATTGACTGCTTCCACTAAAGGATCTCTAGAGCCACTCACACACCATTCTCTCCAAGGCTGAAGAGGTGTGCCAATCACAGCGCCATTGTTTCCAAAATGACAGCAATATAGATTGAGTGCCGCCTCGAAAACATTTAGCCCTCCGCTCGGCATCAGTTCTGTAGGAATTTAAAACGCAGGGTCTGACTGGGAAACTCTAGCGAGAAATGATGGCCCGTCTTTGCAAAACTGGAACCAAAGAAGCATCGGGCTGTCTTCTGCCACCACAGGGGGGGATGTCTGCATCAACAGGCCCCCACAACGCGATGTCTAAGTAGTTTTTATGGACTCAAATTGTCTAGCGGAGCAGAGGCAGATGGGAGAAAGTCAAACACAATTTTTAATACAATAATAATAATGAAAGTGGTACAAGATGCATTTCCAGTGTACTTTAAGCAAAGCAAATACACAAAGAGTAAGTTCTAAGGCTCGAAGGGGTAATTACACAAATGCTAAGTGAATGCAAGTGACATACAGTGTCCCTGACCGCACAGAAACAGCCATCTCTTGTTTGACATTCTTCTAACAACCTGCTGTATCGCCTTTTGTCATTCCCAGCGAAACCAAAAAAGGGTAGAGGACACAATCATTGCTTTCATTCCTCCTCGTGGCGATGCGCAATGAATCCAGGAAAGGCAGGCTTGTGATACATTTATTCATTATCATTTTAATATAGCCACAATGCATAATCAGCTGCAATACAGCGAGCCTGAGCTGAGAAAACAAATTAGTGGAAAGCCTAAGGAATTTTTTTTATTTTTTTTTCCGTTAGCCTCCGTTCTGCATGCTCGTGGCATATGGCTACCTATTTGCAACAAGAGTTCATTTGCAGATATATAAAGAAATCAGTGCAGGGACAAATAAAATTATGTAATAAAACTCAACCAAGAAGAAATATTGCTTGCGAAACATATGGCACTGTCAAAAATTATCACTTGAGACGCTAAACACAAATACTGGCAAGTACAATTGCAACACGTTCCAGCCTAAATGAATTAATTCACTTCATTATAGAGTAGAAAGGTAGGAGTTATAATCGCCTCAATTAGAGTGAAGCTATAAAGCGAAAGATAATGTATATGTAATTTCTTTTAATTTAGCTACCATCTGTTTGTTGCAATTGAACGCACTGTAATATTTAGCTTTTCATTAGTTTGTTTTTCTCTCGGCGAGACAGATTATCGTGTATGAGCGTGGGACTTTTTTGAGTTCAATAAACCCAGGATGATTGATTTCATTTTAATAGCTTCTTTTTTTTTTTGTATATCACTCTGTACAAAACCTTGAGTGATATAAAAAAGAAGAAGAAGAAAGAAGATCTGAGCCCGATAACGGTAAAGAGAGGTAAAAGACACAGTTACTGTATGCGGCTACAGACCTCCTTTCATCTGGTTCGACTACTAAAACTCTCTCAATAGTTCTCCAGAAGCCTCTCAAGCATATGTCTCCTCATCTGCTTATCTTAGCAAATACTTGGCTCGGTAGATGAGGAGCGAATGGAGGAAAGTAAGAGTTGAGTCGACTCCTTTCCCTGATGGCCTCGCAGGCCCCGCTGCCTGGCTCAGCTGCTTCACACAGAGTGAGCTCTCTCCCCAACCTGCCATATGGGAGCCATAGCGCTTTTCTTTATCATCTATTCTTTTATGCCTACTGGTTGTGTGGCTGCCTTTGTTGTTCAGGAATAATCAAATGTTGATAGCATAGTTCAAATGGACCATTAAGTATGTGAGAATGCTCTATGGAGATGGAGCAGATAAGAGAGCAGGAGCCAGGCAGTCTGCCACGTTCAATAGCCAGCCTAGTGGTGGTGCTAATTTGATTATAATATAGTCATCTCCGAAGATTAGAGCTATTCAATTAAATATTCTAATTAACCTGAAGTATTAGGCAAATGATGCTAATTACAAATATCCTCAAGAGAGCCGGCTGGATGAAAGGCTCGGCTCGCGACTGATACTTCAGACCACTGTCTCGTAACAAGATGTCCTATATCATAGACTCGGTGAATATTAAATTCCTGGCTAATTTGCCTCAATCCCATTTGTTTAATGGCATTTGCATTTTGTTTGAAATTGTAATAAACATGTGTACCCAGCTCTTAACTTCACAGAGAAAGTGCACTCTTGGGGTAGCTTAGTATTTGTGTTTACACAGCTCCCCAGAACAATCTCTCTCTCTCTCTGTCTGTCTCTCTCTCGCTTTCTCTCACTCACATACAGACACACACACACTACACACACACACTCAAAGCCTGGCCCATTAAACTCAATGTGCTTGTACTGACTGCAATATAGCAGAATTATTTTCAGGCCCCTGTGCACATCGCGAGATCAATTTTATGAAAGTGAGTGTTAATCCTAATAATTAGGAATATATTTATTTATTTATTAGGGATTGCTTTGGATAATCTTTACACATTTTTGTTAATTCTACACAGATGAAACCATAAACCGAGCAAGTGCGAAAAAAGCATGGAGGGAGAAAGGCTGAAACATGCAGAGGGCTCGGGTCCAAACGCTTTGTCTAAAATCATGAAATCATCATATTTGACAAAGGTGTGAGGAAAAGCAAAGCTATCATGCTTGAGAAACATGTAGGTGCCCTCAGTGATTACTTTATATTCATAGTTTTTCCACTCCGAGGTCTTGAATATGTCATGTGCATAATGCCGGCCCTCAGTGTGGCATTCTAGTCACTCCAAGCAACGTGTTTCAATAAGGCAATTTTCTCTCTGCCTAAGAACATCAGCGGGGCGCCATTCTCAACAAAGACAGAGTATGACATGTTATCCAAGCATACATCTGCAAGACAGAACTATACTTTATTAAAGGAAAATAGGATTTCACATATGTTTTGACAAGCCAGGGAGGGGTGGTGGGGTTTTTTGCAGGGGTTGGGGCTGGTGGTGTGTTAAAGGGAGGCTTGATTCATGGTTTGTGAGTAAGGTTTGTATAAAAAGGGTTAGGTGAATGAACAGCAGGAAACTCACGGAGATCAAATACGTGGAGGATGTGAAAAAAAGAAACAACAGCTTTGAATG
Organism: Copadichromis virginalis; assembly: GCF_057382275.1. Lineage (NCBI taxonomy): Eukaryota > Metazoa > Chordata > Actinopteri > Cichliformes > Cichlidae > Copadichromis > Copadichromis virginalis. The sequence goes on along the minus strand of NC_140628.1, from coordinate 16,768,572 downwards.
TACGTGATTCTCTTTTTTTTTTCTGAAATAAATCACAGCATGACAGGATTTGCCAAGTGGTGAAGACGGGGCTAAGATGAGCCCTTTCTTGTATCTAAGCAACCATACACAAATCAGTCATGTGATCACAGATTAATTACTCTGATTTCTTTTCATTTACTTTCCTTTTTTTGGAGCACTCTAACATATGCCACACACATAAATTTTTTTTGGAAGATGACAGTTAAAAAAAGTAGTGACGCCAAGATTTGGAAACACAAGGCTACCTATACATCATAGCAGTTATTCACAATAATACAACAATTAGTCCATTATTGATACTTTGAGTAAATTTTGCAGAAAGTATTTAGATGTTTACTCAAGTAAGACTTTTAATGCAGGACTGCAGCATATTTGAGACCCATGTGCGCCTAACAATGTACCTGCAGCTGTGGCTCTTGGAATGCTTCTATCTGGCCTTGAAAAGGGAAGCACAGACAAAAGCATCCTCCTAAATCCTCCTAAAATGTTTTATTTCTCATTTGAAAAATGGACACCGGCATCACAATCGCCCAGCATGCAGCACATTCCCGGGATCGCCTCTGAGCTTGTCGGATGTCTGCATTAAGGTTGATACAGCGACTGTATTTACTACTGGGGGATATCATATGAGTCGGATAAGCCTGGAGGGATGATATCAGCTTTTGTTTGAGCCTCTGCTATGTGGAGAGACAGTCGTAAGAACTGTACACCTGTCTCATTAGGAGAACCATGCTGTTGACCCAGTGTATTAGCCTGGGCCTAATCCTGGCGGATCTGAACAGGCTTCCCTAAGCCTCTCATATGGATAAGTCTTCCCTTGAGCCACCATGACAAGACTACAGCACAATGGAAAACCGGGCCATGCTAACACATCATTATGCTTTCCCAAACAGATACAGATTATGAGTGAGGCCGGGTTTTGTTTGTTTATTGGCAACATTACTGTCAAATTATTGCTTTTACTGGCAGCCACTGCGAGAGGCTATTCACACACACATGCACACGCAGAGACGCTTACACAGTTTAGCTGATACGATGCATATATGCTTATTTTACAATAGTTTTGCATGCTCTAGTACTTTATAGAGCATTTTTCAGTAGTGACTTAAAAGAATAGTTTACTATTTTAATGGACTTCTTATTTGAATTCTTTTCAAGAGTTTGATGTTCAGATTGATGCCACTGTCATGTCTGTTTGGTAAATAGTGTGTCACTAGAAGTGAATGGCTATTATCCAAGCATTAGTAATGGAAAAAAAGGGAAAACCTTAGCTTAGCAAGACCCAGAGATTACAAAAACTAAAGCAACCTCTAAAGCATGCCAGCTACATCTATTCATGCAAAACAAGGCTCAAGGCAGTTTTTGCATGAACTAACAGGCTGGTGTGTGCTGGCAGATTGTTCAATGGGCTGCAAGTTTCTGTGGTTGTAACAAAAGAAAGGTCAAAAATTAATTGATTTTGCATTTTTGCTTTTAGATAAATAAATAATATCCACATGCTAGCTAGATTTTTCTAGCTGGCGAATTTTGCACTTCTTTTGACTGAAGCACCTCTGTAAACACACATCACAGATATGGATAGTCAATAAGCTGTGCTGCTACAGAGTTGTCTCTGGAATGTCAGGGTCTACCTAGTTTAATAGCCCATATTTTCACTTAAACCTGCTTCTGACAAAATACTGACTTGTACTTGACTTTACAGTGCTTTCCAATGTTCGGGTAAGTTTTATGTTTGAGTTCCTCACAGAAAAGTGTTTGACTTCAGTATAGGAATGCATTTTGACTTTTCTCTCAGTGGCTATGGCCTTCATCACGTCTACTGTCATCAATGTCATATCGAGAGTGCGAGTCAGCCAGAGAAAGAGACAATAATGTGTGATTTGGACTGTGGGTAGAAATCAAAGCCAATCACAAAGCTCCCTCTCCACATATTGACTCTTTTTTGTAAACATCAAGATGAGGAAATTGATTATTGAAAGAAGTTAAACCAGTGTCGACTGCTTCTTCTCACCTGTCCTTGTCATTTCTGTCTCTTTGTGTCTTCTATTGTCACAGCTAGCTAAGTAGGCCGTGTCTTTTATACAGCCAAGTCTTTTTGTTAAACCACATTCAAAACTTTAGACACACACTGACCCAAAATAGCCTCTTTTGCAATGACCCTCCACTGTAATAAACAAAACCCACAGCTGCCCACAGACAAATATACAGTACCCAATCTCACCATTAATCTGCTACCACAGCCCTGTTGAAGATGAGAGATGGTGAATGAACAAAGCGCTCCTTGGAAGGAAATCTGTCGAACCTCTGAGCGGTGTGTCGATTGCGGCTGTGCCTGGCAAAATGCAAATGTCAAGTGACACTCGACAAGTCTGTGATTAAGATTTAATAGAGAAAAATGTGAGGCGAGGATATTAGCCTAACTAAGACCCATCAGCAGGCTCTCCTCAGGATGCCCGTCCCCTCATGTCCTCTTTGATTGCAGCAGGGAACCACTATGTCCAGCACACAAATTCTCAGATGTTGCAAGTAGGGAATAAATCAAGGCCACTATAACAGTTACACAACATACATTAATGTGCTGATTGAGGTACACGTTGGTTGTTATCTTTGTATAATTTAGCGATACAGCTCCAAACTGTCCTTCACCCATATTCAAGCGTATAATGCTAAGTTCTTGATTTGTCCCAGCAACTGCTCAGGAGGTCAAACAGAAAGCATTCGGGGTGTGGGGGTGGGGTGTGGGGGGTATGCAGGAGGATCCCATGAGCATGCTCATAGATGAAGGTCAGCGCTGCTAGCATTTAGCAAGCCACCGCCATCACCAACCAATCTCTCTGCCACAAATCTCCTCTGAAATTTAAAAAATTTAATTTGTCAACATGTTTCTATCATATGCTCCATCACTGTCCGAGCCAGTGGCAGGGTCCGGAGGCCCATGGTGGGGGAAGGGGTTGGGAGGGAGGTGATGGAGGGGGGAGGTGACATGCTGCAGGGGCCAAGGCAGCTGCTCTCAGATGGGAAGACGGCGCTGTGATTAGGCCCTCACACTGGCTGGAATTGTCCCGGACAGCCTAGAAATCAGATTATTAACTCTGATACCAGACACTCTGTCTCCTGACTGGGATTAGCATGAAAATTTTGATATGGATCGATAAGCAATCTTTCCCCTTATTCACAATCTCCCAAGGCTTCATTAATCTGTGTGTATGTTTATGTCAAGGAATTAAGACATCCCAGTTGCCCCGTCCCCAGTTGCCCCGTCATTCTCTTCCACGACACGCAAACATACCCACAGACACACACTCACACGTGGACCCCTCCTGCACACCCTTGCTCTGTTCTCTCAGGATCTTCGATAGGAGAATCTCATAGAGATTTAGTAAATCAAGCACCGACTCTACTTACCGAAAAGAAAATTGCCTCCTGTTCCTCTGTCTGGCCTCTCAGGTACATATGCCAGAAGATCACTTTACTGAAAAATCCAGTGCATTGCTGGACAACACTGGATAGCACTGACACTCAGAAGACACTCGATTCTCCAACAAGATGAAGAAACTGCAAAGATTTATTTCACTATTTTAAGTGAATAACCTTAATAAGTCATAATCTAACTTTTAGGCTCGATCTTAGGCTTGTTGGAGCTACAGTCGAAGCTTTTTCAACCAAGAATTTGGATTTATATTCTTAAAAATATTTTCATTATTCTTGAAAAAGATGATCTAACATCAACTATAATGCGGTCATCTGTCATAGGTATGAAACCATATGGAAATAAGTTTTATGGAAGAATCACGGCAGCTCCTGTGACTGAATATGGACTGTAAGATGATGAATGTTTAACGTTCAGTTAATGTTACATCAATAATAATCGCACAGTCAATAGTTTTACAGCCCAACTGATTAACCTTGAAAACTGCTTAATAGCCCAGAAGCATCATGTGGTGTCCTGAGAAAACTCTTTTTTGGGGGGCATCCATGAGCAACTTAATCCACTTCCACTGCATCTGTGTATCTGAAGCAGTTTTTCTTAGGATAAAGAAAACCACCAACAACAAAACATTACAAATGACATAGAAGCTGATACGCTAAATAACATTTTTAATATTGTTTTTAAGGTGTCATAAGGGTTAAAAATCCCTCCTTGTCCAACTCATAACCTCACATTGAAAGCAACCATTCTGCAGGATCCAATATCCCCCTATCTTTCTCCCCTGATGTCAAACACTGATAAATGATTAAATAAACATGTAACCATAATACATAAATAAGATGCACCGAAAGGAATATGTGAAAGTGTTGATGGATTATCTGAAACTCAAGGAACAGGCGGAGAGTGCCCGAGCATAGCCAAAGTGGAAAGGATCAGTGCTCGTATAATTATGACCCATACACAGAGTATAATTAATCTCGCCCGCATCATTAGGAAACACGAGTCCAGCCATGTCATTAAAGTGCTTTTAGTCGTCCTACTGTCCTCCCTTTGCCCCGACGCACTCTCTGTTTTACCAGCCCACTGCTGGTCATTTACAGAAAGAGCACTCATCTACGCGGCGGCACGACTCCTCACATATTGTCTTTATGTCCAATCATGGTTAATAATGAAGAGCTTTAGAAGGAAGGAAATGAATAAATGAAAGTCTGGGGAAAATATGGAGTCAAGTTTGACAGTGATAAAGTATTTCTTTCAAGTCGAACTCAGGCTATTTTATGATTTGATGAACTGCGTCGGTCAGTGATCTGATTAAAAGTCTCCTTAACATGTGCAAAGCTGCAGAGTGACTTTTTTTCAGTGGAGATTTTAAAAAGTGCCCTAACGTGCAGTTTTATTTCATGTACCAAATGTTGAAAAAAAAAAAAGGGGGGGGGGGGGGGGGTGGACCGTAATTAGCACAATTTCCTTTGTGGCTTCCAAGGATCCTATTAGTATAGAGTCATATTATTTACTAAAGTGCTAATACTATTCTCTCATGTCCATTAACAAAGTGAGGTATGTGTATAGGTAAGTGGATCCAATTGGCTAAGAGCTTGCGGTTTCAGCAGAGAGTGCTTTTAAGTCTGCACACTCAAAAGTATTGGACTAGGGGTCAGGTTCAAATTAATTAAAGGGCTATAAATGAAAGAGCCCGCTAATGACTGCAATCTTACCTACCCAATATTTAATATTTCATCATTAAACAGTAAAATGACCCGATATGATCCTAATACAGTCCCAATTATGCAGTATTGATCAAAGTGACCTTTTCATACCAGGGAGTGGGAAGAAAATCAATCCATCCCCCCCTTTGTCCCATTCAGCATTACTATTCCCTGCATACTATAGGCCCAGCCTGTGAATACAGTAAGTCTCAACCCAGTTTTACAGTAAAATGTGTGGTATCTTCAGACTGTGGTGGTGGTTGTTGGTAAAGGAACATTCCCATTGGGATTTGTGTCCCCTTTTCAAACTATTATTTATGCTTGTTATTAGTTATACTTTCTCTTCACTGGGTCAACATTAACATAATGTTCTAAATTTTCCACTGTGACAAGGCCACATCCTGGAAAAATACCCCAAGTGATTGCAGTCATCTCAAAATTTAACAGCTATTATTGCAAAAATACTATGTTTTGTGCAGCTATTACACTTTTTTTCTCTGAGACTAGGCTTTATGTCTATTTAATATATACCAGGAAAAATGCTGCCTGTCAGATGAACTGACCTCAGCAGAGAAAGCAATCTCTCCGTGCCCATACATCTAATTCTTTTGTTCAAAAGCATGTTGTATTTCTCTTTGTGTTTGTTTGTTGTTGTTTTTTTCTTTCCTTTTTTTCCTCCTACCACCCGTGTTCCCTCACGCACCCGCCCCACTCCACCGCCTCGCCTTGTCTGCTGCCAGACATCCAGCCATGTTAAATCCCAGAAGCCGAGACAGGTGACGAAAACGGGGCCAGACTTCTCTGCCCATCAGTTGAGGTGCCATCATAATGGCTAATTCCTCCCCGCCTGGCCCAGGGAGCAGGAAAAGAAGCGAGACGGGAAAAGTGAAATCGGTACAATGCCTAAACACATTTTGCTGCAGGATCTGTCTTGATTTGGTGTACTGCTTGACACTCTCCATTTTCTGTTTGACTGGTAACTGCTGATGTGCTTTTCCCTTGTCAACTCACCATGAAACAAGTTCAATGTATTTCTAAAGATTGCCAAGTTTGGCCTCCGTTAGCTCAAGAACAATAGAGCAGAGCTGCTTGATTACAGTTTCAAAGACTAAAAAGATTTTTGTGAGTAAAACGAGAATGTTTCCCTTTTTTTTATGTCCAGTCAGCAAGAAAATGATTTTCATCAAAAGCAGAATTTTTTATGTATTTATTTTTTGATTTTGCTTTTTGGCTAGGCATACGAAGTCGATCAAGATGTCTACAATCTGAAGCTGAAAATGAAAGCCACAACCATTCTTTTTAACCCCATTGTATGGATTTAACACAGGCAAATGGGAGACAAGTTATAAACATGGCTGCACATGAACCTCTTTATGAGTCACAGTCTGTGTGAGCAAGAAGGTAAAAGACATCTTTTCTTCTTTATGAGATGCCTGAGGAACAGCAGCTCATAATCAACTAAGCACATCTTAATCAATGTCCCCTTCCTCCATGGTGTGGCCTGTGAAGAGCAAAACAGAACATGAAGGATATAATCTGTGTAAAAGCTAACCCCCCAACCCCCCCGGAGCAGATTAATTATGATCTCTGTAAGTCATAAAAACATCCTTTTAATTATTGATGGCTAACCCTTTGACATGAAATTCAAATTAAATCTCTCTGATTTACAGTGGAAGCGTTACGAGCTGGCTAGCTCTCGGCTGCTTTATAGAGACCAAGGAGGTAAGTTAGGAATTACATAACAGATTTGATTGGCTAAATAGAGAGGGATCATATGCTCACATGAAAATGACTTTGTTTCCACTGGCACCAATCACAGGTTTCAAGGTTAGTGAGTTCATGAGGGGATCGGGTGTGTGCTCGTGCATGCGTGTGCAGGTGGGAGGGACCCGTGGTTTGCAATGACAGCTCGGCTTGAATCAAGTGTGGCACTCTCATATGAGTGAAAATAATGGAATCCTATATGTCTTTGAACATGTCAGCATTTCACAGAGGGACCAAATGGAAAGTGATGGCTGGTCGCAGCTGAGGAGTAAGAAAGAGATGCTGAAATGGGAATTGGGTGGCCGTGAGGCCATCCCTGTAGCTGACCTGCAGTCAGATGGAGGACGAACTCGCTGTCATCCAACATCAAGCAGCTAAAAACTTCATCCTCTCATATTCTGCTTTTTTTGACCTGTCTGCTTATGGGATGCAGCAGTGAAGCAAATTAGGACACAGAGTTTAAATGCAATTTTACCATAACGGAAGTTTTACAAATATGGAAGCCTGTTTCTGCCACTAAAAAACAGATAATAAACCAAGAAAAGAAGAAAAAACAATGTTTTTTGCCACCCATAAGTAACCCGAAGGTACCCAAAGCTATGACATGCTGCATGGCAAAAAAAAATGTCAGAAACAAACGTCCATGTATAAACAATGCTGAAGTGAGTAACTTGGTTTGGCAAAACCACAAAAGAAATGTCACAGTAAAACATCCTCAAAATATGGAAGGTTGTTTCTATCATTTAAAAAAATGCAAATAAACAAAATATTTGGCTCATTATCTCAAAATATAGACATCAGTTATTTTCTGAGAATGTTGAGATATTGAGGCAAAAAATTTGAGATAATAAACAGACAAAAAAAGTAAAAATAAATCAGTAGCAGAGAGAAGCTTACATATAAACATTACATTGTTCCATATGTTATATTCCCACCACCCTGTCTTCAAAAAATATCATTACTGAATCAGCAAACCCTTTCATCACATTGATTTATTCACAACCAAGAACCAAATGTTACCTCTGCCCAGTCTGTTTGGTTATGTCCTTATTATTCTTTGATATGTGGACGTAAACGGCAGGTGCGGCCAATGATTTCAGCTGAGTTGAAGCACCTGGGCTTTGCGCTTCCAGGCTCTGTAAACCTCTTCAAGAAACTTTCTCCATGTGGTTTGTGTGATACCTAAATCATATTTTTCCAGCACCTACATCTCCCCACTTGCAGCACAGGCATTTAATACTACAAAATTATAAAATGCATAGTAATGTAACTACTGTTCAGAATGATTTCTACACCGTTTCATATTTTGCTGCAGGGTGTTTTCGTAAGTTTCATTCCTACCGCAGTGGTTTTCTTTTTTATGGAACATCCTACCATCAATTAAACACCTCATAAATAAAAGAAAACATCTCATTTGCTTTAACTTATGATTGTAAAACATATTTGATTACAGAGTGGGAAAGAGAATGGAACTTCTTTATTGCTACTTTGTTGCCACTTTAAGGTGATTTGGTCAGATTTGGAGAAATCCAGAATTTTCACCTCTACCCTGCCGTAATAGAGGTATTACAGATATTACAGTCACACAACTGCAAACTGTACCTTTTGCATGTCCACTAACTATCGCAACAGGAAGTTGACACATGCTCAAAAATTAATAAAGTAAATCCGACGAACTTCACTAAAATAAAGATATTATCTTGTGACAAGGCAAAAAAGTTAATTCAGTTCACCATGTTTTCCTACTATATGGATGGATTTAATGAGCATGTAATGGGCTATGGTTTGGATTGTGGAAACTCTCACACACACAGACACAGACACACACACACACACACGCACACACACTCCCTATGACATCTCCATTTCATCCTCTCGCCTTATTTACAAAACCCCAAAAAATATAATTAGAAACCTCCAGCTTAAGATAAGAGGCAGTGGTGTATGGGTGATTTAAAGCACTGTAGGAGTTTCTTGAGTTTGTGGCTGAGGGCAACATGCTCGACTAAGTATGGGGGTCAGATAACCTGGAACCACTTACAGCAGAGGATGTCCTTTTTCTTTCCTATCACCAGCTTCCTTCCACTGTGCTGCAACAAACATTAAAAAACAACAACACCTCGCCTCCCCCCAACACAAGTTCCACTTAATGCAGTCAGCCTCCAACCTGGTTTCACATGGCTAAGCCATTATCCCTCCCCACTACCCCCAGCACCACCAATTTTAATCAAAGATCAGAGATGAAAAGGCTTTATTAATAAAAGTTTCCCCTTCAGGAAGATGGGAACTAAATGATTGCTCAAATGTGCCCAATTTGAGGCAGATCTGCTGGCAGACTGGGCATCTGGACTGGGCGGGGCCAGCAGGAAACTCTTGCATCTGGAAGCTGTTTACTGTGCAGAAATTAAGAGACGCACCACGCACAGATATACCACCCGCAGTCACTAAGTGAGTGTAAGTGAGTGCGTGTCTGTGGAAGTAACACATTTTTGGGGGTGTTTGCCTCAGTTACATTGGTTTATTCCCTTAGTGAAACTTTATGATTGGGATTTTAAGGCATCTTCAGCATCAACGTGCAACCAGCTTGAGACAGAAACACATCTTAGTGTCCAGATGTACTGTAGGAGCACAATACTTTTACTTCAGCTACTTTAATGGATGCATAGTGAAACAGATGCGGCTGTGATGCTTCATAAAGATCCATTTGTGCACAACAAGCCATTACACTTCTGCAAGAGCGAAGGACATCCAAGCACACAAAAAAACTAAAGTTTACAGAAGAGTGGAATCTGTTCCTGTATAGCACAGCAGTGTGTGTGTGTGTGTGTGTGTGTGTGTGTGTGTGTGTGTGTGTGTGTGTGTGTGTGTGTGTGTGTGTTTTCTCCCATACTACTTTTCTGCTGCTCAGAGGCTTTTCTATGGTTGCTGTGGTGATGGAGGAATGTCACATTAGTCTGTGATTATCTCTATGAGGTCTGCATTCGGTTTCCTCCAACTTGAGTAATTGCATTTTTCGTCTTCCTCCTCCTCCTTTTTTTCTTTTTTAATCAAACTCACAAACAATAAGCGGGCAGGCACTGACAGAAAGTCAATGTGCCTAGGACAGCCGTTTGGTCTGTGAAGAAGGCCCGACACCAACGCCTTTTATGCTCGGGATGACGAGGCCGAGCGAGCCCCATCACATGGCCGCCAGGTTAAACAAAAAGCCTGAGCGATCGGCCTCAGAGGGCTCGAGCGAAATCCAGTGCAGTGGCGCAGACAGCCACCACTGAGCAATTCTAGTCGTCTGACAAAAGACTGATGCTATCTAATAAAGAGGGCTGCATCCATCTCGAGCACACAAACATTGCAGACAACACAGAAAGGCAGAAAGAGGAAGAGAATGGGTTTGTGTAAGGAGAGGCAGTCGTGACAGCTGCCGACTCTTGAGCACCATAAATAGTAGCTGTACCCTGTCAAAGAGAAATGAACTAAATAAATGAAGGCTAGGATAGAAGAGTGCACATGCACAACAACACCACACCATACCCTAATGTTTAAAGGTGACATATCGTGATTTTCCCTTTTTGCCATCAGATGCAAACTGCTAAAATTTACTCATATTTACTAAGGTGAACGTTTAAAATCATGAGGATATCAGAATATGTGAAAGTAATCCCTGTGAACTAAAAGCTCAGGCTTCACACTAACCAATATAATCATTCAGATTTCTTCTTTGGTTTTTTTTTTACTCTTGTATCTATATAATGTCAGAAAAAGTGCATGTCTCTAATATGATCACCTTGGGCCACAATCACACAGGCCTAGAGACTGGTTAGTGATCGCCTGATGCTAATGAGGCCAGGTGAAATCAGTCACAAAGCGGGCGCTGGACTGAAAAGCCCACTGTGATTGCTTTGGTTGGTAGCAGATTTCCAGAGTCGCCCATAGTCTGCATGGGAGACTGACTTGTCTGCAAATCCTCAGCATTTGCTCTGCAAGTTGCAGTGAAACATGCAAAAGTGCAGTGCAAACAATGAAAAGTAAAGGTAAAGTTGTGACTTACTGCTACAACCAGCATATTTTAAAAGATTCAACTGTTGATTTGAAGGTGAGCGCTCTCCATTTGTGTGCCTGTTAAAACAGCCTGTTTCAGGCAGCAAGTGAACTGTAGACCTGCAGAAAAGCCCAGTATAACATAAATAAGGATTATTTTAAACAAAGCTATATAAACTGAGTTCAAGTTGATAATATCTTGCTGGAAATGAGCATGTTAGCGCTCCTTTAAAATAGGACCCGCGGACATTAAAGGGGTTTAGCGCAAACTTTGACAGAGTAACAATAAATTATTGTAATATCAGTAACTAGACATTGTCCTAATTTCTCCACTTCATCTGCTTTCAGGTCAAATTTGATGTCTGTTAAATTTGTATCTAGATACACTGACAGATTATTGCAGTGCCATAATATGTTAAACTATGCATCAGGTAAGGAGAAAACCAGCAATTTGCAACACTTTGAAAGAGATCCAGTGAGTACTGCAAGCCTGCATGTGGTCAAAAAGGGAATTTCACTCATCTAAATGTAGCAGTAGTCCCAAGACACTGACAGAGCTTCAGAAGCAGTGGTTAAATTTAAATCTGGTACATATTTACCTTTCATGGGTCATATAGTCCTCTGTGCTTACCACATATCAGAGTCACAACTTTACCCAGGGGGCTTTGTTACTTCAAAGCAATGATTAAAGAAAGTGATTACGATGATTAGCTTGCAAAACATTATACAGTACCAGCATCCAGAAACTGGTAAATACATACTTCTCAAAGCACTGCCTGACAGGACTGCTGGCATGGAGACACTAAAGCCAACCTTTCTTGAAAAACTATTAACAATCTGGCCACACTCAAAAAAATCTCCCAAATCAAAGCATTACTTTACTAATAACAAGTATGATCAAGCAGACACATTGCCACAGATGGGCGTTGCTCACATAGTGATTATGGGTGAAAAGGTGTGGACAAGGCTGGAAGGGAATGAGACACGACTGCTGTTAAAATTGAATACTGGGTAAGGGTGCACTTTCATGGAAACACAGGGCTCATGTCAGGCTGCGTGAGATCACCGCTAACATATGCATGACAGCCGCTGCACTGAGGTGTTTGCTAATTTCCCCCCATTTTAAAAATTCCATTTTATTTGTACTCATTGATTTTATGTGAGGATGGGAATAGCCGGCCATCAGAGCTCCAGGAATAAAATGCTGGCACTGACCTGTGCATAGATAATTCACCATGAAAGACAATCAATAAATAACAAACACTCCCTAATCAGCCAAGGAGCTGACAGAATGACATTCCATTATCCCCATCTGGCCCGCTGCAGTCGGAAGAGCCAAATCTCAGAGGGCCAAGTCCCCCCACCCACCCACCCACAACACACACTTTCTTACTAAAGCCTGTCCATTCCCCGATGTCAAATCTCAAGACCCAGACAAACAGAAAAATAATTACCCTGTAGATAAATTTGTCTCTGCTAGCATCCAAGGCAGCAAAATGTTGTAAAATGAACATATCTATGAAAAAAATGTGAATAATTTTATTCTATGGAGACCATTTCTGTGAACATTATGCTTCTCCATAACACTCTGATTTATAATACAGGACAGATATAACTGGCATTGCCTTGTGATCGAAACATTGTGCTTTTTTAATCATTTAAATAACAACAGAATTGAACAATAAATGAGAGTTAACCTGCAATGTATGCTTTGTTCATTTTAGTTGAATGCACCTCTGTACAGGAGCACTGTCAGTGGGCATCCGCAAAAAATAGCTACAATTTACTCAATTTACATTCTGATTTTCATTAACCCAAAAGATTTGCCTCTTCAAACTTATCAGTTTGGCTGACTTCAAATTGACCTCTTGGCAGGAGTTGGCTTCTGTATGCCATTTTGTCGCTTTTGTTGTGTGATCTCTAGTCACAAAGGCCAGGGACTGGTCAGTGACCCATGGCAACTAAAGGTCGGTAGTGAAAAATCAGTGTTACATGACCAGTTGGGTAGTGACTGCTGGCAGGTGAAATGATTGGAAAGAGGCAACAGTGCTGCACCGAAGACGTCCTCCTTCGGCCATTCAAAGTTTGTTCGAAAAATGGCAGCTTGTCTGCAAACATTCCCCAACTACTCGCTGGGCTGTAGTGAAACTGTGAAGGACGCAATGCAAACTGTAAATGGAGAAAGTCTGCCTTCAAAATAAAAGTTCCACCTTTTGAAACATGTTGGCTGCTGTGGTAAGGCTCAATGTTTTACTGTGAAGGAAAACTTGCTCCAGTTCTCTTTTGCTTTGTACTTTTTCAAGTTTCACTTTGCTCAGCAAGAACTTGGTGAGTTTTTGATAAGTCAGCATTTTTATGCAAACTACAGATGACAGCATCAGTCTGCTTGCAACCAAAGCAAAGTGAGGAATATAAGCACTTTATAAAGGAATTCAACTGACTATAGCCACCAACCTCCAACTACTTATCACCAATGGGTGGGGAATGCAAAACCTGCAGTTCGTGGCAAATGGTCAACTGGTTGGCAGCTGGTCTTTAGATCTGTGTGACTGAGGCTTTATTAAATGTCAGTTATAGAGGCAGGACTAGTCTAAACACTACATTTATGAGTTATTCTTGAGTTATCATGAAATAATTTTGATCTGCCATTAACCAACAAAGGGATCATTTGCAGGTTTTCACCCATTCTGACACTTCAGCTTGAAACAAAATCCTTTGAATGAGTAGATGAATGCACAGATGCAATGATAAATCTGGACATTTTCTCAAAACCGTCCAATATGTTTTATAAGAGGTCTCTGATTTTCGAGTTTAAAACTAGAGCCTGTTGGGGCGTTATTTAGGTTGCTGAAATCCCAAATATGCCTTAAAAAAGCATTTTTAAATATAACTCCCAGACTTCAAAGCTTGACTTGAAGGTTATTAAAACAGATCACAAACACAGCTGACCCTTTTAAACCCAAACAAAGAATGAACATCAGAGTCTGTAGCTGCACTGACTGCCATCATGTTAAGAGCCATGGTATAAGACAGTCACTGTATAACATGAACCAACCAAATCTGATGCAGGGTTTTCCCACTCTGAAACAAAGCTGCTACTGCTGTATCTTTTGAAGGCCTTTTGGCTTGATTTTCCCTAACCTGAATGATTTTAAATGTAATCACAGGTAGCAACATTGAATAGCCATGATCAGTTGGTTTGAGTCCCATATCTAGCCTGCTGCCAATAGTTTTCTCCCCTACCTCCTTGTAGTGAACAGCTCTTACGACCTGTTGTAATCAGTGATAAAGAGAGCAACGTAGATTAAGTAGACATCTAGACGTTGTGTAGAAATGTACATACATCTTCAGTTGTACTGTAGTAAGAGAACCAATCTAACTTTGTGAGCATTTTTACCTTTTAATACGGTTTATTTGAATCAAGACCTTTCTTAATATTAACAAAGTATTTCTGATACCTAAATCTACCCAAATCGTAGAACACTGAAACATAACAAATGATGACTCTCAAACTTCAAAGATAAGAGAATGAATTAGATTAGATGACTCCCACACCTCTGCCATCCAAAGTTTTGTTTTTTCATTTTAAAAAAATACAGTATCCAAATCAGCCACCTACAAGCAACATGTATAGCCCTGATAACAGCTGATAACAACCATTCAATGGGTTGATAACATTCAGAATAGATGTATAATCTATTTATGCCTGGGTGCAAATCATTTGATCTATACCCACTTAAGCTACAATACAGGGATGATTTATGCAAAAGTGTGTGTCAGATGGTAATGGAAAACATCACCATCTGACCAGGGCCTTTCTGTGTGGACTTTGCATGTTCTCCCTGTGTAAGCGTGGGTTCTTTCCGGGTACTCCGGCTTCCTTCCATAGTCCAAAGACATGCACGTAGGGTGGTTAGGGTAAATGGTAATTCTAAATAGTCCATAGGAGTGATTTGTGCACTCTGTTGGGTAAAACTTTATATACATAGGTGATTGTCAACAAGGGGGGATTTATGGAATTTGGAGAAATGCAGGGGAACTATAGCAGGCCGGCACAGTGGGCCAGTAGTTAGCACTATTGCCTCACAGCGAGAAGGTCCTAGTTTTGAACCTTGGGCCTTTCTGTGCAAGGTTTGCAGGTTCTCCCCGATATCTGTGTGGATTCTCTCCACATCCTCCAGCTTCCTACACAGACCAAAGATATGCATGTGATTAGGTTAATTGGTGAGAAATGCAGATAACTTCAAAACCTTCACCAGTAGCTGTTTTACCCGCAGATCTCTTTGCTGACTTGGAGTAGGGAGGCTATAAAGGGTGCAAAGCCCTCTATGTCTAAGTGGTTTATAGTAGACTCTTACTGGGAGGTAACAATACCAGTGGTGAACGTATACACATTTTGTCACATGTGAATGTGTGTGTGCTGGCGTAGGTGACAGTGGAGTCAGTAGAGATAATCTGTCATTGGTGTGAATTACTCCAATTCAAAACATGAAAAGCAGTATGACAGACAAGGAACAATTAACATTCTGGGTTTTGTAAAGGACGAATTTAGCAGCATAAACAAAGCCTCTTAACATGCAGCTGAATACACCTACGACAACACCATGGGGTGATTATGCCGGAAAAAGGGATGAATGGCAATATAGGTACATTGTGTGTCAACACTCATGATGCTGCCGATTATGTCGGCTTTGTGTGTGAGAGAGAGAGATTGCTCGTGCATGTTCTCTCAGCGGAGGCTCCTGTTTCAAACGGCCACCTCATCATTCATGCTCCTCAACAAGAGCAGCTAGTTTTCATAAAGTGCCAGTGCGTAGCATGCACTGAAAATGAGCACGGTATCGAGTTGCCTCCACGCATGCCAAATCATTAGGTAGGTTTCCTTTTTTTTTTTAAATTTACAGATAGGATGGAAATGGCAAGCTATGAGTCATGTCTCCGTCTCATGCTCCATTTTAGAAATTAAACATTCTTAATTAATCAAATGGTGCTAATGCGGCGATACTTCCTGCCCGGGATCCTCTGCCTAGAATCCTGCTGTAACATGAGAGGCACCTAGCAAAAGCAAGAGGCGCTGGAGGATGGAGTTCTGCAAGCCACTGCAGGCCCTTGGATGTCTTTCTTACTGACATCATAGCCTTGGCTCAGTGAGCTGTCTCAGTGGCTAGCGAAGCATGGAAACAGACAACTGGTATCGCTAGCTGGCCAATGCTCTAATACTAATTAAACTTGTATTTCAAATCCCAAATAAACAGTCTCACCAGAAGACCAAACCATTTGTGTCCAAGAAAAACAATCTATGCTCGCACAGTATCCAGTGACGACCTAAAGTTTTCCTATGAATATTTTAAAGCATTGAAGATTAATTATTCAAATGGCCCAAAACTAAGTATTCCAAGTTTTTCTTCTGTTCTGTGCTACCATCGCTTGCCTCTCCTCAACTGCACGTCACACATTTTCTTTGAGCACTCAGGGCCAAAATGAGTTTCAGTCATGGATCATGGCCAGTAATGAAATAATCCCAAAATGACACTGTGAAATTGCTGGATGAGAGAAGGTGCCGCTTGTCAGGCAGCTGTTTCTATTCCCCCATCTATCTCTGATCTGTCCAAGTCACACGCTATCAAGGAGAAGTGCCGCCGCTGTGTATATTTGTTTGAGATGTGGCGGCTGGTGACAGGGGGTGAAATCAGCCATGTGGGAGTTATCGGATGTTCCAGTTTGTGCCCCCATAAAATCGACACGAGACACCCCCACCTCGACCCCCAGCTTCTCCCGCCTCTCTTTTCTACGGGCGGCCGGTGGTTAAAGATGGGGAGTTGAAAGAGCAAACAAGAAGGCAACGGCCACTCACTGACTTAACCTCTGTCATCAGAGTGCTCCGGTGTCAGCATGCGAATCAAATCAAGATGAATGGGGTCTATCCCGGCCACTGGAGGCTCGCCTCATTGGGCCCAATTTCATCAGCGCCAGTAACTGTTCATATAGAAAGATTAATAGAGCATCTGACCATGCCGCTGTGCGAGGAGGAAACTCAGACGCATACAAATAGGCTTGCGGTTGACGGGAGAGAGGGAGTTATTAGGGTGTTGCACGACAGGAGGAATAGGTGGAAGCACCTCAGAGGCGGCCTCCACTTTGATGCCTAATTGATAAGGTTCCACAGTGACATGTTCATTTGTGAGACTTTATTGTTTTAATTGTGTTACACTTTGTCACTGAGCTACTGTCTGCTGCCTATCCCATCTCTCTTTTATCCCAGCCTGTGATCCGACAGAGCTTTACATGGTTATTTGAGTGGCACAGGGACTCGGGGCGCTTTAAAAGTGCCTGAGCTGGCCCTCTTCCAGGGTGCATTAAGAATACTGACATATTTTCCCATGAAACATAAACAATAAATGTCAAGTGCGCAGCTGGTAGATCTAGATTGAGTTGAATGCAAGGTTATCTCTGTAAATACTGTAGTAGTATATAAAAACCTCCATCTGTTTATAGTGCAAAAAAAAAAAAAGAATCAGCAATACAATCTGATATTTTACAACAGCAGCACAAAGTCTCACTGTTGTCGGGGTTAAACCGGCGTCCCCTGTCCCTGCTATAATCCTGCTGCTGACATGTTGACAAGATTATGTTCATGTTTTTACAGCTTGACTTTATGGTTTAGAATGTAATCTTGTTAATGGCAATAAGCTGTTTTGTGTACTATTGTTTGAGTCACCGTGCATCCAACAATGTGTGTGTGTGTGTGTGTGCTTCTCTCTCTTTTTCCTTTACTTTCATCCAGCAGTCCCATACATAGGTCTGTAAATACAATTGTGGCCCAATTAAGAGGTTCCACTTTTCCATTTTGAAGGGAAACTCCTTGTTTTCTTGTCCTTCTTAACATGATTACAGAGAAGCTGCTTGTAACTTCTTTCAACTACTGTGTTAAACTTGACCTCACCTTTCCCTATGTTCCCTATAACATTAAAATTCTCAGGGGAAACAACTACACATCCTGATCAACCTGTTTGCTCTCACCTGCAACTACACAGGCATTTTTATCAAGGCTGTACACATAAAATATAGCCCCTGTAAACACCTTCAAATATGAATTCTTAAAATTAAAATATTATTTTTTTTATTGTATCAATATACCATGATTGCTGAGAACCATACAATGACACAGCAAAAAGTTAAATATTCAGAAAAACCCACACACATACTGTGGAAGAGAGCCAGAGATTAAGATTGACTAATGATTAAATGCAAAGTTGTGTATGAATACAAAAGAGGTCAGTCCAGCCCCCAGCAGCCTAGGCCTAAGTGAGGATTCAGGGTCACCAGATCCAACTCTAACTACAAGCTTTATCAAAAAAGGAACGTTTAAAGCTTAATCTTAAAAGTAGAGCGGCTGTCTGGTTCCAGTCTGGGAGCTGGATCCACTTTTAAAGGCCCTAAGAAAACACAAGTAAACCAGCTGTCCAAGAGCGGAGTGCTCTATTAGCATGATGTCAAACTATGAGGTCTCTAAGATAAGATGGGACCTAATGATTCAAGACTTCGTACGTAAGGAGGAGGATTTTAGAGTTGATTCTGGATGTAAAAGTGTATCTTCCCGATTCATGAATACATAAAGCTGGGTATCATCTGCAAAGCAATGAAACTATATGCTATGTTTCTAATAATACTGAATAAGGGAAATATTTACAATGTAAATAGAAGGGTCCTGGCATTGAACCCTGTCACAAAAAATAGCATTAAGATTGAAGCTGTTGGACCTTGTACATTATATATAATGTACAAGGTCCAACAGGCCACAAGAATACAGCATATTCTATAGAATATGCTGTATTCTTGTGGCCTTCATCAAGGTAGTCCATTTAGTCAGATACCAATAATGTTGGTCTGTTTATTGCAGCTGTTCCTGAGATTAACCTCTTAGGACTTAAGTATGTCACCAGCAACTGATAAGATATGATGTTTTGCATATTTGGGTTTAATAGATGATTGTGCCATTGGTGCCCATTTACATTCTCTGAGGCTAGTTTAGTCTCTCTGGTGCCACCATATGGGTAAGTAAACAAAAATGTTAAACCAAATGAAATCTGTGCATAATGTCTTGCCTGCCTCCTCCTGTCTCTCCATCTGCACATAGTTAATGTATTTACAGTATAGTCTAAAGTATGTGTTACCACAAGCTAATACCCCTGTTTAAAAACTCACTTCCTCTCTCTCTCTCTCTCTCTCTCTCTCTCTCTCTCTCTCTCTCTCTCTAGCCACTGGCATCACTCTTGTCCCGAGGCTTGCATTAATGAATTCAATAAATAAAGTGCCACACCAACCCATCCATTACACGTATTCGTTTCAGAACAAAACATTAATCAATTCCACTGTATGTACTAATGCAGCAGCCCCAATCAATCTGAACTTCTTATGACAATTAACAAAGCTTTAGCGGCCGCTCTGCAGCATGCTGACCCATCAATTACTGCATCTATCAAACTGGCTGGCACTAATGGCAGCTCGCTCCTGACTCCTCTCTCCTCACCCCCCCCCCCCCCCCCCCCCCCCCTGCAAGTATGCAAACACGCATAGCAATAGAGCATTTGGGCAGAGCTGAAAAGAATCAATTCATATCAATTATACATGCCTCGCAAAATGTGTTAATTCACATGCTCGATTACAGCCCTCCCTACTCGTGCAGAGCTACAGGACACTAACGGCATCACTTCGGTCATGTCGCTATCAGATTTTTAATAACTGTTTTTTATTTGGTTTCTTGGTTTGTGGATCACCAGTGCAAGAGGATATGTCATTATATCCCTTAGTAAACATGTTTTAAGTGGACTGGTGAAGTAATAATAACCTAATATGAATACAAATAGTAAATGTTCCACTTGCAAATTGCACAGAACGTCTTCACTTTTTAAAAAAAATTTAGAGTAAAGTTTTCCTAAATACAAATTTAAAATTAATTTTCACCATTTCAGTCATCCCTCTGCTTTTATTCTTGTGCATTCGTTCTCAGCCGTCCCTCTCTCAGTGCTCCCACCCTCCCTATCCTTCAGCAGGCCTTAGAACTGGCCCTGGGGCCCTGATCCCATGTCAGAGGCAGCGTGTTGGTACCAGAGTTCACCCCTGAGCATGTCTGTCTGCATAATTAGAGAAGTGAATCTAGCCACTTTGTTCAGCAGAACAAGCGAACCCCCAGCTCTTCCCCCACCCCTACTTCCTCCAGCCTTCCTGCCTGCCTGCCTGCTGTACACGGCTTAACGCGAGCGTGTCATGACTATAACAAAGGTGAGCGGAAGATGGTAATTAAAAATTAAAGTGGACAAGGGGTTGCTGGATACACCTCTTTTAACAGCAGGCAATCGAGGTGAAAAAAGAGAAAGGCATGCTGGTGGCAAACCAAATGAGTCTGCTGCTACTGTTGCTAATACTGCTCTGCTTTTCACCGATCTGGATATGAAAGTACAGCACCTATCAATGCCAACTGTTGCACATACCCTGTTCTTTAGCATGCAGTCCTAGTCCTTACATTAAACCCACAAAACATGTAGCCCAGAGGGCTTTCCCATTTTTTAGTTTAATATTATATTGTATTGAAGGCATTTAGTTCTAGATGCCAACATTAAAAAAAATTTTAATTATCAAAAAGGAAAGAGATCACGTAAAATCAAAGACTTGGTGGCAAGACAAAACGTATTCCAGGTTTTCACACCTGCACCACCTGAACGTTTGTGGCACTTGGGGGCGGCAGTAACACATGTTGGCAAACCGCCAGTTTCCTCATGCATTATTCATGGTGTAAAATTAGCATTCAATTGAAGTCATGTTGCTGGCCATCTGGAAAACGTAAGTACAATGCTCTGTCTCCTTTTAGCTCTGTTTTGGTCTACAAAAACTGTTGGAAGATATCTCTATGTGTAATTGATCGACTACATTCACTACAGTGCAATTTGTAAAGCTTTTCATCAAAAACAATCATGCCAAAAAATTAATTTTGCAACTTCTGCAAGTTGCAATATGATATACTCAATATGCCAAAAAACAATCTTTTAAAGGTAAAAACATGCATTATGAACTTGGAACTAAATGCAATGTTAAGTGGAGATTTTTTGCAATCCAAAGTAAAAGTGTCTAAGACAGTTTTAAAAACGTGATTAGTGTCAGAAGAGGTAAAAAATAATGCATAACACAGGAATGTCTGTGGAAAACTACAATGCAAACGAGTTCAAGTTTAGTCCAGCTGAATTTATTCATATAGAGTCAGTTCACAACAGCAGTCAGCTCAAAGCTGAGATCAAGGTTCAACAATATTAGCGAGCGGGAAAAAAAAAACAGGAATCAGAGGATCTCTTATGAGCAAGCACTTGGCAACAGTGGGAAGGAAGAACTTCCTTTTATCTGGAAGCAGGTTCAGGGAGACTGCCTCGACTGGTTGGAGTAGAGGGGGAAAGAAGAGAAAAAAGGATAGACAAGCTACATGAGTGAGTAGACAGAAGCTATGCACTGTACAGAGAAATGTATTTATACATGACCAGTGACAAAAGTAGAAAACAGAGTTTTTAGTGCCTACCTGTGCTTACACTGCTGATTGTGGTTCACACCAGTTATTGGAGTTTCTTTTTAGGAAAAAACTTCGTCCTGTGAAAGGTTATGCATTTAATGCTCACTACTTGTTGACGTATGTTGGCTTAAAAAATAATAAAGTCTCATACCAATAATGTAGGTGAAAAGTTAACAAGAGCTTTTATCCATTAACTGTTTCCTGAAATGTAATGCCTCACGAGCATCTGCAGACGAAAGCATGCAAAAGCCTATCGTGGACATCTAGGTTGTACACATTTAGTTCAGCCTTTTTCAAAGTGCTTCTTGTTAAGTCTGTGTAGAATTGCAGTGAGAAAAGCAGGGAAAGCTGTAACATGGAAGTCTGTGCCAGCACACTGGAGTCTATTAAAGTGATCGCTGCAAGTAGTCCTAAATCATTCAAATGATGTAAACACTTTGTTGTTACTTGTGCTCACCGTTTGGCCACCACTGCAGTGTTTTAAAGAATTACCTGAACCATTTACATAGCAGTAGGTCACAGTTGGACTATTGGATTTTATGTGGCCTAAATATAATTTAGGTCTCCAAAGCCCGAAAAAGCTGCATAGTGTTTTAGGAGTGATAACAACCTCTTGCATTTACATATACATTTACTTTGTCTCTTGTCACAATGTCTTAACCTCTCTGTCCCTGTTCCAGCCGTAAATGAACCTGTCTGAGATGCCTTTCCTACCCTCCCTACACACACACACACACACACACACACACACACACACACACACACACACACATTCTCGCACTCTCTTCTCATTCTCCTCTTCTTCCTCTTCTTCTCATCCTCCTTCTAAATTGCAACCCTATATTTCTGGACCTCTGATGCAATTATGCCACCTCAATTGCTTTGACGTGGAAGCGGGATGGGGAGTAGAGGAAAAAAACAACCGCACACAAAGCCTGCCTTCTGTGTATCAAGAAAATAAAGGCTTGAAATTGCCTCCGACCACTGCTCTGTCTCTGGTATTCTCTCCCCGCTCCCTCTCATGGACACAAACACACTCTCAACCCCTGTCTCAGTCACATACACAAAACACGCTCGCCCGACAGCTAGGCTTTCCTGAGATGGGACAGGATAAAAGTCGACAGTTTCTATTATCAATAACAAGATAAAATACAGAGGTCTTTTATCTCTTAAAATGTAAATTTATACAAGGCTCCATACCTCCATGCTGTAAATATCTAACATCTCTTAAGACCACAGAACTAGACTCAATTGATTTTTTTCCCCTCCTCCTGGTTGCAGCCATCTGCAAAATCTCCAAGTCTGGCATAATATCAATGATGAAATTAAAAATCTTCCATTTGTCTAAACCATAAGGGAGATCACCCCGGTTCAAGCCATTTACTCTTTAAATTATATGATTGATTTCCTTTAAGGTTATTTGTTTATTTCAATGTTCATATCTGCTCTATCTAAATCATTTCTCAAGTTTAGTCTATTGATTTCCAGGGGACACTGGCCTCTCTCTGTGTCTTTCTGTAACCTTGCTTTAACCATATCAGTTTCCTTCAAAGCTCATTTGCATGAAATAAGCTGGGAAAATGCATTGATTTCCTCCTTTACACTTTGGTGCCCAGTCCCTGGTTATTTGTGATGAATGTACCCATTATTTCATCGCAAGTCTCAAGTATACCTAAATGTGTTGCAGGGATTTGCATTCAGTTATGTGCATGGAAACCAAGTAGAAGTGATAGTTTACATGGGTTTTTTTGTCCATGTAATTCTATCTAAAGCAGCTCTGCTACACAGAAAATCTGACTAGCTGCTTTAGCTTACTGCATTATAAATCCCTTTATTTTTTATCAATTTTCTTTTTAGGCTAAAGAATCTTTTCATCATTCCATCATACATTATTGTTGCTAGCTGTCTCCTAGCTGTCTCCTTTAATGTTTATCTTGTTCGCAACAAATAGATGAAAAGATCAAAACTATTCTGTCTCCACAGGGATAAGGCTTCCCTGACTTATCTGTGGCACTCGATTTCAAGGCCATTCATTCCTGAAAAGGTGAATCTTTAAAAAGGAAAGGTCACAGACACATTGTTTCATTTATTTTTAATGCTCAGTAATTTGCTAAAACAGCTGGGCCCTGTAGCTCTTAACGAAAGCTGAGTTAAGAACAGTAAATGGTGAAATATCATGGATTCACACATAATTTGTGTCCTTGGACTATATTAGTAACAGAAGGATGTACATTGAATTGACTAAAGTACAGTAAAATAAAATACCCAGGTTGCATGGCAATAATGTAATGTAAAACACAGTGGTGCATGTGATCTTAAGCTCTACAAAGAGATAACTATAATGAGGTTTCTCATGTACACATTGCTCAAGTCTTTTCTGCCATAATGGATGTGATACCAGCTGGCAGTGATTGCTAGCATTTGCTATTCGTCACTGGATGAAATCAGTTGCAAAAGAGATGCTGCAAGAAAAACGTCCTAGTGATTGCCACAGTTCCCTGTAGTTTTGTCTGCAAATATTTCCTAGCTACCAGCCAAGCGGTAGTAAAACTTGCAACACACTTTTTCACAGTCTCATTACAGCTCAGAGAACAGCTGGCTAGCCCATTCAAACTACAACTTTTAGAATATGCTAGCAACCAAAGCAATCACGAGGAACCAGAATACAAGTTTTTCCCTATCCCTAGTCAGGGAATCACTGTAGACCTGTATGACTGGGGCTTTAGCAACCAGCCATCAACCAGCAACCACTTATAGCCTGTCAGCAAATATGATTTTTCCCTCATGGCCAGTGTTTGCCAGATGGCCAAGGCCTTCACTTGATCCCACATTATCACCATAATTGTAACCGGTCCAAAATACTCAGTAGTGACCTTTTTTTCCCCTTGTATAATTTCACATCTAAGCCATAAAGACTCAATACTACACTAAGTTTTTTGAGATCATTTTCAGTTTTTCATTTCTTGTTGTCATCCTGTTGACACCAAACTACACAGTGTTAAGGCCGTCCTTAAGTAAAGTGGCTGTTTTACCCTCAACTTCACTGGTAAACACCTCGCCTTTTCAAACCAAGCTGTATCAAGAAAGCTCCACCACCTAGTCACGCATGCTAAATACCACCTCCAATACATTTAATACCAACAGCAGAGATTTACGCCATGGCACAAAAAGCCACAGAATATCATGTGAGAGTTTCCCATATAACCACTGACCCAAGAACTGGGCCAATCAAACCTCACCCTATTTATGTCCCTTTGATTTTTTTTTATACTTGTCGTTGATCCTGTTGCGGCTTTTAGATAATGCTAATAGATCACAGGCCAACGGGACGGAGCAGGATAATGGAGCTTTCATTGCAGCCTGATTAACTTGGCTGTAGGGTTCCACCTCACCCCTTTCGGCATGATGGCCCTAATTAATAACGATTGCTCCCCAAAATGTGCAAATGGAACGATAAACGAAGGACCAACTAATTAACTGCAACCATTTCTACTAATCATTAGTTAACATCCCGTTTTGTCATCATTACACTGATGCGTGTGCAAGGGCAGATAAAACAGGCCAGCCCTTTTTTTCTCCCTCTCTCTTGCCCCCATAAACCCTAACAGCCATATTTTCTTCCCCTGTAAAAAGTAATTAAAGCAAAAGGCCAAGAAAGGTTTAGAAAGTTCCATCACTAAATAGTCCGCAGTAAGAAAGGCTTTGGCATTTTTCAAACAAAATTTGCTGATATCATCCTGTCCACTCTCAATTCAATCCTGTCAACAGCAGATAGGGGGAGAAATAAAGCAAAAAATACAGCAAAACTACTCTGAGAAAGGCTGTCAGCACTCAGCCTTCTCTGTAGCGCAGAGTGCTCCAAGTCATTTATTTCTGCGACTTTTGCCAGCAAGGAAATCAGTGTCAGTGAAATGCTGCTGTTTTTCTTTATGGCCGTGTGATGCAGCTCTTTCAGAGGATGCTGAGATGCACTGTTCATACTCGAGCCTTTGAATTTATGCGCTGTTTCCAGATGCTGAGGAATCGACAGGGTTCAATGATGAACAGCCAGCGTCAGCCCTGCTGCCAATCAAAAAGTTAATAGTCTGTCCATTGAGGAAGGGAAATGACCCCCTGAGCTTCGGTCTGCACATTGCTCTCTCTCGCACGCAGCAAC
Source organism: Copadichromis virginalis (assembly GCF_057382275.1). Lineage (NCBI taxonomy): Eukaryota > Metazoa > Chordata > Actinopteri > Cichliformes > Cichlidae > Copadichromis > Copadichromis virginalis. The sequence continues at coordinate 16,742,905 of NC_140628.1, read as the reverse complement.
TCAAATCCAACTGCTTTTGACTTTGTCTGTGTGCACACAGAACGCCAGCGTTTTCTTCGTGTCTCTGTCTGATCTAATTCTCTCACCGAATCCCTATATTTGCCCGCATATCAGTTCTTCTGAGAACTTTTTATGGCCGTGTTTGATGCCCAATCTAATTTTGTTTAAGGAAAACAGAGAATAATTATTTGTTCCATCCTCCATTTTTCAGTCTTATATATGTCGATGTATTCCTTTTTCTCTCTATGCACCTTCATATGTGCATTCCTCAGATGAAAGCTTAAGGCGCTCTTTGTCAGTGCTAAATTGGAAGGTAATCCTGTTATAACCTCACTGAGGTTATATGTGTGACTGGGTGATTAAAATTACCTGCAAATATTCCAAAGGAGCCATTATTTATTGGTGCATGAAAGACAGAAAGGAGAAAGCTGCACTCTTATTGCTAATACTCAAAAACGCTTTAGAGAACACTATGTATGGTAATGAAAAAGCTGTCAATAGTCCTTTCAATTGGCCTGATTTAGTAAAACTTTTATGAAGACAGTAAATTTCATGTCTTATTTTCTTGATCCTTGCAAAGAGAGAACATGGAGAAATCAATATCTCCCCAGCCTGGCCCTGAATTTTGCCAACCTCTAATTATTATCTGGCTCGTGGCGATGATCAGCGAGTAATTGCAACTACTGGGCTTCTCATGCCAGCGACAGGTCCAATAGCAAATGTCTACATGCAAAGCACTTACCTGGCTTAGTAAAATCTATACAAGAAGGTCACAATCCCTGCAGAGATTTAGCCTGAAAATGATGCTTTCATTGTTTGGATAAACTGCCTTAAATAGTATATACAAAATTAGACTTGCAAATACATTTCATAAGATATATACATATATATCTTATTTCAGTGCCTAAAATACGATTGCATACTCTGCTTTTGTGCTCAAAGTGTTCACGTGTGATTTCATCAGATGTGCCCATTGTTAATGGCTTCTGTGGTCATTGAGTTTGATGCAGCTCATTTAAAACCAAACAAAAGAGCAGTGTGCAAAAACCGCCAACAGCCCCATCCAGTATTATTGATATTTTACTGGCTGCATTATAAAGCCCAATAATCTCTTTTGACTGGAAGTTAAGTGATGGAATTCATCAATGGTTGCAGCTAAACCATAAATTAAGTATTTTGACGTTTATGCATTTTCAAAGGTTTTCCCAAATACCAAAATCCGATTGCACTCTGCTCATGCACACTCTGAGTGCATTTTCTTGGAATAATCGTGTGCAACCTTTTTATGCTTTGTTTATAATAAATGATCCCTTACATGTCATGTTATTTATTTGGAGGTCACCTTGACATTAAAGCACCAGTGATTAATATTTTACATGCAAATCAGTATATTGTAATAAAAGTCAGCTGAAATGCTCCAAACACCAACGGAACAACCACAAACTATTTATTGTACTATGTACTGTGCATACAATGCAGTGTACTGATCAGGTATTTATCAGACTTGTTTAGTATGTTGGCAATTGGTTGTTTCTAGGTTGTTAGTACGTTCACATTCTCAAATTACTGCAGTGACCCTTTTTATATAATGAGGCATATTTCACCTGCAACATGTAAAACATGTAGAAAATCAAATAATCAATCAAAAAGTAAATAACAGAAAACTAGTTAAATGAGCTAATTTTGTTCATTAAAAAAACAACATTTAAAGGTAAAACAGTCCTCTCCAGTCGGCCATTACTGTTACTATGATAATGGCTGAAGTTGTGTAAAAGCACACGTGTTTAACTATCAGTATACAGCATTGCAGTCAATGTCATTTGACTTAAAATTCCTTGAATTTCTAATTATTTAACAGTAATTGTGAAAAACACATGTACTTTGGTAAAACTTTGTGATAAAACACTGTTAATTAACATATTCATCAAAGTGCAAAATCTTTTACATTAAAGGAGATTTATTTTGCTCATTTCCAGGTCAATGCTTTTGTTTTGGGATGCTATCAGAGTAATTTTGCATGATTCAGAGTTTAAAATGACCCTTACTTACCCGCCCTTCAGTTCAGCCTCATCCTTGAAAAAAGCTTTCTTAGTTGCGTGAGGCCACCTCTCACCTGATTGGCTGCTTCTCACAAGCAGAAGGTTTGAAGAACAGCTGAGAGGTGCTGCTGTGTTCACAACTGAGAGCCGTGCGCCTGCGATGATCAAATTAGAAATACGCTCCTTCAAATAATCCAGAGCCAAACTAAACAGAGCCTTTACATTCTGAAGCCTAAGGCGGCAGGCCTCCTGGCAACTAGTAGCGTGAAATAAGTACTCCCCTGACTGAATGTGAGTGGTTTCTGGTGGCTGCTGGCAGTTGCAGTGAAAAAAAATCACTTGACAAGCCCCAGTCACACAGGCCTAAAGACATTTGAAGCTCCTTAATGTGTTTTTTTAAACACACAAAAAAGCCTCTTTGCAGTTTATTTGGTCACTAGCAGACTGCCACTGTCAGCTTTATTTTATATATGTATGGCATTGAAGACGCTGAGTTGTCTGCAAACACTTGCTAAATGCTCTCTAAGTGGTTGTGAAACTGTGAATGAGGGCGGTGTATACAAAAGGAAAAGGAAAATGCTGGAAAGTAAAAGTTGCACTTATCAAACAACTTTGTTTTCAGTGGTGAGACACATCTTTTAGTTTGAAGGTTTGCAGTCTTCCATACCATACAAAATACAGGCGAGGGTGGCAATCTGCTAGCAGCTAAAGCAGCCTCAAAGGAGGTTTTCAGTGCAGCAATTTTACCAGGTGACGGCACGCAACCTTGAGCGAGTGGAGTTTTAAATTTGCGTAGCTTGTGTGTGTATGATTTTGGATCCTATGCATTAATACAATGCTCGGCTTTTGCACTGTGACATGATATAATTACATTTTCAGGTGAAGCTATCATTTTTCTCATTCATCTCAGTACATGTCAAATAATAAATAGTTAATTTATTACCATTATTTATCACATTGGGCGTGTTTTCAAAGAAATAAAACTTAAAAGGAACAATTTTAGTGTTTGACGTATTTCATCATGATCACTGACTAGACCTTACGCCCGTCTTAATCACTGGAGTAACTGGTAAACTATTACAAATCACAAAGTTTCCAGCATCTCTTTATGAAAAAGGACAATCTCAGTTACTGGGGATAGGTTAATGTGGCTCTCCATGGTCAGATGACACTGATGGGCCCTGAAAATTGACACAAGCATCAGACACAGGGGAGGGGCGTAGGATGGGTGTGTGACAAATAATAGGGGAATTAGAAATTAATGATTCTGCCAGTATGTAAATGGGGATTAAAGGACAAGCAGTGCTCCGGGCTCTCTGGCCCAAGCTGCCTCTACTTGTTTGGACAGGGACTGACACACACGTGCACATTTGCACACATGCTTGTGATGCATATTGAGGCTGTGACACACATCTATATGGGCATAAAAGAAAATAAATCCACAGCGCCCTGGACCAGATCAAATCAATCGGCCATAATGGGGGCTGATCATTATGGGCTGCTTTTGTTTGTTTAAATGAAGAGTGAGTGTGTCTGCCATATTGAGTTGGATTAGGCAGTGGAAAACTGTTGCCTCCAGCTCCAAACGCTGGATGAGAGCCGCCAAGTCAGGCTCTACAGTAAAATACTATGAAGGCCTATTTAGAAATCAATGTCAAACTTTCATTAGTAGGGTCAACAATGTAGATATATTGTCTAATCGCTTTGGGTCAACAAGGCATGAGAGGAAGCTAAGGAGAGATGTGGCTTCCCTGGGGTTCTTGCACAGCAGGAAGGATTTAAACCTATAGATCCTAAATTCAATCCTCTGTATGGACCGTTAAGTTTGAGGGGAAAACAGCGGCATCTATCAAAATTCTGCAGCATTTGGCTTTTTTTTTTTTTTGAGCTGGTTTTAGTAAAAACAAAAAAAGACCTGAGCTCTGAAAAATTCCAGCTGACAGGCTCATTGACAGGAAGAATGTGTCCTGTCTTCTGATGATGTCCTGTCTTCAGTCGGCTGCAGAGACTGATAGAGGGCCTGACTCAAAATGAGCTGGTCAGCGCTGACCTAAACTGTGGCAGATAAACCAAATCTGCTTTTGTTTTAAAAGGCTCTAATGAGAAGACGAGAGCAATAAGATACAGATGCACAGTTTGCACACACTGCATGATGAAGCATGCTGGTGGAGAACTCCTGCATAAATATATATATATATATGTGCGTGTGTGTGTGTGTAGGGGGGGTCCAATAGCATTTCAGCAATTACTACAGTGAACCAAGCTTATATTTTATTAATAATAATAATAACAACAATTTAGAAAAGTTCATCTTCTGTATACTTCATATATCTAAAAATAAATGAAAAATGTACAAAAAATTCAATAATTAAAGCCTGACTTACTTAAAAAAAATAACACTGAGAATAACAGCTACAAAGTGGACAATCAAAGCTCAAACTATTCAAAGTGTTTCTTGAAGCTCTAGCAGTGAGGGCCCTTTAACACAATCCATTGTGAACTATAACTGTTTACAGCACACACTTGCTCTTGGCTTCACCCCCACTACTAAAGTAAAAATCCTCCTCTGATCATCCCTCATCATATCCGACCACCCAGGGCATTAAAATGACAGAGTGTTAATTAATCCATCATGCTGGTTAATTGAAATGATGTATGATAGTCATTTGTTTTCTTTGATCCCTGAGCTATTAGTGCTGTGTAACTGTATGACTAATTAGTATGAGAACACTTCTGAAATAATTGGCTGTAATTAATCTGTCAGCGGCGTGAAAAAATGACTGCGTCTGACAGTTATGACGAATTGCAGTGTTGATATAATTATGTAACGATCAGGACCACTTAGTCTAACAAACCCCCGCATCTTTGATGTGGTTTTAAATCCAGTTCTCTGTGCTCTGATTGTTCCTTTCTACATTTTCTTTACTGTTTATCTGCCGCCCAGGTTTTGGTTGTTGCTGCTGTACAGCTCTGTGCATTGGATGAGCAGCTGAAATGATGCTATCTGACTCCCTTCTTCTCCTTCTTCAATGGTTTCTATGGCAACCGTGTCAAATGATTGAGGTTGGGGGTCAAACTGACCAATAGTGAGTAAATTACATTTCTCTGAATGATTCCCCCTGAGTTGCTATTGAAATCGAGCCCCAGCCCTCTGATGGATACATCTTGTCATTCACAGTTTAGAAGGCAAGAGAGGAAAGTACAAACATGACACCAGAGGGCTCGCCTCGCTCAAACAAAGCAGCTACTGAATGAATAAACACACAAGAGCACGTACAGTAAAGCAGCAATTTGAAAGAGGGAGGAAAAACACACACACACATGGTAGCCAGCATGCTGCAGCCACTATTTTGGCCACATCTTTTAACTGATTGTGTGGTTTATTTTTAAAGAAATGACAAAAGCTCATGAGCTGAATTTCGAGCCCACAAGTCCCCACTGCAAGCTGTTTATTAAGGCCACACAAGGAGTGGTAAATAGAGCAGCTCCCTCTTCTGCAAACACAAAGCCTGAAGGTCATCGGTTTGTCTGAACTGTAGCTCACTCAATCCCTCAGCTCAGAGTTCAAGTGCTGACGCTTGCCCTCCTCTTCCTAAGTCTCCGCGGAGACCATCCCAACACTGCGGTGTCAGACGATGAGCAGAGAAAAGGAGGAGATAAAGAAGGAATCACAAAGATTGTGATTCATTGCTTATTGTGTACCACAGAGTAGAGAAGTGAAAGGGGGTGGAAAAAACAAAAAACAGAATGAAATCCATTGCAAATTGAATTGTCTTTGTTTGAAGCAGGTTTGCTTCAAAAAAAGAAATTCTATGACAAAGGCCATAAATGACAATGGCACAATAATCTACAGCGACCTGTCCAAGAGGCTGATAAGACATCACTAAAGGGGCTGATCGATACTAACTATTCATTTCTGAAATTATCTCCACATTGATCCAGGAACAAGTGCCAGCAAGGCAGGGGCACACAAGCCTTAATACAATAATTATATAAAGGGCTACAAGCTCATCCTCCCAACCAATAAAGCCTGTCAGCAGCAGCAGGCACAGTGAAACCCCATAATCCATCAGCACATTGGCCTCTGACCTCTGGGCTTGAAGGCTTTTTCTGTGCAGCCTTTATAAAAGTTGCTTACTAAAGGACACAATTGCTGGAGATACCTCAGTGGGCAAAGGTGGGAAACATGATTTGTGGAAAACCAGACATGCTTGTAACACCGGGAAAAGGAAAAGTCCTTTCATGGAGCGTCTCTGCCTTGCATTCTTGAACAACTCTAAGAGAAAAACAGCTGCTTTGTATGCCGAAGATATCGAAACGGCAGTAATTATGTTCGCATAAATAAATTTGGACAAACTGGGTAAATCTTCAGGGACACTTGTCTTCCCACTTTGTTGCTGAGGCTGATAAGACACGGGTATTTTTACATATAAATCTCGCAGGATGCAGCTTTGAGATTGCTGAGGGTAATCTGCGGAATTATCAAAATGAAATGAATATTCAAGCCACCTGCCATGGCTCAAGCTCAATCACTCACATAGAAAATAATAAGAGACATGCCATCTGTCTGTATCACAAAGCATTTATGCATGATTAAGGACATGTATACCACTTAAAAATCAAATCAAATCCCTTAGCCTGGATAATACTCATGTCCTCTTTATAATGCCTGCTTTATAGATAGTTATACAAGTACAGTACACAGAATTTGATTTCAGATTGGCAATTATGCGATTTTAATAAACTAGTTTATGACTATATACTGATACTGCCTACAGGTCCAGTGTAACAAACTGTACTTTTCTTTTTCTTTTTTTAAGAACAGTACCTATAACTATGGACCCTTTTTAAAATAGGAGCCACAGTAGAGGACCTATGTCCCCGGTTATCTTAATAGACTAATTGATCTGCTATTGAAGAGGCACGTTCCTCTGAGCATCACAGAGACAGCCCGGCTCCAATCAGACAGGAATGTGTTATCAAACTGGGAAGTCAATTAAGAGAGAGAGAGAGGGAGAGAGAGACTGGCTCCAAGCTGTCAGCAGACTGGTTCTCACAGAGGGAAGTAGGTTTCAGAGACTTAGTCCAGACTACAGACATACAGGAGTCAATGTTTCAGTACAGGATGGTGGAATATGTGTAACCTTGCCTTTGTGAAACACCAACCTGGAGCCTTCTATCTGGCTCAAAGTCACAGTCTCTAGTAGACAGGTGTTTCTTTCAGTTAAACATTTCATCTAACCTATGTGAATGAGTGAGGCAAACTAAATAAATACAAAAGTCAAAATGTTAAAAATGTGCTAACAGTGGCTCGTCTACATGTGTTTCCTTTCTAAATATGTGCTAATCATCAACAGCTTCTTTGTCTAACTACAATCAAATCCAATTTTAGGTGCAAATTAGTTGCCTCCTCCCTCCGGCAGTGCCTGGATCAGCCATAGACTGTATATAAAAGACGGATGTAACCATAATGTGGCCTAGAAAAGACTGTGTTTGGATGTGAGTGTGGAGTGCTATCAGCTAATCTAGCTTATGTTCAGGGGCATCCGTAGGTGCTTTACACAGATCCCTGCTAACTGCTGCTCAGCAAAATACAGTGAACACACAGTTGACATTAAGGGGAAAACTACCAAAACCCTTTTATATACCAGGCTTTAAACATATTATTTCTACAAATACAAGCATCAACTTCCTTTTTTCAAGTGAGCCTAAAGTGGCCTGTCACTATTTCGTCAAAGCTACTGACCGTGTTCTCAGCTACACTCAAGGTGTCCTTTGTAACTAGTCACAGCAATGCTGTTTGAAAGAGCCACAAAATCCCCATAAGGAAACGAAACAGGTGGTGGTTTAAATCACAAGACTGTCAACCAGGAGGCCGTGTTCATCTCCTTTTTGGGAGCTTCATTTAGGCTTTTTACCTTTTTTTTTTTTTTGGTTGGTTGGTTTCAAGGTTTCATTTAAGCCTCGGCTGTTTGAGTGGAGTGGCTCATGAAGCGTCATGTCTCTTTAGAAACACAAAGTTTTTTTGTATTCATTATCTTGCATTGTGTATAAAGTTCTTAACACCTGCTCATATTTTCATTATATTAAGGTTAACCTTAATATAATGAAAATATGAGCTTAACTTAAGTTGACCAAACAGGCTTTCCCTTGTTCATCATTTTAGCTTATAAACAGGAAACTTTAAGAAAAATGCAACAAATAATGAGCCAAATGAAGCTTCAGTATCAATGTATATTAATTAATATCTAGTTATATTACTTGTCGCAAACAACAGAGCTTTACTGTAAAGTCTGTACACCGATTAGTACTGAGACTGCTTTCTCAAACGTGCATGTATGGAGACGCCTATTTTGAGCTGGTGAGAGGTTGATGACAGGATTCACCACTTACACAGCCACAAGCTTTCATTCTGAAACCCAGCTCCCTGCACTCCCTGTGATTTTGCCATCCAGACTAAAACCGCACTAATGTGTTGAGTTTTTGTGCATGAAACCCAGCCAAAGACTTTCTCATGTTAGACTCACAACGGCTACGTCAGGTGAGGTGCTCTTCTGTCCTGCAGGGCTCGGCAGCTGTCCAGTTTCACGAAAATGAGGACCATTTGAAAACGTGAATTTTTACCACTGAACCAGCTCGTGTCTACTGTACAGGTTTTAATTAAGTCTTTTTGTGGCTACTTAGCTAACTACATCTGCTCTAGTCAAAAGGCTTATTATTGGCAAGCCCGTCTACAAGAACCATTTCCTGTTTGACTCACCGCTCCTATTTTCAGCTCCACTTTCATGTTTGAACATTTCAAACCCTTTTACTGTCTCATCACACAAGCCAAACTTCCTGACAGCTGACCCACAACATATATCAAGACCGTGTTTTGTGCTTCAGATGTGTTGTTTGAAATAATACAGCACTATGGTGGGTGCGTGGGGGGGGTCTAAATAGGGAAAGAAAATTGCACCAATGCGCAGAAACATCACACATCAGCTAAACAAAAATTTAATGAAGCAGATGGAAAACTGAAAAAAAAAAAAAAGCAAATAAATAATGATGTTGTGTACCGATTGCTGCTGTAAAGATAAGAAGAAACGCTGACGCGAAGCAGCCTCAATATGCATGGTTGCTTCCAATGCTAGATGCAGAGTATGTTTGTTATTCACAGACATTGTAACTTTCATCTGTTATCTCCTTTCATTGGAGCACTGGGGTCCTCTCTAAGGGGTGAAGATTACCCTTAATGTGCATTCTAAATGCACTTGTAATTGCATTAGTGATCATTTTAGATACAGCGACTAAATAGCTCTTTTCACAAAGAGGATGTAATAAATATTGAAAGGACGCAGCCAGGCTTTATCCACCATTTTACTTAATTGCTTCAGACTGTGTGACAATGGCTGGTTACTGGACTGTGGCGGACGAGCGTTTCACCACAAGACAAACAGAGGATGTATCTATTATCTGAGCCGCGTGGAGGTCGTCGACCTACGACAAGCGGAGGACCGGAGACATTAGAGATCATGTGCAATTTAATCTTCACACAAAATAAAAGGAGGACGGACAGAGAGCGGCAGCATCACAAAAGAGGCCAGAAGAATGGACGGCCGTCTTGGACAGGTCTGTCCCCCAAAGGATACTGGGCATTTTCTTCTCAAGCCACTCAAAGCCATCGCACTGTGCCTGATTCCACTCACTCCTCTGACACTTGTATTAATGGTATTTTGGCCTGGGACTGTAGATGCTGAAAAGCGATTGTGCAGAAGCAGCTGTGTCTCTCTTACTCCCTCTTTCTCTCTCTTTCTCTCTCTCATACTTTGCGAGTGTCTCTTTTACTGACTCCTCTATCCTCTGTCTGCCCCCCCCACTGCACACACACACACCTCCTCTATTCTCTATCCATTCGTTCAGTCATTACTGGTCAGTGTCAGCACTTGAAAACTGTTGTGCTTGCCGAGCCGGTGTCATCACAAGTGGAATTAACCATTTTCCCTGTGCCTGATTGCAAGAAGCCCGACTCATTCCAGCACTCCTATACACTCCATCAAGATCCACTGACAGAGAGAAAGCCTACTGGCTTCTATTAAAAGCATGATATAACAGTAAATGTTTACCAATCTGTGGAAGGCTCTGCAGTTTTTGACCCTATAACAAAGGAACAAAAACAGAAAGAGCAGAAATTCAAACCTAGAACATGATGAGAACCTCTCAAGTAATCGGAGACAATCAAGATGGAAAATATTAATTAGCGCAGTGTTGTAAAATCAGCGCCCTCGCCAAGTCTCGCAGCAATCATATCTTTTGATAAATCATGACTTAGGAACAAAGCTTTCATGTTAATCCCAGCTGGGCGCAGTTAAATAACACGTAATCAGTCATTCTCAGGTATAAATGAGATACAGATACAGAGAGGCATAAGGCCAATGATAGCATCTACCAGATTTAGCTTCATCTGAAGGGATAACATGCAAAACTATCCATGGGCCACCTTGAATAAACAAAGCTTACTATGTAAGATGATGAATGTAATTCCTTGTAGAAAAGGGGGGAAAAAATCATAGTCGCAGGGGGATTACATCTAAAATCTTAATATCTTGTATTTAGGCCTTCAGTAGGAGTAATCTGTCATCTTGAGACATTTGCGGAAGATCATGAAATTGAATGAGTTAATGCAATACAAATCGGCTTCTGTTTTTATTTTTCATTTCTTTGCAGAAGATTACAAGATTTGCGGAGATTTGACGTGACCCTTTATCACCGTTGTAGGTGGCCTTGACATTAAAGTCAAAATGAGAACTTCAAATAACCATTACCTCCCGGATCAGCTTTCTCTTTCTCTTCACAGCAAGTGCTTTTGGAGGAGATGTAATGCACATACAGTCTGACACGAGAGAGGAAGAAAAAAATACAGGAATACAAGGGTCTCTCAGTTAATGTATCATCATCTGAGTGGGTTTGGATTGGAGTTATTAGAGTATTTCACTTCATTGCATGACCTCCTGTTCCTCCTCAGATCATGAATCCTATTCATTACCCAGTCCTTCTGGAGTGCCCGCCTTTATAATATTACTCAATTTATATTCTGAAGCGGGCTCCTGGGAGAGCGATCAGCGCTCCGAAACAGCGACCCCCCTATAACCCAATCACAATATTTAAAGGGCAGCAAAGAGCTTTTTAATGCGCGTCGTAGATAACCATTTAAAGTGGATTGCTTTGCTTTAATATGACCTTAACAGGCTGGCAGTCACATGTGAAGAATGAATAAGCTAATAGGAGAGACGACAGGGAGAAAGAATGAAATCAAAAAGCAGAATATGAGAGATTTGTTTCAATGCTAGCTGGCCTCTTGACGGCTGCTGAGAGGAGCATGATAGAGAATCACAAGCGTGTGAATGAAACAGGACAGGCGATGAATGAAGCTACTGCTTGCATTTCTCTTTTCCCTTTTCCCAGAGTATGAACTGCTTTATCATGATAAAAGACAAGACAGGTATAAATGACACATTTACATTCTCCCATCAGAGAGAAACTTGTCTCAATCTCGATGAAAGCAGCTGTAGATCTCGCTTTTTCACCGTTTTTTTCTGCAGGGACTAAGACACTTACAGGGCAATATACACGCAGGCGATATGTTTTCTTAGATTTACCATGTAGACTATCATTGCTGGGAACATGCATGGTGTTTGTTTTTAAAACTGTCAAAGCGAGTCTTTGTCAAAACGTTGCACTTGGTATAAATTGCTTTTTTTGGTCAGCGTTTATTAGTCGGGGAAAGACTGAAATGCCATTTGGCATATTAAAGTAGTTTCTAATACTGAGAACTAGCAAGTACCGTCATGCATTTCATTGGTTAAAAAAACATACTTTTATTACACTAAAGAAGGGAACACTAGTTACATTTCAATGTCACTTTAGATACACATACACAGAAATATGTGATCGATTGAACAATTGAACAATTTTTAAAGTCAGTTATCCATAAAAAAGCTTTTACTTACTTTTATTTATTTACTTGATTCTTTGGGCACATTTATTGACTAATACTCTCTGAGTACTCTCACCACCATTACACTTTCACCACAGATCCAAACAGCCTTTATGAATTTGCTTTGAAGTAGTGGTCTTTTCCAGGGGCATGGTTAATTTGATCGCCCCTGAGTTCCCCACCCCAAAAATGTATTGTCATATCAAAATTAGTACAAATTGTTATAGAGAAAAAACTACAGTGTAATTGCAAATACAAGTATCTAACATTAAATAATAGAATATTAGTCACTGCAAGCTCTTGTTATATTTAGAGATGACAAACAACACATTTTTTAAGCTTTCCTTTCCTAATATATTTTGCAGATGATTGAGCCACTGCCCAAGATTTCCTAAGTACCTTGCAAAGGTGAACATAAAATAGTGTGTAATGATGTGTAAGACATTATTTTTTACTCCCAAAACTCAGCAGAATAACACATATTTACGGTTTTAACCAAACCACATTTTGTTAGCTCCATTACCTCGCCGATGGATCTTGCGCTTCAGTGCAGTCACCACATTTTAATGGGGCAGCCATGCCTCCTAATGCATGTTTATGGAGGCAGGGTTTTTTCTATGCAATTAAAGTCATTAAAACCAGTTGAATTTTCAAACAATTTTCAAGTGGCTTGCATTGGTACTTATTTCTGCTAGAACTCTGATTTCTCATGCCCCTATACCTCACTTGTTGCTGCTCCCCTTCACTACAACATTTAAAAATCCAGTGGGCTAAATGTCCTAAAATGCACAGTAATGTAATTTAATTGTTTCGGTTCAAAGAAGTAAGAAGTAAGTTGTCTGCCACAGAAGCTGAATGTAATTCTCAGGGGGATGCTTAAAACCAGGCTGTAGCTAGCTCCTGTTGTAGGCTATGTTATAAGGGGTATAAATTATTAGCTAAAGCTAACCGCCTGACCACCCCCAGCTAAAGCTAATAGCCTATACCACGTCTTCCTGTTTCTTCCAGAGGAAATACTTATTCATATGCAAGACTTAATATGCTACATGTAAATATACAGGAGAATTATAGAGGAAAAATGTAAGTCCTGTTAAAAATGACATTGTGAAGGGTAACTAGCCTAGCTTAGCAGAGCAATAAATCAGTCTTCTCTGACTGTTGTTGTCAGAGTGTATTCATTACATTCATTCAATATATTATATTTACGGCTCTAAAATCAATAGTTCATTAAAGTATAAGACAAATGAGAACACCTTTTTTGGAATTTTACATCTTTTCGTTCAAACACACTGTGTACTTCCTAGAAGTATTGTTTATGCCATGCGTAAAGTCGACTGACCGGTACAATAACCAATTTCAAACTATGCTCAACATCATGGTTTCTGCTTTTGTGAGGCAGTGTTAATTTTATCAGCACCTATCAAACACTGGCGCTCTAAATTTGTTTTACTCATGCCATGTTATTATTGGCACTGGGATGATATTTATCTGTGAGTGATCTCTGCATGGTGCAGAATCAGGATTGCTAAAGGCGGCTGCAGATCATCTATATATAGACGAACCCTGATGTCCTTGATATTAATCACAGTCCATAACCAAAGGCATCATTTCATCTTAAATCTGGCTGAATAGAGCATTTTTTAGCCAAATGAAAGGGTGTTGTGCCCTCCGCCTCTTTCATTAGATAAAGCACACAGACCCTTTGAAATTGACAAGCATCAATACTGGCAAGGCAAATTAAGCAAGCAAGTAATTTATTGAAATGCACTCAGATATGAACTTGTTTTTTATCCATAGTGCTTTGTCATCATTGGAGAAAATAATGCAAAGGCTCTAAATGACCAAAAGCATTATATTAAGGAGAACTAAAGGCAAATGACCTTGGGGTTTTTTAAAAAAGAAAAAATGGATGTTTGTTCTGGGATGATTATATTTCATTGCGAATCATATTATCGGTTTCAGGTCAAAACTTGTGATTAAGAATTTAGTTCTAAGTCAATTCTGCCCTCTTTTTTAGGATTTTAATTAGCAAATGAGCTGCTCTTATAGACAAATGATTGATACGCCTCAGTAACCGTTCCCCTCCAGTGTGAGTGAATGAGTGGGTGTGCGCTGTGTGTATGTAAGCATGTGAACGATGCAGATGATGTATAGCGATCATCTGAAAAAGACCAGCCAAATGCGAAACAACCATTACATTAGTGTTTCAGAATGTGATATAGAGGGAAGGGTCACTGTGTCTAACCAGTATTAGATTCTAATTGGACATATTCTATACTGGTAGCTCCTCAAAACACAAACATTTGACTTAGATGATTGCAGAAGTGCCTTTAGCTAATGTCAAAATGTGTTTTAAGCCTTAGTAATGTGTTATTGCAACAACAAAATTCAATTCTTCCCCATAGGAAGAATGGAAAACAGTCATTAGAAAACTGAGAATATCTATCATACAAACACTGTTTGTGTTGCTGCATAAATACCTTCACTGGTATCCTCATTTCAAGCAGCTAAAGATATGAAATGAGGAAACGTGTCCCCTACTTTCTTCCCGTTTAGGAACATTGAATGTGCAACCCTGCTTACCTAGATGTTGACTGTACATTGGATCAGTGCTTATAGGGATTAATGCCCTGATAGTGGCGTCCCATTGGTTGTTGAAGGCCCTGTATAAATCATCCGTTGCACGCTGATATACAAACTGCATGATAAATGCTTCGTAATCTAATGATGAAAACAATTATTTGGGCTTTTAACTTTTTTTTTTATCTCTGTGCAAAATGGAGCCATTTTGGAGACAGAAATGGTGACAAATAACAGTAAGAGGCTGTGAAACGCTGCCGTTTACACTTTTCGAGATTAACGTCATTTGTATCAGTTTAGCCCCGGAGGGGCCAAACTGCATGATGAAGGAGATCTGAAGTGGGCTTTGCTAAAACTGCGGAACGAGTAGAGTAAGTGTGAAGAAAGAGGGAGAAAGTGGGATGTAGTGGATATTAGGTTGTGTTTGTCATGTGGGCTGGGGAAGAAAGGGACGATTCCAGGGTCAAAGGTGGATCTAAAGCAACAGAAACAGAGGAGCGTTACATTTCCTCTGGCCACCCTTAAATAATGTCCGCAGGCCCAAGTTATTAACCTCTTTAAAGCCCACAGAGCAGAGGAGCACAAGCCTCCAGTCAGGCCTGGTTGTGGTCAGGGGACAGATAGCAGAGATAATAGAAGTGCACATGGAGGAAGAATGCACCCGTGTATCTGGGGATGGGGGAAAGAGTAACACAAGTGAGGGAACAGGACCAAATAAAAAGAGAATAATCCCAGGCACAGATAATCAATGGGGAGATGAAAAGAGGAGAATGAGAAATGCACTTGAATTTTCTGCCTTGTTTTTTTTTTTTTTATTCTATTTGAAATAGAGTTTATGATGTGTTATTCTTGCCTTGCATAGGGGCTGGGGCGGTGTGAGTCTGTGTGCTACTCTGAGGGGTGTTGTGGAGGCTAAGGATGCTGGTTCACGGAGGGTTCACCCATTACCCAGGCCCTGCAGCCAGCTGGGGGGCTAACCAGGATGATCAGCGCGAGCCACAGCCTGCACAGGCCCCAATGATTTTCACATCAAGCCGCCTGATGTACAGCTCCACCGTCTACCAATCGCTCTCCCATATCGATCCCCCTTTAAATGAGCCTTCCCCGCTTTGTACCATGAGCAATAATTAAAAAAGCAGCACATTGATTTTAACTAATATTATGAGAGATCAGGATGTGCACATGCTTACAAAACAGCTAAGTCGCTTCAGCTACCGTCGGCAGAAGAAAAACAAAGCAGTGCAGAAAAGGAGGAAAGGAAGGTGGGGGAAATAGTTGATTAAATCCAAGTTAGCAAAAGGATGCAAACATACCAAAATCAAACACTGCAAAAGTATTCAGTTTGTTCTGTAAAGCACGACTGAAAGGCTGCGGAAAGATACCATCTCTGCTGAAAACGACTCACCTTGTGAATACTTTACAATTCCTCGAAGAACAATGTGCTGCATTGCAATTGTCAAAGAGAAAATTAAGTATGCTGAGGACCACAAGGGATCTCAAATCCAGTGTTTGAGAGAAATAAAGTGTACACTTGTGCAATGCATGAAATTGAATGTGTCTTGTTAAAATGTGAAAAACTTCCACATCAGGCTTCCACATCACTTTGTTTTTCATGTTAACCCTAGTTCAAGATCTGCTTTTAACTAATATACAGCGTTTTTCAGTAGACCAGCATATACATTTTGATGGGTATTTTACGTAGTTTTCAAAAATACACTAAAGAAGATTATTTCTTTAAACTCCAAGTGTTGTATGAAGCTAAAGTGCCTCGGTTTATGATGCATTTGAATTCTCCTTGAACAGCAATGTAAGGATAAAATTATAAATCAAGTTTTCATAGAAGAAGAACACAGATCAGGTTACCTTCAGTATTTTGGGTCATTTTTGAGTCACTTTGCTGTCATTACATTTCCACAGCACAGCTTCAACATTGGTAAATCATAAAACTGAATAACCTTGCCATAATGCTTTTGGCAAGTTAGAACATGTAGCTGCACAGAGTGGCACATGTGCACGATTTTGTAACAACAGGAAGCGCACGCAGTTGTTGTGTAATCACACTTTTCCTGCACCGTCTTCATTCTTTAGGACATTTTGAAAGAAAGAAGCTCCACAGACATAAAAAGCAGCAGAGCTCTCGCTGCCTGATCTGATCGCTGCCCTCTGTTCCGCTGTGCATTTCTGAATACCTCTGAAAATGTAAACGAGAGTCTTATGACATTAAAGCCTCAAACGCAGAGGCTCGACATATGCTGTGGCACTGCAGAACACTTTAATGTGATAAGTAAGTGTCACATGTGGGAGGGGGCGGGATTTCCCCGGCTGCTCTGTAGCTGAGGTTGATGGTAGCCCCCAGTGGACGCTCTGCAGTACTTGGGCCATTGTGACTCTAACATTGGCATTGAGGGCCATTAAAGGCTCCATAAAGCGACCAAGGCCTAGGCACCTAGCGCCGCGGTCCCGTTCACTTATGTGGCACGGAGGCATCCCATAATCCTTAGCATGTGGCCCCTGAGTGTCGACAAGCATGAAATTACATCAAGGGCATTTTTTGATAACTGTCGATACTCTCACAAAGACGGTCGGCCTTATTGACGCCAAAGTCAAGGGCTGGTGTGCGCGATGAGGAGGGGGGAGTTGTCTGGGTGTGATGAGGGGCCTGCAATGTCAGTGAGAACGGATCCAGAGGGAGCCTGCTCTTTATTGATATGAGTAAATTGATATTGATAAGGATTTGAATTGCTATGGATTGCGTTAAGCGGCATTATAATAGAGAGGTCCTCGAAAAGGATTGCGGTCAGAGAGTCACTTTATTAGACAAGTTTTTCACTTCTTTGAATTTAGTCGTTTGAAATCCATGCATATTCATGATTTATCTCACTTATTCTTGGTTTTAATTTAATTGGGACAAACATGTTGCTGACAGAGTCCACCAGAGTGCATGATTACTTGCGGTTCCACTTGGTTTTTGAATGAAATACAAAACAGTGCGAGCAGTGAAACTATAACTCTCTCACACTGCTCTGCTTTTAGCATTTAAAAAGGGTTACTTTGGTTCATTTGTTTCAGTGAAAAGCTAAATTTGCATACACATGGACTTGGAGCGCAAAGCTGATTTTCCATGTACACATGAAAACGTGACGATAAAAAGTGTTCAGATTTGGTCAAATATTTCTGAAGCATTTATTTAACTTGATCAAAAATGCAAAGATTATTGTTTTACCTTATAATAGTTGCACATGATATTTGAATTTATCTTATGGCAGCTGAGGTAAAAGTTGGGTACTGCCTTTAGGTGAGGGAAACGCTGTTTAAAGGTGTAGGTCACATCACATCAGCAAGCTCTCTGTAACTGCAGGGGAGTCTTGAAGTGGACCTTACACGGAGCAATATGCATATGTGCATTTAGAGTATACTCTACTGCCACCTAGTGATCACTGAATATTTGATTAATGTGTTGAGGTTCATGCATATTTCCTGCTATGTGAAGCTGACTATTGCATGTTCACATTAGAGAACTGAATTAAAGTTCTGCAATCGCTTATCAAATGTTTAATATAAAAGCAAAACGTACACTTTCTGAAAGTGACTTTAAAATCATCCACGCTAATAATGGATGCAACGTTCAATCCAAATTTGAAAATACATCTGTTTGCATTCATGACTATTTTATTCATCATAGATTTAATAATCAATACCCATAATGCCAGAGGCATTATGTAAAGCAGAGGCAATGTAAGTGTCCTGAAAACAGATTCCCATGGGAAAGATGGATTTGGATAGCAGACATCTATAATGCTTCCTGTCATGGGTAAAGAGGATGGCCACATTTCAGCTCAAATATAATCTCATTATTGGCTGTAAAAGTAAGAACAGACCTCAATTCAACTTCTGGGAGACATGGTGCTCATGTCTCTTTCTACCCTTAATTTCTCTCATAAAATAGTCTGGGCTGAATAGCGGTCCTAATGGTTTGCCAAATGTTTGCTTCAGACAGACACCATCATTGCTTCTTTGACGTATAGCAGGGTGTCTTTTGAGTTGTAAACTTCGGTTTTAGAAGTTTTCTTTGGACAAAATGTAGGTTCTACATTTTAGTATTAATATGACAGGAGGAACTTTGCTAGAAGAGTGGTAGAAAAGAGTTTCCTCTTACCTGATCATCTCGAGCTGCCATAGAAAGGCAAACAGAGAAATAAGAACATTTTTGTGCAACAGGAAATGAGTGTCACCGCTGCTACCCCTAATGAAAGAAAGCGTTCTTTACAGGACACTTGTAAATAAATCGCAACCATATGTTTTTTTGCAATTTGAATCGAAGGAAATGGGAAGGAATTAACAGATAAATACGCATTCATCTTATCTGTGAGCTTTACAACATCATACATGCAAAACACTCACGTCCTATGGGGGACATATATATTTAGTGAATGAACGGCGGGGACGTCACTGCGACGGGACGCCTCATTATTTGTGAATGAGCTCCTTCCTGTCCTAGCATACTGAAGCACTTAAAGCCAACCAGCACCAACTGAGGAAATAAATAAAGCTGTTCTTTAACTTCCTGGGATGCTGCTCCAGGAAACATTTACCCACGGTAAAACTTAGTTAAGAGTGCACAAAGTGACTTTTTGGGCACTGTTGTGTTCTGGAAATACAGCAGAAGCTGTACAGATGGAAAACGCGATGTGTGTGTGTATGTGTGTGCCACAGCAGTTGATAGCCTGATCACCTGAATCCAATATTCCTCAGTGTGTTGCATGTTAGCAGCGAGGCTACCTTCTTCCTGGTCCAATTAGCTTCCATTACCAGCTTGTAGCATCCCTGTTACACTGTTGACACACTTTTTCACAGGAGCACACCCTCACTTGTTCACTCAATCACCCACTGCCACGCGCGCATACGCACACACACTCTTGCCTCCCGTTCTCTTTCTCACAGACAAACACACACACTCACACACACAGCCTGTACTTTACAGATATCAGCTGTTATCCCCGTCTAGCATCAGTCCCCAGGCACTATGCTAACAGCCTCCTCTACAAGCCAATTTACAAGGATTCTGGTCATGTTTACATTAGCCCTCTCTCAGTGCATGAAAAGAGCAGGGCCGCGCTGCAGAATAGAAATGAGCAAATATGAATAATTCAATCTTCCTCCTGGCCATTAACACGTTTCCCTTGAATAAAGTGATAATAGGTTATCATCTGTGAAATGGAAATTTCATAACAGAGACTGTGAGAAGAGCGTCTCCGGTTACACCAGAGGAAATTAATTTCACAGCACATCTGCTCCACAAAGCCCCGGCCCTCCAATGCTAAGTATGAGAAAATGTAGTTGTTCAGCTCTGCTAGCTTTCTAATTAGATTAGCATGCTTATTTGAAGGCGGGAATCTTTAGTCTAGTCAAAGGAATTAGTGTTCCCCATTACAGATACCTAATATTTATAATAATGAAATGACTTCGCCAATTAGGGAGGGTTAAAAATGCATTATTTTACCTTATTATATTTGCCAGATGGTACACTGAATAGTCCATGTTGTGCTGTGCATCTGGATTAGGACTATGGTGGCCTATTCACATAGCATGATGTAGTAATAAGTGTTGAAGGCAAGTTCAGTCCAGGCATTTCAATTTCGCTGCCTTGCTGTGGAAGCGGCTTTAGCTTGAGGACCAATCAAAAGTTTAACAGAAAAAAAAAACAGCCCAGAGCTTTCGATCTCCTTTGCTGAAAAGATAAATGTGTCTGAAACAAATCAATCCTGAAAATGGAAAACCTTTGGTGTGTGGGGATAAGGCAGTGAAAATGTAAACGATTATGATTTTGATAACTATTGTCATAAGGTGTCCAAGAATGGCAGCGTGGGAGTAGAAGCTTTGAGAGGACTAGAGGACTTTCCTCCTGCCTTTCATCTATTTCTATCATTTTTTTGTTTTGTTTTGTTGTTTACTGGTGGACAGCTGTAAATGATAAGAGATTGAGGGCCATTATCTGAAATGGGGATCAGCAATCCCTATGAGACTATGAGACTCAAAGCGACAGACTTCTCAGAGCCTGCTGAGTGTGGAGGAAGAGCAGAGAGAAGAAGAGGACTACAGAGAACAGGGGACCAGTGCTTTTCTAGTGCCAGACAGGAAGCAGTATTCCTTAACTGTAGCAAGGTATAAAATAAAAGAATGGGGGTGAAGGCAGGGTTTAGGAATCAGGACCAGAGTTTATTAGACTCAGTCTATATCCAGTGAGGGCCAATTAATATGTAGCATGTAAGCCTTTCAAGGAGGAGATCAGACTTCATGTCCTGCTGCGGACCTTCTCTCATAGTTTGCCCTTTTCTTAACTTAATTCAGTGCTTTAGTTGTCTCATTCCATGTAGCCAGAGCTTACAGGATAAAAATACTGTGATGCTATTTATCTATGTTAATATCCTTGTAAGCAGGACTTCTGTTTGGAACCTGCACTTCCCCACACCTCACTCCCAGAGAACAGACCTTGTCAAGGTTAAACTGAGGCAGTTGACACATTGTTTTCCATTGCAATTCTCGCCTTCTCTTCTATCTTGCCCCAGTCTTTTACAGATTAAGGCGGTTGTATTATAAGACACAGAATTAGAGCCGCAGTGTCCTAAAGATATAGCCCAATTCACTGCTCTTAATTTCGCTATTCCATCACCTGGGTGCTGCAAAGCCCTGCTTCTCCATCAAAACCATTAAGGGCATTGAAGCCTGGAGTATCATCAACAATGACAGGTAAATATTTAGGCTGTCTCACTGGAGCAAATAAGCCACCCAAGGTCAAATGGCTGTGTTAGCCCATTTCTGCCTAGCTACATTGGTCTTTAAGTCTCAGCAGCAACAAAGTACACAAATCCACAGGAGAGCAGTAGACAGTTTTGTGCATCAACTTGCAATGGAATGTAAACTCTATAGCAGGCCGCATGATAACTGCGAGATAAAGTAACATTTAGAATATTAAGATAAAGAAAATATCTTGAGATGCGCCTCTTTGCACCATCACTTTATATCATTTCCTGCATCAAAAACAGTCGCCACATCAGGGGACCAAACAATTGCATTTCAGGGGGAAAAAAAAGGTCAAGGGACTTTATTTGCCGCTCAAGAAATCATCACATCTTAAACAACAAGCAACTTTCAAATGTGTCATTTATCATATAATCTGTCATACCGAGGCAACGTTTTGCCAGAGTTAAAAAAAAAAAAAAATCATAATTGAAGTTTTTATCTTTTCCATTATTTCCTCCCACAGCCTCTGTCAACAAAATCAAAATGCCTTCTTGAGTCACGTTGGGGAAGTGCAGCCCTGGGCCGAGGCGCGGTGGCCTCTGAGATAGGCTGCGTGAGTGAGTTCTTTGCTTTTGTGTCAACAAGAGACTTTATGGCTTTGAAGTAATAAATCATAAAAAAAACTACTCTGTTCCTAAACATTTAGAGATAAGGGAGTTAGGAATCAAATCAATTTAAGTTTCTGTACACAAGGTCCCTGTGTGGCCTGCAAACAGTCTGAGTATCAAAACCATCTCAACGTGAAGCCAATGGATTAGTGTGGGCATGTCATCCTCCAGCAACAGCTACAGTGTGCGTGACAGAAATCATACAGGATCAAAATATCCTCTCAGACAAATTAAAAATAAAAAAGCCTCAGCAATAACATAAATCAGCTTGTGTCTTCAGGGAAAATGACACATTTAACATAAAACTCTTTATGTTTCGAGATCAACAAAAAAAGGCGGACTTTTATTTGTTATTCAAACAGTATAATTGCAGATAAATAGTTTGTGTTGGCTGTATATGGCAATTAGTATCCCTCAAGATATTCATTTCGTAAGCATAAAAAGGCACTTATATGAGGAAAAAAGGAGCATCTTCCTTCCCAGCTGGCCAACTTATTGTTTTACTGTTCTCCCTGAAGGAAGTCTTAAAACTTGTTACCTAAAGAGATTTTTCTCTGTCTTTTCCTTTTATTGTTGTGATACAGTAATTAAAATTAAGAGAAAAAAGCACCTCTGGTGATTATAAATAGGCAGAGCGCAAAGAATGAAAGCGAGAACTCGTTAAATTACAGGAACAAAGTTCCATAAGTTTCCCATGTAGAAATGCATAAATTCAAACCTTTATATGAAGGCTATATAAAATCCATGTTGCTACACCTGCCACAAAAAAAGGGAAAAAAGGAAAAAAGACTAAAAAGCAAACTTTCAGGTTTATTTCTGCTCTAAATGTCAGCATTTTAACACTTTACAATACTGACTCGCATTTTGAATGAACCTCAAAAGGCTATTTAATTGAAGTTTTTTTAGCTTTGGAGGTTGTACGGGTCTATGTGCAACATCTGAGATGCAGGCAAAGTGTGTTGAGTCTTTCTACGTACGTTCATCCCTTCGCATCAACAACAGCTTTCTTTCTTTCTTTGCTGACAGAAAATCTTTATATGCTCCGCTGGCTTGGTGATGTGGTCGTGGTAGGAGATGCGGAGGATTTTGCAGAAACATCTCATCTCTAATGTCCTCATCTTTTTTTTCTCTCAACTTGCTGTTAGTGTCCACATTTCAAACGCATAGAGGAATATGCATTGCAATGACCAGGGAGCAGTTTTGCAAGTGCTGCTGTACTGTTGTTGCTTAATACAGACTTCCAAGAAACGATTATTAATACTGATATAATAATTAGCGTTCTTTGTGCATGCTATGTTTGTTCTTTGTGCATGTTTGTCTGTCTCTCTACATGACGTATTTTAATGGTCACCGCAAATATTTAGTCTTCAGGTGCAGCAGAGTGGCTGCTGATTATCGAATTGCAGTTAATGCCACAGACGACAACAGTGAGTAGGTAAAAAGTTTGGGTGAGCATCGTCATGACACCTTATGAAGCAACCTGTCGGGTATGAAATCTTCCATACATATAAGTCATCATTAAGGTTTGAATATATAGACATATTATTTTAATATCTTATTCATTTTACATATTCAAAATATGACATGTAACAAATTTGTTACATTATAACAATCAGTTTTGTTCTGGTAAATTTACCAGTATACAGATTTTGACCTAACACCAATGAAATGACACAAATAGGTAGAAAAAAAGAAAATAAAGAAAACTACTTTACGGACAACATGATGACATCATTGGCGTGTCACGGTCCCCTGATCACATTTTCAGTCTTTCCAATCATAGAATAATTGCTGGTTTGTTTGGCTGATTATCCTAAAGCTTTCTCTGTGACATTAAATTTGGAATGAAATTGGTATTTCAAAACTTGTGACGGGCTGTTCGACTTCGCCCCGTGTCAGCAACAGGCCATTTATCGCCGATTTAAGCGTCAGCATTAAATTATCCCTTCTTTTATGACAGCAGCATTACTCATCAGGATTAAGGCTAGCCAAACACAGGCTTCTCGGCTACAGCCATCTCCTGCTCCCCATCGATCGCTGTTCCCTCCATTACCAACACAGAGGCTATCTGCATGACACCGGCACACTGCGCATGTTGATGATGCTCTTGTCTGCTACCAGGATGCTTGTATCATGAGGTAAAGAGGGAGAGAGAGAGAAGGAGGGAGCAAAACACAGGAGAAAAGAGGAGATAAAGAGAGACTGTACGCAGAGACTCTCCAGGGAGTTAAGGTATAATGAAGTGCTGGATAGGTTTAATACGAACAACAGAAGGGGCCACTGCCGTAGTCAAGTGCTGTTAATATCTCCTCCATTCCTTAAGCAAATCAAGTTATCTGGCACTGCCTGTGTTTCGATAAGGAGTGGATGAGGTCCGTTGAGAACAGCTTGATTTAGATGCTGTTTAAAGTGAATATCCAGATAACTCAAACACATAACACTGTATGATCTGAATCTGCTTGTATGCCTGCTTGTTTTTTTACTCAGCGGAGCGTGCACTCAGACTGAAGAAAGGAGATAAAACTGCACTGGCGTCTACATAAATCCCTCATTTCTATGCCCTTGCCTTCCAATGCCTCAAACGTGCCACAAGACATTACTTAAATAATGCCTGAAGGTGCAAACACCACTGATGGTGTCCCCCTTCGTTCAATTTGAAACGCATCAAATCCTCTCTAATTCCACATTTCAGGCTTTTAAATTGCCCTGTGCTCTGAAACGTAACCAAAGGCTTCAACTTTGTTTCGAGACTTTTTCCTTTTTATTTTCTATTAATGTCAACTTTGTGTTACTCTGAGAGGATGAGATAGGAGAGGGAATAAGGCCATTTTCTTTTTGTTGTAAATGTCCTCTGTGCGGTCACACAGGAGTATAGGAGATAGCAGACCAGAGGATTTTCAACACAGGCCAATTTTAGGAAGTGAAAGCTGACCTCTTCGGGGACTTCCGCACGGCATGTGTCTCTCAAACAGAGGAATCAGGGGATGTTCTTCTTCGGGTGGTACAACACTGGACCGCGTGGGCAAAACAACAGCCTGTCGTGTTTCAGAGACCACCACTTGATCGGATTTTATGGGTTAAAAACACTACGCAGACCAAAATAGTTTCTTTAAAGAAAACTGCGAACTCTGCTAACAACCAAAATGTTGTTTTATAATTATATAAAACAGCATGGAGTCATCGTTATTCATCATTCATAAAGTTTGTGTTCGTTTAAAAGTAATCCTAGTGCAGTGTTCATTGTCCACTTTGAGGGCATTCATCCTCTCAGGAACGTATCCTTTGTTAGGTTATGTCATTAAGTTCTGATTACTGGTAAATGAAGCTTAATCGTCTCAATTATTCTTTAAAATAAAACATAAAAGTGTAAATATAGTAACCATAGCTGTGAAAGAATGCTGTAAATGGAGAAAAGTACAACATTTCGATCTAAAGGGTGGAGTGGAACCTGCATGCAATGAGAGCACAGGATAAAAAAAATCATAATATAGGTATTATTGCAATGTGTTTATAGCACACTGTCTCTTTCATCATATTAACCTTAAAATACATACATACATGTATTTTCATGGAGGTTAGAAGAAAGCCTGGAACAGTAACTGTACAAAATGTAGAAAAGCAACAATTACACACCTACTTAAAACAGTATATCATGTGTATTATTGACAAGATATCAATATTTCAAGTTTCTAAAAAAGGCAAATGTCGGCAGGCAGTGAACACACACTCCTGGGTTCACAGTACGACAAAATCATAGTATTGCAACATAGTGAAAATAAAAATCAGCATTGGACTTTATGTACTTAACAATAACACAAAAACACCATTTATACTGATCCATCTGTGAGTGGACTGGTCTATGGCCTGAAGCTTGCGAGGAATGCAGTGACTCAGCGTCTTTTCTGCATGAAAATAAGTCAGATAAAGTTAAATCTAAAGGAAATGAAAGCACTTTCTGGTGCTCCTTAGTGGTCTATACATCAAGCTTAACAAGTAGTACAAAAAGTAAAGCATCTTCTTTAATCTTTACTTTACTATACACAGATTTTGGCTATGTCATTTTAAATGTGCATGGCTAGGGGCACAGAAAAAGATGATATTAAGAAATGACATTACAAAGGAGTCTTCACTGTAGCCCTGCATGTCAAAGTATAGATGCACTGGTTGGATTGATTGGATCTTTTTTTAAAAAGAAAAAAGTGTCATCGTCTCATTAGACCCATTTTAAACTAAATGCCAATAACAAAAAGCAGCCTATAATATAGTTACAGACAAACATTTTAGACTCAAGAACGCCAGTAAAGACGTCTGGGAATAAAGAGAACTCTCAGTCATTGTTTCCCTACCTTTAGCTCATCTTATCACTCCATTACAAATCTCCCCGCTAAGACCAACGTCATTTTTCTCCTATGTAGCTATCAAATGCTCCTGCCCTCCATGTGTATCGACCACCCTCCTCCTAGAGATCAATACTGAGCCTATGGAGGCTGGAACAAAAACTGTAATTACTCACAAAGCTACAAATTCCTAGGCGATAACAGCTTATTTCATTCATTATTGCAAGTAAGAAAATACACACATATACACGCATGTAAACCCACACGCTTCAGAAAGTAGCAAGTGATAATCATGCCGTTGTTATTCTCCCTGTTTATTTATCTTAACCCCTTCCATGGTTTTCCCATTATGGTTTCGTGGGTAGAGGCTGGTGTAAGGATAGAGAAAAACTTGCATAACAAACAAAAGTTTGTTATGTGTGATGTAAAAGTGCATACATTTCATAAGGCACTGATGGCTTTGTGCTCTTCGGTTCACCTTGTCTCCGTCATCTGTTTCAAAATAAATGAAACAAGGAGCGAAGCTGAGGACGAGGAAATCCATTTTGAACTGCAAGTGGAAAAGATGAATTATTTTCCAACATGAGAAATAAGGTGAGCAATAAAACCTCTCATGACACAAAAGGGTGAGAAAGGATAACAAACAAGTGAGCGAGATTTGCTGCCTTTCAGCAACCCTCTTAAGTGGTAATAGGATAACCCTGGACACGTCAAGAGCCTATCAAACTGCCCCTCACATTCGACCCCTGGGTGAGGCAGGAAGGGCCTGCTTTGTTTGTAGCAATTGGGTCCTGTGTGCGGGGCCGTAATGAAGTGACCTGAAATAATGGAAAGCCCTGGGCCCCGCGCCGATGATTTTTGCTAGGATAAGAGCAGGGATCCTGATTCTGAGTCACAGTTCATTTCATTTTTCGCCTCTGATGAGATCTCCTCCGTTATCTGATAAAATTGAACAGCCATTACCGGCAGGGGCTCAGGCCGGCCAAGCGGTAAAGCGCTGCCGACTGCTCCTAACAGAAATCCTATACACTCCACTTTGTCAGCAGTTTTGAATTCATCGTTCGCTGGGGGTTGAGCCAGATGATAGAAATAATCTTGGCCCAACCAAGATTGACACTTCATTTCAGAAATCAATATTTACAATTTACTTCTTTCAAAGTTCATTCTGAGAGAAGATTCCATATTATCCTTTCCAAATAAGCTGATCATATCTCTCTCTGGTCCTGGAATGGGTTTTCCCAAAATGTGAATTTTTTGGTTTAGAAAAAAAAAAATCAATGTCACCATTGTGGGCTTTAATCTGCCCTTTGATGACAGTAAATCTTTATCTTTTTATAGGCAAACGGCTGTGGGCCACTGACACCATTTCCTCCCAGAACAAAGCCCCTCGCCCCATGTGGACGCTGGTAGATACATGGAGCCCTAATGTGGCTGGACACGCAACCGACGGGTCATTAATCAGACACTGTGACAGCCACCTCTTCCCAATCCAGCCCCGACTTCAGCCACTAGACAAGCCTACTCAACTCCTTACCCACAGGAGCCCACGCAGAGAGCAAAGCGACAGAGGAGAAGAGGATTGAATGGACAGAAGACAGGATACAAAGGGATGAAGAGAGATGGTGCAAAGCAGTGGTATAAAGGAACTCGGGAACCACACGCAAGACTCAGAGATAAGATGTGTACGATTCAGAGAAGAGTTGATATTTGAGGTGGAATATAGTGTGGGATTAGTTTCTAAAGATCATCATGGCTTGATCATAAACTGATGTATAATACACACGTATTGACTGAAATGTACACTTTACCACACTGCTGAAGCGTGTACTGCAAGACCAAAGGCTATTGCATAATTCTGGCACCCAGCTGTTCCCAAGCACAGCAGTGCTCTTGAGCTGCTACTAGCATCAGCATACTAAAATGCACCCAGTGACAAAGCTATGCTAACATTTATAACACATATAATATTTATTTTACAAAGGCAATTCAGCATGTTACCTACCTATCATTGAGTGAGGTATATAAAAACATTGGTACTACTTTCTGCCAAGTATAGACTGATGGGAACAACTTCAGTTTTGAAGGTAACCTTATTTTGGTCATAAACATGTATGATTTGCCATACACGAAGGGATCTCTGAAGAAATTATGTGCATGGGTTGTTGGATTTGCAAGTGATCATGCATTTGCTCCGAGGTGCCCTAATCTGACTGTTATTCACTGCGTCAGTCACAAGTTAAAACTTGTGGTCCATGATTGTTACAGAGTCATTTTTACATATTTATTGACTCAAAACTCTGCTGCTGATCTCAGTAAACGTAACAGATTTGCCTCATTCTGCAGATTTGGGTAAAAGATGCTCTACAGAAAGCAGAAATAGTCCATCATTAAAGCAAACTGTTTTCTAACTCTGATATGTGGGATTCTACTGTAGCAGAATATGTATGTATTAATTTTTAAATTAACATCACAGTGCAGTGTTCAAATTTGAGAATATTTTGCAATGAAATATGAAGTTAAGTGACAAAGTGCTAAGTTGAAGGGGATTTAATTCTAACATGTTAAATCGTTGTAGTCTTTTTGCGTGACGGAATCACCTGTATCTAAAAACATGAGACTAAGAATACTTATTTTATACTACTGAATTTGAAAAATGATACACTGTTCTTGGTTATAGGCTCTTGATTATATGTTTAAGTTCTGAACTTGTTTTGTTGAAGATTGTTCTACAAACATTAGATAGCGACAGCTGAAACAAATAAAATCTGAAACAATCAGATTGTATAGGAACACCGACTCCTGAATTTTTGTTGCCACTCTGTTAATACAAGGAGATCACTAAAATTACATTTACACAGGGGAACATTTCTGCACCATATTTCATGTCAGTCTATTTGTTGTTGCGTTTTTTCATATGCCAGCCTCATGGTGGCAACACAGGATGTTAGCAAACGCTGATGGGATTCATCCGTAAACCATAAAACAATCCTATGGTTGAAGTTGGTATACTACAGACAGACTGACCCAACCAACAGATTAGCATTTTCAACTGAACCTAAATACTGTACAGTATAAGGTTATTTCACATTTGCAAAGCAGTTTGGTCATCTGGTGCAACTACAGGATCTGTTTAAGAGATAGGGTGCTAAGAAGAACAGCAAACCATTTTCTAGTTCCAGCATTGCACTCCTAAAAAAAGGTTCACCTAATACCATTCTCACTAAGGCCTATTGCTCTGTATTTTGAATATGGCTGCTCTGCAGTTACAGGAAAATGTCAAAATGATGTCAATTGTTAGATGAAAATGCTGCATTTTGGAGTTCATGTCAAGACATTACCCAATGATCAAAGCTTTTATTTGGGATTAATTGCAAGTACTCCCACTTTCTGCGTTGTTTGTTTCTAGGCCTGTGTGTCTTTGAGCTATAGAAAAGCGATAAGAACACACATTAACACAGATCATCACAAGTAAACCCTCAGAGGTACAACTTGATGCAGTTAAAGGAGAAATAACCAATCACAACTTTGGCTTTACTGAAAACCTTAACATGATTTGCAGCTAAGTTAGAGCCCAGTGAGCATGTGTGTTATCCAATTTTCATTGTTCTTTGGGATTGAAGTGATGTTCCAAATCATCTTATAGGCACAGCTAATGCAGTTTCAATTGATCACAGGTTTGAAGGAGAACCATTTTCTCATTGTCTGTCAGGCGCCCGAGGAAAGCATGGAGCGAATGTATATATCTCTGAGAAAACTGCATATGTGAGCATGAATATTTGGGTTTTTCTAACTGCACCCAGGTGATAACCACGTTTCTCTCCATTTTACAACAAGCCACTCTTCCTGAGCCAAGTATACTCCATTAAAACCCCACTTCACCATAAGCCCCAGTGGATAAAATAAAATACTGCACTTCTCCGTATTGACTGAGTAAAATGAAATAATCTATGATGCATGAACAAGCTCTAAATGAAATAATAATGTCCTTAGCAGTGAAAAACGGATTGGTGGTACAGTAATTGAGCAGATTTATTTCCACCCGTTGGAAAATGGAGGAGAGGGAGGTAGCGGTAGTCTGCTGAAAACTGCCCTGCTATTTTATTTAATCTCATATTGGAGGAATTATTGGCTGGTAATCTATTGTTAAACATCATTTAGAGTGATGGATTGAGAGCGTCAAGCTTTTCCCCACGTAATCAATTCATATCTCATTAGCACATATTATTTATGATTCTCATAAAGTCCCTGCAGGGACAGGGCTGGGAGAGAGCCGGCCCCACTGGAGGCCTTAGCTGTTGCTAAAATGAAGTGTGACATACTGTAGCTTATGACCTAATAACTGCATATATAAAAATGCTTTTGCTTGCACTATTGATTTGTTTCTGGCCGTTCTAGAAAGGAATAGGGAAGATTAAGGGTCATAAGGCTCCCGCTCCCCTTTAGCACTCAGAAAACAGATTGTGAGGAAAGAATAATAGCAGAGCTCTATAGAGAGGGCAATATGTGTTTCCTCACATTACCAAAACAAAGGCTCTATATGTGTAACTGATTTGGGTATATCATACTCAGAAAGTAAACTCATTATTATAATTACCATGTAAATCTGCAGAAGGGAGTGCTTATCACACAGTGAGTAGAAAACGAATTACTCTTTCAATGGGGAATGTAAAAGATTTGCAGAGAAACAAACGTATTAATGATATGGTTTTTTATTGTTAGCATGGAAACGCCAAAAACAACTGATCCTACTGTCTCGTTCGTCAAACTCTTGCTGAAAACACATCTTAAACTGGGAGGGAAGTGCTTTTGTTAACATGGACGTAGCACTGTAGAACCCACCTGCACTAGTCAGCTCTTGTTTTGTGTATTAATGCCCGGCTGTCACTGCAACAAAGGGCACCTCCCAAGTACTTTGTTATTTAAAGTGCGGTGCAATCATATGCTTTACAGTATTCAGATCAACAAGATCCATTTTAGAGATCGAAAAAAGACTGGCTCATCAAATATTTGACTGCAAGAACAACATCACCGTCTTCTCAAGAAAGAGAGAGAATTAGTGTGCTTTCTTTCAAGGTAAGAAAAAAAAAGCAGAATGATTTTTCCCTGACAAGCTTGAGAGGTCTTAGGTCTGAGAAATGTGATCAATATCCTGGACAGGGGCATGCTGAGCTGCAGGAGCTTTCCTTCTGTTCACTGAGCCAGCACAGAAAAGGAAAAGTGTCATATTGTGATCTTTATCCAGTAATCGTCCTGACACACAGTCAAGTGATATATATGTCCACTCATTTGCTCCGGGGCTCTATGAGTGTCCGCAGTGTGCAGCACAGATATAACATCTCTGCTGAGCCCCAGGGATGCTAGTTGATAGAAAAAAGCTTGAAGACAAAAGGGAAGGGGCGTTGAAGCCAATTATGGACGAATTATGTTAAATTAAGAATTGCCAAAAAGACAACATTGTGGGGATATTAAACGTTCCTAGGTAAACAGACCGCCTATTGCAGAAATATCACTCGAGGTTTGGCAAAGAAAGTAAGCTTGCATTTACGAACTGACTTCTTAAATCTAAACCAGTGGTTGCTGACACAAACTCAGACACATCATTAACTATGTTTCTGTGCAATCAAAAAAGAGCAGAGGTGTGTTATATTTAAAAAAGTAAAGAGTTAAACTTGTTATGAGACATTCTGCAGAGAGAAAAATCAGTTGGCATAACAGTTTCGTCATTATAAATCAAAATGCAACAAATAGCTAAAAATAAAGGCATGGAAAATAATGTTTTCTTTGTAAACAGCACTTCTCAGACAAAATACAGTGTTTCACATTTGGCTTCACTTACAAAGTGGCACATAGATAGTAAACAAAGCTAAAAACCAGGCTAAAATCATATCTCGGTTGCTTAATTTAATTCTAGTACAGGTGTGTGACAGCAACATGACATTACAGATGAAGATGATGATGGCTGAATTGTCAAGAAAGAAAAGTCATCAATTTAAGATCCTCTAATAGTGAGTGAAACAAACAGGAAGAACAACCTGACGTTGTCTGTGAAATCTTTCCAGCAGTTCCTCCCATTGCTACTGATGTCAGGGGTTCCAGGTTTGGGCCCAGGAGTTGTGTGGTGCTGTGCTACTGCCAGTTCATTGGCACCATCACCAGTCTGGTTTTGTTTAAAGAAGCCCATGGTTCTACAGTTGGCTCCAACAGACACTCCCAGACAAGCAATAACAGATTTGGCTGTATACATATAGTCTTAATCCCCAAGAGAGAGTGGGTCAGCTGTAACCCAAATTATTTAGGAAATGTTTTAAGATACAAAATTGAGTGCTGCCCCTGATACATTATCCCATAACATTATATCATTTTTATTGCCCCAGTGGAATGTAACCACAATATAGCATCCAGACAGACAGTGCAAGCAATATTGGAGGTCCAAACTAAGAATGGCATTCAACTGAGAATCAGCTCATCTATATTCATCACACGTATTTGTGTACAATTTCTGCTAATAAATAAGAATCTGTAATTTATCTATAGGTAGGATACAAATAATATCACTCAAAACACAAGTTGCATTACCAGGGGCTGAGTACTACTTACTGATAAAATACAGGGACCCATGGAATTGTTTATTTACAAACAATGGACATTTTCTGCTGCCGATTAGGTTTTAAGACCAAAAAAGCAGATATATCTGAGAGTATTCCTTTTAAAACCGAACCCTGAATTTATCTCTACAGTTACAGTGGTTAGCATGTCAAAGTGGCTATAGCAATAATTCGTGGAGCAAAACTAGTTTGACTGTGGAACATTTGTAATGTTTGTCAAAAGATTATCTAATAACAAACATGAACACATTACTGCAATCAGTGAAGCTGAGAAAGTCATAGTGGGGTCTTGTTAGAACAAACAAGATTGTTTCTATTCATTTTTGCCAACAAATAACTATGAAAATTATTTTTTTTAAAAACTGAAAATATGAGTTTTGTGAATCTATGAAAGTTGTTTGTTTGTTTGTTTGTTTGTTTGTTTGTTTGTTTGTTTGTTTGTTTGTTTTCTTAAAGTCGGCAGAGTTTTCTCAACATATCACACTATGGTTTATGTATTTCCTATACACAGTACACTTTCATTTTTTAAAATGTGACACCACAGTGTAAAGTGTAACTAATGACAGAATGCGCTGATGTGCAAATCATGTAAATTGCAATCAGAATTTTTTAGTTTCTGGGATGGTAGGACAGGTGCATGCCCCTGTCAAACAACCAGAACATGTTTGACGGTTCTCACTAGCACTAGGAAACCTGAATAAGGTTTTCAGCTTATCATAGGATTTCATGCTTTATATTTTTATGCCATTTTGCTTCATAAAACACCAGTCGGTGTAAGCAGAAGATAAGCCCGTTTAGTGCCATGCTCTCATAAAACAAATAATACGTGGTTTAGCAATGTCTCACTAAAATAAGCAAGGCCATCCTCATCTTACAACAAGTACTTTAATATACTGTAGTAGTAGAAGAGGGAGTTCTCTGAACAACACAGGGGGCTTGGTGGGTAGGTAATGTTTTAACTTGTCATATGACAGAACAAATACGGACGTCTCAAGATTTATAAAGCTATGTAATGTATGTGCAGTTTGTATGACTGTTAGAAACTACTGCAAATGTCATGTAAAACTTTCTGACTGCGAATTTATAAGGCCACTGTATGAATACACCGTTGGTTCAAACGCTCAATAAAATCTCAAAGAATAAATATACGGTATGCATAATACAGTATATCATGGATAGTGAAATATATGGCAAACTTGGAGTGATTGAGATGAGGCCTTCGACTCAATTAGGAGCCACTGAAGTTCCACCAAACAACATTTTCAGCAGGGGTAAAAATACAATGCCAATACAATACAATTGTCACACAGATAAAATGTGTGCTGACCTGCTTCTGTGGACATTTTTGGTTGTTTTTATGTGTAAGGCAAATCTATAAACATCAATTTGCACATTATAGTTGCAAACCTTGTTTTTTTGCCAGGCAACAACTGTCTTTATCTTTTAGAACAAACACCAACCCAGCAGCACAGTTTGCACTCATCTGTTCTTACCCACTGTTAACTGCAACACTTCGAAAAGTTCCATCATGAACACGGAGGAACCGAAATGACCTCTTACGAGAGGCTGTAATAAGTAACCTATAATAAGTTACATATATAATAATATTCCAGTTAATTTATTTAAATTAATAATAACTTAATAATCAGCATAAACTAATATTATAATCTGTGCAGTAACCACGGTTACATGGTGGTAGGATGCTCCAAATGAAAAACGGTAACTGTAGCTGGTCTCAGAGGTGAGGTAGCCGCCACGAACACCTTCTCTTATACAAAACTGACATCTGCTGGTCACGTACAGTACAAGTGGATGATGAGACATTATGAATAAAGACAAATGTAATGCAGTTGGACCAATTATAAAACCCTGTCATTTAACATTAGGTAGCATGTACATTAAACATGTGTAGTATTAATATAAGAAGTGATGTTGTTTTGTTTGTGAAGACCTTCCAGTATTGATTCAGCCATGCTTGTTTTTTTACAACCTTCAGATTGAAATTGTTTGCTTTTCCTTTGCTGTTACATACACTCTGTTGTACATTAACAGTGTCATATTGTGTACCTTTTCTGTTCTTTCACCATTCTCCAGCATGTGAGATGCATCTTCTAAGTTATTCATAAAGCCCCATTACACCTTATGCATTTTTAATCAGCCAGACATAGCCTTTATGCCATGATATGGAGGCTCGCAATGAATATTTACTGTCCGATTATTAATGTCCTGGACAACTATTAATAACCTGAGAGGTTGGCACATTAAAATCCACCACAGTGCTCAATCTCCAAGGGTCTCTGTCATAAATTTATCATAGTCTAAAGCATGATTTTAATGACTGAGCATATTTCTTAGATTTTAACATTTATTTAAGTCATTAAATATTTTACCTGTTATCACTTGGGCTAAAGTAGCTCTTGGTATGAACCTGGTCAAAAAGGAAAAGAAAAATCAAGTCACTCTGCATAAGGTCTCACTTCATTTGGCCCTCGCTGGATGCTGAGTAGAATATCATTGATTTTCTTTTTTCCACACCATATGTCCTTACCTCGAATGTCGGAGCTGTTCATCACCTTTTTTCCAATATTTGCTCACCATCGTGCCATCCCATCCCTCACCCTGACTTCCAGTGCGTTTAAAGATGCACTTTCAGCAACCGAAGAGAACCCAGATGACTGCACGCTTTGCTTTTTAGAAAGAGAATGGGAGATTTTCTTTGAGTTCAAATCTGAAGCATCAAATGTTTTGTTTTAGGCTGCAGTGTCCAGCTTATTGTTGGAGTTTCTGTTCATATATCGTGTTTAAATTTAAAAGCTTCCACTGTTCGGCAGTGCCCCACGACACACATGCTCGGCTCTTCCTTAACAAGAGCTGCCTTGTCTACTGTCTGCTTCTACCATTTCTTTAATCACATTTACAGCTGTAATACCTGACTGGTGAAGTGACAAGTGATACAGTGGTGATACTGGACAGGAGGGAGCATGTCTGCAGTCATGTAGTAAGGACAGTAAAGCACTGGGTTGCACACATTCATTTCCAAAAAACAGTATTACTAGGTAAACATATGTATTATATGCTTATGAGGACTGATTAAAAACAAAAACAGGAAAAGAAATTATAGAAGATGTAGCATCATGTACACAGTTCTGATCTTCTTTATGGGAAGGTATTGATATCATTCTCGTTATTTCATGGAAGCCATTTTTGACGGAGCTTTGGCGATTGAGTTTCTAGATGGATGTCCTCTATTCTACAAGACACCTGTCTCTTATCTCTCGCTTATCTGTGAGGATCGAAGCATGCAGACTCTTGAATTACCTAGCCATACAATGTCATCTGTTTGTCCCCCAAGTTGGTGTAACCTAACCTTGAAATCAGAGCCACCTAAAATAAATAAATGAAACCCTAATCAAAAATGCTACTCTCCTTTGGATGAGTGTCAAAGGGGAAGGATGATCCGTCCTGATTTGATTTTGTTTCCAAACCACATGATGCATTCGGACAATTAAAATTTCAGCAAGTCATTCGCTGATAGCCCTGTGAGTGAGTGCCGCTGGGCCGGGTCCTGGTTTTGAATTTCTTGCGGTTCGGCCGACACTCTGAGGGCAGGTTATTTATTTTGGCCCGCTGCCACGTCTGAGAAAACCATGTTTCTCTGAGTGTGTGTCTGGAGTCAAAGCAAGGTCAAAAGTGTTCAAAGTCCGTTGAAGAGTCTCGGCTCACTTTGGCACAGACTAGTCTTGCTGTATATTGGGAGCTTTGTCCACCACCACAGCAGTGGGACAACGACAAGTAGTGTTTCTGTCTTTGTATTTAATCCACAGTCTTAGACTCAGTGCAGCATAAAGAAGTGGGTCTGCTACATTCTTATTGTGCAGTTGAAAACATCCCAGTCATGTCCCTTGTTGTTTATTCTAATAGCTATTAACTTTACAAAAACAATACATAAATTGAAGGTGACAAAAATACAAGATAAGCTGCATTTATATCAATGCACTTGTACGTATATGAATATGTCTGACATCTTAGAATAGCACAAGTTAAATGCAGCAGCATAAAGTGAAATGTGCAAAGCGTATGTGTTACTGCGGTTTGATGAGTTGTTTATCTGTTTTCAGTATGAAAACGTTAAGTAGAATTAAAGCAGTGACTGGATTTGCACATACATTCTCTTCTGTGAGGTAGCTGAGGTACTTCCATTTCAGTGCTATGACTTTCAACAAAGTAGATCCTTTATACAATACATATGGTGCAATATAAATATGATTTGTTTATATGATATCCTATCTAAAGTATAAAGAATAGGTGAACTTAAAACAACAATAGCAGTGAAATGCCACGTGTTTGCAATGCCCCGTACACTGGGGGAAATTATTTGGTCCCTGCTGAATTTGTAAGTTTGTTCAGTTACATAGAAGTGAACAGTCTCTAATTTTTATGGTCATTTTAATCAAGCTAGTTAAGCAAGACAACATAAAAGTTACAGACTTTACAGACTGGCTGTCCATGTGGTGCACAAATTCCAATCGGTCAGTTAACTACAGATACTCCTAATCTCGACTCCTTATGTATATAGAGCACACAGTGTATAGGCCACAGAATTAATTTCTTCCATTCAATCTTCTTCCACACCATGGACGAAACCAAGATCTGTCAAAGGGTGTCAGGGTTGAGATTGTAGACCTGCACAAGGCCGAAATACGCTTTTTGGCCTTTTTCAATGTTTTATTTGTTCATGAGTAAATCGGTTTGGCTGAGATTAAAGTTATTAGATTAGATTAGATAAAATAAAACTTTATTAATCCCTCGGGTGGGTTCCTCCGGGGTTTTCACACAGCTGAATAAACGTCAAACAGAAAACTGATTAAACAGAAGTGTGAGATGGTTGAAAATTTACGCCAGCGTCCAGTTATATTTTAGACAGCAAGGAGCAGACGGTGACGTAATTCTGAAGGCTAGACTGTCCAATTTCACAGTCGCTCATTTCCGGTCTACCTGGCTTTCGGAGGACCCGGCCCACTTAGATCGCGAAGGCCGGGTCCTCAGGTAGACGCAGCCTCTGAATTTGGACACCCCGTTGTTGTGGCTGATAAATAAACATTGTAAAATTTCCCCACCCCAACAGCTCTTTTGAATGTCTCCCTAATTCTGAGGTCTCAAGGTTGGCAAGTATGCTGGTGATAAGACTGATAACCTCCACTCGACTGGTATTCGACTACATATAAAGATTAGCAAACTTAGTTATTATGTTTTTTCTTTACCTAACATCATTCACAAGTGGTGAAGTTTAGTATTCGATTAATTCCTAGCTAGTACTCTTTCCCATCCATTTCTTTCTTGTGATCAACTAAAAACATTTTTTTCACCAATGCCACCAGCGTGGCTTTGTAGGCTGATGCGTAGGTTTTGGTTTACTTCTTTGAAAGTATTGTTTAGCATGAGGGCAGAAAGTTTTCCATAGATAATTAAACAAAAGCAGACTTTCTCGTGTGTGTGTTTTTCTGTCCCTGTGTGTGAAGGCCTCTGCCTGTGTGAGAGACTTGTGTGCACTCACTTGTGGAGTGCTTCACAGCCAGCGCCGCTGTTCAGATAAAATAAAATGAAACTGAATGTGATTAAGATGAAGTCGTCACATATAATCGGCTGTGGCAAACCAACACTGCAGGGAGTACTGCTGTGCTGGGCAATGGACGACCAGATATGGGTGTGCAACAATCCGTGACACTCATTCACTTGGGGGGGTCAGTCCACAATGAGAGTGACAGCAGTGATGATGTCATCAAAATGGGCCCTGGCATGATGTTCTTGAGAACAATGCACAGCTACAGGGGGAATTGTCAATTTAGTACGCAGTGAAGCATTGCAACTCCACTACAGGCTGTGCATAATTCTAAGAAAGAACATGTCTTTTTTTTTTTTAAAGTGTATTGGTTCACCATAAATAATGAAACACAAATGGTGCTGTGTGCCTCCTGGCTGGCTATGCAGGGCTATTTTTGTTTTTCCTCTCCAATGAGTCTTTTCCCCTCCTCTTTGAATTTTAATCTGGAAGAAGCAAAAAGCCACTCTTCAAAAGCAAGTCAACAGGAAATAACTAAATGAGCACTCCTTAAGCATTAAAAACCATCTTGGAACTTTTTGCATGTGTTATAGCATTATTGTCTGATTGTGTGAATAGGAAAGGTGCTCAGGTGAAAGGATAGAGAAATTATAGAAAAATTAAATGACCTAAACAAGTTCACATGCTAAAGGTATAACAGTCAAAGTAATTAATTATATTAAATAAAAATATACGGAAAGAAGTAACCCTTCACTGATTAAGTCTGTTTTGTCTATTAAGGTATCTAAACACACAGCCTGGTTAGAACTAGACACATAGACATAATTATATTGGTTAATACAGAAATACATGCAGTAATATTAATAACAATAAAGCGATTTCACTTCACAGCTTTACAGATTATTGTATAAAGTTTATTACAGTATTAGCATGTAAACTTAAATGATGCCATTAATGTTGCACTTTTAGTGTTTCTAAAGTCGCAATGCTGCCATCAAGTGGAAAACTGTCAACAGTACAAGTTTAATCAATTAAGTTCAAGGAACGTTTGGCTATAGTACTTTTTGTATTTATGAGTTTGTAAGTTTCTAAGCTTATTGTTGCTGTAGCTTTAGGTATCTGTGAGGTATTATGTAGCTGAGTGCCAAGATCAAGAGTTTATAGTTGCGCTAGATGTGAGGGTGCACTGGTGCTTGCTGACACTCTAACATGCTTGCAGTTAGAATGGTAGCATGTTGTAGGAAAGAGCAAACCACCAGCAAGGAACATAGAAAAGTTATTAGCTCTATACAGCAAATATTTTCCAAAAAGGTCAAATATAACTTTGACCTATTGGTGGTGAAAAAGCTGTGTAGGGGATTGTAAATTGCATGTCAAATATTTGTGAGCTTGTAAACTACAAATGTGGAGGACGTACTGGTGCTCCAAGAGCGTTCATCCTCCATGGACACCGTAAATATCTGTGGGAAATTTGCTGTTATCCATCAGATGAAGTAGACAGCAAACATGCGGTAAAAGAAATTAGAGGATTGAATCATCAGACACCACTGATACCTAAGCAGAATTCATACCCAAGATAGGAAATTATGACAGTAGTTCACTCACGAAATGATTTTATTGCAATAATGTATGCTGAATGGCATATATTGTGATTTATCACCCTTTTTAACTGTCTAAAAGTTAAACATTGCAAATATTTATTTTATTCAATAAGATAAATTTTGCATTTTCACATATTTTGAATCTAGCTGTGTTTATGACCATTTTCAGAAGATCTTTTTATTTTTATTTTAATGGTTTGTTTAGCCACTTAACACTGAACTATGAATCATTCAAGCATACAAAGCACCTAACTCAAGAGATGAATCAGTGTTGACAAAACATTGATTCATCCCTTGAGTACACTTAGCAAAGAACCCATTTTAAATTGTATCTTTAGGCACTTTTTACCAGCATAACAAAGTAAAACACATACGATAACACATTATCCTTTGTTATCACGCTTATGAAAAATGTCAAAGACAACACTGTTTATAAGGCACCGACAAGAGCTATTAACTCACTCGACATATCCTGAAATAGTGTGCAGTGTGACCTTAAAACATCTGGGGAGCTTGGATGAGAGGAGGACTGAAGAAGAAGTGGCAGGCCTTAAAAAAACATCTACAGCAGATGAACAGCATCTATATTATTTTAGCCAGTGGTGTCAAAACCAATGCAAAAATGAGTTCAGGCTGTGCCGAAGAATAAAAGTGGTCATACCAAATATCGACTTTTCAAACTCTTTAGAACTGTACAGACTCTATTTTGCTTTATTTACTCCATGTACGATTTAATTAAGCACCGCACCCATTCTCCATTTTACTTGCAAAATGTAAAGAAATGAGGGATATTCAAGGCATTTGCACAGTAATGTGCAAAAACTCTCAGTTATGGTAACAACTCTAGGCGATGGTGGCCACATACTGCCTCTAATAAGGATGGGCTAGATGCAGAAAATATGTTTAGTGCAGGGATGAAAACAAGGTTGCATCAGATGTGCATTTTAATCTTCTCTGACAGCCAAGTAAAATACACATTTAAGGCCATGTGTTGAGATAAGGCCATGAAAGATTCATTGAAATCTAAAATTTCATGTGCTAATTCATAGCTTATTTAAATGGTGACCCAATTAGTAACACTTTGCTAAAGAAGAACATGACTAATGGCATCATTCTCCAAAAGGATACAGAGTTCAACCTGCAGAGGTCACCAAAACTCTGTCAAAGAAAATCCAGAGAAGATTGGCTTATTCTAAATTAGGTTAAAATGTTTCCTTAAAAAAAGAGATCAATCTTTTTAATAATACCAATATCACCAGTTATTAAAGTAAGATTAGAAATTAAGGCATTCTGTACATCTGCTGTTATCCTTTGCTTGAAGGAAGGGTGCAGGAAGGCTTATGATAAATCCCCATAATAAGTCACAAAAATTCAAGAAATAAACACGAATTCCTCAGGAACATTTTAGTGCTTGACTGCATTGAAATGATAACAGCATCTTTGTGAGCTAGTCTTCATCGTAACCATTATACAGTAGCTCTGTCTAGTGGGTGCCTAGTGGGCAAATGTGATGAACTAAAGGTTTTTGCTTTTAAAGTACGAGAAATTAACTGCAAGCTGTCAGAGAGACCGTAAACCTGATTGCACTTTGAACCAGACAACATGACAATGAGCATCCACAAAAAAGAACATAAAAGATCAGCTTTTTCTACTTCATGGGTCTGACGACACACACTCTCTCTCTCACACACACACAAGTATATCTTTTAAAAAGGCCTAAAAACATCTAAATCAGTTGCAGTAATAAGAAATCAAATCTGTCTGACAATCTGTACTTTGTATCCAGTTAATAAGGACTTTAGAACAAACATCTTCAGCTATGGATACCCCTATTTGCAGTACCTGAATTGTATCAGCTCAATCTAAAAATCAAATTTAATTGAAGAACTAAGTAGATCAACCCAGAGGTTTGAGCAGATAATGTAACTGGTAATAATCACCACATAATCGAATGAGTTCATCATTTTAAGCTGTAGAGGATCTAGTCAGTTTACATTCTTTTCAACAGAGATGTTCATTACAGTTGTGCTTCTAATTACTCTGCATCTCAGCAAAGTATGTGGGTCATTCTTACTATTCGGTGCCATTTGAG
Organism: Copadichromis virginalis; assembly: GCF_057382275.1. NCBI lineage: Eukaryota > Metazoa > Chordata > Actinopteri > Cichliformes > Cichlidae > Copadichromis > Copadichromis virginalis. The sequence continues at coordinate 16,700,706 of NC_140628.1, read as the reverse complement.
TCCTAATGACATAATATGGTATATTTAGTGTAAAACTTGTCTAATGCTTATTTCTAAACCATTTTCTTGTATGTTTAACCCCCCTCTACCATAGAACACATTGATATATACACAGGATAAATACATTAAAAGTAAATTACTTTTATTTTAGCACAAGTCACTAAAGTACTATGTCCCCAGTCATGCTTGCTCGACTTCAGTTACAAATATAACTTAAAAAAAAAAAAAATAAATCTAGATTTTTCATCATTTCTGGATTGGCTTATTTCTAATGTTCCTCATCAAATGTTCTTTTTTATTATTAATGCATGTTTAATACTTAAAATCTTTAAAAAATGTTGTGTCCCTGAATCAACTGTCACCCCTGTTACTCTGATAAGAATTCCATAGAACACATCACCTGATTATTCTTTTAGTCACATGACACTCCCGGATGTAACATATTTTGGAGGGAAAACTTTCAAGAAGAAGACGAGTAAGTACCACTCTTTAATCAACCCTTTTTTCAATGTTTTAGCAAGATTTTGTAATGTGGCAAAGCATAACACGTCCAACCTGTTACGCTTATAATAGTGGAAACAATTTTTTTTTTGTAATTTTTATAATATGGCTAATAAACATGTTAAAAATGGTTCTTAGTGGTCACCATGTACTAGCTTGTTGTTCATCATACTAGTAGTAATGGCTAAGTTTAGCATAAAATCTCCCCCCTGTTACCGTCACCCCTGTTATTGCTATGCACTGTAACATGAAATTTCCTTGCAGATTTTAAAAAGGGACATTGTAGCTTTTAGAAAATGTAAATATTACTATAACTGTGTATTCAAAACAGTTATTAATAGAAAATTGAATGTCCTGTAACAGGGTGGACATTTGGCACGTCATGGGTAAAGACTTTGATTTTAAAAAATATTATAATATAATATCCTTAGCTGGACCAATACATTTTTCTTATAGGTTGAAAATCCCTCTTTTAGATGAAATGTTAAAATAATTCAAAATTTTGTATTTTTTGATGAAGAGTGATCACACTGAAATGGCACCGAATAGTAGGAATGACTCATGTAGCCCTACTGAGTTCACTGTCTATTCTTCCCATTGTCACTAAGGCTGATTTTTTTGATAAGTCAAGCACCAAACACAACCTTTGAAAAAACGTACGATAGCTAAAGGGACAGCCACTCCACTGAGGTACGTTTTAGTTCATTGTTCACAGTTTCTCTGAGCCGAGTGTCTGCTTGAAATTTGTAGGCTATGAATACAGGACATAAAGAGCTACTGTGTTGGTACTTAAATATACTTGATTATTGAACCCAAATCCTATATCACCAAAACTTGGCCTGTTTCTCTGAATATAAAACACCACACACATCGCTGTACTTGTGTGTTATATCATTCTAGCCTTTCAAAACAAAATATTAGTGATAGCAAGTCAAAATTCTTTCCATTAATCAATGTTTTTTTGCTCTATCCTATACAACTGAAACCATAAAAACACTGTGTGCAATGCTCCCAACATTTGAAGGATAGCTGTTTAGTGGAGCAAAGCAACCACCAGACGTTCAGAGGAATAGCAGTTCAGCATCAAAATAGTTAACATAAACACAAGACTAATCATACTAGTGGCTCTTTGAAGATGTAATTAACACTGTTTCCTACGTTCATGACTAGGCATTGGAGGTTAAAGACTAGATCATCATTTGGAAGCAGTACAAAAGAAAGAGCAACTGGGAATTGATGTGTTTGCTTTTTGGGGGGAGTTTTAGATGCCTTTGAAACTTGGTAATAGCCCCACTGACTCCTAGGGCAACAGGAGACTTTCACATATCAATATAAAAATACAGTAACTTATGTGAATGAAAACCAGTATGGCACGGGTCAACAACTGGCTTGGAGTTACAGTTTGTTGTAGAAAATACTGAATAAGATCAACTATGGCAAAAGATAGGTGAGGTTTAATGTTAAATTGCATACCAGTAAGATGCACTTCACAGATTTGCTTTACTAAAGTAAGTATACTATGATGTATATCTCTATATTCCCCCAGCAATAGAAAAACTGTGCAAGGTCATGTTTAAGAGTACAGTCGACTAATTCTGTCTTCTTCTCCATTCTATGGACCAAACTATGGGGCCACCACTCTTTACCTTTGAATTCAGGTGTTTTCAGTACCATTGCCGCGTCTATCGATGCAACCTGCCTTTCTAAACATTTGTGAAAAATGGGTTGCTCTACAGAGCTTCCGGAATTTGAGCACAGAACACTAAAACTGTAACAAGTCAGTTTATAAAATTTCTTCCCTTCTAAATGTTCCAATCATTTGGTGGCAAAATAAAACAATTTAAGAACTCAGCCACAAAGTGGTGGATCACAATAATTCAGACCACAGTTTTCAGTTTTATTTGTCATATGCAAGTTAGCACAAGGTCAACATCGCAATGAAATGTATTTGACGAGCAGAAGACAGTCACTCAGCAGAATGGTACAGTAGAAGGGAAAAAAACAATAATAAAAAATAAATAGAAAAAATAAATAAATAAATAAAAATAAATTTTAAAAAAGTGTTGAGACATACATTGCCTAAAATAGAAAATAACTATTAAAAATAATAAATTATAGAGTTTCAAACGTCATTTGGCATTAATGTCAGCATAGAAATTGTGCACGAGGAGCTGTATGGAATGGGTTTTCCTGGCCAGGCCTTTTTTGTAGGTGCAATGTGCAGATGGCCCACTACTTTTTGTCTATAGATTCTTTGGGTGTCCATGTTTTCACATGTGACTGGATAAGTCCAACAGTCCTCTGCCACTGAGAAAGACAGAACCTGTAGAAATCTGTGAATGCAGTGTTTAGACCAGGGGTGGGCAATTCCAGGCCTCGAGGGCCGGTGTCCTGCAGGTTTTAGATCTCACCTTGGGTCAACACACCTGAATCACATGATTAGTTCGTTACCAAGCCTCTGGAGAACTTCAGGGCATGTTTAGGAGCTATTTAGCCATTTAAATCAGCTGTGTTGGTTCAAGGACACATCTAAAACCTGCAGGGACACCGGCCCTCGAGGCCTGGAGTTGCCCACCCCTGGTTTAGACTAAAAGAAAAGTCTGTGACATTTATCCATGGAAGGGCTAAAGGTTGAATAGGCTGGAACCTATCCTAGCCATAGGTCCAGAGGCAGGTCTCACCCTGGACAGGCTGCCAGTCTGTTGCAGGACTAAGACTGTGACAAAAAAGTACCGGTGAACGCCAGTGCTGCTGTTCAGCCTCCAAGTGGATGCACCTCTGATATAAATTTGAAAATACACATTTGAATATCCTACATAATTTTCAGAAAAGTTGTCCTTAGACTTTGACATTGAGTTCAAATTCACTGAGATTTGAACTCGTTCAGGATTTTTAGTAGATGCACCTATGAGATTAATTTCAAAAGCCTGCATCAGCTCCTTCTCCAGTTATCATATTTACAAACTTGCTTGTCCACGCCATCTGCCCACCTGTCGAAAATGCTATGAAAGTGCTATTAAAATGCTGCATAAATAAAAAAATAAGTTCACATTGAGGTACTTTCTTAACAGTGGTGCGATACATTATTGTGAATGAATGGCACTCATGCACTATGTCACTCAACTGACCTGAGTGTCTGACAGTATTGTAGAGAGGCAGATATAGTAATACGGCCCATCAGCTTCTAAAAGAAAGTACAACTTTGATGGCTCCTCCGTTTAACTTTAGCTTCTGTACACGTTGCTCAGTTCAGAAGTGGAAACTGTTCAGACTATAATCTGATATCATCCACGTCAAAAACAAATTTAATTTGAGCACCCAGAGCCTGAGTGAAGCAGCTGATGGGTGTGTTTTCTACTTAGAATTTTCCTGGTAAATCCTAATGTCATCAATATATGGCAAGAACAAAAACTGTTTGTGGTTCGCACAGCTCTACCTGTCCCAATTTAATTTGCTCTAAAGTGTTCTCATAAATGGCCTATTTCCTGTCACCCATTTCTCAACAGGCATTAGGCAGCTGATATGTCCTTGTAAAACTGGAGAGTGCCCTTGACTTACAAAAAGTCAGCAAACATACTGTTCAACCAAATTTATCATTCATTTATTCATTCATTTATCTCAGTATTCCAAGTAATACTGAGATAAAATAGGGAGATGCTTCACTTTGACATTTTAGTACTCCAGAGTCTTTAAAAGTTTTAAATGTCATTAAAAAATGTCAACAAAAAAATGCTACTTTTTTGAACCAGTTTTCTAGTGTAATTATTCCCAATTAATCCTGGTTAATTTTATTTTATTTGTGACACTGTATCCTATGACTCATCCATTTTAATAGGTGATACAGATGAATGTAGCATTTTAGGTCCTGATACAATTTAGCTGTGATGTATTTGCTGTGAATGATGCTGTGATAAATGTAGAGTTCAACTCTTTTCCAGGATTGGAGAAGCCAGCGATTGACCCACTGACTCCCAGTGTAGCAGACTGTTTACTCTAATGCTTTAGTTCCATCTACTGATTCCAAATAAATCAGATAGTAGACACAATAGGTTGTCTAGTCTTAATAATGTAATAGTAGATGCTTTATAATAGTTAATTTTAATTTTATTTATTTATAGGCACTTTAGAAGGAAGTGAAAATATTCATTTTTACTGGTGACTTTCCACGGTAATTCAGTTCAATTCAATTTTATTTATACATCGCCAAATCACAACAACAGTCACCTCAAGGCGCTTTATATTGTACAGTAGATCGTACAATAATAGATACAGAGAAAAACCCAACAATCATATGGCCCCCTATGAGCAAGCACTTTGGCGACAGCGGGAAGGAAAAACTCCCTTTTAACAGAAAGAAACCTCCGGCAGAACCAGGCTCAGGGAGGGGCGGGGCCATCTGCTGCGACCGGTTGGGATGAGAGAAGGAACACAGGATAAAGACATGCTGTGGAAGAGAGACAGAGGTTAATAACAGATATGATTCGATGCAGAGAGGTCTGTTAACACATAGTGAGTGAGAAAGGTGACTGGAAAGGAAAAACTCAATGCATCATGGGAATCCCCCGGCAGCCTATGTCTATTGCAGCATAACTAAGGGAGGATTCAGGGTCACCTGGTCCAGCCCTAACTATATGCTTTAGCAGAAAGGAAAGTTATAAGCCTAATCTTAAAAGTAGAGATAGTGTCTGTCTCCCGAATCCAAACCATTTATTTGTTTATTTGCCCATGAGTAAGTTTGCTAATAATGTTGGTTGAAGCTAACAAAAGCAGACAACAGAAATAAATAATAGTGCTATTTCAACAGATCTCTTCACATCAATGGGAAACGTTTTTCATGCATTTTCAACCAAGCCAGTGGATCTTCATCTCCCCCCTACAACCTCCTCGCTGAGGTAACAGTCCATATCTGCACCTTCTCATCCAGTGTGCAATTAGGCAATTAGTTTGTCCATGTTTGGACATTACTGTCCTACCCAATCTAAAATAAGATCTTAGAGTATCATCTGGGTTAAATAGTTTTTTTATTACATTTTGGGTGTTATTTTGCAGACTTCCAAAGGTTATGAATCCCTAGTGTCCCTGAGGTGAAACTATGCTTGCTTATACAAACAGCATTGCAGAAGTTTAAAAACTAAGGTTCTGGATACAAAGCCTTGTTTTTAAGTACACCTTTTGCCTATGATATTTAATAGAAGTGCTTTTCTTACAGAAATTGGACCCATCGCAACAGGCTCCTTCTGCAAGAACAGAGCAGCTTGGTTAGGCATTTGTGTCCTGCCATTATATGTGTGCAGTTCTGACCTTTTATGTTGCTATGACAACTAATTCAACAACTGCTTTGAGGAACACAGGATAAGACCAAATCATCAAAAATGTAATGCTGTTCAAATCCAGCAGAATCATAATATTCAGAAACTGTTATATTCCTCACATCAGGTCATCAGAGGAATACACTCATTATGCACTCGCACACAAATCACTATAGAAGGACATGCCTGCAAAGACTCCCAAACTTGGATTGGTATCAATGCAGTGGCATTCAATGACCTTTACAGAAAGACAAACAAAGACAATTAACCAGAAAAGAAAAGTTGCTGGCCTGTCAGCTTCCCAAGCTCATGTCATTGTTAACGGGACATGGACACAACCATGAAATCAAGACACACTACAGATGTTAATTAAACCTACTTCTGACAATAGCTAACTGTGGCCACAAGATGGCAGTAATATAAAACATGGTGAAAGCAGACAATGAGAAAAGCTTGTTCGACAGAGTGCTGTTTGAGATGATATGCTTTAACTGGTGTCTATTTTTGGATTTCCTGGGACAAGCATTGTCTCTCTTGCTTTCCCTAAAAGAATGCATTGCCGATACACTTGTATCTCAGTAAAGGCCGAACCCTCACTGGCACCTGCACTCGAGCTCCATGCCCAGATGCAATTCATGCAAACCACGAGTGATATAACTGCAATAGCTAGTTGCAGTTCTCTCTGGTTTCTGATGGCCAGGATAGGGGTAGCAAATGTGTTTTTTAGCCAACAGCTGTAGACCGGGTCATTGTGTTTGCCTGTGCTTTGAGTGAAGTTCTTTAAATTTGGTGAAAAAATGTATTAACATTCAAAAAGAACAAATTCACTTAGAGTACACAAAAGTTAAGGTTACTGTGATTTCATGTCCTTCATGTTCTTGTGAATTTAATTTCTCAAGAACATGCATTTATTAAATCTGGCACAGATTTTCTCTTTAACTTAAGGAACAATTGATTAGTGATTGAAGACTGAAGGTAAGGTCCAAAATACATCTGACATAAATGGGAAATTAGTGATATTTCACAGTTTGTTGGGCACTGAATTGGTGAGAACAACCTTGGGTGCCTAATTTCAAACTATAATGATTGCTTGTCCATTGAAAATTGGTTGTGTAGTAACTGTCATATCATGAATGTAAGCCATAATTTGACTGGTGTGTTTTCAATATTTTTTTTAATTCCAATACTGCATAATACTTTTTGATATGATAGCATTTAACCTATGTATGCTGGCCTGGGAATCCAGACTAAGACACTGTGTTGATCTACAGAATATCTCTGGAAATGTCTCAGTTTCAGCCTTCAATATGTTATCATTTTACTATTTTGAATTTATTATTGCATTTGGACTAAACCACAGCATTACTAATGTTAAAATTAATGTAATGTAATGTTGTATGAGCATTACAGACATTTATTGTATGTGTCAACTGGGCAGCAGTCTAGATTTGACTTTGCCAGTGCCCACTAATTGAACAGCCAGTCCTGAGTGTGAAAAGTAATTCTAATTCCAATTCATTCTGTCCACCTGGAACAATGTAGACAGGATGAATTAGAGTTGATGACATTTTCCTCCAGCTCCATTTGGATATTTCCCCCCTCTCTAATTGATCATTAGGAAATCCTGGTGGGGAGAACAGATTTACAGCCTCATCACTATGCCTGTAATTTTTGGGCCTTTAGACAGTACTGCATTGAAAACAGGCATGATGGAAATCACTGCAAGTGCTGCAGAAACCATCTGTAAACACAGTTCATAGACAGCCGACCACAAACGCAAGTTAAAGCTCCATACTGCAAAAAAGAAGTCATATATGAACATAATCCAAAACCACTACCAAGTTCTTTTGGCCAAAGTTTATTGGAAATGGCTTAAGGCAAAGTGAAAAACTGTTCTGTGGTCAGATGAATCAAAATTTTAAATTCTTTTTGGAAAACATGAACACCGCGTTGTCTGGACTAAAGAGGAGAGGGTTTGCTATCAGTGCTCAATTCAAAAGCCTGCACATCAGTTTGCATATCTGGAAAGGCATCATCAATGCTGAAAGGTGTTTATAGGTTTTGCATATTTCAGCAATGCTAAACTGCATACTGCATCTATTTTGACACATTTGCTGCATAGTAGAGTTAACAGGCCTTCCTGCAGTTCATACCTTTCATCAATTTAAAAACATTTTGTGAATCACAAAAAAAAAATATTAGAAAAAGCCAGGACTGTTGAGCAGGTCGAATCCCATATAAAAAAAGTCCAGTTCCAATTTACTGGCAATGGTAATTTTATTTATATGAGATGCAAACTCAATGTTCTTAACACAGAAAATAAAAACACAAAAAACTGATATTGCAGCAACACATATTGGCATGTTTTGCTGCAGCCATCAAACTCAAAATGAGCTTCATTTTCTTATGATTCTACATTTCTTCAGTTTAAACACTGATTATGTGTTTTACATTACATTCTTCATAAAATATGGGTTTATATGATTTGTAAGGCATTGCATTTTGTTTTTATTTACATTTTACATATCACATTTTTTTTATTGGCGTTGTACCTTTTCTTGCTTGTACCAACTAGTTATGACCGATTGTATCTGCATTTTGATATTGTCACCACCTTCATCACCAGAATGTAAGCAATCTGGTTTTTAAGAACTGCACCCACATAAACAAGAAGGATCATATGTTCTGTAACTAAATCAGTGGTAAATCAGCATCTGAACTTTGGAAAAGTCTATATACATTTTTTAATCATGAATAGTAGACTAGTATGTTCTGAAATAATGAAAGGCTAGGCTATCACTTGAATCAGAACCTAAGCTCCCCTCAGTCATTCTCCTCTCTTGTTCTCCAAGTCCATTTTGTTTCATCTTTGAACCACTGGAGTGTGCAGTGTTCAGTTTTCAGCATGTCATAAACCACATGATAACCTGATAACCTACTGCCATTTTCAAATTGCTGTGAAGCTCAACATAACATATTGTACATGTATAAGTTGAGAAAGCACTTAGGAAACAGTAGGAAAGAAAAACTCCCTTTTAACAGGAAGAAGCCTCTGGCAGAATAAGGCTCAGGGAGGGGCGGCCATCTGCTCGGGGGTGAGGGGAAGGAGACAGGACAAAAGGCAATCATGGGCAATTCATGACCATCCTAATGATGCAGCGAATTAAAATACAAAATATACACATCTATCACACCGAAAAGCCCTTTTTAACTGTTAGTGGTTCTATCTTAAACTGAACAGTCTTTGCAATGATGAATATGCATGATTTTGGATTGCACATATAACAAATAATGAACTTGAAATTAATTTTAAAAAGCACAAATATCCTAACATATATATAATATGTTCCTTCCCCCAAAAGACAATAAGAACGAAAATTGTAAATTTAAAGACTCTTGTTCAGACTCCTCTATGTGGATGATTATGTGGTTCAGGAGCTTTTGAAATTACTCTTGCAGGTGTAGTCTTTGTTTTGTGTCCCTCGGCATGCATTTCCATTGTGTGTTCTACTTCCTGCCACTGGGGTCATCAAAGTTGAAAATTGTATAGCATTAAAGTATAGGCTTTCCACTGCTGTGTATCCCCCTTTTCCCTTATTGTGAATTTAACTGGGATTGGCAAACAGCCCAAAATGAATCGGGCTGGTTCATTACTTTGCCTGTGATTGACAATTCGGGGCAATGCTTCTGGCTGAAATGTGACCTCAAAGCACGAGCTCGCCCTCTACAGCAACAGCAGCCAATATAATGACTACAGCAGTGTGCACTATGATAGCCTGTGGGAAGACAGATACAGCATTTGTCAGTTCTCATAACACTGTTTTGTCATATTTAAAGGCAGCAAAACTTCACCTACCTCTATATGGAGAAGGCAAACAGCCATAGGGATGTTAGAAAATTATTTGATTTTCTCTCTGCTGTTGTTGAGTGATGTGTGAGTATATAACCATAGGCATTTATGTGCTTTTTTGTGCAGAGGAGTTTTTTTGTTTCCTGTTCTCATGCTGTCCTCCCAGGAGCCCAGCATGAGTAGAGGTCTCTTTTTTTCCTCTTGTACTTTCCCATTGTAGTGTATATTTTAGTGTTTTTTTTCTGTAATGCTACCGATCTCCGACCTGTATCCCCATGTCATGTCTGTGTTGTGTGTGTAAGGTCGGGGGGGAGTGTCCTATTTCACTGCAGGGCAACCTGCACGTGGCGATTAAAGCCTTGATTGATTGATTGACATTATAAAAGATGGGTCCAGCTTCTAGGTCTAAAGTGCCTAACTGGGTTGAAACTTGTAACTGGTAGGTTGTTAGCCAAAGAGGTAGCAGTTTTACAGATGGGTGACATGACAGTAGCTACGTCCATCTTTAACATTCCAAATAGCTGTCTTCTAATTTCAGCTTATAGAAAAAAATATCGTTTCATAGCTATATCACAACTAGACTTGTAAGGTTTTCACCGTGTGTGTGTGTATGTGTGTGTGTGTGTGTGTGTGTGTGTGTGTGTGTGTGTGTGTGTGTGTGTGTGTGTGCGGGCCATCATTGCAAAAAGGTCCCAGAAACACCTGTCATGTGCAATCAACACAAGTAAGCAATCATTACATTCTGACAAAACCTCACCCTCTGTTTCCCAATAATTGTGTTACCACTGCTCGCTGCAAACTGTAGTGTGCTGGTGTCTCGGGATGTGTTGATTTGATTCCTTTTTTTTTGTTTTTTGTTTTGTTTTGGGGGATTTTTTTTAGTCCACAATAGCACCTTGCTCTTCTTTTAGCTTTTATTAACCTGCCTGGTAAAAGTATCCTATGGCTTGTGTGTTGTCCATACCCCTTCAATATATGTCTGGCAAGTCTCTGCAGCCAATATTGCTATGAACAGAGCTTTCCCTGCAGCATAAAATGGTTTAAATCAAAGTGCTTGATCATTTACTGCTCTGATTTGGTGTAATGTTTCTGATAAATCTATCTATTTTCTCCAAAAGATATCTCGTTGTAATATTAAAAATATTGTGGACACTATTGACACAACAGTAAAAGAACAGTAAAAGAGCATCAAAGTCAATACAGACCTCATTACTGAAGTGTCCAACCTTTGATGATTGGTTATTGTGGAAAAACTCTTACTATAAAAGCAATATCATTGAAGGACGATGGGAAGGCAGGAGAAGAAAGGACAGAAAGGACATTTCCAAGTTAGCAAACATCCATCAGTACCCAGAGTTAAGTAAAAGAAAATCATGATGAATTTGGTAAAACTGCAATTCCTCTCCCAAGAACAGCATCGTTTCCACTAAACATCATGGCAGCATTATGCTTCTGTGCAACTTATTATCAATTGATATGTTCTCCAAGAGACCTGTGACATGACCGTCATCTGAAGCTTAACACATACACATTTTTGTCTTAAAAAAACAATTCTGGGGCTGAACTTGAAAAAAAATGGTCCATATAACATCCCTGAATGTCTTTGGCCTGTTTGTGAAAAGAAATGGAGAGGGCTTGCCTTTCATAATATATTTGGTGGCAAAGTTAGTAACACAGCAGAGGTCAGTATTTAAAGTTAGTTGTTTTCTTCTCTTATTGATTTATGTTGCATCAAAATGAAATAGTACTATACTTGAAATCATAGCAGTCACACGTGATATAATGTAAGTTACCGATGCTGGGTCTTGTCAGTGACAGTCTAGTCTTACTCAGGTCAGATAAAATTACTTCCTTTGCTCTATAAATACTGACAATAATGACCGGCCTTATTTCATTTGGTTCTGCATTGGTCTCCAGTCTAGTTTGAGAAGGCAAACTCTACCTGTCCTAAATGTCACTGCCATGACATTTCACTGAGACGTTAAAGCCATTAGAGCCGAAGCAAGGTGAGGAGAGACATTTCTCAAATGAAATGGAATCTGGTTTTGAAAGTGAACCATGGGCTGTCACTGGAGTTATTAATGTCGACACACCTCCAGAAGGCTCCACTGTGACTTAGGGCATCTAAAATCCCTCCTTGCACTATGAAAGTCACGATGCCAGTGCCTTTATGTGGGCTCCAAACTTTTTACAACTCTTTCAGCTGGTTAAGGTCGCTACACAAATTTTAACACATCAGGCTATTTACATTTGCTCGGTTGCTGACCTTTAACTGTCAACTCTTTCCCAGCCTTCTGTATTTTTAGCTTTGGCTTGACTGCACTGCCATTGAACATCTATGGCTGACTGTAATGTGTAGAGAATAGTGTATAATAGAAAATAATGAATGCAGTACTTTAAATGATAAAACATCAATGATTATGCCAGGACCATTTTATCTAAGCTTTTTTTTCAGTTATAGAGCTGTTCAGATTCTTTTTGTAGTCACACAACACTTTCACTGTCAGAGTTCATTCAAATGTGCCAATTGACTGTCCCTGTTAATCTGATGCTTTCCCTTGACCCTTCTGATATTTTTTGTGCCAGATTTCTGCTGCCTGCTGAATAGAATAATAATTTTTTAACTTGTTCAGTAAAACCAATGGTTTCTCTTACTATACGTGAATCGGGATTCTAAAATGGAAAATCATTCGGCACTCTGAGCATTGCAGCAAATTTGCAGCAAACACATCTTGACATATTTGCCACACTAATAGATTAGTTCATTTTTCATCATTGTTCTGCACATATGGTTTGCAAAAATCTAACTCAACTGATAAAAATCTTATCAGAGTTGCACAGCAGCTTGGTGACAGAGATTTAGTTGCTGTGGCTTTGGTGCAGTAGTGATGCAAGCACTGTTATATATTAGGGCCTTGAATTCTTGCCACTTATCTCTCCCTCTGCCTTGCTGATAACAGAAAATGGATGGTATGCAATGCAAAGAAAGGAAAAAAGCATAAGTACTTTTTTATGTTACCCTTGTTAACCCCCAAATATGATACACGGTAAAGTATAAACTTTTTTCTTCATATTTCCTTGTAAGAAATTGATCACGATTGAAGGAACAGTGCTTTGTAGGTTCTAATCTATTTTAAATTTAGATTTTATTTGAAATTTTCCAAAGCATATTAAAGGAGTGGTACAGCCATCCTGTGTGAAGCTGGGGAGTGTTTGAATTATTAAATACACTGATACTTCACAGATTTGAAGAAGGGACGTGTCTACAATTATTAACACTTTTCTTCATCCTCTTTAATCTCCTTTATGGCTCCATGACAAGCCTTCAGTGTATCCCAAAAGCTGTAGCATGGTTTTGGATAAATAACTGTGCCACCAGCTTGTCTTAAGTATTAAGATCTTATTGACCTTCAAGCAATGCATTAGCAAACTCCCCAAAATACATGGAGTATTATACATTTTTGCTGCTATTGAATTCCCAATAGGCTAACTGGAAACACCAAATGTACCAGTTAGGGTGACCAGATCCCCACAAACTCAAACACTGTGTTTGTGTGTGGCAAGCAGGACATGTTAACAATGTTGGGAAGTAGTAAATGTATTATATTTGAACTTTTTCAAACATCTTGCTATATAAATACATAAAGAATAAAAGGAAACTGAAGTTTAGTTTCATGTTCCCATGTGATGGTCTATATATACTCTTGCATTCTCTGTTATTTCACTGTTATTTCAGCTGCTGTTCAGTGTAAGATTCAGAATTCAGCAGGGAGGCGTCCATAGACTTGCAATTTCTAGACAATCATGACACAAACACACATACTATTTCACTTCACACCACATTTTTTTACTGTGCGAAATTGAAAAATGACACCAGCAAAAACAAAACATATCTCAATATATACACTTTGTTTTATTTAATTTTATTTTGTGGCAATGTCCATCATATTCATTAAAATCTGCAAAGCTTCTAACTTTTTGGTAACGTTCACTCTTTGGGAACAGCATTAGACCAGCTAAACTTAATTTGACTAAAATAAAAAATAAGAAAAAAGTGCCAAAAAGCCAAACTTTAGAAAAGTTAATGTTCTGCAGAACCAGTAATATGGGACATTGTCTCAAGAAGTAGGACAGGTGGACAAGGAATAAAATAAATTTAAATAAATAATGTAGCAGTATATACAGACAAATGGTCGTTGTTTTTCTTTCCTAGCGTTATTTTTCAACGCTACACAGGAGAAAATATTGTGTGAAGTTAAACAGTATGTGTTTCATAATTATCTAAAATTGCTTGTCTTTCCCGAGTTCGTGTACATTCAATATACAATTTTGGGGGATAAGTAGCAAGCAAGTAGCATGGCAACTGTTACAATCAGTTACTCACCAATAGTAGTAATAGTTCCGTAATTAATCGAGGTGGTCGTCTTGAGGTGACACAAAAGTTTTATAAGCAAATCATGTAGTTAAAATTTAATTGACAAATGTTTTTAGAGAGAAGATAAACAAATACTCTAAAAAATAGTCCTATTCTCCTCTTATCAAACCTAAGTGGCTGTGTCGGGGGTTTTGGGGGGGCAGGGAAAATGTTGCGCTGCCACATTTATTTATAAACGCTTTGCTACAATTGGTCACGTGATCATACCGCTGGCTAATCACGTTGTAGAACTGATGTGACGCACGAGATTCAAAGTTGCCTGCAACGTTTCTGCTGAGACTCTTCTTCTACTTAAGTTTTTGACAAGCTTAAAAGAAAAAAAAAAAGAAAACTGTGTCCATGTCGGTGTCCAAGTGAAGCGGGGTTTTTACTATTACAATGGAAAACCAAGTTATTGGACCGGGTCCATACAGGGCGACGAAACTGGTGAGTGTTGTGAACTAAAGCACGTTACGTTGAAATGCTTTAACTTAATGTAAATGGAGAGACTAGGTAGTTTTTCGTGTGTGGCTTAACTATTTAAAAGAACTGCGTTCTTACAAATGTAACCGAGTCGTAAATTGAACTAATAAACAGCTCTCGCGTTATCAGTTAGTTTTATAAGCGTTTACAAGCCTGTTTAGAGTGAGGCTAAATTAAAACTAAGTACACATAGATATAGTGAATTTGCATATTATATGTAGTTACTTATCACAAACACACTCGGCACTCTTTATTTCGTGTAAGAGCTCGATACACAACACAGTTTGCTGTTAATCTCTGTTCGCCTCTGTCAGTGCGCCCCAGGACAGCTGTGGCTACAATGTAGCTTGCCATCGCCAGTGTGTGAATGTGTGTGTGTGAATGGGTGAATGACTGAATGTAGTGTGAAGCGCTTTGGGGTCCTTAGGGACTAGAAAAGCGCTATACAAATGCAGGCCATTTAATGTCATCACTTTTTACGCCCAAAGTCCAAAACAAGTATTTTAAAATATCCACTGTTTTGGGAGCACACAGCACACAGTTTTAACCCCTCGGTTCTTACTTCTGTTCAAACGCCCACCTCAGTGTGCCTCCCCATTAAAAGCAGGGCACTGAAACAGAAGCAGACAAATGAAGTTGAGCTGTCATTAATTTCATGTACACCTGTTTTCCAGGGTTGCAGAGAAAAACCTTTTTGAGTTTGAACACAGTGGAAGGCTTTTACTAGCCTTGGCCTGTTTACTCAATGACATCCAGGCTGCTGGCTCTTTGATTTAACTCTTGTAAATCAGATTTCTGCCATGGGGTATTTGGATCATTTTTTTAATTGAAATTCATTCTCATTTATCGACAGGCCACAAATACACAATGGAATCGTATAGTTTTTGTTTTTTGTTTGTTTATTTTAATTCTTCTGCAAAAAGAATTTCTAGAAACTGTCAGCTAGCTTTCCACCTGCTGCAGAAGCATTCTTCCTTCACCAGTTTCTTTTTTGATGTCTCTCTTTCAAACAGTCTGCAGGCGAGCTTATTGGCTTTCGTTTTTTAAGATTTTCTGTCTTTTCCTTTACTTTAAACCTTTTTCATGATTGAGACCAGCCAGGGCAAAGGTTTCTATTTGCAGGGATTCTTCCAGGTATTAAAGACCTTGTGTCGCCTAATTCTCTCTCCCTCCCTCTTTCTTGTTCTCTCTCTGCTTTTATCTAAGCTCAAAGCCTTTTATTTTTCTCCCACACATCTACACAGTGTAACACAATGATGGTAATGCATCCCAAAACACGATGATAAGATAGTGTTTTATTTATTTTTGATAAGTAAATCTTTTTTTTTTTTTCCCCTAACAGGAGGATAATGGAGTTGTTAGAGTAGTTTCAGAGCAGGGCCTATAAACATGGAAATGGACTGTAGAAAGTTAACCATATCAGTGTCTGTTCTTCATTTGCTATTTAAATACATGCTTGTGTATGGCTGATACTGCCATCTTAAAGTAACTAATGGGCATCATGCATGCAGATTTTCTGCTGTGGCAACATCGTATAAAAGCATAACTAAAAACAGTATTGAAGTGTCCGTGAGCACTTGAACTTGGTGAATGCATAAAATGCTGTTATCACATTAATGTATTCCATGAATGATGTTAGCCTGTGTTTTAGACTAAACTTATTTTTTTCAATTTGTCATCAAAAAGACTTGCTGTTACATTTTTGTTGTTAAATATCAGATAATATCACTCTTCAGCGTTTCTCACCACATTCTTTGTTTTGCTGTTATGCAGTGGAATGAAACTATCAGACTTTTTCGTGGTGGCATGCCACTTAGAAGGCATTGGGCACACTTTCGCTGCTATGACTGCAGCTTCACGGGAACCGAGGCTGTGGATTATCTGCATAATCTTCTGAGGGACAATCACAACTTTGGTCCTGAGGTAACCCGCTACCAGACCCTGCAGCTGCTTAGAAAGTTCCTCAAGGCCCATGTGATTGAAGATGTCAAAGGCCGCCATGGGACAGAGGACTTTGAGGACAATGGCCATTTGTACAGGTGCTCCTCTGTCATCCTGCATAGCTTCTTTGTTTTTGGTTTGTTTCTTTATTTTATATTAGAAGACATCACTGATGCATTTCCACAATACAGTTCATCTCTGTTTAGCAAGTGCATCTCTTTACCTCTTTAACTGAGCCCAGTACTATTGACTGTCTCTCCAGGTTCCCAACACTGTCTCCACTCAAGTCTTTTCCAGCAAGGCCTGTAATAAAAGACTGCAGTGACTTGCCCAGACTCATCCGCTGGGATGACTATGAGGAGCTGCCTCAGCAGGAGAACTTTGTACCTGTGAAGTCTGCTGTCCTGGTGAGAAAGAAATGTTCTAGCCCAACTGTGCTTTCATTAGCTCCTTTTATACATCCTGTTTCTCTCCAGCTTCAAGACACCTCCTGTATGTTACATCAGTGCTATAGATATTTATATATACAGCACTGGTGTAACATACAGAAGGTGTCTTGAAGCTGGCATCACAAACAAACAAAAATGAATGTTAAATAAATATCAGTAAACAGGTACAATAATTATTCCCTGTGTCATTTCTAATTATTGCACGTAACTTACTTTATGAACATCTATGGTTGGATTCAGTTTTCATTAACAGACCCCTGACATGAAGTTAAACTTAAGTTAGTAAGTATAGCTTTTGTTTGATTGTAGCACAGTTTCATGGGTTCCTTTCACAGTGCTTACTCAATTTAACTTTGAAAGTAACTTTTTCATTTTCCTTTTTAATCAGACTTCAGATTTGTGGAATAAAAGGCACAGCGTTGCTATTGGAGATGTGCATGAATGCAAGCTTATACGCAGGAAGGAGATAACATCAAAACAAGTGGATCACATCTGGAAGTCAATGACAGTGGCACAGTATGTAACTATTGTACATTACCTGTTCATCACTTCCATTGTTTGTGCTGTATGGAGGTTTAATTCTAATCCTGTTTTAGTTTGCAGCGAGTGCTGGGTCTGAAGACACTGGATGGCGTTTTGAACCCAGCGCATGTCAATGGCAAGCACATTGTTCACAATGTGTTCAGTGTCAATAAAGCAGGCATAGTTGTATTGGAGAACAAAGCTGGTATGCTGCATTGGTTCCCAGAACTATTGCTTTTTTTGTTGTTGAAACTTGCTGTATGATTATAATTCACCTATTCTGTTTGCATTTCTAGAGGACATGCCCTACTGGGTGGTAACTGCAATGAAATGCCTTGCTAACTGTAAGTATACATTTTCTGTTGACCTTAAATAATTCTTGTTTAAAAAAAAAAAAAAAAAGAGCAAGAGAGAGAGAACGAAAGGAAAAAGCAGCTTTACCTTGGGACTGGTTCATTGTGTGTGTGACTGCCATAAGTAAGATTGAAGAAGAATCATTCTGTACAATTGATTTCACTTTCATTTTATTTTATATTGTTAATGAGTTTCTGACAGGTGATATTTCTCTCTGGGCTTTTAGTGCCATAAGCACTTGTCATTTTTAGGGGTCTTTTTACAAAGCCTGTGTGTGTATTTAACTTTCCTCCACTGTTCCTTGTGAAAAGCCATAAATCTGTCTTTGTTTTCTTTCTCAGGGCCTAATGGCAATGAAAGCAAACAGCCAGTGTACCCAGGTTTCGAGAGGGATGTTCTAAGAACAGTAGCAGACTACTACCAGAGACTTAAAGAACCCCTGCTGACTTTTCATCTGTATGAAGTATTTGTCAACATTCTCAGTGAGTGCCTCACAACGTGGATTCACTACAGTGTTTTTGCACTGCTGTTTTCTGGTGTTTGTTTTGCTAACCTCTAAGTTTACCCTTCCAGTGCTGGACTTATCTTTTACTATATCACTGCAGGTTTGCTGCCAGTGCAGGAGGCAGCCAGTGAGGCTCTTCAAGTAAGCTGTCTCCTTCTGCCGCCACCCAACCGAAGACGCCTCCAGCTTTTATTGCGTCTCATGGCCCGAGTCTGTCAGAATCCCCAGCTTCCTCCACTTAATGACACGATTGCTACCCGCACACTGGTACATAATCCTACAATTTATTTATTTCACTTTGTACCATTTCGGCAGGTTAACTAAGTCCATTGTTTTAGTAAAAGCTCTTAAATCAGTATTCATATATTATAGGAGGACAAATGAGCCTGTTACATAATGGAAATTTAATAGTCCAGCAGATAATTCTATTTTCATAAAGGTTATAACCATATATGTCAACCATAGATTCGTTGATACATGTACCTCAACTTCCAACTGCTAATATAAATCAAGCAAATGGAGGTATAGTCTTTTTCATGCACGCACTGAGCCCCTAACTGTACTAGTATATCACTAGGGCTGGGAATCGTCACTGATTTCTAGAATCGATTCGATTCCGATTCACAAGGTCCCGAATCGATTCGATCCACGATTCGATTCAATTCGATTCGATTTTGAATCAGTCCGAAATATTATTATATGAACCATAATATATATAAAATTATGATAATTCACCTTGTATATGTACTGTCAAAAGAACCCTCTAAGCCTTGTGAATGAATTACATAAATTTCAAAATTAAGAACAGATACTAAAGCAGTTAAATAATGTAATTTTTAATTAACATTAGTATATATATTTTTTCATACATACATTTCAAGTGGATCAGGGATCCAGTGCAAATAGAACACATCTTTTGTAAACATCAGTAAAACCTCAGAGAAATAGTTTTGCTGTTAGTGTCTCACACAGCTTTTCTGAAATCCACTATTGTGTTTTGGAGACACACAGTATAACACAGCATGTACAAGTGAACTGACAGAAACTGACCGATCAGAAAATGAAAAACTGCCTTTTAAAATACTTCAAAAAATGAAAACATATTGAACAGTATTGTAAAACCTCTGTGAAACTAATGCAATTTAGCCTTATTTATAACTACCCTCTCACTTCTTTGAGACTGTAAGGTTTTTCTGCAAGAAGAGAAAAGCTGGTCTACATGTTGTGGAGTCAGGCAGCTCCTTTGTGCGGTAACAATGTCACCAGCAGTTGAAAACACTCGTTCAGAAGGAACACTGGTCCCAGGTATGGAAAGATACTGCTTTGCTTGTAGAGCCAAGAGAGGATACTCCCTTTCATGGTCCCTCCACCAGATCAAAGGATCCTCAGAAAGTGCAACAGGCTCAACGTCCCTGTATCGATTCACTTCTTCCTTTGCCTTCTGAGTTGGTGTTTTCTGTGGTGCTGTGGTTTTTGTTGAGTAGGCTGGCCCAAGGAGAAAAATTAATGCAGAGTCCTTTGACCTCTTAATTGGAGGGGCATAATCCACTTCATCAACACCACCAAGAGAGATGTCAGGGACAGTTTCCTCAGATGTGTCACCATCAGACTGTCGCTGTAGAAAAATGAAAACTTAATTAATAAAGAAATTACTATTTATATTCTAACTCGAGTAGTGCAAAAAAACCAATAATTTTTTGTTTTTGTTTCTGTAACTCACAATAGCTGTGTCCACGTTCTCCAAACCTGCTGCTTCCAACACCAACTGAGAGAATGTGTTGTTACAGGTCTCTTTGGACAAGAATGGCAGGGCCTTAAAGCGAGGATCTAATGCTGATGCAATGTAGAGCTTGTCCTTTAGGGCCACATATCTTGAAAAGAGATTTTGCACATTTAACTCAGTTTATTATGTTGGATATACATGTGCATGGTTACATACACTCATGCAAGATCAGAAACATTAATATACGACTTTGTTTCCATAATTTATATATAAACATCTATAGATAGATAGATATAAAATCAAAAGGCCTATTACTAGACAAGAGGGCTTAACTAACATTTTTATAATATATAGATTTTTTCACTATAATAAGAATTTTCATGTAATACATGCATCCATACAGTTACACTCATTCATGGCATATACACACAATTCATAAACATACCTTGACTTCAAGTTGTCATATACAGCAGTCTTGAGGTCTTTAATCAGTGAGGAGTCATGAGAGACACTGATCATCTTCTCCAGCAGCTGTGCATGCAGAGGTGCAATGATGGAAAGGGTCGGGGACTTTTCTTCAGACATAACCAGTGTGGCTGCTTTCAGCGGCTTCAAAGCTTTCACTATATCTTCTCCATCAGTTATGTCAGCCTCTGTAAGACTACAGAGATTACTGTCACTTCTCCTCACTTCAGGTGAGAGTAGAGCTGCAGAGATTGCTGGTTGTTGCTCTAGGAAGCGTTCCAGCATCTCCAATGTGCTGTTCCATCTGGTCACCCCATCAGTCACCAGCTTATGGGCAGGTAGATTCAGTATCTTTTGCTTCTCTTTAAGCTTGCGACTTGCAACAGTGCTGCGATGAAAAAAGGATGCTATGCGTCTCACTCAGCCAAGCAGCTGAGCAACAGCTGGAACTTTCAGTCCTGCTTGTGAAGCTAAATTGAGTGTGTGGGCAAAACAACCAATGTGCAACCAGCCCGTTATTTCTACAGCTCGCACCATATTTGCAGCATTGTCAGTTACGATGACTGGATTTTTGTTTGTAAGCTCCCATTCTTCGATTGCTTTGAACATAATTTCAGATAAATTAGCTGCTGTGTGGCTTGCTTCGGTGGTTCTTGTCTGTAAGACATGAGACACGAGTCTCCACTCCTGGTCGATATGGTGTGAGGTGATAGTCAGGTAGTTATCTGTTGCTCTGGATGTCCAGCTGTCACAGGTTATAGCGACTCTCTCTGCTGACTTGAGTGAGGCTGTAACATCGTGTTTCACTTTTTCATACATGTTTGGGATTACCACTTCACTCAAATGTTTGCGTGATGGTAAAACATAGCGTGGTTCTAGCGTATTAATGAGGTTTTGGAAGCCATCATTTTCAACAACGCTGTACGGACGTATATCTTTACATATGAAAGTTGCCACAGACTGGGTTATTTTTTGGGCACGTGGAGAAGTGGATGCCAACTTCATTGCAAATGCCTTTTCGAGTGAGCGTTGCTTGGTGTCGGCCGTTTTTGCTAGCGGGATATCTGGATGATGCCTCGTTAAATGATTTCTGAGATTTGTGGTATTTCCACAGTGCTTTACCTCCATTTTGCACATCTTACATACGGCTTTGCTTTTGTCCGGCTCTTCACTGTCTTCACAGTTCTTAAATCCAAAGTGTTGCCAGACATCTGCCTTTAGGCTCGGTGGCACATTCCCGGGAGTAGCCATGATGGTTCATGCGTCCAGGTCACTTAACTCTCGCGTGACTTCCTCATGTTAACCGCTTGCAAGTTTCATACGCGGCAAACTACATATGTATAAAAAAAAAAAAAATCGATTTCCGGATTTAATGAATCGATATCGTTTTATTCCAGTTAGAATCGATTTTAATCGATGAATCGATTTTTTTAAACCCACCCCTATATATCACTGACAGAGGTACATGAAAGAATGAAAATAGCTGACTCCATCAGATCAGGACATTAAATGTTCCTTAATGTGCTAGCTCCCCATTATAAAGTCTATGTAACTGATTTTGCTAGTTCATGTGTAAAAACACTTTATTTCAACACACTCTTTTATAGATATTTCTATATAATATTGCACAGAGTGCCAGCTCATGTTGTAATAAAACAGATACAACTGTGATAATTCATAAAACTGTTATATGAGCGTGAACATTGTAACAACATTTTAATAACTCACACTGATGCATATTTTTGAGTTACTTGGGTAAGTCTGAGGTTTTCATTTTTACGCTGCACACTTTCTTTTCAGAATGCACTTTGTTACAATTTGCTTACTGGCTTTTGTCCATCGCCTACAGTTGCCTCTACCATTCCTTCTTGTCAAATGATTCTGGTACATTTGGTATATTGCCTAATATAGTTGAAGAAAAAAATCATGCATTTGCAATTAGAATTTTGAAATGATTAAAACATGTTTGGTTGGAATTCTGGAATTGACTATTTGACAGCTTTGATCTTGAAATGTGTAAAAGTAGAAAGAAACCTATATTTTTGTCAGGCTGTGATGAATTATGGTAAGGAGAATACATTCTCCCATAGCTTCCTGTGTGGTACCAGGAAAAGGGATGAAGAGAGTGAAGCTCTTTAGAAACACAGTTTGTGCAGAATCATTGTTACCTGAAAAGAGTAAAGAGTAAATGGACTATAGTGCAATATTGTCAGGGATTTGGACAGTCCTTTATTCTTAATAACGAAAGGGAATAAAAGAAGTTAAAAAGACTCAAAATTGCATATGTGGTAGATATACAACACTTTTTTTGTGATAGGCCTATAAACATGGAAATGGACTGTAGAAAGTCTGGCTGCTTAATAGCTGCTTTTTAGTGAGAGTGGGGGAGTTCTGGGGGATTTCAGGGAGGTTGATGTGGGTGTATTATTTCCACAAGTTCAGTGTTTTTCAGTGCAGTCATTATAATGATTATTTTGTCTTACTTTGCAACAACCCCCAGGCACATTAGACCTCTCACATATAAAGATTTTATAGATTTAAGATTTTTATAAAACACTCTTCATAACAACATGCTGCAAGTGAAGCCAGTTAAAAACTTAATGAAAAAGGGTATTATATCGCTTTTATTTTATAACTCCGTATAGTAGTGTATCACTTTATTAAGTCTTCATCTTAGCAAGATAATGAACCCAAAAAATCTGTGTCTTTAACACTGCCTGCATGCAAAATTCACCCAATATAACTTTCACAAAGATGTTTATTACTTTGGATTTATGATGGGTGCTTAACATATTTGATAAATCTTCAATATTGCTGTAGCGTAAGCGGCATACTTTCACTGGCAGTGACCCCCTTATCCAACTCTCACTGTGGTGTCTGTCTAGATGGTGCAGATGTTCTCTCAGTGCGTTCTTGGCTCAGCAGACGACATGGACTTGGATGAGTTACTTGCCACCAAATTGGTGACTTTCATGATGGAGCATCACAACACCATCTTCCAGGTGCCTGCCAAGCTGCGTTGCCAAGTTGAAGAGCATCTGTCCCACCTCAAAAGAGCACAGGTTGGTACACATTCAGTCACAATGAAATTGAAATTAAGTTTAGTGTTATATTAACCAGAGCCCAACCGATTTAATTTGAAGATTTAAACAGAAGGGAACAAAGGCAACACAAGAAATGAGTGATTTATTTTTCATCTTGATGGGGTTTACAGCTTATACTAGTGATTAGAATGGCCACAGCTGTTTTTTATCAAGCACTGTGTGAGGGAAATTGAAAAGCAGTTTCAAGCTGATCATTGAACAAAGAGAGGAGCCACTTGTGTGACAGAGACAGACCTTGCGGGACAGTTTTCTGTAAAACTTTGTCCCTGCGCTCTTGATCGGCTTGGTTTGATGATGAGGGGCTTCACTTATAAGTGTGTGCACACAGTTGATTCATATTAGGTGTGTATATGATTAATTTTGGCTCGTACTTTAGTACATGAAGACTATATTGATGGTACATGTTCAACATCAGATGAAGGCCCAAATTCATTATTATCTTTTACTCCATCAATGGGCCTCTGTCCCACACTGTTATAACTATAAACATTTTTTAATGTATTGCTATGTCTTTGTGTCTTCCATCAGATCAAATATGCAGGGGCTGATACAGATTTCAGTGCATCTCCAGCTTTCTACAAGCAGATCAGCAGGGTGGAGTGCGAGGAGCAGAGGGTGATAGGCACTCAGACCCCGCTGCAGCAGTTGCTAGAAGGCCTGATTGCAGACAAAGAACTCCCCGCTAAAGACAAGAGGAAAAGACTAAAACAGGTATGCCTACACACCAAGGATGTCATTAGAGCTAGATTCAACTGGATCTGTCTCATTAGATTTTGAGGGGAAAGCCAAGCTGCTCTCAAACAACAAATTACAAGCATTTATGTAAAAGCCATTTGAATTTTAGGAATGCGTCAGAATCAATTCGCTCCAGAGACCGTGAAAGATGTGATTGCACTCTATTCGTTTTCCTGTAGTACTCTTGTTGCCATAGATGCAGTAAGTACTGGAGAGGATGCTAATGTGAAACAACATGGCACTGTCAGGTGCAGGAACAGGTCTGTTGGTACTTCTCTGTGTCTGATCATATTTTGCATCCTGGTCAGATGATCAGGGACAAGTTATATACAACTAAAAGCAGCTGATGTCACAGAGCTGTTAGCAAAAAATAAGGTAACACCTCAACTTTAACTTAAATTCATAAAGATAGGATATGTATTCAGAACTTGTAGTAGGTTTAATCTTTTGATTTTGACACAATTTTTTAAATGAAATGATTCTATAGCTTTTGTATAGATGTCAATGCCCTATATATAACCTTTACTGAGGCTAACCGTACACTAATAAAGTAAATAAATAAAGGCTTTGTGCCACTCATCGAGTCAAACATTACCTTTAGTCTATCACATAATAAATAATGTGTGCCTTTGTTTGCAGATCTAAGTCAGAATATATTTATTTGAGTGGTATGGCTGTGGTACTAAATACTAGTATCATGACATTTCTCTTGAATTTTAATCAAATTAAGGTCTAGAAGGAATGTGAATTTAAAATCCAAAACAATGTCGGTTTTCTTATAGGGTGTGTATACTGTAAAATAACGATGCATTTCCCATCATTGCAGTTTCAGAAGTCCTACCCTGAAGTCTACCATAGTCGATTTCCCACTGAAGAAAGCAAAGCTGCTGTCATACCCGAGAAAACCCCACGACTCAAACCTAATCTTATGTTCTTCAGCATCAAGAAACCCTTCCAGCCTTTTCAAAGAAGCTGGAGTTTCAGGGCATGATCTGCTACCACTAAAACATTTACACATCTTAACCTCAGAGTTGCAAAATGAGGAGTGAGGCTATAATGGTGTTCTCACCACAATTACAGCGCTCTTCATTAACCACTACAATTTTTACTAAAAAAAAAAAATTAGTCCTTGCAGCCGATGGTAAACAAGGATGATGAATTAAAGAGCCTGTTCACTCAAGTTATAGAAGGATTATAAGAGATTTTCCTCTTAATAGGTCATTTTCTAAACGGAAGCAAATGCTTCATGCAGCAAATGCAGGGGGTGAACTTACCACGCTTCTGTTTTAATAAGAAACTTGAACTAAACTATGATCCACTTACACCTAAAGAGTTATTAATCGTGATTTGTTTTTTTCTTAGATTTCATTAACTGGTACTTTGTATGGTTACAAAGATCCAAAACAGCTGAAAATGCAAGTAGCAACAGTAGTAAAATGCACTACAAAAGTATTAACAGGTTATCAGATGTTAACATTTGGTAAATTTTATAGATGAAATTCAAGTGGTCTTGAAAGATTGGTAGACAATTATATTGTATCAAAATATTCTTGGTGCTCCGAATATTCAGATGTAATTAATGATGCTGACTCAACAATGCACTGCTGCGTTTCGTTTTTTAATAATAATTTCTTAGAATAATCATCATAAATTTGAATTTAGGCAGCTTAATCGTTTTTACTTTGATCAGGTAGACCTTTACTTAATGATGAACATATCAAGAGTTTGCCTAGAAAGGGAACATATCCTCACTGGTCACTTTATTAGGTACGCTTGTTCAGCTGCTTGTTAATGCGGGTATGATTGAGATGGCATTCTCACGGCCAGCTGAGTGCATTTAGGCATCTTTGAATGTGCCATGGTTATCATCACCAGACGGGCTAGTCTTAGTATTTCAGAAACTGATCTACTGGGATTTTCCCACACAGCCATCTCGTGAGTTACAATAGAGTGGTTCAAAAAGGAGAACATCTCTAGTCACTCATGTGAACTAAGAACAGGAAACCAAAAATACAATTCACATGGCCTAACCAACTTGAACAATTGAAGACTGGAAACCCTCCGTCTGGTCTGTTGAGTCTGAGTCTGCTGTGCATTTTGACATGAATGTCATGAAAGCGCTGAGTCATCCTGCCTTGCTGGTTTATTAATGTGGGGCATATTTTCTTGGCACACTTTGGGCCTCTTGTTGCTGTATTGAGTATTGTTGCTGACCATGTCAAACCCTTTATGACCCCAGTGTATCCATCTTCTAATGGCTGCTGCTAGGACTATAATGCAACATGGCACAAGTCTCAAACTTGTTTGTTAAACATGATAGTGAGTTCACTGTACTGGTGGAAAGGGAGATTGGCATCATAGATATACAGCCAACAAACCTGCAGCACCTGTGTGATTCTATTATGTCAATATGAACCAAAATCATTTAGGAATGTTTCAAACATCTTGTTCACTCTGCCACCAAAAATTAAGGCAGATCTGGAGGGAAACCTGGTACTAACAAGGTGTACCTAATAAAGTGGTCAGTTAGTGTATGTGGCATTTTTACAGAAATGTGATGCTCTAGTTATAAATTTCATTTGTAACAACATAAATGTTGACACATTTGGGGAAAACTACACAGTCCAGATGAAAATCATAGACTTACAGTATATACACTTGTAGTAGTGTATGTATTTAATTGATACATCCCTTTCTCTGTAAACCCTCTGTACTGGAGTCCAACACTGCGCTGTAGAGAATTCATTTCATATCTTAGCTTGTTGGTTTTATTCTGTATATAAGAACTGTTTTGTTGATTGGTACATATTTCAGTGCTTCAAATGCCGTTCTTTCACGTTTAAATGCTTATTTGTGTTTTTTGTATGTCTTCTATTCAGTCAGGTTGTTTTGGGTTTTTTTAATCTTAGACTTAAAAAGTAGGGGTGCAACGATACACAAAATTCACGGTTCGGTTCGATACTTTGGTGTCACAGTTCGATATTTTTTCGATACAAAAAAATGTTCATGCCTTTTTAATTTGTCATTTATTAAAATTATAAATATATATTTTAACTCAAAAGTACAGTTTTTAAATTTAACCCTAACCCTTGTGCGTGTTTTTTATTTTGACAGCGAATGCGCACCTGCGGACCACTTATGTGCAGCCCTGGTTATTTAGCTCGTCATATCGCAGCCACAGAAATTATTTTGTCCATGAAACCATAAAGCTGCACTTTCTTTTTGCCTTATAGTCTGATTTGTCATAACTTCTCCGTTTTGTGGTAAGCTTTTCTTTGGCTGTCACTTCTTCACCCTGACCTGTCTTATTTGGCTCAGCAGAACTGAAATGCTTTTACACACGGACTCACATAAGCTCAGCGATTCTCTGCGCGATCAACCTCTCACATGTTTAAGCTTGCTGCGGGAGATTTCACTTGTCATGTTTGCATAGTAAGCTAACGATTAATAAGACGATGTCAGAGGAATTGGTGCACAAATTATCATCACTCACAGATCAGTGCTGTCGCTCTCTATACACAGTTCGCACGATTGCAAAGTGAAAGCAAAAAAACAAGCGCAAATTCAAACGCGACTTCAATATGTCACATATTGACAGTGGCTCACCGATGCCAATGACATAATTACCCAGCTACATTTCTGAAAATGCAAAAGCATTGACATATATTTTTCCTTCCTACAATAGCCCGACGGGCAGGGAAGAGATAGATTTTGGTAGCCCGACTGAAAAAATCGCTAGCCCCAGGACGTCGGGCTAGCGATATTGCAAGCCCTGTATCTGATTGAGGAATCACTCATCTTTGGAAAAGAGAGTTTATTACAGAGAAACGTCTCTTTCCAAAATAAAAGCTATACTATCCGCTTCTTCTGGGCTATATTCTCAGCAGCATAAGGAGAATCATGTGCTAACAGCTGTCTAAATGACTCGGCTAAAGTTAGTAGCATGCTTGTTGTTTTTGTCTTTGCACTAGGATGATGTAGGCGTAAATGTGCAGTCATATTCGTTGTGTTCCCACTAGTGCTTTCAGGTTAATCTGGTTGGCTAGACGGCCAACACGTTAACGAGCTAACTGCGCTAACACACTAGTTCCCACCCATGTAATTGAGCATTGCGTGGCACATCCAACATACTGTTTTACTTTCGTCCATGACTCGCTTACCTTCAGGGTCATACGTCACATGAAAACCAAAATAATTCCAAACGCCAGATCTGAATGAGGGTGGGGGAGGTCCATGTTGCAAGGAGAGCTTAACTTCTGTCTTGCTAGCTTGCCCTGCGCTCTTCCTTCTGACTATGCTGTCTGTGTTGAGCGCTCAGTGGATCTGCGCTCGACAGTGCAGCCTAGGCGGAGTAGTCGAACGCAGATTCACTGAGCGCTCAACACAGACAGCATCGTCAGAAGGAACGTTGATAAAATAAATTACAAATGTTGTATTGTTCAATACATATGCGTACCGAACCGAAAGCACTGTATCGAACGGTTCAATATCGATACGAATATCGTTGCACCCCTATTAAAAAGTGTTTTATTTTTATAGTGATTCTGTCAATGACTGGGTTTTTAATAATATCCCTAAACCAATGCTGGAATAACTGTTACACTCAAATTGCTGCTCTGTTGTGGAATTAAATAAATGTTTTTAATTTAATTTTTTTTAAATTTTGTATTAAAAAAAATAATTGGCATACATAACTGTTTCTTTTATTGCTGTTTTTCTGTTGAATGTTTTGGCTTTTTATGAGTTTGTTTCTACAGCATAAATATTTATATATCTCTATGTAGATATACAAATCATTAACAGCACTGGTAATTACCAAAATCCTGTTGCATTTTTAATGCTAAAATATAATTATTGTTTTACAAAAACACTTAAAAATATTAAAAAGCACATTATTTTTGATCACGATTTCATAATCACAGTTATTGCATTCGTGAACAGAAAAAATATGTTTAGTGGCTGAATGTTCAGATGATCTGTTCTTTGAAGCAAAATTGTCTCTGGAAGCCATTCTTCAGGAGGGGAAACACAGAAAAGGCTGAGGTATGCCAAATTACTCAAGAACTGGACTGAAAATCAGTTGTGACAAGTCTACTACAGTGAGTTTCTACAGCCTTCTGTAAAACACAGTGGAGGCTTTGTAAAGGAATGAAAAGCAGCCAACATCCAAAGAGAGGTAAATGTCCTTCAAGAAGCCTGGAGAACTATTTCTAAGGACTGCTTGTTTTGCACAGGGACATAAATATCACTATAACTAAGCCGCAGGTTTGCATCAGAACTAAAAAGTGCATACTTGAAGAACACCACCTGCCAAAAAAGAGATAAAGTGCAAGAGCATAATTAGCAAATGCAGAGCAAAATCATTTGTTATAATTCCACATTTGGGAATGTTTTTATTCTTACCGTTACGTCCCCATTCATA
Organism: Copadichromis virginalis; assembly: GCF_057382275.1. NCBI lineage: Eukaryota > Metazoa > Chordata > Actinopteri > Cichliformes > Cichlidae > Copadichromis > Copadichromis virginalis. The sequence goes on along the minus strand of NC_140628.1, from coordinate 16,670,929 downwards.
GCATTCTTAAGATAGATCTTCATATTTAAATAGTGAAAGAGTACTGAGTTCTCTGTTTGCTCAGATGCAGGTGTGCCAGGCTATTGGAATTCTTGTGAAGATTTATCTGACATGTGCATTAAGAAACAGCGAAAGAATAAGGAGTGTGATGCGGTCTGCTTGACCTTCAGTTATTGACGCTTCTCCGTCATCTTTTACCTTGCTGTAAGTGCATACGAAAAGCTCTTAGCTGATAGTGATAATAATAGAGATTATATGAAACTACAGAGTGCTTGGATAGCAGTGAGATGTTAAGCAGGGGCTGGTAGTCGTGACAACATAAGAGTTCTCAGAAGTTGACACCTGCCTGATCTCACAAGCAAATAATCCCAGACTGCAAAGTCTTTGCCCTGTACTCAAGGTGAAAGAACACTTTTACCTCGGTCGCCAACTTAACTCATCATTACTGATCATTCACAATAATCAAACCATCAAGTTTATGTTTTGGGGGGCGACAGCAAACATAAAGCCAAGTTGTGTCAGATTCCTAAAAACAAATAAAAGGCCAAAATGGATAAAAAGTTTGTGATTTTGCATTAATTACAAGTCGCAAAAACAATTTTATTTTTCCTGTCTTCATTGAGCAACTAAGTCATCACTCAGTGCAAGCTGGAAAAAAAATTAAGTGGACTCTTTAGTATTTAGTAACTGGTAGACTCTTGGGCACAGCGTGCTCACAAGTGCAGTGCTAACATGCTGATATTTAAAAGGCTGTTAACCTTCTTACTCCCACACTGTACAGCTGAGGCTGATGCAAACAGTTCATTTCGCGGATGTTTTGTCACAAACCGTTTTTTTTTTTAAATGGATTACTTAAAATGTAGACCTGAAAAGTCTTTGAATTCAGATGTTTTCACTCCCACTGCCACAGCACCTAGCCATACCTGCCTTTAAAAACATTTGTGAAAGAATGGTTTGGATGTCACTGTTTCAGCAAGTTTGGGAAAATTCTTCCCTTCCCTTGTAGATATTTCATTTTTAATGTAAAGTGGAAGCACCTAGAAACTACAGCATCTCAGACACTAAGTAACAGACACTAAGTAACAGATGCATACCTCTGGCTTTACACTTGGCACCATTGCACTGATAGGCTTTCTTTTCTCTTTTTTTTTTCTTTTAAGCGCAACACCTATAATTTAGCTTTCACTTAATGATTGCAGATCACAGTTTAGGAGGCATTAGTAGCAAAGTAATGACTATGGGGAAGTCATCATCTCTTATTAATTATGTAATACTGAGAGGAAAAAAAGTCTATTACATAACTTTATTGAATGGTGCTGCAGAGAAGTCTGTGGTCATTATTATGCTTCAGGTATTATCAGCACCTTATTATTCCAGCCTGTTTGCCCGCAGATACAGTATGTGTTTCATTCAGGGTGATTTGTAATAGCTGATGTCTCAGCAGAGGAGTGAAGGAGAGGGAATTAACTCCATCATCAGGGATCTCTTCAGCCTTTGTGGCAATGAGCACAAAGCCTGCCCCGAATACACAATGGCCAATTTGCTTTGATAGATCAAGAGTGTACAGATGGCATTCAAAGATGCCATGTGTTCAGCTCAGAGACCCTCAACATATATGATTTTCAAGTGTTACGAGCAGTCTCTCTATTGTAAATTGTCTAAAACATACTTGAAAGATGACCTTGAACAAAGTGGAAACAATCACTTTTCAGTTTACTGGCATCTATTATAAAAATCGAATTGGCTGAAATGGGCAACTTGTCAAAAATAAAAATGCTATTGTTTCCCTAATCAAGCTGAAATCATCGCCAGTGTTTTCAGTGCCTTCAGTTCTGAGCGGTTCATTCCCCCGTAACCTTGAAGGTTTTCTCTCGTTTACTCTCAATTCTGTCAGGAGCGGAAATAAAGCTTAGCAGTTACTTTTCACTTTCTTCTTCTTCACTTCTGAAGCTGTATAGGTCACATGCGCCTTCATAGCATTTTTCTGGTGTTACGTGTCAGTGACTCAGCCCATGCAGTCCATTTGGGAAAGCCCATGCTGTTTCCCTAATGCATTTCTGGGAACAGACATGTACCTGTTGTAATTGTTTTTTCACTCCATTTTTGAAGTACAGGTGTATTATGCGATCACAGCGACCTGAAAGCACACCGGCACAGGAGGAAAGGTGATCCCGCTCGATGTGTGATATTCTACTACTGTCAAGAGCAAAATATGCAGAAAAGTAGATATTGGATGCCACTGCTGATACTCATTTGGATGACCTTAGATGCATTGTGTTTTCAGTTGAATTAAGCTATTATTCTAAACTAAGGAAACCACTTACTTTAATTGATTCTGGTTTACACAAGCTGCACACTGTTCAAGTTTCAACTGCTCATGCATCACTCATAATTACAAGAGCACAAATATTCACAGTGTGATATCCACCTAATCTGCAAAAAGTCATCATAGCTCATCTTCCAGCAAACACCGTGATACTGTAACACAAAAAGTGTAGAAAGAGAGAGAGAGTTCTCAGCAGATACGATGCAGTCGCTGTCTTTATTAAGCACACCCTGCTAGTACGGGGTTGGACTCCTTTTGTCTTCAGATTGATTACAGTGATCTCATTGTAATGTTCAAGAAACCAGTTTGAGGTGATGTGAGCTCTGTGACATGGTCCATTAACCTGCTGGAAGCTGCCATCAGATTATGGGTACACTGTGGTCATAAAGGAATGGACATGGTCAGCAACAATACTCAGGTTCGCTGTGGTGTTTGAAAGATGCTCAGTTGGTACTAAGGGCATGAAAGTGTGCCAAGAAAATATGGCCCACACCATTACACACTACCAGCAGAAACCTGAACTACTTTTACTAGGCTGGATGGATCCATGCTTTTCATGTTGTTCACACCAACATGACCCTATCACCCAAATGTTGCAGCAAAAATTAACATTCATCTGACCAGGCAACATTTTTCCTCTTCATAGCTGACAAGTGCGGAACTCAGTGTGGTCTTCTGCCACTGTTCAAAGGTGCTCTTCTGCATACTTTGGTTGTAATGACAACCTGGATTGACGCAGCCCATCAGCACATCATTCTTGACCACGTCTATAAGACTAAATATGTTGACTTGCTGCAATGTGACTGATTAGGTATTTGTGTTAAAGAGCAGCTAAACAGGTGTGCCTACTGAAGTAGCCAGATGTGGTGCACACCCTGGACAGATCACGAGTCTGCCCCACACATTCACATCTATGGGCATTGACGTAGTCCCACTGAGTGCTTTTGGACAGCTTTGGAGGAAGCCAGAGTAACCAGAGAGAGCATGCAAACTCCACACAGAATGGTCCCGGCAAGACGGTGAACTTGAACCCAGGCAACAATGCTAGTCACCGTGCCGCCGGGCTGACCTATTTCTAGTGCTAATACAATACAAAAAAATTGATTAAATGCAGCTCATATTCACTATGAAATTGAGAAACAGAGCAATCCACACCTCCTTCGTTGGCTGACTTTTTGATATCCTCTCTGCAGTCCACACAGCTGCTCAGGGAAGTCAAATTTCTCTCTCCATCAGTGTCAGTTAGATAAAAGCCAATTCAAAGGAAATGAGGCTGCACTGTCTGTGCTCGGATGGAGTGAACAGCATCTTTGAGCGACTGACTGACTGATGTGTTTTTCTACCAAATGAAGTGAGGGTGTCTTTTTTGTTTCTTTTCCCCTTGTCGTGTGGAGCAACATGTGGCTTTGATGCTGATTTTGATTTGGATCCAAATGTAAAATTAGCAATAATAGCTTACCTTCAAGAAAGGGAACCTCATTAATCCCAAGCTGCACACGCAATTTTACCCCAACTCTTTTGCATCAGAGGCAGAGATGCTTTTATGGCAGGAATACGATCGCTTTGACGTCAACAAGAGTTTGTAGTTCTTCTGTTGCTGCAGCTGCCTGAATAGACGCCATTCAAGCAGGCAAACATGAATGGCAAAGATGATTTATAAATGACGCTGACGTCTGTTGCATTCATGCGCATGTATTAACGATATTGGACAATAAGCACACATGTAAACTCAGGGGCCGGCAGCAGCGGCTACTTCCGTTAAGGTGCACATCTCTGTGCAGGTGAGTCCATAAACAGACAATGAAAGAATGAGTCAAAGGAAGAGCAAGAGGAGTCATTCACCATACTACACCCTGTGACTCAGGACAGCCTTACACCGAGACAAGACACCCACATCATCGTCAGACAGACATTTAAACCACGAGTAAAAATGTGTTGCTGTGTGAGAATAAATTGGTAAGCAAGTTATTTTCTCCATGACAGCATATTTAATCAGGAGTAGCAGTTACTCTGACAATTTGTGCTTTGCATTAAACATTTCAGAGTTTGTCTAGTGCCAACAAAACATCACACAACAAAGTGATTTTGTCATCTTGGTGTTTAAATCACGCAGAAAAAAGAAAGCTTTCCTTGTGAATGTTTGAGCTGAGATTTACATAAAAGGACATGAATTTATTAGTTTATTTGTGTGTGTGTGTGTGTGTGTGTGTGTGTGTGTGTGTGTGTGTGTGTGTGTGTGTGTGTCTCTGCCTCTTTTTGCCTCTGTTACATTATCTTCTTTTACCTTGACATTATAGCTGAAAGTTCACCTCTATGGAGAAGATCTTTGTAAGACTTTTCTTAAAAGATTTTAAAATTAAGACAGCAAAGGGGGAGATATTACATTTTGCTTTTTCTTGGCACCCGAGTTAATTGTAAAGTAACTCGAGAGCTCAGAGCTTTCATCAGAGATTTGGGAGTGCTACTGGTGACTAACGAAAACAACCAGTTTGCCAATGACAGCATATTAAACTGTCTTGGTTCTTCTCTCACTGCTCTTAACTCCAGCCTCCATCCTTCTATTCTCCATTTATCTACCAGATGCCCTCAGATTTGCTTCCAGATCCAGTCACCTGGCTTTGTCCCCTCCTTATTAACGCCCGTAAAGGCTGATCTTCAGCTTTACCATGCACCTGCTTCCCATTCAGCATTCCCATGAGGAATGCTCAGACCTCTACATTGGAGAGACCAAACAGCCACTTCACAAGCGCATGGCACAACACAGAAGAGCCACCTCCACAGGACAAGACTCAGCAGTCCATCTGCATCTTAAGGATAAAGGACACTCTTTCGAGGATGCCAATGTTCACATTTTGGACAGAGAGGACAGATGGTTTGAAAGAGGAGTGAAAGAATCCATCTATGTCCACTGTGAGCGACCATCTTTGAACAGAGGCGGGGGTTTACGACACCAACTCTCTGCCATCTATAATCCAGTTTTGAGATCCCTTCCCAGACGCCTTAACACCCACTCACATCCTGGGCCATCTGATTTCAGGAATTCGCATGATAAGGTGGGGCCAGGTTTCACAATGAACACACCCGAAACTCTGGCTGATTGGGACCCACACCCAGTTTCACACCTTGGCTCAGGCGATTAGAGGATCATCAGGGGGTCCTTTTGTCCCTCTGTGGGGGGTTACTCCCACTAGGTTTATATCTGGGACTCTCCACCATTTGACCTTAGAACTGAAGAAGCTTCTCGGATGAGAGGTGAAACGTCTTCAAGCAACTTAAAGAAGTCCAGACGCTTTTCTTTGCAAGCTCCTTTGACTACGATGACCTGGATGACTGAGAACCTTCACAGACACTTAGGCAACAACTGGTGTCAATTTGGCAGCCAAGGCAGGAAAACTAGACAGTGGCTCAATGCACTTGAGTTGGAAGTTAGGATTTAAGATACTTAGAAACAGCCAACTACAAAACATGCAAACTCATCTGTGAAAAAGAAGTGGATTGCAGGGGGCACCTAGCAACAATCAGGGCTTGCAGTTTACTCAACTATATTTCCACCTCACTGGTGAGGAAGTGTTGTGATTTTGCCATATTGTAAAAGAAGACGCATTAACTGAGTAAACTCATACCTGTCAAATGTCTGGTAGGAGATTTCTTGCACAAACATGATACTTATTAGTCTGAGTGGGGTTTATTTTCTGTACACTTTGAATAGACAATTTATGCAAAGGGAAACTGAAAGTTGATGGCAATATCACTCGTTTCACTGCTATTTGATCTACAAAAACTATCACAGATATTTTTTGATTAATAACCTTTATTATAATGAGTGTCACTTCACAAAATGTTCGCCTTGATGCTAGAATGTGAAGGGATCATTGAAGATATTGGTCACATGATGATCCAAAGTGGTGGGATAACAAAAATTGCCATTTGTCAGAACCCTCAGCAATCCAACCTCATAGAAAGGAAAATCAAATTCCCAGTTTGCTTCTGTTTACTGTTAGGCTTAGCAATTTCATTAAAGCTAAGAGGAGCCGTTTCTCTTATTTGTACTGATTTTCAAAGCAATAAAAAAATGTCCTTTGGGTGATTTTTATTTCAGCTGCACACCTGTGGATATACTTGGTGTTTCAAAGGGGATTAAATTACTGTTTTTATATTGATATTTGGCATCTTTGTACATAGAACTGCTTTGAAAAAGCTACATATTTACAATAGAAAACATCATTGCAAAGAAACCGGTCATTGGGTTCACTGGGTGGATTTGATGCCAGGACTCTCTATACTGTGTAATCTAAAAAAACAAACTGGAGGGATCTGAACTGGTGTGGGTCTGCTCCATGGTTTCATTCTTTTGGCACTTTGAGTTATACACAGTGATAATCAAGAAGGTGAGAGTTGGTTTGGGGTATAAATGAGGCTTAAGAAAATGCTACTTTTATAAATAAAGCCTCAGTGTGACATAAGAATTCGCTTTTTGAATAAACACAGTGAAATTTCATGTATGTGAGCAAGTGTTGTTTATGGAATAAGACAACTCCACCGAGGAAATGCCAGAGTTTAATGTGACTATAATACAAGCAGCACTGCATAAGACACAATCAAAAGCCTGAATATATTTCATAATACAATCCAGATATCAATATACTTAAAAGAGAGTTATATAATTGTTTTGTCAGATTTTGATTTTATATCACAGCTGTTTTAATACAGGAATCAGAGTCAAAAAGCAAGCCACACTAAACAAAATGCACTAAAAGTTGTACAAATGTGTGTCTCTCCAGAAACTTACAGTTAGAAAGAATTACATTTATTGCATTTACTCACAAAATGGTATGTGCATACATTTGGTTTTACCATACTGTTTTTAATTCCATTTTTATTTATGAGAAAAAACATTTTACTGAGCATGGAGTAGATGAATTTTGAAGAAAAAAAAAAGAAAGAAAGTTTAATCCATAAATCTACATTTCAAAATGAAAATAAAACAATTAAGAAAATAGCCATCACATTACAGTTACAGTATATTCATTGTACTCATGAAACAGTAAATACCAAAGGGAACGCAGGGATAAAATTCTCATAGAGCCTAGAAATTAAAAGAGCTCACAGCGTTAGCAGTAATAATAAAAAGTACACAAATAAAGCAGAATAAAAGCTGGAACCACTTAGTCTGTATCCTCTGATCTTCTTCTCCTGTACTTAGATATGCCTAAACATATGATTAATATTGATCAGTAGTCTATAATTACTAAAACAGTTATACTGTAATTTGGGGACTGCAATAAAAAGTGATATCAAACTGAAAATACATTCTTGATTAAAAAGAAAAATGTTGTTCATTAACTCTTTTTACGGAAATCAGTAGCTATGTTCCCTACACCATCAGGATGTGGTTTCCAAGCACGTCCTATTTAAAAAAAAAGAAAGAAAGAAAGAAAGAAAGAAAGAAAGAAAGAAAGAAAGAAAGAAAGAAAGAAAGAATCCTGAGTCCTTTGTGGGTATAATTATCTGTGCAGTCAGCAATACAGTGAGCAAAGTCATCAACTGCATCTCTGTCAGAAAAAGCCTCGACTCTCACATCTAAGAGCCTCAATGAGAGCGAGGGCAAGACTCGGATGACCCTGATTACCGGTATTTGCTGTTCTCAGGAGAAAGATGGTGCTGTGGACTAAAATCTTAAGCAGAGTATTTGTGGTTACAGAGAATACCGAGCAGTACTGTATTTAAAGCTCTCATCTTGTGTAGTTTAAATTATTTTGTTGCACTGAGATAAAGCTACTATACGGTGATTTGGCACATCACATATATTGTACAACATTAAAATTCTTCATTTCCATTGTTCTGTTGTTTTCTTGGTTACAAAGATGGCTACCAGGAAAAGTACAACAAGCATCGGTACATTCAACAGCCAGGCTGATTGATACAGCACAACACAATCTGAAAACTGTTTACGTAGCATCATAAGCAAGTACAGCAAGATTTCCAAAGACATATGTGAATATAAGCTTTAGCTTTTAGTATTTACAACCAAATGTAATAATAAAATACATTGTTTCTCAAGCAGAGTGCAACTTAAATAGTAGGTCTTTTATTTTTAATCTACGGTGAAGGACCATCAGCAGGGATGGACAGCTTACTTGAAAAATGTTACTCATTTAATACTCATGTATATGATCCTTGTCATGAGTGCAGTTAAGATGTACCTTATTTAACAACCCCAAAACACACACAGTGATGATTACAACTTCAATATGTAGAAAAACAATTAAAAAAATCTTTTAGTTCCAGTCTTTCATATTTTTTCCTCAATGGGAGGTACAGCAGACTATTTGCCAAACAGATGGCTGTGATACTGACCACAAACTCCAGAGGTCTATTACACAAAAATATTGTCTGTAGTCATATGAAATTTGCTTTAAGATGATTATAAAGCATGTTTGATAGTTCAATCAAATCAAAACAGGCTCTTAAACCCTAAAGATGGACTACGGGGATTACAATCAAGTCATTGCCAAATAAATTAAGACAATGTTGATTTAGTCTATGGGCACCTATAGTTTCCTGGTAAACTAGTTTTGGCACTGGTTTTAATTCTCAATCTGGTGTCTGTAACAACAGACAAAATAAAGAAAAGTTATCCACTACAGAGTTAAATATTAGCCAACTTTCATTCAACTTAACTTGAAACAAAATTGTATGTTTCCATGATATTAGTGAGTCATGCTTGCTAATCTTTTTTAAAAAGGGCCTTTTTGGTACTAATTTAACTAGAATTCACAAGCACATTAGGACTATTAAAGACCTTCATATCCTAGACCCTTTTTATGAAACAAAAGAGTAGCTTTTTAGAGTTATTGCGCCATAATCACACTCCTGTCTTCGGAAAACCATTGTTTGCTTTCACTGTCCAGGTTTTCAGGGTTAACATTAGCATACCAAGCTAAAAGTAGTTAGCAACACGTAAACTGGGCTTAAATGTGTCTAGTTTATGACATGTAATTTGTAGAAACAGTTTTGGATGTAGCTAGGAGCCACCTGTTTTAGAAACAGCTAGCTAAGAGGAGCTCATTCAAGCTAGCTCAGCTAGCATGTTATCCTATACCTCTTTCATCACTAAAGAAACAAAGATGGCAAAACAACCACTGGATCAGATGCATGAATTTTGTGATCCTTTACTACTTCTTCATTGAATAATCCAAATCCTGCAAAATCATACAAGTATTTATTTATTTATTTAAACAGACTGTATTACAGGTATATATGTGTTGCTTCTTTTAATACAACTCTTACTTTTTATGAAAAATTTCCACTTATTGGACCTGCACCAATCTTGTTTTTCTTTTCCTCATGCAGAGTTTTAAATTCATTGATTTGAATAAACTCACTTTCTACAGTTTAAGAGAGGTCACTGTCGAAGAAGGATGACTTTTTCTCAGTTTCAGACAGGTTTTTTTTTTCCATTAGTGATGACATGTACAGTAGCAATCACAGCCGGATCAAAGAGGCAGTAATCGTGTCCTGCAGTCACTGGTGCCTTATCCCCTCTAGTCCAGGTGAAATTAACAGCGCTTATGTGGAATATTACAGCTTTCGCGATATCCATGCGACAGAAAAAGAAAAAGTCAAACATTTGTGCAGTTAGTTGAGGGCGGCGTATCCGCTTTGCTACGAATGTCCTTGATGTCATTGAGCGGGGAGTCACTGGTTCTAATCTGGCATTTAAACACCTGCTTATAGGCCTTTCTGAAGTTCTCCGACAGGAAGGCGTAGATGACCGGGTTGACTGATGAATTGCTGTACGCCAGGCAGTGTGCAGCCACCCGCAATACAAAGGAGGCTTGGTTTAGCGGGAAGGTCCCAAACTCCACCCAGAGGTGAACTACATGATGAGGGAGCCACGACAGGCAGAACACCACCACCACCACAAGCACCGTCTGAGCAGTCTGGGATCCACAAAGGAAAGGGAAAAAGGTAAGATTTTGTCAGTATCCACAAGGATAACAAATACAGAATTTAATATTCTATTTAAGCTTGAAGTCTTGTTTACGATAGAAGAATAAAGCTTGGAAAGTCATTGATGAGATAGTGGCATGTTTGGGACCAATCTGCATTGTAAAAATTGTGTGAGATCATTAACATCCTATAATCAAGTTCCTGCCCTCCAGTAGAAGTCTTTGAGACCATGCTCATTTTTAAGTATGCATTGCTTGAGAAACATTATGAGTTATTTTTGCTAACCAATATCTTAGATTTTGGCAGCAGTATGCACATCACTGCATTCTTATCTCTGCATCAGCAATGGAAGTGTGTGGAGAGATCTGTCAGACAGTCCATTGACAGCAAGTGAAAGAGAGAGAGAGTAAGCAGGCTCTGGCTTCAAGCCAAACTAAAGTGCGCTTCAGGAGACTTTGGATGACTAATGTCCAACAACTCAGAAGATAATGGATTAATATTCTTTGTTGATATGCCATTTTTCTTTGGCCTGAGGATCGAGGAGCTCATCACACATCAATAAACCTTCTCATACCCCCATTTACATTTAATCATTTTAGAGTTTAACAGTAAATACTGAGAACTTTGCACTGATAATATTATGATCCCATACCACAGACTTTAATTAATCAACATTACATAAGTGACTTTTAACATCTCTACATGCACATTTGGGTGATTCCTATTTGCAAATGCTACGTGTTATTTTTGTTAGGTTTACTCAGTAGCATGGCAATGTGGCATACTTGTTTAATTCTTAAATCTCATGACAGCTGTGTTGACTGTTCTGTTCTTCTGTATTACAGCTGTTTTCCCCCAAAAAAGTTAAGAGAGTTTTGAACATATTTATCAATTAGAAAACAATCAACTTAAGCACAGTGCCCAAGGCAAATAGTGCGTGAGCAGTGGATGAAGTTAACAAAGAACTGGTATGAACAAAAACAGCAGATCTGACCTTAGACAGCTGTTTAAATATTTTCAAGTACGGCCTAAAAACCTTGAAAAAGCAGACGTACTGTAAATGCCTTTTCACCCGACACTTAATGAGTCACTGGTGGCATTTCATCCACAGTCTGTGTCATAAACTCATTTCTGTAGCTACTTACAAAACCTGTAAAATGATGTGACAGTTATCATAAATCAAATTGTAATCGGAAGATTGCCGGTTCAAGCCCCGGCTCGGACAGTCTCGGTCGTTGTGTCCTTGGGCAAGACACTTCACCTGCCGCCTACTGGTGATGGCCAGAGGGGCTGATGGCGCGATATGGCAGCCTCGCATCTGTCAGTCTGCCCCAGGGCAGCTGTGGCTACAACTGTAGCTTGCCTCCACCAGTGTATGAATGTGAGAGTGAATGAATAGTGGTATTGTAAAGCGCTTTGAGGGGTCCCGAAAAGCGCTATATAAATGCAATCCATTATTATTATTATTAAATTTACATAATATCCAAGAAGAAGAAATTAAACGATGTTATTCTTCCTACAAACAAAAAAAAAAAGGAAGAAAAACTAATTACATGCTCCTTGATTTGCTGAGGTAGTAAGAAGATTTATTGCAGGGCTAATTACTTCTCATCAAAGATAACGGAAATATTGAAAATCCTGAATCAGGAATTCAGCTTTCCAAGTTTTGATGGGTATAAGTTAGAAATAATATTTAGCCAACCATCTGAGCAAGTAGCTGTCAGAAGTAACAGAGCTGATGTTAAGTGTAAAGTGAAAATATTCTCAACTAAATGAATATGAGTGCACAGATTTTCACCTCATTGGAGAGCATTCTGAGATGCAGTATTTTTACTGTTATGAAAAATGAAAAGCCTAATATGTCATTTCCTTGTATGACAACTATGCAACCTACAAGGTTTTAAAAAACATTTTTATGGCAAGCACAAAAAATGCCAGAAAGTTGCTAAATCAGCTGACTGTAAGGTCTCGATGGTAACCTAATTGTTTTGGTGTTGTAGATTTCAGCATTGCTGTTTGGTTCAGTCTAAAAAGGCACAATCTGTAAAGCAGAAAAATGACACCAATGAAGAAGTGCCAAAAACTGAAGTTCAGCTCGGTGCCACTTGACTCCAAAAAGCAAGTCTTTCGCCACAGACTCCTGTTTTGAAATGCTCAACTTTACAGCATTAAAAAGTATGATTACAGCCTATTAAAAAAGACAACTCTGAGTGGGGTGAACGTTTGTAGAATTTTTAATGGATTATCTGAGTAATTATGGCTTGCTGTGTGGAAATGTGTGCTGTGTGTGTATTACTTAGCAAAAATGTGTTGCTAGCATAGAGTTTAGCTTGCTATCCAAACTAACGTGTTTGCTATTAAAGCAACAGTTCATACTCTCATCTAAATGTGGTGCTTTTGATCCAAAAAAAAGCTAACATGACTGCCAAATGCAGAGTTTTAAACCAAATGGTGATATCACGGTGGATATGTCTTTTGGTTGGTAATAGCAGCAGGCAGCAAGTATTCACGGGCGCTAAAAGAACGCTGCTGTGTGCATCGTTAGAATCACTGTTAGGAACTTCTGAGCATAGTGATGGAGTCAAACATTCCAGCCACTAACCTGACTCCAGATACTGTTCAGTGCTGTGTGTATAGGCAACATGTTCACATGAGCGACTTTAGAGTATAATGCTATTTTATATGGCTAATATTTGTGCGGTCTGATGAAATGCCCTGCGATCCTTATTTAACTGTAACAAAATACAGTACTGCATTGATAAATTACAATAAATATAGTTTTAAAAAAATATTTTACCAGTCACATGATACTGTAGGTAAACATTTTTGTCTTGATACAAGTTAGCACTGGCCAGAGAAATCTTTCTGACCCCAACACAACTACACAACTACACACATAGACACAAAGACACGGTGACTATGAACAGGTTCTCACAGTTTTAGCGCAGTATTACAGTAAAAGCAGGGTTTTGTTTGAATGGTGTCCATAAAACATTCACATCTTCCCCTAAACCCACAGAGAGGCAGTCGTTAGGTTATTGTAAACGACTGCAGCAGAAACACCTTCTGTCATAAACTTTTAGCTCATCACTCAAGAACTGATTTACCTAACAACCCAAAGGTGATTCTTTCGAGTTTTTAAAGTCAAAAATGGACACCAAGATGACTTTTCTTCAAAGAGAAACACAAGAAAAACTGTTATCATGTTGGGAAATTATCATTTGGCAAGTTTGTGCTACATTTTTGATATTTCCACAACTAATCATCACTAGTAATCAAAAAATATCATTTGGATTCACAGTTTTCTGCAGCTCTTTTTAAATGTTCATTCAACATTGTTCTCATTACTCCCGAAGTCACTGGGAAATTACTGCATGCTGTTGGGTGTCAGTCAATTCATTCAGTCTCCCAGGCTTCAGATATGCATATTACAGCCTACACACATGCTTAAATAATTTCAGAATGACTTGGCCAAACATTTATTTTTGTAATTATCTATAACCATCTGTGTTTTCCATCTGCATAACAGACTTAAACTCCTAAGATTTAACACTGCTTACTGCATGGCTCCTCAACCTCAGATTTAAAACAGAGAAAAATATCCAGACACATATAATCAGAAAGGATTTGTAGCATATATGTGACACATATATAAAAAATCAACTCCTTGCAAAGACCTTGCAGAAAAGAAAGGTTCGTATTCCCTATGGTTTCCTAGATTTGTGTGTTGACAGTGTGTTGTGTTGTGACTTTTGAAGGCTGTGTGATTCCTCCTCTGTGAGGCTGAAGTCGATAAGAACATTGGTTGTGTTTCACAACAGCCATGGGAGCAACCTTGGTCTTCCCAGCTGCTTTTAACAATATATTTCACCAGCCTGACAGAGAGCAGCTGAGACCTAAGTTAAACCCATTTCTGCACAAATTCCCTTTGCTTTCACCAGATGCAATTTATTCTTTTTACCTGTTGATTTTCATCTTTTATGGAGGGAAACCCTTGATAATATGTCTGTGTGCTAATAGTATGAAAAAGAAGATTAGAACCAGAATGTCAGTCGGATTTTTGCTCATCTGGCTCATCAGGATTTGATATGTTTTAGACGTAATGGATTTAATCAGCATTTTGAAAAATATGCAGATTTTCATTCATGTACAGTAAACTGATAGGACTCTGATACCTCTCAGTTATAGCCTACAACCCAGAAAAAGTGGGGAACAGCTAAGTTCACCGATTCATTTTATTGGGGTGTTATTTGTGGGATTATTTTTGACAGGCAGTAAGATGGAGACAACAGGATGTCCTGAAATGGTCTGCTCTTACATAACATCATCTTATCGCAGATTAAACCTTCAGGTCAGCTTTCAAGTTGTAATTGTGAGCCTGAGAAATTTGGTGTTTTTTGGACAAAACAGTCAGGTCCATAATTTACTGGACAAAGATGCATTTTTTTTTAGTTTTGCCTCTGTAAACCACCATAGTTAATATGTGATTGAAGTACAAACCCACAGCTTTAATTCAAGAGTCTGTGTATGTTCCCAGTCATCAAAGTCATGGTAGTCTAGGCCCTTGAAAAGAAGAAGCCTCGTGGATGAGAGGTGAGGCATCTTCGAAAAACTATAATAAGTCCAGTCGCTGTCTTTTTCAAGCTCCTTGGACTTTAATTCAAGAGGTTTAACTTGACCCCAGAGGGTTTGCATGAACTGAGGACTGTTTTAAATAGAATAAGAATTGCAGTGACTGCCTGAAGTCTTGAACTCATGGACATCATGTCTTCCTCCTTTGAGATGCTTTACATTGATTTCAACCACCTTCCGTTGCTGCTTGTTTGTGGGTCGTTTTGTATTCAGTCTTGCATTTATGAACACAAAACGCTGCTCAACTTGGTCGAGCTCAGGTGACTCCGTTGGCATTTGAAGAACATTCCATGTCTGGGACTTTAGAAACTTGGATTGCTTTGCAGCTTTCGCTTATAAAACCATTTGCACTTTGATGCACTGTCTGATTGTTTTTGCAGCATTTTGCTGAATCTGACCAGAGAGTTTTCTTCATAATTCATCCTCCTACTTCTATCAGCGGTCATGTCATCAATAAACACCAGTGATACATTTCTACTGACAACCATAAGTTGTCTCCTCCAAGTTTTTACAGATAGTGCTGTATGCTTCACATCATGAGCTGCTTCTTTCATTCTCCATACTGCTCACTTGAGGTTATCCTGGTACAAGTTCATCTTTGTTTCATCTCCCCAAAGATTTCTCTGAACTCTGCAGACTCTTGTAGATGTTTTCTGGCAAAGTCTAAACTGCTGCTAGCGTAGCCAGTGGTAAATCTTCTGTTCTTGCATTCATGAAGGCGTACCGAACTCTTTGAGAGTGTTCTTTAATTGGTTAGATTTTGCAAAGTGGTTTATCTTAACCTCACACAGAATTTTGTCATCATGAACTTTAGTTATCTTCTGTTCTTACAGTGTTGCTGAGCTGGCCAGTTCATTCATTCTTTTGAAAAATGAACCAGATTATTGTTTTGGCCTCTCTTCAAGTTTTATGCTATCTCTCTGAGAGGTTTGTTTTGTTTTTTGGCCTCCCTTGCCAAACATCTGACACCGCCTTAGGTCTCATATTAAAAATACAGTGAAAAGCTATCAACTATAAATTCAACACTTTGAATTAACTTCAGATATTGTCCATCCCTCCATCCAGATAATGTGTCTGCTTCTTTTTTCATGAAAAACAAGGTAACGCTACTTACCTTCTCAGTCAATTGTCCAAATACTTTAGAGCCTCTGAAAATGGGACACTGTGTATATAAATTGCTGTAATTCCTTAACCAGTAAATTATCATTTTTACAAAGCTTCTTGAATTAAAGCTTAAAGTCTGCACTTCAATCATATCTGTTTGAATTAAAATCCACTGTGGTTTATTTGTCTAACAAAGTATAGACCCAACAGTATGTGCTACTTTGTTATATGAATTATGTTTTCAATAAATCTGTGGGAAAATGTCTGCAAAGCCCCCATAGTTTTAATTCATAGCCCAGTTTATACTGTTACGACAGGAAAGAAGTTCATTAGCACTGTACGCGGGTAATAGCAGCTTCCAGTATTTACTGTATGTTGAGATAAGCTAAGCCACCTCCTCGCTGTATTTTTAAAGGACTGATAAGAGATTTTTTTAATTAAATCAAGAAAGCTGTAAAGCATATTTCCCAGCACTCCAAGCTGCAGCCCAGACTATTCTTCATATAATATGACCAAGCCACTGTGGTTAAGTTACTGGTACCAGCCAAGTTAGTCTCTGAGTCAGGCTGCTGAGAAATCAACCAGGGGTTTGATTCACTGTTGTGCTTGTGCCAGAACACGTGTCAGTCCAAAAATAGTTTCCTCTTGAAAGTGTGTTTCATTTAGTGTCTGCCATTTCACACCATAAGAGGAAAGACAAAGAAGTGTAAGTAGCTTAAATCCCTCTAACCTGTTTGTAGATTAAATGATAGAAATAAAAGTAATAAAGTAATAACCTAGAACAGGGGTGTCGAACTCCAGGCCTCAAGGGCCGGTGTCCTGCAGGTTTTAGATATCACCTTGGGTCAGCACACCTGAATCAAATGATTAGTTCATTACCAGGCGTCTGGAGAACTTCAAGACATGTTGAGGAGGTCATTTAGCCATTTAAATAAGCTGTGTTGGATCAAGGACTCATCTGAAACCTGCGTGACATCGGCCCTCGAGGCCTGGAGTTCGACACCTCTGACCTATAAGGACTGTAGGTATTACTAAACACTTCTCCTAAGACACACTGGACTAATCAGAGAGATACTGCCAAGGAAACACAAAACATGCATATTCATCAAAAGTGCATACACATGATCCAGTTTTCAGTATAAAATTCTCATCTTTGTCAGTTTTACACCGGCTTGTATTTTTCCTCACTGCAGCTGCTGATTCCCTCTGAAAGTGTGTAAAAGTGCTCTCTTCTGACATTCATTTTAGTCTCTCAGTACCTGCAAATGTAATTTATGTATTACAGGGTTTAATGATTTGTTGGACGACCATTTATCACAAAGTTATTGGTGTGACAATCTCTTCCAGGACTCCCCGCATAGCAAACACAATAAATCATCAGAACATCAGAAATTCCCGATTCACTTTCCACAGTTGTTTAGGTTTCAGGTCATAAAAGCATGTTTCTAGAGAAGTACGCACGAAAGCACATGTAAATCCTCATCGGTCCATCTCCCCAACTGACCGGGAGTCTGTACTCCTGGCTTTGTAACATTGTAAGCAGTTATCAGATGCTGTGACATATAACAGACAGACGTATCGGTAATCAAGTAGGCGACTGCAGATAGCTACTCTCAGGAAAGTCAAATGACCTCCAAAGAGTATGATAGTCTAGATGGCAGCTTGATTGTGCATTACCTTTTGGCCATCAAGCTCAAGTGCACCAGTTAATAGTACACGTACACAATATTGCATTTATATTTATTATTCTGGCTACAAGGGAGAGTCGGAGGTAATGATTTGGTGTATGGCTATTCCTGCACCAAATTATAGGTGCTGGACTGTGGTCGGCCAAATACTTGAGTGAATTCTTATTCTTTATTCAAAAAAATGAATGCATAAACTATCAATGGCTATACTATAATGGCTATTCCCCAACCACCCAACACATCGCTATGATACGTACCTTTTTCTTTGATGCCTCTGACTTTTTGGACATATTTCTTAGTTTTTTGTGCAAGTGATTTAACACCTGTAAACAAGGGATACAGAAGTCAAATGTACATTTCTTTAGCAGTAATTCCTCTAATTATATCACTGACCTGTGTGAACAGCCTTTTCTTACCTTTGCATAACAGAAAGAAATGAGCAGCAGAGGCAGCACATAACCAAAGATAAACGTGCAAACCACATAGATCTTCTTCTGGTTCTGATCCGGCCACACTTCCCAGCAAAAGGTGTGATTTTCCCCTCTCTGAAAAATATTCTGGTAATACATGATAGGCGCAGCCATGGCCAGGGAGAGTATCCAAATCACCACCACACCAATAAGAGCGTGCTTCGCCACCCGAATAGAGGACGACTTTCTGGAGTGAACGATGGCAATGTATCGGTCCACTGACATAGCGGATAGGGTGAAGATGCTGACCAGCATAGAAACAGTGAAGAAGTAGTGGATGAATTTGCAAATAAACGCACCGAGCACCCAAGTGGGCATCATGTAGATAGTGGACTGGAAAGGGATGCAGAAGAGCAAGTAAGACAGGTCTGCTATGCTTAGGTTCAGGATGAATATGTTGGTGGTGCTTCGAGGTTTTCCCGGTTTGCTCCGGGCCAGCACGGTGATCACCATGGAGTTGCCCAGCACGCCGAGCGTAAAGATGAGCCCGAAAACCAGAAGCGTGATGAAATTATCCGTGCCGATCCCGAATAAAAGTTTCTCGTCCTCCTCCTCCTCCACACGGCTGAGGTTCCAGGGCTCTTCCAAGAGCCAAACAGAGTCTGTCAAGTTCATTATTTATTCTTTGCTCTTCGGATTAAGTTAAAAGGTAAGCAAAGGCACCTGCAGCTGGTCTGTGCTGCTTCATTGCACGGAATTTTCTGGGCAAGGGTTTATGGTCAGGTACGTTTCCATCAGCGTTCCTGCAGACAGTATTGTTGCTCTCCTGTGTCTTTGTGTCGAGACTTCGGTAAATCCCCCTCTTAGCTTTCTATATTATATTTGTGTATATTTCAAAGCGATCTCGGTTTTTGTGCAGCGTTAAATCAGCTTTGCAGCTGCGCGTTTTGGAGTCGCTCTCCCGGCGCGCACCTGACCCGAGCGCGCAGCGACCGCGCCGATACAGTCTGTTGCTTCTTTCTCCGCGTCGGGACTTTTTCCTCTCAGATTAGAGCAGGGGCTGGGCTCTACCGCTGCACGTCAGCATCAATACCACCTCCCAAGAAATAAGGGGGGGGGAGCGAGAGAGAGAGAGAATTAATGGAATACTGTTTATTCTACGTGTTTCCGAAACCATCCCATTAAAACTGAACGTCAAAGTAATTTTCCTTATCAGATTCAGTTTGTTTGTGATACTTTACGGCCAAGGTGCAAATGCTGCTCTGATCACAGGGCTGGTCTGTCAAATGTGCAATAAACCACAAAACAATATCGTTCGCCAGTCATGGTCTGATTGGCTTAAATGGCTTTTATCATAGAAAGAAAATAAACTGCCGAAACATGTTATAACAAATGGTACTTGGTTGCAGTGTCATTTTTATAATGTCTGCCTTATTTCACCCAGTAAAAAGGAAATGTACATTCTGATGCACTTTTCTGATTAGGAAAGCTCTCATTTGTCTTATTTGACCAGTTTTTAAGTTTTGGTTACTCAATAATATGAACAATAATCAAATCACAAGCAGACGAAGATTGTTTAGCAGATGTTGACCTTAGTGTGCATGTGTGTGTCTGTGTGTGTTCCCTCAGATTGTTGTGATCCCTCAGAAGACTTGGGGAGTCTTTTTTCAAATCCAAGTTGACAAGAATGTCATGCATGAACTGTTAACTTATTGTTCTGTGAATAACGTGGCGGAAAAGCGACTAAAAGTACATTATGGAAATAACACAGGGGCACGCTGACTTTTTTCCCTCTAAACAGCAACAGTGAAAATAAATTAATACCAGCCAATTTCCAAGAGTCCAAAGTGACATTTTCAAGTCGCTTGAGTTGTCTTGCAGGCAGCAATCAAAAACTAGAAGATGCGCTGTGTACTATTAAAAAAAAAAAGCAACGACAGAAATGCTGCAAATTCTTGCAAGAGAAAAGCAGTTTGACCGTTTTATTTTTTGCAGTAAAACTGCAAAATATCTGCCATTCTGCTAATAAATGTAACCACTAATCTCCAGCTCTACTCAGGATTTTTAGAATTTGCTCTTCATCTATAGAAATGTATTATTGTTGAGCACTACAGGTGAATCTCAGTGAATTTTAACCATGCATGCTCAGTCATCCTTACCTGAATGATTGAGCATGCATACAACCAGTTAATAAGCTCAAAGACCCTTAACAAGAATTGTACCTGATGTGAATTGCTTTAAATAAAGAATGAGTCTACCATGGTGCTCCTTACCCTCGTGCTGATTAGGAAAATGGATTTTACTGTGTCGCCTTTTTAATCCACTCTGTAATAAGTCAGCTGTTTGCACATGTGATTTTGTAAATTGTTGCTTGTTTATAGGTGAAGTAGCTTCAATATAGCAATATCGTTCATTTGGAGCCACATTTGGAGCTTCCTTGAAACTTTTAATTAAATCATTCAGACATTTTTTCCTTTGTGCGAGCTCCCGTGGGAACTTTTTATACAAAGCCAATTGCAAAAACGTTGGGAAAATGTTTCCAAAAATGTAATTAAAAACAGAATCCAGGAACATATCAGCCTATTTTAAATTTCATGACTGTGTGTTTCATGTGGGTTTTTACAAACTTTAGACAGGGTCATGTTTACCACTGTGTAGCATTCACTCTTCTTTTAACAACATAGACATTTGGGAACTAAGGAGACCAGCTGCTTGACTTTTGGGAGAGAAATGTTATCTTATTCGTGTCCAATACAGGATTATAGCTCCTGGAGTTTCTTTGATGTGTTTTCCTTTTCATCATGCTCCAAATGTTTTCGGTTGGTGAAAGGTCTGGACTGCAGGCAGGCCAGTTCCTCACTCTTAACTCTTCTGGTATGAAGACACGCTGTTGTGATAGATGCAGTGTGCAGTTTAGCATTGTTTTTCTCAAATATGCAAAGCCTTCCCAGAAAAGTCCCCACACTATCAGAGATGCAGGCTTGTTAAAAAGCTGGATGGCCAATCTTTGTCCAGAAGACAATTTGTTTATGTTTTCCAAAAGCAATTTCAAATTTTGAGCACAGAGCAGTATTTCACTCTGCCTAAGTCCATTTTAAGTGAACCTAGCAGCATGATCTTTATATAAGGCTTCTTCTTTGCATGACAGAACTGTAACCTGCATTTGTGGATGGCATGGAGATTTGTGTTCACAGACAGGGCTTTCTGGAATTGTTCCTGCACCCGTGCAGTCATGTCCATGTTTTCAATGTAATGCTGCCTGAGGGGCCAAAGATCACTGGCATCCAATACTGACTTTCAGCTTTGTCCCTTGTGTATACAGAGATTTCTCCAGGTTCAAAACACTAGAAGTATTTGCAATTTTACATTGGGAAACATTATTTTGAAATTATTCCAAAATATTATTTCGTAAAATTTAGATGTAGTTCTTTTTTTTCCTTTTTCCTTTTTTTTAAGAGTGATGAACCTCTGCCTCTTTAAGATGCTCTTTTTATACCCAGCCATCTTACTGGCCTGTTAGACATTTGAGAAGTTTTCTATGTTCTGTTACGATTGAATAAAATACATGCTTGTGAGATTTAGAAATCAATGCATTCTGTTGTTTACATTTTACACTGTCTTTAAACTTTTTGGGAACTGGATTTGTAATACACTGTATTACTGTTTGCCTTTCAATGACACAGACAGGAAACATCCAGGAAGAAACCACTTCTGGCATCAGCCTCAAATCCTGAAGGAACTAGAGATTTTCTTGGAAATATGGCCATCCTTTTTGATCTCAGCTACACATCTGCAGAGTGTTATTACTGCATCCTGCACAGCTTGACATTACTGTGTTAGCAAGTAGGCACCGACAGAAATCAAGACGGACCTTTGCTGAAGCATGCTAAATCTTTGAATTGGACATATGGCTGCGTTGTGTCAAAGTCATTTGTTTACAGTCTTTGTAATTAGTTTATTGCTATCAAATGCAGCAGGTTAAATTGGCAGCATATTTGTTTCACGATGCTGTTAAGCTACTTGAAAGGTTACTCGCATCCATCTAACTTTACAGCAATCTGCCGCCCCTGCCTTGAATGTCAGGCAGCCCTTGTTTAAATCCAGTTTGCTGCCTTCACCTGACGTATTTCATAACGTGGACAGACTTTTTTTGTCTTTTTTTTTTAATGCATTTACAGCATGTTCTGCTTGTAAAGCGTTTCCTTGTGGACAGTGATTGCTTCCATGTCAGAGAGTAAAGTCTTTTTTCCTGTCTATTGTTTGCCTTTCTTCTTCTCTCCTGACAGCCTTGCCGTTGGTTTTGTGCTCCGTTACCCTGAGCTGTGTTGGAAAATGAAATGCTCACGGGTTTATCGAGCTCTTCCGGCAGCAGCGGCAAGGCGGGTGAAAGGCGTAGATGAGGACAGGTCAAGGTGGAATAACTCCGTACTTTCTGCTCCTGCCAGATTTTCAGATTATCACAAGTGCAACTCGACACTCGGCGTGCCTCCCGGTGAACAGTAACTGGTGAGGCCGCAAGCAGAATGGAGTGCACTCACATCTCAACAGACATTCAATTTGGGCGTGATTCAATTGCATGTGACCTCTGAATGCTCAAAATAATTGTTATTTTAAAGGTCAGGCGCAAAACAAGCAAAGCAAACAGACACAAGAGTATTTCAGTGTAATAAAACATATCATTTGTGTGCATGCTATTAATATTTTGGATATTGTGTGCCCGCAAAGGGCCTGGCAAACAGACTTAAATGTGTTTTTTAGACCTTAAGAATTCAACAACATTCGTTTTGGTGACAATAATGAATGTAAAATCCCATTAGACGGCTCTAACTTTAACAGATGCCTGTGTTTTGGTACCAGGCTTTAGGGGGCTTAATGACAAATTGCAAAAAAAATAAAAAGAATGGTCACAATCAAAAGCAGCAGAAGCCTTTTAGCCCTCGTTTGTGTCCCACTGACTCACAGAGGATGTATTCAGGCTGCACAGAATTCATGCATGCTGCTGTTCCACGCAAATCTCTGCTGGAGGTGAAGCTTTTTTCTTGATTTTCTTGATATCAGAGCACAGGTTTTGTAGGGGTTTCCAATGAGTAGAACGTGCCTATTTTTATGAATTAGAAACACTGCATCTGGCTCTTAGCTCTTCCTGAAATGAACTGGGCATGCTTGAGAGCACTTTTTTTTTGCAAGGGGAAGGATAGATTTCAAGCATCATTGCTCTATCAGATATTGGCAAAAAGGAAAAGGCTGTTATCAGTTATTGAGAATTTCAGGAGTTAGGGCTGGAAGTAATGCAGTCTTTTCATTACTTTTATTGCTGAACTATTACAGACAGTTGCCAAGCCACAGCTTTACAAACATCTTGAGGTAATGTGTGTGACGACTGGTGTAAGACTCACAATATATTGGCTTTTTAACACACTGAATGGTGAATTTGAGGAACCAGCTATCTAACAGTAGCTATTAGCCTGTTAGTCAGACATTGCCTAAGATGAGTTTTTTAAAGTAATTTGAATTTTACCATGCATGACCATTGTGGTGGCTTCTGTGTGAGAGATCTTATCTCTTCTTCTTCTTCCCTTGTAATTAAACCTAACAGGGTGAATCCAGGTAATATTTAATATCAATCAGGTTTCTTGGAACTCATTTTCCAAAGTGTAGAGATAAAGTAGAGCTGCTTGTATAATGAGACTTTGTGCCCTTTGGGTGGTAACCTTGTTAGCCTGACCATTCAGAATGAACTCAGCATTTCCACCCTCATACCTTTGATTATGAAAGAATTGAAGCTTTTTCTGAAAATAGATAGAGCCCTTGAGTCAAAAAAGTAAAGGCCAGTGTGGAGGTGGCTCAAATCTGATTAATTTTAACAGTAAACAGTCTGGGACTAGTCAGACTGAGTATGGGTCTATGAGAAAATGTGTGGTCACATTATGTGATTTAACTGTGTATGTAGTGCACAGATTTGTGTGACTTTGTTCTTAGTTTTTGTGACGCTGTTAAGGCATTTTAGCCCCAACCAAAGAGTTTGGTGTACAAGCTTAGCTCACCACACCCTTCATACCGGTGTGGGACTGTTGTTGGTTTTGTACACATTCTCAGTGATTGAAATGAATTAATGTAATTATAGAGGTAATAAAATGAGAGTGTCCACACATCCAAACATCAAGAGTGAGCTTTTTTTTATCTATAAAAACAAAAATGCATGTAAATTGTGTGTATCAGAATGAGTGAGCAGCAGCAAGAATCCATTAGCCTATGGAGGTGATCTGCAAAGAGAAGAGGGAGGAAGACTGGTGAGCTCTTCTCCTTATATATTCTATAGGCCACACTCAACCCCTGATGGAAACCAGCTGACTAGGCCTCCTCAACACTACCCAAGGATCACATGACCTACAGTAAAATGTGGCTCATCACGCTGCATTTCTCTGTGCCTTGTATTTTTACTCAGTTGTATATAGCATTCGTATTCTATTTTTATCTTATTGTATATTTTTATTCTATTTTATTCTACTGTATATAGTATATTATTTTATTCTATTCTGTACAGCTGTGTACTGTATTTATTCTTATTGTATTCTAATTTTTGCGTCATAACTTTTGCACTGTCCACTTCCTGCTGTGACAAAACAAATTTCCCACGTGTGGGACTAATAAAGGTTATCTTATCTTATCTTATCTTATCTTAATCTCTGGAAATAGAAATATTACATCTGAGATGTGTTTTGGGTGCAATGAAAACACGAGAGAGCATGAAAATGAAGAGAGAGTGAGAAGCACATTACAAAATATAATCCCTTATCCACTGGACTGTTACACTTCTGCTGACTGAATATTTATAAAATAGGTTATCATGTCAGTCAAGTCTTTCTTAATACAACTTTATGGTCATTTTAAAAATGTTGGTGCCATTTAGAGGTCACAGCCTAAAATTAATTTTAGCCAAAATATTATTAAATAATAATTCCTTCATAGCTGAAAAGAGGACATAGTTACACTGGCAGTCTGTAAGTTCGACGCACGAGGAGGCTCAAAGTCATGTGGCAGCCATAGATCAATGAAAATTTTACATGCTAAATGGCCTGCATTTTGTATAGCGCTTTTCTAGTCCCTAAGGACCCCAAAGCGCTTCACACTACATTCAGTCATTCAGCCATTCACACACAGGCGATGGCAAGCTACATTGTAGCCACAGCTGCCCTGGGGCGCACTGACAGAGGTGAGGCTGCCGGACACTGGCACCACCGGGCCCTCTGACCACCACCAGTAGGCAAACATGGGGTTAGTATCTTGCCCAAGGATATTTGGCATGCAGCCATGAGTCAGCCTGGGATCGAACCACTGACCTTCTGATTAGTGGCTGACCTGCTCTGCCACCTGAGCTACAGCCACCCCAGGCTGCAGGATAACTGTTAGTGATGAGAAGTGGGCAAGTACTGAGTCTTAGAGGAAAAACACTGAAGCAACAGATGATGTGGTAAACACATTAGACAGTTAACTTCACATCTGCAAATCAGTGTTGTTTTGGTGACAGCGCAGCAACATTACACAGTGAATTGACAATTTTAGGCAACACTGTTACTGATGAAGGTGGTTTACAGTATATGGATGGCTAGGGATAGCTGATTGCATTTTCTTTTCATGCAATAGTGGTAATTACGTTTTTCAACGAATAACTAACAATTTGTTCTGTGGGAAGCGCAGTGGTGCACAGCGAGAAGTTACGGGGACCTTTCTGTGTGGTATTTGTTTGTAGGCAAGTCGTTCCAAATGTCCTTTCAGAGAAATTTTTCCACAGGTTTCTCCCCACAGCACATCAGCACAGAGGGGAAGCACCAGCGCAACGGGAGAATCGGGTAAATCCACAGCAAACAAAACGTTCACTCACAAAAATTCAAAGCAAGAGGAGCCTGAGTTATGCCAGCCCTGCTGGCACAACAGTCTGGCACTGACTGAGTGGGATCTTCAGCCGTAAGTAGGGGGTGAGTAATCACAGACTGCACACAGGTGAGTGATTGCCAGATTGCTTCCAAGGTATGCAGATGGAAAAATGGGAGCCGGGAGGAGCCTTTGCCCCTAAAACTCACAAGCAGAGTTAAACACACACAGACACACACAGATAGAGGAGGGCAGAGAGCAAAAGGGGAAAAAAGTGGACCATAAGACCAAATCGTGTTGGCCCTGTGATAGACCTGTCCAGGGTGTACCCCACCTTTGGCTCTGTCACACTTCAACTCAGTTCACTCCAATTTTATTATATAGCACCAAATCACAACAACAATTGCCTCAACGTGCTTTATATTGTAAGCTAGGCTCTAGCCCTGGATGGATGGATGGATGGATGGATAAAGCCAGAAACTTCCAGTGTATGAGGCTGAGTTAAGCTGTGAATCATTCAAGCATAAAAACAGCACCAAAACAAAGGAATCAACCACTTTTGTGTCTACATAGAACAGACATCTTAGCAAAGAACCAAATTTAAATCATATCTTGAGTGGTTTTGTTACTACCAGCCGGTTACAAAAACCTATAATATAGTCCCCAGAGATAACACAGTTTGACAGGAATAAAATAGCATTTTATGACCAACAAGCTGATTCTCAAAGAACTATTTGCAAAAAATTGGGCATATCTCAACACAGTGGGCAGTGTGTTCCTAAAACCTTTGAGGAAACAGCATGCAACAAAAGCAGCAGGATAGTAACAGATGAACAGACTCTGAAAGTCATATCCTTAAAAAATATAGAAGAAAAATCCAATACAGGACTTGAGAGATGTAACCGGGCGACAATTGAAGATCGCCAGTAAGGGTGGCTGTTGAGAAGCCATTCTTGTTCAGATTGATGAAATTATGAATGCAGAAAACCATAATGAGATTAAGATCCACCGTGCAATATCATTTGGAAAACATCTGATAGACACAGCCAATGCAGTAAAAGCATAACTGGATAGAAAAACATACAATCACACACATAAAACACTCTCATTCATAGCTTGCCCTCCCCAGAGCTCAGACCTTGACATCCCTGAAGCGGTGCTTCAATAATGTCATCTTCACAGAGAAAACAACAAAAGGCAGCCAACATGCAAAGAGGAGCTTTGAATGTGTTCCAAGAAGCCTGGAGAACTATTCCTGAAGACTACTTAAAGAAATTACAAGAAAGATTGCCTAAGAGCGTTCAGGATGTGTTGAAGAAGAGGGTGGTTGAAGATTTCCCCCATTCTGCTGCCTTCTAAAAATGTCAGTGTTTTTTCGGTCTGCGTGTTAGGTTTGAAGATAGCATTTGTTACACCCCCTGACAAAATGTTTAGTAACTGAGCAGAGGTTGGTATCGCAGTCCTGCAGCCTGAGTAACAATAACAGAGTCATCTGCATACTTTAAAACAGTCCTGCTTTCATACCTGCTCTGACACGTATTTGTGTATTGGGATGAATTATTATAATGGTAAGATCACACATCCATGTGAGGAGTCTGTAGAGGAGGAAGTGTGGTCAGGCAGAAATCGACTCTCATTTTTCTTTTCAGTGTGTTAGTTGAAAAGTCAAAATTGCTGCACGGATCAAATCGATCTGAAGCCCAATGGTTAAACAGTGAGGTTGAAAGGTTAAAAGTGGAAGAAACAAAATAGTAGTCTGGCATGAGACCGGATTCACTGTGTTGTGTTTAAGAAGTAAGTTAAACAAAGGGACTGAAACATCCTCTGCTCTCCTGAGGGGTCTGTAAGCAAACCTCATTGGATTAGGCACATGATCAGCTGCCCCCCATGAGATTTAAGTAAGCTAAGAACTTCCCAGTCAGTGCAGTCACAGAACTCCTGCTGGGACATACATATTCCCAGTTATCACCTTACTTGCATACAGTACATAGTTTCAACATTCCCTAAAGCTATCCGTTTTTGAGAAGCGCATTAGATGAATATTGTCAGTGTCGTGCACCCTGCAGTGATGCTGGATGTGGGAATAGTCACCCAGAGATGGAACCAGAGATAAAATGTTGCATTTTTAATATTTTAAATGTGATAAAGATATGAAGGAAGACACAGAGAATACAGTTAGAAGTGTTGCTATTTATTAGCAGAGTTGTACATGCTTATGTGGCTTTGAATCTGCTTTTCTATTTCTGAACACTTAGGTTTCACATTTCCTCACAAATGTTCACCAAAGCTCATGTGGAAACACCTGCTGCCAGTCTTCATAATGCTTTTGTCAGTTACGTGGGCAGTTAATTTAAAGGCTTTATCTAAAATAGGGGTGTCAAACATGAGGCCCTTGGGCCAGAATCAGTACAGTGAAAACTGTGGCCCAAAGGAGGGCATAAATTTTAGCTGACATTAAACTATATGCTCACATCTTTTTTGACTTTTGCTACTGATAAAGACCTCCCCCATGGCCACTCATAGTACACCAAAGTAACTAAGTAATAATTAATTCTATTGTTTTACACATTTCTTACAAAGAGAAGCCCAAAGTGCTGACTGATTTCCTTCTTTGCTACAGCAGCTTTTTCTTTATCATGTAGAAAAACTCATTGTACCAACTGCACTTCTTTTTCTCATGTTAAGATATATCACAGGGATTAAGCGTGCAGTATACCTATTTTCAAGGACAGAAAGGGGAGTTTCAGTCCGGCCCATTTAGTGACCCACGATGGGAAGTGAGTTTGGCATTACTGGTTTAAATAAATACGGAGAGTCTTACCTTCACTTTCAATGACCACATAAGCAAGTTGGACTTCTGCTGTGATTGTCCAACGTTACACATGATCATGGCTTTACTGACTCACCCTATGCTAATACTAAGAGGTGTCTGTGCTCACTGCACCTTAGCACTGAACAAGGTAAACTAAGTAAACATTCCCAGATCATTGATGTTGATGAATGATTTTTAACATTCTTTTCAATAATAGATTTAAAAAAATTAATGCTTTGAGATAAAGTCTTTTAATATGAAGCACCATAATTACTGAAATTAACAACTCTGCTCTATACCTGAACAAAAGGAAGAGGAGATGACTTGCATACTTATTTTGGAGAACTTCTTGCCTTCTGCATATGGACCTTTTATCAATACTGAAACTCCAGTGATTTATTTCCAACCCAAATGATAGATGCAAAAAGAGGGGTTGCTCTACAGGTAGATGAACATTCATAAAGAAGCTGGAAGACCTTCAGATTAGTTAGGATAATAGGAAACAGGAAAGCAGGAACTCTGTCTTGCTTCTCTATGCATGAACACTTTCAATCAGAGTAATAACCTTCCAGAAAGAAACATGAAAGTAAGACCCCTGGATTTATTCTTAGTAAATCCAGTGATACATAAAAATGCAGAATCACAAGGATGCGTCCGTTCCCAGCTCTGTAATTCACCATCTGTCCTTACAAGCAACTGCTGAAAACAGAACCTCTGGTACTCATATTTTGTTTTCAGTCAATAACCCCAGACATGATTTGTATAAAGGAAATATGACCCCCACATATCTTGCTGCATGCTTTCCTCAGCATGGATACATAAGACGACAAACAACTGCCCTCTCCCCTCAGTTACTGTGATGGATAATCCATGTTGTTTTAGACCCATTACCTCGACCGAGGGCTGGCTATTTCCATGACAACGAGTTACTGTATCTCAGTCAAAATCGGTCCAGGCTCTAAGCTAATGGGTTATTATTATATGACTGATAATGTTGAGTCATTTTCTGTGCCTTGGGCTGATCTCCTTGGTAAGCAATCAGATTGTTGATTCTGCCAGCGTCCCCCACCCCACATAATTCCCACTCTTCGCATAAGTCCCACAAAGCCCAACTTCTACAGTCACAAATCAGGAGCTCTGAGTTGGACTGGATACATTATCACAAGCTATTTGATTTCTCTGGCCAAAGCAGAATTGTGTTACAGCCTAAATCCGATCATCCTCAAGTAGGACATTTATGGGTATGGTTAAAATGTCCTGAGATAACCTATGATTCCAAAAACCTTAAAGAAAAATGGATAAACAATTGTAACTGTTGTAAAGGCAAGGCAAGTTTAGGCAAGGCAAGTTTATTTTTATAGCACAATTCAACAACAAGGTGATTCAATGTGCTAAAAGGCTCACCTTTTAGCACATTCACTTCACCAGATGCACCTTGTTTATTTTCCTCACCTTTGATTGGGTGTGGTGCTTGGCCTTAATTGCACTCACCTGTCACTCGTTATATAAGGACCGCACTCACCTACCCCTCACTCTTTCTTCACTCCCACATGGGGCGGCAGCTGAGGTGAGTTTCTCTTTGAGGCTCCTGAGTTCATGTATCATTTTGAGTTACTTAAATCATACTTTGTCCTTTTTAGAGAGAGCAGTCCATGTGTGTCTTTCTTTCCTTTACCCGTTATACAATAAAACAACAAAACCTGCAAATGATTGATGACTGCTTATTCTCATTCTAATCGGATGAGCCCATGATGATGACTACTGAAACCCTGAACCTTCCTTCCTCCAAAACATGGTCCTCCGAGCCGGAGTAGCGTTAGCGTCATGGATTCACAGCAGCCATCGACTGAAGATTTGAGACGTTCCGGTCATGATAGTCGACCTCCTGCCCACCTGCAGCAGTATGATGTTCAGTATCCTGGAAGTAGAAGTGCTAGATGTGATACAGAGTCAAACAGAATGCCAGCATAGTGACAAAGACACACATGGGCTGCAGGATCCTGACGGGGAGTCAGAAAGTCAACCAGAGACATCCCCTGCTCCTTTACCCACCAATCAAGATGAGGTGATGAGGGAACTCCTGATGACAATGAGGGAGATTAGGCAACTCATGATTCAGTTATCTCCTCCCCATTCTCGCAGTTCCTCCAGATCTTCAATTCACACTGTCTCATCTGATGAAAGCAAATCCTCTGTAAGCGGTTTACAAGCCATTCCCCAAACGCATCAGGAACATGAGTAGTTCCCAGTGATTGAGCCAGCAACATGTCAATCACCCTGTATGTCTGTGTCTATATGTCAGGTTGGGTATCAGACGCCACCTCTCTGGGGACACCTCAGGCCCTCCAAGGTTTGGAGGCCTATCTCCGCCCACCACCACTTCCCCTGCCAGTGGCGGGCGGACTCAGGTGTCGGTGCGTTGGTGGTTCTTTGTGTCTGGGGGTGGGCGTCCAGGTACACACCGGCTCACTCCTTGGCGGCCGCTTATCGGGGCCTGGAGCCTAGGGCTCGCTTGGGCCCCTTCGGAGGTTGGGTGCCCCCGGCCTCTCGGCCTGGGGCACACACAGGCACACACAGGCACACACAGACCAAACTAAACGGTTAGCTATTTCCTTTTCCTATGCTCCTGACCCATACACTCAAGCCATCAAAGCTCTTGATGAGCGTTATGGGCAACCAAGACAGCTGGCATTGAAAGAGCTACGGAATATAATGGAGCTTCCTCCTATCAGAGCAGGTGATGGTCGGACTCTGGATAACTTTGCTCTTCGTGTGCAAGCTTTAGTTGGTTTGCTTAGCACTATGGGTGATCAGGACGGACAGAACTAAATTGTGGCTCCCATGTCGATCGCCTACTTGAAAAGTTGCCCGCAGAGCATTCCAGTCGCTTCAAACGGCACATTTACAGGGAACAAGGAGATATGACGTATGACTTACCTTTGTTCTCATCCTGGTTGCAAATGGAATGCAAGTGTCAACCAAGAAAGGACAGTCCTGTTTCATCCTTTAACCAGCCACGACCTGCCCATAAGTACACCTCTCCACTCACAACAATATTACATGGGACAAATGCATCCGATCCTGTACAGGCAGCACAACCCATCATAACGACTAAGGCAACATGTGCATATTGCTGCTCACCTGAACACCACATTAGCAAGTGCCCTGAGTTCATTAACAAGACAAAGGATGAGAAAATAAACTGGATAAAGAGAAACAAACTGTGTTGGTGTTGTGCTAGAACTCATCAGGCTGCGAAGTGTGATCTGAGGAAAGCATGTGCCACCTGCATGGAAAGACATCTACAGATCCTATGTGAGGTGAATTAGAGACCTAGAACTGAAACTAATCCTGTAGTGAGGACACTGTACTTTGATAGACCTAGCGATTGTCCTAGTGTACTACTAAAGGTTGTGAAAGTGCTCCTGCGTAATGGCAAAAGAACCCTGGAAACGTATGCAATAGTTGATGATGGCTCCCAACATACCATGCTTCTGACATCTGCAGCTAAGAATCTCCACCTAACTGGGAAAGCTGAAAAATTATCACTCAGAACTGTCCATCAAGAAGTTGAAACTATTCAAGGTTCTTGTGTGAGTTTCCAGATTTCTCCCATCGCACATCCAGAGAAAACTTACACAATTAATAATGCCTTCGCTACAAGTCACTTAGCACTTTCAGACCACACCTACCCCGTATCCTCTCTTCAATGGAGATACAAGCATCTTCAAGGTATCCTATTAACCTTTATTAACAAAGCAGCTCCACTACTGCTCATAGGCTCTGATCATACCCACCTTATTACGCCTATTGCACCAGTTAGACATGGACAGTTTGGATCTCCTGCAGCAGTCAAAACCCGCTTAGGATGGACACTCCAAGGTCCAATCACAGACTTCCAACCCCAGAGCAGTTCCACGCATGCCCAATGTTTGTTCACATCTTCCAGTTCAGGTTCAGGAGAACCGCTCCAGCACATCCTTGTGTCCGCTGATGGCTCTGAATTCATTCAGCCACCTCATACTCTACCATCAGCAGTACCGGCAGTGCCCCTATCACCAGTTCCACCGCCTGTGGCTGCCATTCCACCAGTGGTCAGGGCGCTGCCTGCTCCTGCATCACCTGAACCTATATTAGACCTGTAGCATGGCTGATTCCTCTGCCCCCGCTTTGTGAAAAAGAGCATCTCTAATCTTTTGAACATATTTCTCAGTAGAAATATGGGGGCGGCTGTTGTAAAGGCTCACCTTTTAGCACATTCACTTCACCAGATGCACCTTGTTTATTTTCCTCACCTTTGATTGGGTGTGGTGCTTGGCCTTAATTACACTCACCTGTCACTCGTTTTAAAAGGACTGCACTCACCTACCCCTCACTCTTTCTTCACTCCCACATGGGGCGGCAGCTGAGGTGAGTTTCTCTTTGAGGCTCCTGAGTTCATGTATCATTTTGAGTTACTTAAATCATACTTTGTCCTTTATGGAGAGAGCAGTCCATGTGTGTCTTTCTTTCCTTTACCCGTTATACAATAAAACAACAAAACCTGCAAATGATTGATGACTGCTTATTCTCATTCTAATCGGATGAGCCCATGATGATGACTACTGAAACCCTGAACCTTCCTTCCTCCAAAACAGTAACCCTTTTTTAAAGTAGCACAACAAAGACTGGCTGAAACGGATCCAGTCTTGGTGAGCCCAAATAATTTTTCCTGAAACTTTGGGTCAAATGTTTGTCTTATTTTGAAATACATGGACATAAAGTACTGGGCCACCTACATCTTACACCTATAGGAGCTGCTTAGACTTGGAAAGCCATGCCATGAAGCTCCCAGTACAAGGTTTTTGTGCTGATGCTAATCCCAGAGGTGGTTTCCCATATGGAAAAGATAAATATAAATCTTATAAAGTTTGTATCTGTCTTGTGTGAAACTTGTGTGAAAAGCATACAAGAGTGAAAACAGATATAAGATCCCTTGAGAAAAAATTATATAATGAAACTTGTATGTTTTGGATACTTACTAAAACAATATATGAAAGTAATGAGAAAGTGGCCACTTTCAAGAGTAAATCATATAAGTTTTTACTATTTCTTTTCCATATGGGTTGGAGGTCTGCAGTTATTGAATCAGAGAAGCGTTGGCGACTTTTACATACTATGTACCTCAGCACTCGACAACTCCACTCTAACTTTATGGGTCACTTTGTGGCTGACTTGTTGCTTTCACCTAGCAGATGGATGCAGAATACTTAGGAGGAAAACTCACATAAACTGACTTATCGCCAATGGTGGGATCCTGCTATAGCAACAACTAGACTTCAGCTCTTTAGAACGACCCGTT
The DNA here is from genome assembly GCF_057382275.1 of Copadichromis virginalis. Classification (NCBI taxonomy): domain Eukaryota; kingdom Metazoa; phylum Chordata; class Actinopteri; order Cichliformes; family Cichlidae; genus Copadichromis; species Copadichromis virginalis. The sequence goes on along the minus strand of NC_140628.1, from coordinate 16,636,791 downwards.
TTTGTCATTTTTGTAAAGGCAGCCTGCATGGCTATTAGCTTGATTTTATACACCTGTGGCAATGAGACTAAAACACCTGAATTTAAGGATTAAGAGCCCATGTGGCCCAATTTTTTTTCCTCATAGTGTATGTGCACATCTATACACACAGTATGTATAATAACATTCAAATGCTTGAACAATACTCTCAAACCCTGTAAACAGATTTTATTGCTTTCTTTCTTCTTTATAGTCTGTTTTTCCATTTTTGCCCCCAGATGTGTTCCTGCATCATTACCCAGCACAATACACCACTTTCAGATTATACCAAATGCACTTTATAATGTTCCAGATGCCATTTTTTTACCCACTGCAGCAGCGATATCCCATTAAATTGTAAGAACAGACATGATGAACTGTAATGGTGGCTGTGGTGCTAAAGCATGGCATCGTTCAGTTTTTATCTCCAAGTTACTTCCAGCTAGGGTAAATTTATATTGTTGCTTACATTCACGGCCAACAAGTATAATGTCATCTTTAGATTTATCTCTGAGACCTGCTTTTGGTCATTTTAGAACTGACTTTCAAAGTCATGTGTGAATTTTTTTTTCTCTGAAAAAAACAACGAAAAGAAAAAAGTGTAAGAATGTAAGACAGTGCAGCAAACAGAAGACGAGGGAATAGAAAATGCAGAAGAGCATGAACATGCGGTGACATTTGTCACAGCTTTGTATTGTTAGTATGGTAAACCACTGTACATAGGAGCCATATGTTTCATTTCCATTGTACGTTTTTGGTATTTTTTGTTCTGTTTTGTGTGTGTGTGTGTGTGTGTGTGTGTGTGTGTGTTGTATGTTGGAGTAAAAGTACTTTCACCTCGCATGACGTGGAAATCTGAAACTATGTCGGGCAAGATCTTTAGGAAAGACAATGAACAATACCCTTCTTGAGTCTACTTATACTCTGAAAATGTTTCTAGATATCAGCATAGCTTACACAGTATGAAAGACATTTCTATTGGGTGTTACTGGCTTACAGTATTCATCTACGCAAAATTCAGACAAAAGTTTGGGGAAAGCTGCAGCCTTCTGCTGGATAATCTGTCACTGTGGTAAGTGTAAGTGTTGATTTGGCACTAAAATCTTCAATGGTGAAAACTACTTTGAAACATTTGCTGCTATCATTTGTTGCCAATTTGTATTCACTTGATAGCTCTTAAATGAAAAAAAAATCATCTTTTTGAACTTTCAGTTGGATACATTTTTTTATTAATTAATTATTTTTTTATTTTTTGCTAAATTTCGTGCTGAGTGTTTTGAGAGTGGAGTTAAGTAGCGATGGGTGGCTCTGAGAAACAAAGGATACTTCACAGTTAGGGAGATTTTTGTGAATCACATGGTAGACAAGCCCTAAAGCATACCCTGCTTTCTAATGCTTTTTGGCTCTAATAGTGACCATAAATTACAAAATTCAATTATTATTTTTATTTAATAAGACTTTTTTTTTTTTTTTTTTTTTTTTTTTTTTTGCCTGTCCCATTTGGTTCTTTAGCCATCAGAATTGTTGTCTGAAGACCAACAAGGATACCCAATGGATTTACTTTGCCAAATGGATCATCGTGGCATTGCCGTATTGGTCCATTTGGTCGATCTTTGTTTTTATTATTTATTATATTTTATTTTCAGATGTTACAGACGGGACAGACATGAGTGAGGGATAGGAAAGGGAGAAAGAAAGAGGAAGGAAAGGAAAAACAGAAGGGGAGAGGGACAGTGAGAAAGGGGGGGAGAAAAAAAATAAAAATCTCCTGGATCACCTGTTGAGAGAAGAATAGAAAACAAGCAGAAAAAAAAAACAAAGCAACATACTAAACACAACACCATCGCATTAATCTAGCTAAGTGTAAACAGCAGTAAATACTAAATATTCAATGTTGCTGTGCAGCACGCAGGACAGATGTGCTTCGAAGTAGCAGCCAAGAAAGGTGTAATTTGGGTCTACGAGCAGTGAACACCCGTGTGCATACCTGTGTGGATCCGCGCGCTTGTATTCCAAAGGTTTCTCCATGTAATGATCTGCTAGGGAGTGTGTGGGGGGGGCCACAGCCCCGTCCTCCGGGGTGTGAAGCGGGTATGGAGGAGATCAAAACTCCAGACATCCAGAGGCCCCCAGAACACAAGAGACCATGGAAGACCAACAGAGGGGCAGCCGCGCCACTGTTCCAGTAAGAGCTGAGGAGAGTCCCCGATGAGGGCTCACTCAGCAGCCGCGGAGCAGAAGCCAGGGGGAGTTGCAGTGACGCGCCCATGAGCTCCGCCGGCCCCCAGCTGTGCCTGAGTGACCGAGCCCCAGGCCGAGAGGCCGGGGGCACCCAACCTCCGAAGGGGCCCAAGCGAGCCCTAGGCTCCAGGCCCCGATAAGCGGCCGCCAAGGAGTGAGCCAGTGTGTACCTGGATGCCCACCCCCAGACACAAAGAACCACCAACGCACCGACACCTGAGGGAGTCCGCCACTGGCAGGGGAAGTGGTGGTGGGCGGAGATAGGCCTCCAAACCTTGGAGGGCCTGAGGTGTCCCCAGAGAGGTGGCGTCTGATACCCAACCTGACATATAGACACAGACATACAGGCACACACAGACACAAACATCCATTCCCCCCCCCCCCCCCCCCCCCCCCCCCCCCATGCTCTCATATGCACTCACTCCACACTCAACCAACGTGGAGACAGACATAAAGAGACGCTGTACACACGATCACACTCCCCAAGCGTACTCTACAAACCGGGTCTAGGTACCCTTGCCCCTGGAGGGGGAACTGCACCCAGACCCAGGTGGTGTTTCCCTTTTCCCTGCGGTGGGGGGAGGCAGACCACCCCGACCCCGCAGCAGCAGGGAGGCCCCACACTCCAGACCGCAGTCGGACGGCCAACTCCTCCTCCTAGCCCCCCCGCTCCAGCAGGTCGCAGAGAATGGGGGTGAGAGAAGACTCCAAACCTCCCTCCACCCGCTCATTGTAGTGTTGATGCATGTGTGTTCTAAGGTGCATTTAAAACCCAGGAGGGCTTGGAGCTACCTGCCAGAGAGCAGCAGGTAAGCGCATGGTCCCTCCTGCTAGCCCTCAATGTCTACGTGTATTTAACATTGAGAGGTGGGCAACGACGCCAGGGGTGAGGTGTACACCCTGATGGTACTTTGGATTCCGTGTATCGTGCCCACCCCCAAGATCCTATATGTATGTGTAATGAGAGTGTGAGTAATGTGAATGTCTAAGTTGTGGGATAAAATTGAGGCAGAGGCAGCCAGACGGGGGGGGGGGGTAGCCTCCTCTGCACCCTGGTGACATACCCCTACTCCAAGGTCCTGCATGTGTGGGTGGTTGTGGTGGAGCAGGAAGAGGGAGGCAGCTGGAGATGGGGAGGGAAGGAAGGGAGGGGCAAGTGACCCCTCCCTGGGGCCAGCTCCCCCGCTGACCCCAGTAGGCACCCCCATACTCCGCGACCCGCCAGAGAAAGGGGGCCCAGGCCCATCCAGACCGGGGCCCAGCGCAGCAGCACCTCCCGGCCCCACAGAGCCCGGGACAGTCCACCCAACCCCACCACAGAGAAAACTGCACCCACCCCACCATCCACTCATCTTCCAGACTACATAAGACAATAAACACCCAGGTTGAAATCTTCCTCCACCTCTCCTGTATCTCCCCCTCCTGCAGAGAGGAAAGCTCCTGCAAGATGTGACAATCTTCCCCACCAGTTGAAGAGCCCCCCAGGTGGCTCGATGCACCGGCGGCACCCTGCTCCAGGGCTGGGCCCCCATGCACCCACCCGCCCATAACCCTGGCAACACACCAACCAGGACCCAAGCCCCCGAGGCCCGGCCCGGGCCCCAGCCCAGAGACGGAGCGCCCCCAGAACCCACCCAGGGGCAGCCAGGATACCAGGTCAGTAACCCACGTCCGTCAGCACAGACCCTCCCCTAGCCCCGCTGCACGCAGCCACGAGGAAACAGTCACCTGAGAGCCAACAGAGCCCCTAACCGGACATGACCGCTACCCCGGGTTGAGCCCCCCAAGGAAGATGCCTCCGGGGAACCCCCCGACGCCCTAAGCCTGTCCCTACCCCCACACCAATCACAACAGTGAAGGCGGGACCAAACTATGACCCCCCACCCCCACTAGGTGATGGAGCTGATCAAAGGAGCCCCTCTTTTTTTGCTTAAGAAGTCGCCCCCTTGTGGCCTTTTTAAAGAATGCGATGAAACATCAATGCTTTCTTTAGGAGGTTATTGTATTAGTTTTGAAAAGTCAGACAGTGCACCACGAGCCAAATAGAGGTCAAAGCTTCAGAATTGTCTTTACACTTTAAAGATGTTCAGAAGCCCTCTTTAAAAATGTAAAAGATAATATGACGCGGCATGATACTAACATATAAGGCAATGACAGCAGTTACAGTATGAGCAACTATATGAATGGTTAAAATTCTTTAAGTGCCTGATGAACAGCAGTGTTATTATAGTTTTAATCAATCGCTTTGATGCAGTTCTCACATCAGAAATGTCAGTAACACATTTCCCCACACACATTGGCCTTTTCTCTCTGTTTTTGTGCACACTGCTATAGTTTCCATGCATACTTCACTGCTAAAGACATTTGTTATTATCTGAATCTCACAAGTCATCAAAACAGTTTGTGCTTTTGTCAGCCACAACTCTAAATCTCACACTTTCCTGAATATTCTACAGCTTGGCATTGACATTTTCAATTAAATTACTTTTGACTCATTTTGAAATATATAAAAGAACAAGGCCACTAACACATTGTCAGTGGTATGTCAGAATGCTGCTATATTATATATAAACACACACACACACACACACACACACACACACACACACACACACACACACACACACACACACATAAGAGCCTTCATCAGGAACTCAATGGGGATGTGGCGTACAACACTAGAGGCCAACTCCAAGCCCATAGCACAAGTTACCATCAAGTGCGGGATCTACCAAGGAGATGCTCTGTCCCCACTGCTGTTCTGCATAGGCCTGAACCCCCTCAGTGAGATCATTAACAAGACTGGCTACGGATACCGACTACGGAACGGAGCAGTTGTCAGCCACCTCCTGTACATGGATGACATCAAGCTGTATGCCAAGAGTGAACGAGACATCGATTCACTGATCCACACTACCAGGCTATACAGCAATGACATTGGAATGTCGTTCGGACTGGAGAAGTGTAGTCAGATGGTAACAAAGAGAGGGAAGTTAGTCAGAACTGAGGGGATTGAACTACCAGAAGGCAACATTGCAGACATAGAGGACAGTTACAAGTACCTGGGGATCCCGCAGGCGAATGGGAACCATGAAGAGGCCGCTAGAAAAGCTGCAACCACCAAGTACCTGCAGAGGGTCAGGCAAGTCCTGAGGAGTCAGCTGAATGGTAAGAACAAGATCCGGGCCATCAACACGTACGCCCTGCCCGTGATCAGGTACCCTGCTGGGGTAATAGGCTGGCCAAAGGAGGAGATAGAAGCCACTGACATAAAGACAAGAAAGCTCCTTACCATGCATGGAGGGTTTCACCCCAAGTCCAGCACCCTGAGGCTGTACGCTAAGCGGAAGGAAGGGGGCCGGGGACTGGTGAGTGTCAGCACCACAGTCCAGGATGAGACAACGAACATCCAAGAATACATTGGGAAGATGGCCCCAACTGACCGAGTGCTCAGTGAATACCTCAGGCAGCAGAAACCCAAGAAAGAGGAGGGAGACGAGGCACCATCATGGAAGGACAGGCCCCTGCACGGTATGTACCACCGGCAAATAGAGGAGGTGGCTGATATCCAGAAATCCTACCAGTGGCTGGACAAAGCTGGACTGAAAGACAGCACAGAGGCACTAATCATGGCAGCACAAGAACAAGCTCTGAGCACAAGATCCATAGAGGCTGGGGTCTATCACACCAGGCAAGACCCCAGGTGCAGGCTGTGTAAAGATGCCCCAGAGACAATCCAGCACATAACAGCAGGGTGCAAGATGCTAGCAGGCAAGGCATACATGGAACGCCATAACCAAGTGGCCGGCATAGTGTACAGGAACATCTGTGCCGAGTATAATCTGGAAGTCCCGAGGTAAAAATGGGAGATGCCCCCAAGGGTGGTGGAGAATGACCGAGCTAAGATCCTGTGGGACTTCCAGATACAGACGGACAAAATGGTGGTGGCTAACCAACCGGACATAGTGGTGGTAGAGAAACAGAAGAAGACGGCCGTAGTGATCGATGTAGCGGTTCCGAATGACAGCAATATCAGGAAGAAGGAACACGAGAAGCTGGAGAAATACCAAGGGCTCAGAGAAGAGCTCGAGAGGATGTGGAGGGTGAAGGTAACAGTGGTCCCCGTGGTAATCGGAGCACTAGGTGCGGTGACTCCCAAGCTAGGCGAGTGGCTCCAGCAGATCCCGGGAATAACATTGGAGATCTCTGTCCAGAAGAGCGCAGTCCTGGGAACAGCTAAGATACTGTGCAGGACCCTCAAGCTCCCAGGCCTCTGGTAGAGGACCCGAGCTTGAAGGATAAACCGCCCGCAGGGGCGTGCTGGGTGTTTTTTTTTATATAATGCATCAGAAAACAGACAAAGAACACATACACCATCTTTAAACAAAGTACCAACTACTGTATAGTCCTGTAAAGTCACACTACATACATACAGCAACCACTTTATTATGTACGCCTGTTCAACTGCTCATTACATTAATCCAAATATCGAATCATCCTTTCACATCAGCAGCAACTCAAAACATTTAGGCATGTAGACATGATCAAGACAGCCTGCTGAAATTCAAACCGAGCAATTAATTAAGAAAGACGACTGAACTGGGCACGGTTGCTGTACGATGTGAATAATTCAGATGTTGTTGATGTATTGGGATTTTCCCACACAATCATCTCCAGGGTTTACAGAGAATGGTCTAAAATGAGAGTGAGCAGCAGTTCTCCGGGTGAAAATACCTTGTTGATGTCAGAAGAGAACGGCCAGACTACTTCGAGCTGATGGGAAAGCAACAGTAACTCAAATAACCCCTGGTTACAAAGGTTCAAGGTAGAAACAGCCACAACACATCTGATCTTGAAGCAGATGGGCTACAGAAGCAGAAGACCACACTGGTCTTTGAAATTTTTATTAAAAACACTATCAGCAATGCTGGGAATTATTCAGGAAAGCAAGTAAGAGCTGTGACTGACAAAAGTACAAACTTTTTTGATGAGTTGTCAGATTTAAGTAAGAAGTGCATAAACACAGCAACAAATATCTATAGTAGTAAATTATGTGTAGAAACCACAGCTGTGTAAAAACAACAAGAATGTCTAGCGTGGGTGAGGCAATGCATTACTGATTTGAGAACTGCATTTGCAGTGGTAAGATCGACATTTGTGATATGAGAATTGCGCCAAAGCGATCGAGGGGGGGGGGGGGGAACCCTGTTAATTAACCTGTTGGAGGCTTTGAGTGAGGCATGAACCTGACTGCCTGTCTGTATTGTGCAATCGTTGACCCTGCTGGCTGTAAAGCTTGCTCTCAGAGTGCGCAAATCCTACAGCCGTCTGTTTTCTGTGCTCGTGAGATCCACTTTAAAATCACGTTTATTTAACCCTCCCCACCGTGAACCACGAGTCACTAATCATGCACAGACGTGCACCAGCGTGCTTTTTAGTCCATATTTCTTGGCGGATTACAGCTGCACGCCGCCCCACCCCTTAACAAACAACATCATCACTACCACTGTACCTAAATCAGGAAGCACCGACACGTTTTTCTTTTTTTCCCCTTTTTTGTTTTCTTTCCTTTTTTCGTAACGGAGACACTTTGGTGATTACAGCAACTGCGAACCATAAAGGGGGAAGAAGGCGTTATCTTCGATGCTGCTGACGACCACCGGTGACCACTACTAAAAGAAGACTGACACTTTGTTTCATCCAGTACAAGGCACAGCTGTGGATGCATTTGACACAGTCTAACCGGAGAAGGGTATGTGCACAGTCAAGGTTGTAAAATTCACAGGGAAACAAACACATACACGTAAAAGAAAGCAAGTGTAAAGACAGTGGCATACACGCGGGGGATACGACACTATTTGCATTTTATGTGGACTGCAGCTCGTGTGGTTTAGCGATAGTAAACATGTTTCACACGTCGACGCCTTTACGGCGCGTAACAAAAGCTGAAGCGAAAATATGCTCGGAATGTAGTTCCTGAGTAACTTTAGAAGACAGCGACGGAGTGAGAGCCGTGTTAGCATCCCTGTCATCACACTGTGACACTGCGTTTGTCATGTGCTTCGGTGGTGTCGCCCCACCACCAGCACTACAACAACTCCCCCGTCCATCCATCCCCGCGGCTGTCTCCTCGCGCTCCGAACACAGTTAGCATACCGTGCGATTTGACTCTTCTTCGCTTAACCGCAACATGACAAAGCGTTTCGTGTGAGAGCAACGCCTTGTTCACAGTCAGCCCTTAAGTGCCTTTAATTCGGCGTGCACCTAACTCGACAAGCTGGAATTTAATGTGGTAAATTTAAGGGTTTATTATTTGCTTCCTAATGCTTGCCACCGGAAGCCCCACTTTGTTGTTGGTAGCAGTCGTCCACTGGGCTAGCAGAGAAAGGAACTATTTAGTCTAAACAGCGTTAATATCACTTTCGGTAGATGGCTTAAATGTTTTCCGAATTTATCCGTGGTTTAAATCGACTCGTTATGTCACGTTTCCCTCGACACGAACACACGCACCGAAGTGCGGCGCCTTTAAATGGCGAGAATTCGAATGAGGATTTGCGCCCAAACTTCAGTGTGGATCACTCTGGTTACATGTTATTTACTGAGCACCTTAATGCATGCGTAAAGCTGTTGAGTGTACCTTTCACAGTTGCAGCAGTCAGCATTGCTACAACTGTTTGTTTTTAATGCTAGACAAGTCTTTAAATTGGACATTCTTTGTAGGTGTTTATCATGGGTTAGGCTTTAATTATGGTGGTGTTTTGACTAGGCTGCTGCCTTTCAGCACACTCAACCGTGTAAAGCAGAAGGAAATTGAAGTATTACATCACTGCATCCCAAGCAAAGGCTATTCTACAACAAGCTCACCTCCTTTCCTCACTTTTCATGAAACAGGCTGGTGACAGAAACCATAAGCCTCTCTGTGACTATGACGAAAGCATAGAATTTTTATCCACACACTGTTAGTGGAAGGAGCAGCAGCTTGTGCAGCTCAAGACCCAACGATAAGCTTTCCAGCTATGTGTGTATTTTTACTCTTTGCCAGTTATATATAAAAAGGGACATTGAAGCTCAAAGCTGTTATGACATGCTCACTTATTGCTGCTTTCCTCAAGCTCTAAATAAAGCACTTACACATGAGTGGGCGCCTGTGCCTGAACTACAGTGATTTATTAAAGCCTGCTGACCCTCTAGCAAGGGAACATTGTGCAAGATAACCCCTGGCTTTGTTTGATAGAAATCCCATGTAGGTTTAATCCTCACCTTTTTTCTATTTTGCTTCAGATGATGAAAAAAGTTATTAATAGTTATCGTAACATAACACAATTACACTCCGGTTTCAGTTCTGGTACAGATTGAAACGTGGATATTTTTAGTATCGCTGACTACACAGACATAGCTTTTACCAGCGGCTCCAGGTTAACCTTCGCAAAGTTTCTGGAGCCAACTCTATTTTCTGTGGAAGTACCTGAGTTGCGAAGGCCACAGGAATGCATTTGTCTAGGCCAAGAGAAAGAAATACCAGGAAGGTTTGCTCACATGTCCCGGCTGGCAATCCTTTGCCTTTATGAACATGCTGTACTTGCACCAGCAAGCCCCCCCACCCCCGTGAGTATCATGCAATCAGTTGTGCAAACATTCAGAATTTTTTCCTTCTCAGCCAACATTTTCGACCCCATTTCTGCACGTGCACTGAATCCACTTGCTACATCTGTGTTTTACAGGTGATACACTGAGGTTTGTCAACTTCCGTGCTCAGAGATTCACAAACTTCCTCCCGTTTCTCACTTCCCCCTTCCTGTCTGTGCCTGCTCTGGCAAACAGGTTGAGTCACATTACCTTCACCTCCTGCGCAGCAGTGCACTCGTTTTGTTAGTTTTACCCTAGGTGGGGTGTTGGCAGCGTTGCTCTATGAAATTCTTGACAGCATATGTTGTCATTGAAAGTAGCGTCACAGCCTTGAAAGTGTTGCTTAAACGTTATCCCTCTGGGCCAAGGATGGGCAATTAATTTTCTAAAGAAATGAAATGAAAAACTGGGACAGTTGTGGAGGGCTGCAACAGTGAGCTGAACTCAGTCCTGCTCAATATTAATTTTATGTCTTTGTAAGAGTAAATGTTATAGTTTTGTCCTAAATATAGCCCCTTGGGGAAAATGAATAATTGCCCATCCCTGCTTTAGAGTCATATTATAGATGGCAAATGCAAGCAAGTTGCTTGGGTCATACATCTTCATTGTGGAGTTCTAAGCTAGTGTTCAGGCTCCAGGTTATGTCAGTAAGGCCCCTGTGGGAGTGATGGAAAGTTCCTGTGCAAAACATCTCAAAACAAACATGAATTAACAAAGCAAATTGCTGTGCTTAGTATTGGACCACTGGGAGTATTTTTTTTCCAACTGATGTCTGGTATTCCCATAGAACTATATATACCAATTTTTTTTTTTTTTTTTAAAGACAGGAAGATCCCACAGCTGTCTTCTCAGACATTTCTATGCAATAGCAGCTCTGTATTTATACAGAGTATATTTGTAGTCTATGTTGTCATGGCCCTCCTTCGAAACATCAGAGAATCTTTGCTAGTTTAAGATGAAAAGTGCCACAGTTTGATATTTTAGTCAAAGAAAGGGGAGCTTATCCAAATAAATCACTCAACCCTGAGACCAATTATCTCATGTTAGGAGAGCAAGAAGCGAAGAAGGCAGTGACTCTGGTGTTTTAGGCAGACAGCTGGAGCCCGCAGGCTAGCATCACCTCTCTCTGTGGTGGAACTGCTGTAGTTCGGGCAGATGCGCGTGGCCAACTGCCGTTTCATTCAAGAGGAATACTGATGAAAGGGGAAAACGACTTGAAGGGTTTTCATTTAAATTCCGTTCAGCTTGTTTTGTTTTTGCTTTTAATGACGTCAATGCAAAACATGCAAAACCCGAAGCGAAGGGCGCTTTACATAGTAAGCTAAAGATGCTTTGATTTTAGAGAGAGAACTCTAATGATCTCATCTGATTCTTCTCTTTGAGCAAGCACTTAAGAGGAGGAAGAGATCTGTGGCAGAACCAGAGGGGCAGTGAAAAAGATGTCAGAAGAGCATTGAGAGACATCACAAATATGGAGAAAAGGAAAAATGTCAAATTCTGAAATTTCAGATTCTTAATATAAAATTTCAGGCTTATTTGCTTCTAAATTACTTAATTAATCCCTTTTTAATTGGCCAAGTTGTTAGTCTAAACTACAAGTTTGACATAGTCCAAGAAAGTTAGTAGGCACAAACACATTTTAATTTCAAGGGGTTTTGGCACCCTGCTCTAACTTTATCTGCATAGTCAGCCTGTACAGTTGTGCCAGTTTCTCCATATTCTAGCCTTCATAATGATTCAGCATGAAAAGGAGCTATTCAGGCAGTGCATGTGCTGAGTGCCCTCAATAAAATAGCTATTTAAAAATGTAGACGGTAAATGTGTTGTTATTGTGTTAGGCTGCCACAGATGAAAAACACTGGCATGACGTTCCATTCCCCAGCTCCTGCAGTCCACACACTGAATAGTTCTTGGAAAGGGCAGAGAACCCCAAACTTCTCCCCACCTTGTAGTGTAGAATCCTTGTGACTGCTCCAAATACCAGTCCATTTACCATTTTAAAAAGTTAAGTCTTTGAGTAAGGTGACATGTATTCTGCAAATCAGTGCTGTCTCAGAAAATGCAGTCTTCTTCTTACGGTAATGATTGCAGCGTATGTTTGTACTAGGGCTGGGCCATATTATACCGTTCACGGTAATACCGGTATAATGTTAGGCAACGATAGGAAAATGAAATATCGCGATAGAATATGAGTAAAACGCGCATGCGCAGTGCTTTTGTTTTCATACGCACATGGCCGATTGTTGAGTGAAACAGATGAACCAGAATTGGTTTGTAAAAATGGAGCAACTTCAGTGATGTGGAACTGGTTTGGTGTTTGTCCGTCAGATACACGACAAAGCACATTTCTTTGCAGAACATGCAAGCGGCCGTCGTTATTGTCGTATTTGTCGTATTTGTCGGACTAAGATGCTCTTAAATCTGGGAGTAATCTGGGTCCTAAACTCCGTAAACTTCAGGTCAAACGAACACTGCAGCATCACTGAGAGTTAAAAACTGTCTAAATTCTTTCATCTTTAATAAAACGATCAGCATTGCTGCTTTACCAGGTGAAACTATGAAGTTTAACTTCCAGGCATCCATGAAAACAAAATGTATTACATTTAACGGAGTTAGAAGTTAGCAGGAAGCTAGCGGATGTTAGCTCGCTAGTTTCGCTAGTTACCTAAGCATGATATTGCATGTTCTGACTGAGAGATTTCTGAAAAAATTCAAACGTACAGCTCTGCTATCACTTCCAACATAAATGAAGACAGGAAACTAAACAGCAGTGACGTTTGTAGGGTTACTAGAGTTGGACTAGTTGGTATATAATGATGTGCTACGTGATCGCTAGCGACACAGCTATGTTAGCATAACATAAACAGTGAAGCTGGAACACTAACACTTTACCACTTATAAAAGTTAACGTTAAGGTTCCTGATAGTTAAAGACAAATGCAATCGCATGGCAGGATGCTGTAAACGGACCAAACTTCAGTCAGGACTGAGATAATCCATCCACAATACGAGGTTAGTCATTAATATACTGCAACAACATGGGAATAGAGCAGCTGCCAGAGAATTCAACATTAATGAATCAATGGTACAGAAGTAGAGGAAGCAAGAAGAATGAGTTTAATAAAGTTTGATTTATCTGACTGCTTTGTTTCGCTTAATGTGCCTTATAATCCCGTGCACCTTATGGTACGAAAAATATGTACTGCACACTGCAGTTTAATGTTGCAAAGCACCTCTTTTTAACTTCAGTGGATATTATACATGGTTATGCTCAGGATATGTCAGCCCATTTCTACTGGAAATGCCTTTTGGTTAAACTTTCAGCAAGGAATTTGCATTTGCACTGTTACATTTTTATAAAGCTTTAATGTACATAAAAACCAGCTTCTTGTTTAAGTGAAAATAAATGGAAGGTTGTCTTTTTGCGCTAGTAATGTTGTGGAGTTGTATTTTGTCTCGCATCAATTATATCGTCAGTTATATCGTTATCGCAAATTTTCAAATATATATCGTGATAAATATTTTTGGCCATATCGCCCTGCTCTAGTTTGTACCCTACCTCCTCCTCAAAACTTGGGCCAATCTGAACGAAACTTTGCTTGAAAATTGTTACACATGCATCGATCATTAATATCCAAACAGCACAAAAGTGAGGAAATTTGTGTTTGATTTGTGCTAACAGTGCTACTTTGCAATAAATCTCATACTGTTGGAAAGCCTGTTTATTTCTCCTGAAATAGTCCCACATTTATAAGGAAAATGCATTTTTGGATTGAGGTGAAACTTGACAAAAAAAAATCTTTTTGCCAAAGAGCTTATTCTGTTACCAAATATTGTTTGGCGTTTATTGGATTGACTGAAGTCTGTAGAAACAAGTCACTGGCAAATTAAGAACTGATTCATTAACAAACGGGGGCCTCAGCAGATGTAGAGAACCATGACATTTCTTCCCCATTTCAGTCACAAGCTTGGTCACCCAATACTGTGGGATGGCGTCACATTCTTCAACCAGCATTTGTCACAAGTCAGCTAATGTGGTTGTGTTGGTCAGTCTGGCACGAACAGCACACCAAAGCTGACCCCACAAGAGTTCGATAAGGTTGAGGTCAGGACTGTAGGCAGGCCATTCCCTACTCTCTACTCCAAAATTCTGGAGGTAGTCTCTGCAAAACCTCACTCCGTGGGGTGAGCGTTGTCATCCTGGAGGACAGAGTCCGGTCCCAGTCTGTGGTGATATGGGACTGACACTGGTTGTAGAATCTCCTCTCGATATCTCTCCACATTGAGATTGTCTCCAGTGATGATAAGCCTTGTTTTTCCAGTGAGGGAGATGGTGCTCCACATCATCACCACGCTGCCTCCACCAAAAGCTGTTACCCTATCAGTGCAGCAATCAGCATAGCGTTTTCCACATCTTCTCCATACTTTGACCCAGCGATCCAGCTGCCGTAGGTAGAATCCGGCCTCATAGCCGAACGTAACGTCCCTCCACATGCTCAAGTTCCAGTGCACATCTTTCTGACACACGGGGCACCAGAAGCTCAAGATCAGCCATAAATCCCAGTGAGTTTGATTTTCCTATTCATCATCTCCCTGCTTATCCAGTGTTACCTTCTCTATTTGTGCTTATTTCACATGTCATGTGAAACCAGGGTTGTATTTATTAAACGGGTTGTTTTAAACGATCGTCTCATGTTGTTATTTTGTCCTTTGGAAAAATTGCTGGGTAGTAACTAATTCATTGACATTTTAGACTAGGTAATTGTTGCAAGTTAAATAGTTTTGTCCATTTCCATTACTTTTGCTATTGTGCTTGTGATTATAGAAAGGCCAGGGATAAAAAGGCACGAGCCTCAGAGCCCTTTAAATGTCGAGTATTGCTCTTGTGTGGTTGCTAATCAGAAAAAAGGGGGTTGAAAATGAGTTTGCATGCGCTCCTTTTAAAGTAGGACAAGTAGATTTGGAAAGAATAATTTATTTCTTTTTTTTTTTTTACATTGGTTTGACAGGTAGTAGTCAATGCTGCATGGAGGAACGGATCCCAGCCTTCGTTTTCCTGATCGACCACATATACCCCGTTTTCTCCATTTGGTGTGATTTTTATTTTTATTTTTTTTTTTGCATTTGTTTAGGAGCAGTAACGCATGGCACTCTCACATCCATTTAAATATAAATTTTTTAGTATTATATGAAAGAGAAGAAGAGAGAAAGGAGGTGAAGACGATGAAACAATCCAGTTTCTTTATAAGGATTGCCATTCTGGCATTGCACTGCCCTCCCTCTGGGACAGATTTTAACCTTTGACCTCAAAGCTATTGTCAAGAATATAGTGTACTTTCCACTGATACATAGGGAGAGCTATAGATCTCTTATCTCATCCCCTCTCTCCACTGCCTTCCGCCCAAAGGCACACATGCACACACATACGCACATGCTCCGTATTCATTACGTAATTGACTCTCGCAGTAGGGCAAAACACGGCGCAGTCACCGAGGCTTAAAAGAAGCTGTTATGTCGAACGCACAAGAGCAAACTTTAAGTGAAACAATGGAACCAAGCAACACATGCTCCGGTTAGAGACATGGGTTTGTCAGTCTGCTGCTGTGTGACGATATGCCACGCAGACGTCGTATCAAGTTATGGAAGCTAAATGAGTCCATCATACACGGGCCTCATGTGATTGTTAATCATAGGCTAGTATGTGAGAACTGCGTGCTGGGATCTGGCTCAGAGATGCAGAGTAGCTGTGTTCCTTTTTTTATTGTGTGCACACACACACACAAAAAAAGAGGTAGTGTCTCTTTGGTCACAATGATTCGGTGGAGACGAACTACAGAAATGCAGCATGGACCAAAATGAATGTGTTACTTAAAGAATGTATTGGGACCGTGCAGATTGTGGTTACAGCAGTGGTAGTAAATGAAAGTGTTTTGTTTAGGTTAATTAATGTTACAGCAAGCACTGCATGCCAGTGTGATGCTTGATGTGTTCACCTCAAAAGCTGAATACTTCACTCTGACAAAGCAAGAGAAGCTGGCTTAGACAAAAGCCGAACGCAAAATTAATGACCGGTTATCCTGAAAGCTCCTCCTTACTTACTTTTTGATCTGCTACCTTTTATATATGCATCACGAACATACTATATATGGGTCTTCTGATTGGCTTTGGTGAGGAAGGTGCAGCTTCTGGCACCTCAGTGTTGTCTGTGTCACTTTCAGGCTCATTCTCTTTCATGTTTTTGGCTAAGTGGACTTTTCGACCACACATTTCTTTGGAAGTTTTAACAGTTTGCCAGCTGAGTATTGTCACAATCTGCTTCATTAAGAGCTTTGCAGACAGTATGGTGGGCAGAGCAGAGAGCTGCAGCAAATGGCAAGAACAGGTCTTTAGTTGGATCCAAGTGCAAAAACATTTCTCCTAGGGCTGAACGATATATCGCATTTGCGATAATATCGCGACATGATCAAGTGCAATTTTCTAACCGCAAAGGCTGCGATTATACTCTGGACATGTCCAAATTCATGGGCTGCATCCTCCTGAGGCCGCATTTGTAGACCGATTACGTCACAGCGACGCGCCGAAGGCTGTCCAAATTACTACCATATCCCAGAATTCATAGCGCGGCCCAGCCAAACTCCAGTTTCCAACAATGGCGGCCGCTACTAAGTTTTAAAATTACTCATACTAATCTTTCTGGGTCACAAAATAAACTTTTAAAATATTTTCAGGCGAGAAAGTAGTTGTGTAAACATCAAATATCTGCTCGGTTTATCAAGATATCCCATATTTGCAAAAGTGCTTCGACGTTTTCAGAGGCGTCTGCTACCCACCAGCTCGACAGCTAGCCGGGAGCTCGAGGGTTACTGATGCGGCCGAGAACGGCACAACTCCCGGCACATCATTTTCAGATCACCGCGGAGTTTCGCTGCTCGGGTTAAACGTGATATATAAGTCACTTAGACAACCTAAAAATGTTATTGTTGGGCTTTTTTCAGTGTTTTGTTTGTTCGTGAGTAAATCGGTTTGGCTGAGATTAAAGTTATTAGATTAGATAAAATAAAACTTTATTAATCCCCCGGGTGGGTTCCTCCTTGGTTTTCACACAGCTGACTAAACGTCAAACAGAAAACTTATTAAACAGAAGTATGAGACAGTCGAGAATTTACGCCAGTGTCTGGTTATATTTTAGATAGCAAGAAGCAGACGGCCGAGTTTATTAAACTCCACCGAGACAGCGGTGACGCTAATCAGAACTAGACCGTCCAATTTCACGCCTTAAAACTTTAAAGGCGTGTTTGTGTGTGTGTTTATACAATTGCTATTATGTTTGCACTTTATGTGTAATGTTACTGACTGCAGAGATCAGTAAGATGTGTGTATTTTTTATTTATTAGTTTTATTTATTTAATATTATTTTTTAATTGAATGACTGTCTAGTAGTTCACAGATGTCGAAAAACTGAGTGTGGTAAAGCCACTGATTTTGTTTATGTATATTTCTGCAATCTGCACATTGTACTGACTTTCATTTTAATGTTTACACCAGGGTTCCTTGTCAGCACTTTATGCTCAGATGTTTGTAAGCTAAAAATAAACTATTGTGTATGTTCAAATATACTGTTGTGATTGAAGAAGTTAAATAAAAATGTCAGTCATCAATTCATGCATCACCTCATGTTATCATAACAGAGGTCTGTCTTCCAGGAAAGAACAGTTTAAAATTAATGTAATATAGTATTGGCCATACTATATGATGTATTGCTTGTCTTTTTTTAATAATACAGAAGACAAAGACCTTAAAAAATAATCGCATATCGCATCGCAATCGCAATATTGGGGCAAAAAATCGCAATTAGATTATTTTCCATAATCGTTCAGCCCTAATTTCTCCCTGTGTGTCATATTCTGCACTGGAGTTCTGAGGTCTTAGTAGCCACGGGTCTGTTATAAATCAGTTAGGTGATGGAGCAGATCAAAGAGAGCAGGGAGCAGCAGAGAGGTGTGGTCGTGGAGCTAGAGGATCACACGTGCGTGCAGACACAGTATTAGAGCACTAGTGTAAATTTACTTATGTCCAATAAAGACAGAGAAAAATGTGTTGGGTTTATTGTAGTTAACACAAAGCTGTCATGCATTTTTAACACAGATTTAAAGCCAGAGGTCATTTTAGTTTTATCCAAAAGTCAATACCAATAGATCTGTCTGCAGCAGCCAGTCGCTTTTTTGGAATATTTGCCTTTGGTTGTTCCTTAAATTTGCTGCTTTTAAAGCACTTTGAAGAGCTGTGGAAATATTCTCCTGGGATGCACTAGCTTTATGTGGGCTCAATAAGCCATCGTGATGACTTGAAGGTGTTTTAGCTACCCGAGAGGCTGAATAAAGAAGGGAAAAAAATCTATTTCTTCAGCTGTTGCTCTCACCCACTCTGACGCATATTTGTCGTGTTTGTCACATTTTAAGCATGCTGTATTTTCTTTAAATGGTTATTTCTTCCTTTGGTTAGATATTAATTTCAATTTGAGAACAGCAAAACTACCTGATTCTTATTTTTAGAAACTCATTCACTTTTTGATTTTCAGTCTAACGTTAGCAACTCTGATTAGAGAAGCAACACTTCTCTAATCAGAACAGGGGGTTTGTTAGTCTTGAATTGTGTTTAATGAAAACACATACAGGTTTTGCTTCTGTGTTAACTATGTTATTTTTCCTGATCCTTATGTCCCCATTTATTAAAAATGCTGTAAACAACTATGAAGCAAAACAATTTACCATAAATGGTACTGTAAATAAGCTAGGTTAATAGTAAAACTCAACAGTTGTCACTGCTTTTAGCTAACAGGCTTCTGAAACTCAGGTGTATGGCCATGATTTCACAGTGCTATCCATCATAATCGTTAACCTGTTGCATTTAGAATTCCTGGAAAAGCTTGAGCCACTCGGGCGCCGGCGAAAGAATTATTATATTTTGGTTTATGCACGCGCATTAAACACAAATCTTGGATGGCTGGGACAGCAGTTGGATTTTTAGCCATGTCTTCCAACTCGTCCGAACTCCACCTTCTTTGCTGCAGCTGGCAACTGTAATCCTTGTTCTGCTCTTGAGGGCCACTCCAACCAGAAGCTGGGACACAGAGATCTTCAAAGCTACAGAGCAGTACAAGGACTACCTTTTCCAACTGTAGGACATGCTAATATGATGCAGCTTTGTCCCTCCACACTGTTGTTTGCAATAATTTCTTCTTGAGTCTTGTTGTAGTCAGTTATGGTTTCCCTACTTTAATGCATAATTCATCCTGTTTCATCAGCATTATAAAGCATTCACTAGACCCTGATGGGGGAGATTTATGATGTAGAAAACTAATCTCTTTCACCTGTACAGGCCTATAGTAAAGAAAGAAATAGCTTTGCAGTCTGTGCTCACTGAGAAATGGATGAGGGCCTTTAGTGTTACTTGATGCAGTGAAGTAAGCCGGCCAGATATGATAATCATAAAAGCGAGTGTATACAAACCCTTATGCATGCAAAACATATATCATACAACATATATTCCTCTTTGCCTCATCCCGTCTTAAATAATCCTGGCAGTGTTTCTATAGTCTTTTTTTTTTTGTCTTGACACTGTAGAGTTTTAATTTGCATATGTGGATGCAGAAACAGACTGGGTTCAGTGTGCTTTACGTACTCAGTCATGTTACTGAACAGGGTTCTGTCAGTGAAGCTATTTTTTTCCCTTAAATTTACATTTTCAACAGGATTGTAGTCATGAACGGAATTCAGTACGTGCAGCAAACAGATGATGCAAAATCTAGAAGCTTTTATTTAAATGTCAGTATGCAGGCGTTTTTCTAAATAATGAGCCCCATTTCTTATCCACATCAAATCCATGCAGAAACACTAGGGGCTTATCAGGATGATGATTTTAAATGGCCTCAGGTAATGGACAGCTCAGATGGATATAATTGCTTATTTATATACAGGCTTCCGCTTTGCATGGTAATGGATCAGGTGGTGGGCTTTAGGTAGCCATCCTATAATAAGAGCTTTTCCATCTTAATGACTTATTTAACGATAAAATGGAAATGTTTCCAGGTACGTGCTGACAGTCACAGCAACTCATGTAGGTTAAAATAGAAAGGGGCACTCGAAATTTGGCTTTTTCCACACAAATCCCTTTGTGTCAGGGACTGTGTGTGCAAAAACAAAATCCAAGTTAGCAAGTCACTGTTAAATGCTACTACTGAGTTGTAATTGCAGCCTTGTGTTACGCCCTTCCACATGCACACTTCCACCTCTCCCTCTGTCACTCGATTATGCAACAGTCCTGTCTTGCAAGTCCTTGCAGGATCTCAGCTTTGGATTGTGTAACGCTGAGAGGGGAACAGGCTGTAAGGCCTCACATTTAGCCGCAGAGAATCCCAGCGACGCCTCGCCACATCCAGCAAATATTTGAGTCCTCAGCGGACATTTTTCCGCCACACTGATTGCACAGCCACTGGCACTCTAATTATATCCCTTTGTTTAACCAGTGGGATTATGTTTTTCTTCCAGCTTATTTTTATAGTTTTCTGTGGCTGCTTTCATCCACAAGCAGATATGATTTATAGTGAGATAATACTTTAGTTATCCCCAAGGGGAAATTCAGATATCCAGCAGCTTGGTCAAAAAACAAACATCCCTCTGGTCATAAATAATAATAATATTAATAATAATAAAACAATAAGGTAAAGTTTCACGATACCGTCTTACTTCCCTTTGTGGGAAAACTTGGTGGGAACGTTTTGATGAACTAACATGCTATACAGGTACGGGTGGGGGTAAAAATGTGCCATGTTGTTTACTTGACTCCTTAAATCCATCTTTTCTGTGAGTTACTATCTTGTAAAAGTCAGTTTGAGGAAGTCTCACGGAGACTGAACAATCCTAGAGGTTTGAAATGCTGCACAAAGGTAATACTGCTTTCATGCACACAGGCCTACAGTTAATATAATAAACAGCTTTACAGTATCTGTGCTTGCTTAGTAAAGGAAGAGAGCCTTTTATGTTACTTGAAACCAATAAAGTAAGCAGCCCAGAAAAGATTGTCCTGAAAATACAATTCCAACAGCACTTCTGTTACAAAACCTACCGCTTTTCCTTTATGAAAAGGGAATCTTAAGTTCTGACAGTCATGAACAGGCAAGAAGTAACATAGCTCTCAGCAAAGAATGTGTTGTGAATGCTTATTCATTGTAAAAACAGAAACTTTATAATTCAAGTCTAGCTGGAGCTAATGATGGTCAGAAAGAGACTGTCCATAGGTGTTTATCATGGCATAGAGGTGCACTGTAAGAAGCACATCGTGTGACAGAAAGTGCAGTTCACCTCGTCGTCTTTTATTGGTTCTAGTGCAACTAGCATGTTATTTATGTTATATTCATTCCCTCTAAGTTTTTGTGCGGTAGTTGTTGTAGGAAAGATTTCTAACGGCATATTTAAAACTGTCATTTTTGTGTTATCCACGTGACAAATGTGGTAAATGAAAGTGGTGCTCTGACTTTAGAATTCTTGTGTTAGCATGATTTGGCTAACTGCTTTATCTTTTTGGCTTATTAAAAAAAATAGCTTCAAGAAATGAATTTAATTTAATTTCAACTTTTACAAACTGATTTGGATGGTTAGAACTTATTTAAACAACCACTTTGTATTTCAAATGAAATTCTCTTCATAAAAGGGCTGTGGCTTAGAGCTAAGTTTCAGTTAGCAAGTAAACAGGAAGCGGATTGTTTACTTTTCTATAATATTCTTCTGTAATATTAAATTAGATGTTCTATCCTTTGATAATATTTTTGCCTATGAAATAATATATCAGTTACTCATAATCAGAAAAAAAATGGTTGAACTAATTACATTAACTTAATTCTTTTAAGAATTTTTTTTTTTTTTTTTTTTTTTTTTTTTTTTTGCCTTTGCTGCTGTTGTTGCAGGATGAGGTCGAAATGACCACACTGGTGGTTCTAGTGTTCAGCTTATATTAGCCACATGATTGGGAGGATTTTTAACAGCCCACAGAATACTTGAAGTGAAATTTCAACATACAAAGTGTATAGATAGTTCTGTTTTGTTTTGATGTTGGAACTAGCTAGGTTAGCTAGTTCTTGCTAATACTGCTTTAGCAAATAGCTTGTAATTTAAACGCTAAAGACACAAATGATTTTATCAACATTCACTATTAAAGCTTAGGTTGTATTTACAAGTTGTTCTGATCACAAGAAGATTTCAAATACTACACAGGGCAAACTTACTTTTCACCTTCTCCCTTTTTACATTGCAATTTTTGGTGAAATTTACTCAAGCTCACAGAATAGCTGTTTACAAAACACTTTCCAATTGAAAAAGCTCATTTCGCTCCACTGGGTATAGATTTGTGAGCTATATTATTTATGGTTTCCAGTCATTTTCTAAGCTTATTGCAATTTAACTACACTCATTCCTAAATAAAAAGCCAAACCACTGTGATGCTGCTACTGGCATTAAATCGACGTTCTCTTTTCTGATGACAGTGAATATAATAACACCTTTCAATAGGTGATATTTTTTTTCCAGTGCAGGCACAGAGGAAACTCATATTTAGTTAACCTGGATTGACCGTTGCAAAAAGCAAACATGGCATTTAAATGTGCTTGTATAATGTGCTGTATTGATTTGTTTTGTGTTTTTTGTTTTGTATTTTATTGTTTAAAAGCTCAATCATTTTTTTTTCCTTCAATTGCTTGATTGACCTCTCAGTACAGAATGTGAGCATGTCAATACGTGTGAAATTTAAATAATACAGCTGACACACATGGTAATCTTGAATTAATGAAGATTCCTTTGGGACTTTTTTTGGTTTTTTATGTTGATTCTCTCCTTCTTGACTATCAATAGACCATCAATAAACCACACTACCATTCCTTTTTTCCCTCCACATGAACAATGCTGACAGCACTTTTCCACACCTGCCATGTGAAAAAGTGAAGACAGGCCATAAAAGGTGATGAAAGGCTTTCTGATGGGTGCAGATCTCCTCTAAAAGCCAAATACATGCTGTGATTTTCTGAAAGTAAGAATATTCTTTTGGTGTAATTGGATGGTTTTTCCTTCAGTGGTGAGTGTCAGGCAGAGATTTAAATTGTTGCGATTTCTGGCCTTCATTTACTCATCACGTTCCTCCTTTTTGCACCTAAACATTTAAAGAATCTAAAGAAGTTTATTTTTGCTCTTTATTTCCTGCATTTGTTTGTTATTTACACGGCTTCCTTGTGATTTTTATGTTTGGCTTTTTAAGATTTAAGCTTAAATGAATATTCACGCTGCAGTGCACATGTTGGCACACTTAGCAAAACATTGTGTCGCCTCATTCCTCTTGATCAGGTTTCACTTCCATTCTCTGTGGAAATAAATAGACGTGTTGTATCCGTTCTCAAAGACGAACCCTTTCCTTTATAACACAAAGGTGCACACCTGTGCCGAGTCTGCCAGAGGTTTGGAGAATTGTTGAAACAAAGCACTGCACTGTTGTTAATGCTTACTGTATTACAATATCTCATGTCTCATAAAAAATAATGTATTAGATTCAGGTTGAGCATCTTGGAGACCAGTTTAAAGAGACAAGCCTGAGATGGTTGGGACATGTGCAGAGGAGGGATGATGGATATTCTGATGTTGAATACAGAGCTGCCAAGCAGGAAGAAAAGAGAGATCACAGAGGAGGTTTGTGGATGTCATGGAGGAGGACATGCAGAGGGTTGGTGTGGATGCTCGGGGCAGGGTGAGATGGAGGCAGATGATTCACTAGTCTTTTCTAAAGTACAGTAAGGTTAGCCTAGACATGTTTACTTGGCTTACTTTTAGCTGACCCGTTACAATGATATGCATGATTTCCAGATCCACATGGACAACAGAGGGGTGTAGACTCTGTCACTTTTTTATATTGTATGCACACTCAAAAAAATCAAAAATCAAATGCACAGATCTGATCTCCGGTTAAGGTATCCCCTAACTGTTTCTATTCAAATCACTCCACACGTGTGTTTCTGATGCCAGGAACACAGTGATGGGAAACGCATACAGTCTCACTTTTGAGTGTTGTAGAATTAACTGAACTATTGTCGTCTGTAATCACATGAATCTGGGAACCTATCGGATTATCTGAAAAAGAAAGCCCTACAATGCTTTCCTTTTCCCCCCCATTGCGAGAAAACCTTTAGTCAGATGATAATGGTGAGGATGAGACTAATATGTGAGACCCTGCAGCAAAGCAATAACAGGAAGGAGCAACTGTGGAGAGCGATCTAATATTTAAAGATCACATTAATGGACAGGTAGCTACTAGCAGCAGGCAGAAAGTATATTTAAATGAATGGATGAAGGAACACAGAACTATAAACACAAACAGGAGGCTAGGGTTGAGCTCAAACAAGGTCTACAGTGGTTCATTTTTGAATTGCTTTAAATGTTGCACCTCATTTCATTTGAAATAACTAGATTTGTTGCCTGCCTGTTACCATACATTTTTGGCTGTTCGTCTTCCCCTTAAGAGGAAGGACAATGAATTGAATAGTATCTACTGTATTTTTGGATTTTTCTCACTTACAGGCAGTTTTCCAACATCTCCAAACTACCCTTGTTTTGACTTCAGATGATTTAGGCGATCATATTTTAAACCAAAATAAGAAAATTATTAAAAGCCTGCTTTCACTTTATGCACACAGTGTATTGTGCTTTTTTTCTTGTGTCCTCTGAAATACAGATTCAGGGATCATAACCCTTATAAGAGGGGCGCCTCAATTTCAGCTGTATATATTCAGTTTTGTGTTATATACTGGGATATTAATAATTAGAGCTATTTGTTGTTATTTGCTATTGTTTTGGTAGTCGTGGAGCAACTGTGACCACATACTTTATTAATCCCAGAAGAAGGTATTCTGATTCTAACTGTGGCATTTTAAATGCTATTGCTGCCATTAAGAGATGGAAGGGAGGGAAAGCCCCGGTGCCTTTTTTATGGCTGTATGTGAAGCTACAGTTTCACACTGAATCTGGAGCTTGCCTCTCTTGCTGCAATAAGGAGGAGTTCGTAATCTTCACATAATATGCTGTTTACAGTCTTCCCCTGGTGTAAACTCATTGTGTGTGTTTCTTACAGGCTCTGTTAGCAGCATGGGACAGCATCTAGGAAAGAAGGAGCCCAACACAGACGGCAAGGTAAGAGGGCTCATCGCAGCTTTATATTAGTTTTCTTTTATTTGTGTGCGAGCGGTGGCTGTTATCTGCTGGACTTTGGACTCTGTGGCACAAAAGCTGTTGGGCTCCTTCACTCATGCTAATGTACTGCTGCCGCAGAGCTTTGAGCAGGAGTGACAACCAGTTTAGAGAATGTGTGTGTGTGTGTGAGTGTGAGTGTTGAATCTCTTTGGATAAAAAGCTGCATAAATGCCTTGCAAGTGTATGTGTGTCTAAGATTTTTGTGGCAAGTGTTTTGGGTTTTTCCTTTGTTTCCAAGCAATTTAGTCGATGACATTGAGGTTTTGTATTTTTAATTGTTGCTAGACTGGAATAAGAAGCATGCTCAGTGTACTTTATATTGATCTCTAAAAATAGGGAAACCCTAAACCTTGGCACACCTGAGGCAGTCATTTTTAAAATATAATTCTGTGTAGACTTGAATTGCTGCAAATTTTCAAGAGATAATATTCGGCACGCTCAGTTTTCAACAGCCGGCATCCCACTCTTAATTGAACCATGTTGCCATGGCGATATCCCAGGCACCACGAACCTCCGCGGTTCTCTTGGGTCATCCCCTCGAAACAACAAGCCTCTCCGCAGCACCACTCTACGAGAGAACCCATTTGAACTGGAGAGAGTAAATAGATGATGGCGTGCATCAGGGCTGACATTAAACCCTCTCCAAGTACACATCTCATTTAAACATTAGCTTTGGCCCAGTGATCAGCGGCGCTCAGATGGGCTACCACCCTGCTAGTGGGTGTAGAAATAAAAACACCACATTTTGGGGAATTTTTGCCCATCTGAGTCGAGAAGATAAACTGTTGCTGTGTCAGTGCACTTGGCTAAAAATAATGAACTGGAAGGTGACGCTGGCTGGTAATTTCCTGTGTGCTGCTGCTGAGAGCCTGAGCACAGATCAGTGAAGTTATAGCCAACAAATACTCCACCTCTAACAGGAGTGCTATAGCTTAAGCAGAAACTATGGTATAAAATAAACAATGATCCAGTGGAGAATTAAGTGTAGTTCGTGCCGCGAGTTGACAAATAGACTTTTTCAAATTGGCTAGGACGCAAGGTGTGCTGCTCTGCCCTGGGGCTAATGCTCCACAGAAACTGCTTCTGATAGTGTTGTATTTAAACAGAACAAATCTCAGTGTGACTTTCTTGACTCATCTGTGTGCTCTGAGACTGCTTCTGTATGCCAAGCGTGGAGGCGTATTTGGAGGCTTAAATTAGGATGTTAATGTAGTTTAATGATATTCGATCATTAACCCCGACCTTGTCTAACGACTTTAAGCCATTGCAAGAGAGGCTCCTACCGTACATGAAGAGGTTTTGAGTTTATTGTGAGGTCTCCGACCCCAAACAGTGAGCGAGTTAAAGCAAAAGGAAAGAATAAGGCAGCTTAATGTGTGCACCGTGTAAACCCTGTAGTCTGCTGTGTGCTCTGGGTTATGTGTCACTACCTGGCCAATGCCTGTGACGGGCAGAGCGGTCATGTGGTGAATGGGGGAGCCCGAACCAGCAGGGGTGCTGCTGATGCAGCCCACGCATGATTTGTCTCCTATTCCTGCAAAAACACACACTGGAGAGCGCGGAGCAGAAGCAGGAGAAGTGGATGTATTAGTCACGTGCCGAGCTGGTGGGAGAGGTGTTGGGGGAAGCGTGTCGCACTAAAGCAGCATTGTTTAGCCTATGCAGACACATATTGTGCCGTATATCTTTCTTTGTATATCAATTATTTTCCCCTTTCTTTCAGCTCCATTATCGTAAATTGAAGTCAATTTTAAAAGGTCTGGCCAAAGAGCAGGTTGTCATAGTGACCGTGGAAAGGGAACAAAGCGTGACAGGGTAAGGCAGGTTGTGTTTAGATGCTGAAGTCAGAGTCATGATCCCTCTCCCAATCCCTTATCAGTTGTACCTATCCCTTCACTCACACACCAGGCAAAGTGTTTCTCTGTCAGCTTTCGGACAATTTCTCACCGCTGTTATTTTTCAGCTCTAAATCCCACCTGGATGTATAAGATGATAACACTGGCCTTTTTATTTTGCCAGAGTAGAAATTTAGCCATAATAAGGTTTGATCAAATGTGCTTTTAGTGGCTAGTGCTTTTGAAGATTTCGCAGAACTCCCGATAGAATACAACCCAGGACTTAAATGAGTCACTGGAAAACATAACAGAGTAACAGATAAGAAATATTTGCTTTTCCTTTGCCGCTACTGTATATTGGTCCTGCTCGGATGTAGTCTGATTGCTGTGTTGTCAACACTTGATTACAGACAGAGGCACAGGCTGTTGCATGCTTACAGTTTGTATAAACAGTATTGACTAAATTTGGCAAAGTGTGAGCAAATTTTTTTAAATGAGAACCCCCAAAAAAAGCAACAAATGCTACATCGACACATGAATAGCAGCCCAAGCTAGCACCCATTTGCACGGCTTCTTGCAGTTTCAACCACCGTTTTGTTTGTGCTCATTAGTGGCCAACCACAGGCTTTGTGGCAATTCATGCTGAGACCATTTTTGCTCAGCGACATTTAAAGAAATTGACTTTACGCTTATCTCAAATGTCAGCAATTTTACCACGATGTGGTAGCATAATGCAGACTCTCTCCCCCTCCCCACCTAGAAGTACCTCTTCTTACCCATGTTGCGGACTCAGAGATACTATCAAAGCCACCAGTTTGTCAACTGACAAGAAGTTTTAACAAAGGGTTACTTTTTCTGCCTTCAAGCTCAAAAACAGCATGGGAAAGTGGCTTTTGTTACAGGAATACTATTTTCCCAGTGCTGCTTCAGGGAATTTGCAGTTACATTCTCACATGGTTTTGTAAGCCATTCTGAGAAATGTAACAAAGGAAACAACAGAAGAAAATTTTCTTGGTATGATGGTCCTGAAATGGAAAAGAATACATTCATAGAAGTATCTAGTTAGAATAATCAACGCTAGAATGAGAGCACATATTCAGACAGGCAGACAGTTTCCTAGTCTACAGATGTGCAATTTTAAGCAACGATATGCAAAATAACTTTGGGGTGGGGTGTGGGGGCTCACTTTTCTCAACTAAGGTGAGTGATTGAAGTGAACATTAGTCAGAGTGCAGGATGCCACTGATTGGCATATGAGTAGTCATAAGTAGTAATACGATGGCACCTGTCCAATATGGCGGCCAACCAAACCGGTTTGACAACCGGTTTGACCGGTTTCGTGCGTGTGCGCATGCGCGTTCAGTAATACGATGGCACTAGTCCAAGATGGCGGCCAACCAAACCGATTTGACCAGTTTCGTGTGTGTGTGCGCATGCATGTTCAGGTGTGGAAATACCACAGGGGATCAGAGGGGTTATATGAGTTTGTGTTTTTAACGGGGTTTTAATTTAATCAAACCATAGGGTTTTTAATTAAACTATTTTTATCACTTAGGTGTATCGCAACATTCAGTTATGCATGTGTTCTTAAAAGCAATTCTTTGTTTCTTGTTTCATTCTTGGCGGAGTGGAAGCTGTTTTGGTTTCTTTCCAGGGTTGATGCGATCATTTTATTTAAAAATCGGGATTTCGGAATGTTGAACTAAGAGTGAGACAAAGCCAGCTAGTTTTTTAACACAGTAAATGTCACAAATAGCATTCAGTCCTTTAGAAAATAAATGCTATAAGCAGCCAGTATCGCTCTTTTCAAACTAATCGTCTTTTAAATACACTCATTTTGTGATTCCGGTGTCAACACCTTGATTGATTGATTGATTGATTGATTGATTGGTAATTTATTTCAACATGTGAACAATATACAAGTACATTTAGAAAAGAAATGAGAGAAAAAAAAATATACTATACAAATTACATACAAAAAAACATTCTGATTAATTTACATGTTGAAAGGGAGTGGGAAGAAGTATACACTTATTTAATCCCACCCCTGTCCCATAAATTATCAGTGAATATTTAGTCAGCTTCCTTACTGATATAATTTGTAATAAAAATAGTGAACAGATTTCTGATATACTATATACTATAATATCACATCATGAATTTTTTGTTTGTTTGTTTTTAAATAGAGACATTCACTTAATTTAAATATTTTCCTTTTCTTTATAGTTCGAGAAGATCATATTTTTATAACTCTTTTTGAACAGTTTTATGTTTGGACATTGCTTTAATTCCATATTCAGTTTGTTCCATAGTTTCACTCCTTGAACAGAAACACAAAAGCCTTTTCTTGTAGTACGTACCTTCATTGTTTTGAAGTTACAAAAACCCCTTAAATTATAACTTCCTTCTTTCAAAAAAAAAAACATACTCTGAATATTACCTGGCAGTTCTTTATTTTTTGCTTTGAATAGAATTTGTGCTGTTTGGAATTTAACCTTGCACCGATGCAAGCATTTTATTTATTTAAAAACGGATCAAACGGGCCATTTCTTCTGTAAGGGGTTTCATGGTTTCAGAGTAGTTTTTAACACAACAGATAGTCGCAAATAACATTCAGCAAACGCTACAGTGATACTTCTAAAACGCTGCACACAATGTCGTCTTTTCCCCCAAAGCAACCAGTATCGCTCTTTTCAAACTAATCGTCTTTTAAATACACTCATTTTGTTGACAAAGCCAGCCAGCTAGTTTTTAACACAGTAAATGTTACAAATAGCATTCAGTCCTTTAGAAAATAAATGCTATAAGCAGCCAGTATCGCTCTTTTCAAACTAATCGTCTTTTAAATACACTCATTTTGTGATTCCGGTGTCACACCTTGCACCGATGCAAGCATTTTATTTATTTAAAAACGGATCAAACGGGCCATTTCTTCTGTAAGGGGTTTCATGGTTTCAGAGTAGTTTTTAACACAACAGATAGTCACAAATAACATTCAGCCCTTTAGAAAATAAACGCTACAGTGATACTTCTAAAACCAGTCGCCCAGACCCGCTCCAACTTTTCAACAGCTGGCTAATTGTTTGAATTTGTTCAGGATTGTAAAAGCCCACCGCGGGTATCACTAGTTGAGAGTACCATGCGAACAAGGGCCCCGCCTATTGTTTAAAGTATCGGCTCCTTTGTAATTCCTTGAGAAGACAAAAGCCCTGTAGGGTCTCATTTAAATTGATTGGAGACATACCTTTTCTTTTTGGAAACACCCACCCTATATAAAAAACACGTTCAGAGCCCGAAACCCTGAGCCATTTACGCCTCAAGAGTCGCTGCAGAGCACACCATTTTCTTTGCGATCATCAACACTAACATCGTTCTTTATAACATGGCCATCATAAACGGTAAGTAAAACAAAACCTATTATTGTGTGCTGTTCAAGTATCCATTGTCTGTGATTGTGTCTTTGTGAAAATTAAATAAAAAGACTTGTTAACATCAACATCTTAGTCATTTGTGGTTTGTAAATCATGGAAAGCACATTGCATAAAATATATCATGATCCAGCCCATCCTGCGCGGTTGGCCAGTTTAAATAAGCTACGTATAGCAGCAGGGGAGGCATCAGATGTAACACCTCCACTATCTCAGGTCAAACATTATTTAGAACAAGACGACACTTACACACTCCACAAACCTGCGAGGATCCATTTCCCCAGAAATAGAGTATTGGTGACAGGGGTCGACAAACAGTTTCAAGCCGATCTGGTTGACATGTGTGAATATGTGGCAGATAATGATAATGTGAGATATCTGCTAACATGTATAGATGTATTCTCAAAATACGCATGGGTTAGATGTCTAACAAACAAGACAGGGTGTCACGGGAGTGGAACGGACTCAGGCGCAGACTGAGGTAGCACAGTTCAACGACACTTTATTAATCACACTGGTGCACTATATACACGTGAAGGGGGGGGAAACACCAGGGTCCCGGGGATCACTTGGCTGGGGAGACACACTTCTTCGCACTCGCTCTGCTCCTCGTCCAAACAGTCTCCACACAAGCAGCTCAGCTCACTCTCCTACTCACGGGGTCCAGGGGTCACAAAAGGGCTGATCCAGGTAAACCTGTTTACACAGACGAGGGTAAGTCGAAGGCAAACACGGGAACAGTAGAATCGCAAGGAAGCCAGGCAATACTAACGAGAGTTACTCAATATTCCAGCGACGAACAGCTCAGAGCCCCAGCCTTAAGAGCCAGAGAACTGCAATCCGCTCGAGATCAGCTGCAGGTGCGTGGGCCAAGGGCAGGAGCCCAATCAGAGCTCCGCCCAGGCAGACAGGTAGGAGAGACAGAGTGAGAGAAAAACAACAAACACTTGTGGCCACACTGGGCTGGCCGGGGAGGCACAGGGACCATGACACAGGGACTGTTGTATCAGCTGCTTTTGAGGATATACTTAGTGAGGGTAGGATCCCTGTGAAACTACAAACAGATGAAGGCAAAGAGTTTTATAATGCAACCTTTAAACAGCTAATGAAGCGATATAATATCAAGCATTTCTCAACAGCTAGCGAGGTTAAATGCAGTATTGTCGAGAGATTCAATCGTAGCTTCAAGGGTAGAATGTGGAAGTACTTAACATCAGCCAACTCCCGGAGATATGTAGATGTCATACCAGATCTCACACAAGCATATAACAATGCTTATCACAGATCTATCCAAATGGCTCCGGCAGAGGTGAATAAGCATAATGAGAAGTCGGTCTTTAACGCGCTGTACAAAACGAGACCTCAGAGGGAACTGCGCTTTAAATTTAATATCGGTGACACTGTACGAATATCAAAACTGAGAGGAAAGTTTCGAAAAGGATACGAGCAGACCTACACCGATGAGATTTTCACAGTCAAGGAACGTATAGGGAGACAGCCCCCAGTGTACAGACTAGTGGATCTAGCAGGAGAGGTATTGAAAGGGTCATTTTATGAGCCTGAGATACAACGTGTGGTTGTTGATGAAAACAAAACATTTAAAATTGAAAACATATTGGCTAGAAAAAAAGTGGGTCGGAAAAAGCAGGTGCTAGTGAAATGGCTAGGATGGCCCAACAGCTTTAATTCGTGGATTCCAGAAAAAGACATTGTTGAGGCGTAATTAACTCAGATGACGCAGCTCTACACACATTCATTCAACACTGAGCATAGACTGAGAAAGCATGAATAAAAAGAACAACAATGCAGGCTTCTATGTAAGCCTCTTCTGGAATGCTTCAGCACATGTTTACCCGGGTAATAAGATATCTAATTTTAGAACAAAGCTAGCAAAACCTATTGTTTTGGATCAGCCGTATGAGGTCGCTGTTATAGAGATACAGTACCCACGCATATGGCGGACTTTTCCACAATCAGATTCGGAAGTGGAAATTCAGGACCCAGTCAAAGATGGAACCTTAGCCGTAACCACGATCGAACTGTCTGTGGGCCATTATGCATCTGTGGAACAGATAATAAAAGAATTTAATTTTAAATGTCAGCAGCACCAAGCCACTGGAGACATTAAAATGCAGTACAACGCAGTTAGTAACCATGCCTGTGTTATGGGGCCTAGGGGGACTATTCTCACATTTAAAGGGAGACTGGCGGAAATCCTAGGATTCAAAACAGGAGACCCGTTTGTACTTCATTATAAAAACACATATGCCCCACACCCCGCAGACATATACGGGGGAAAATATAACATCTTTATTTATGCAGATATCGTTGATTACCAGCTTGTGGGTGACGCCCACGCGAGGTTATTAAGAGCTATAAATATTACAGACGATGACCGCCGCTTGCCTATTCTACAATTTGACAGCCCACACTACACACCTGTGTCAAAGACATTAATCGACGACATAGAAATTGATTTGAAAGATGATCGAAATCAACACATACCCTTTTTATATGGCAAAGTGTTTGTCAAGTTACACTTCCGACCGATAACCCAGCATTTTTGAAAAAAAAAAAAAAGGATGGCCGTCTACAACACTGATGACTCAAAATATGTAAAATACTACTTATCACAGGCTGGTGGAGAGCTCGGAGGGTATGTTGGGACCAGTACACAATATGGGACAGGTCTGGGTGGGTTGTTCCGTAGCTTGTTTAGATTTGCAGTACCGCTGTTTAAAAAAGGAGTCAGCATAGTCAAACCACACCTAAAAACAGCCGCATCGGGCATAGTGTCTGATGTCATAACCAACATAACCAGACCCTCAACCACTAAGCAGGACGGTAACGGCTTGTATGTGTATACGCCCAAACCATCTAAGACCCCACCCCCAGGGCAGCCGTTGTCTAAAAAGCGTAAAACCACAAAACCTAGCAGGAGAGCCACCAAACGGACACCGTCACGCAGAGTGAAAAGACCCAGAACCAGTCGTTCAAAAACTGCAGCGTTTGACATATTCTAAATGGCACTGTTACACAGTCATTCGGGAGAATGTGTAAAAACAGAGCTCGATCTTTTTACTGTCCCATACACACAGACTAGCATTGAGAAAAGTACATTTATTGAAATCCCACCTGTATCTGCAATCACTGATGGAGGGCCGATCGAGTTTTACATCTCATCGTCGGGTGAAGATTACCTGGATCTAAATGACTCATATATCTACACACGGGTGAGAATCACAAACGCTGATGGCTCAAACCTGGCTAGGGATGCTAATGTAGGATTTATTAATTATCCTGGATGCAGCATATTTAGTCAAGTCGATATTAATTTGGGAGACCGGCTCATTAGTCAATCATCCAATACATATCCATACAGAGGTGTGATAGAATGTCTTATCAATTATAATAAGGACACTTTAGACACACAGTTCAGCACCGGGTTATTCTGTAAGGATACATCATCACACATGAATGACACATCTATAGAAGGAGAGAACCAGGGTCTGGTGACCAGAGGTGGCTACACAGCAAATAGCAGTATTGTTGAATTGATTGCACCAGTACATGCAGACCTGTTTTTTCAAGAAAAACTGTTACTTAATGGAATCGACCTGTCGCTGAAATTTGTGCGCTCTAAAGACGAATTTGCTCTCATGACAGCGGATGCCAATGCATACAGAGTTAAAATTGTCTCAGCCAGTCTCTTTGTCAAGAAAGTTAGTGTATCACCAAGCGTCAGACTTGCACACAGCAAGGCATTGCACCATGGCATTGTCAGGCTTATCCTGCTAAACCATTCCAACCAAATTTCCAGAGAAAACACTATATCAGAGAATTTTACCAGCTGATACAAACCACAGGAAGACATTTAAAGGACAGATCCTTGGCCATAACACGTGACGACTTTGGTAACGGCTACACTTTATTCTGTTTCAATCTGGAAGCTGATGAAGGACATTCAGGGAATGTGTCGTTAATTAAAACTGGGAACGTGAGATTGGAAACCCGTTTCAGAAATCCACTACCCCGTACAGTGAACCTCTTGTGTTATTCTGTATTTGATTCAGTCATTGAAATATCTAACATGAGACAGGTGCTCTTGGACTACTATTGAGACAAAAACGGTCATGAACACTATAGAACTATCAGCCGTGGTCGGCGGCATTATCAATAAAAACACACATTTCCTAGGCGTGTTAGCCTATGATCAGCTAACCACAGAACGGCTTCAAAGACTCCCCGCTATGGGTATTGTAAACACCCACCCTTCTACGATGCCAGGGGAACATTGGCTTGCTGTTTATATTTCGAGAGACAGACGCGGTTATTTTTTTGATAGTTTTGGACACTCGTTAGACAGTTTTCCCCCAGCAATAAAGATGTTTCTTCTAAAAAACTGTTCCACTGTTTTATGTTCAGGAAAACAAGTGCAGAACGACTTCTCCATCACATGTGGTCAACATTGTGTGTTTTTTTTTATATCATATGCAAAATGGTGTATCTTATGCCCGCCTGCTTAACATGTATGGGTCTGATTTAATTTGTAATGATGCTATGGTGTGTCGATTTGTCAACAACATACAACCTGTTGCTGTATGCAGTGATTATGTGTGTGTGCAATGTGGATACTGATATGTACTAATGAGAATAATAATAAAAACAACATGAGAGCATGATTTAATCGAGTCAATGGTATTTATTATCAAATCTCGTGTGTATATATATATATATATATATATATATATATATATATATATATATATATATATATATATATATATATATATATATATATATATAGATAGATAGATTCATAACATACTTTGTTTAAACATAAAAGAAATCAAACATTAACCAGTAATAAAAGACATAAAATATTTAACAGTAATAAAAGAAAATAAAACAAAACAATTTAGCAGCAATAAGTGAAAAAAAAAAACAACAGTAGAAAAACACCAAACAGCAAATATTTTTAGCAGAAAAACAATTTCTGCAATAAGAAAAAAAAAACCTGAATTCAAAAATCCAACCACTCTACAGGACCCCCCTTTAATTTGTTTTTTTTATTCTTTATTTTTTTTAGTGTACTATGTCGCAGCGGTCCACCGGGGGTGTTCTTTTTTGGTGTGTGTTTTTAAAAAACCACGGTCTTCAGACAGTGTGTGATCGGTTTTATACAAGGCGACGGTCTTACGTATGCCTGTGTTAGATATGGCTGATAACGGTATGTTTAAATCTGAGAAAGCTTTTAAAAACTCTGTCCAGCCGATAGGTCTCAAACCCTCAGAAGGTGTGTGTGTGGTTGTGACGGCTTTAATTAGATCATAAATGTGTGAACCAGGGATGGTGTGTTTATCAACAACAATTTCGCCTTTGTCATTGTAAGAGATCAAGTGTGGCGAACGGTTCACCGCTGATAGAATAAGTTCTGCATTCCTCCTACTCCTTTTAGGTATGTGTGTTAAAACATTCTCCGCAACAAGATCCCTCACCCCGGCATCACCATGAACAGGCGATGTGTCCGGTGACTGGGGTTGCACATCCCTGTTAAATTGTTCAGGTAATGATAAAGACAGTACATTCTTTTCACGGGCACCTTGTCTCACAAGGGTAAGGTATCTTTGGAGAATATCGCTGTATTTTTTAGCCTTCTCATACACATCTATGTCAGAATCTTGTAACACTTGTAGCATCTCCTTATCCAACTCGTGCTGAGACTGTTGTCTGATGCTGCCTGTTTGCTGCTGCTGCTGTTGCTTTATTAAGTCCAACTGATGTTGGGGTACCAAAAACATCTTTTGCACATGTTCCATTTTCACCTGTTTGCTATCAGACTGGTTATGAAAGGGATTGCAGCCCCTAATAACGGCAGTAAAAACCCTCCAGATTGGTTGATTGTCTTTCTCTTTTTCAAAGTTTTTATTTTTTTGTCTGCAATCAGTCTGATTATTGTTTTTTTCTTTTTTAGCTGTTTGTACTGCTGATTGGTCAGTGGAATGTTACCATGCAATACATTAAAGGCTATCTCACACAATGCATTGATAAAATCTAAATTTGAATTACTAATAATAACTCTGCGTAGAGTAGGAGGAGCCCTGTATATCATCTCCAACAGAGACAGATTCCTCCGCATGCGTGATGACATCCTTTCACCTCTTTGCTGATTTTTGTTTTGGAATGTAAACAACCGGACGGTCTGATAGTAAATTTGTTCTGAGTCTTAAATAGTCCGGGGTCTTAGCTTTATAGACTATTAAAAGATACCCGTATGTTGTGGATGTGGCATCATTAAACGCTTCTATAAAATATTTAGTATTACCCGGAAACATTTGCCTACCTAAAAGCATAACCTGATATTTATCTCTCGGATTTTTAAACAATATTAGGTAATTAGTGTTCAAGGAAATGGTTCTACTGGATTTTCCTTGAATAAACAAATTCTGAACTAGATATATACAACTCAAATTCCTATGATGCACATACTTTGTAAACACATTTTGTACTTCTAAATTGTTAGCTGCGTCGTTCATTACATCGTCTATAATTAACAAATTGTTCTTTTCTGTAGGCAGAAGGGTGTCATCAGCAAGAGATTCGGGTATACCGTTAACAAAGTTTATGTTTCTTATCTTAAGAAGCTGGTCATATAGTGGCTGCCATCCTTATCCCATAGTGATTCGGGTAATTTGTCAGGGCCTTGGAAGGGTGGCCATATCAGGATACATGTTTTAAAAATGCGCTAAATGTAGGATACATGTTTGAAAAATTATACATGCTTTTAAAAATGTGGTAAATGCAGGTTACATGTTTTAAGAAAGAAAAAATCTGGATGCATGTTTGAAAAAATAAGCAGGGTAGCTGTTTGAAAGATACGGTACAATACGTTTTTTGTTTTTTTGGAAAGAATCAGTCTTTCAGAGAAAACATTAGCAGCCTCCTTTGTAACACTCTGTGACCAACCGTAGCTGCCCGATTTTCACCACGTCCAACCCCACCAGATTGTGGTATGCCTCGGCGATGGCGTCAAAGACTTTCCTTACCGATTTCAGTTCGTGCAAGAGAGTTTCCGCCACCATGCGGACTTTGACGTCGTCCATTTTGATGTTGCGGGCAATCAGCAGATGTTGAATGGAAGGAATGAAGCGAGGGGTGAGGAGTCTTTTTCTGATGCTGTAATAATTTTCAGCGTAAAAGTCATCCACCAACACTTGCAGACACTCATGCTGTCTCTGGCTGGGGTGATCAAACTTGCAGCCGTTGCATTTGTCAGTGAGGTACTTGTTGATTACTAGGTTGACTAGGTGATACACAGCTGTTTTCACGGTATCGATAAATAAAGAAGATGCCCGACCGTCAAGCTCGACGGCTTGCTGCTGCTGCTTCTCCAAGGGGCTATAGTAACCGGGCGTGTCAGGTACTAATGAGCCCTCGTCCGAGGAACTGTCCTCCTCCTCAGTGTGACGCAGGGGTGCAGAGTCCATCCTTCTCGCTGTTTTGAGATAAAAAAAAAAAAGGTTTTGGAGGAATGAGACGGCGGTCTTGTTTTAAAATAACAGAAGGTGGGGCGTGATCCTGAAGTGGGATGATCTTAAAGGGCGGGTAGGATATGTAGCGTTTGAAATGCAAAACGTCTCCTTATCAGCTGGAAATATTAAAGCCAGAACTTGCAACATGATACTTTTTACTTCATGTACGGGGTTTCCAAAATAAATTTTATTTCAAGTCAACAAACTAATATATTTGATTCAGGTAAAACAGATCATCACATTTATTCTTGTAAAGGGTTTTCTAAAAAGTTTTATTTCATGTAAAGCGTTTCCAAGGCTGTTAGCCGCGTTGCCCTGTATTGAACTTATTTACAGTTTGTCAGTAAAGGGTGACATGCACTTCTGGCCCCTGTGTTGAATGAGCCCATGTTGGGTTTGTGAATTTGACACCTTAAGGTTTTGAAGTTGGGGATACATGCTCCTGGTGAGCACAAGATGTCTGATATCAGCTTGACATCTCAGTTATAAATGGAATTCAAAATGTTTTTGGAAGTATGACTAACGTATAATCTGACTTCTAAGGTACGCACGCAAAGGCCTAGAAGACAAGGGGACAGTTTACTTTGTGCTATAAAAACACAAACCTTAATCTTTGATCTTCCAATTTTATCTTTCTGTTCTGGTTTTAGAGTCTCTGTTTATTGAGTCGTACTTTGGGAATCACCCTGTTGTGAGACAAGGGTACGCTGGGAGAGAATATGGCATTATACAAGCAGAGTGTTTTGGCTGTTTCTGTAGATCTAAGAAATACACCTGTTATTGGTTATTAAAAAGAGTTAGCTGTGGTGCAGGTTTAAATTTATAATTGTTGCATGAACTGTTAAAGAATTAAAGACAGCTTTACACCGATAGTGGAGGCATTTTTTATTTTTTTTTACTTAAGTAAAAGTATAGCTGGTGTCAGAAATACTCAAGTAAAAGTTTGATAATGTATGGGCTCGGAAATGTGCTCAAAGTAAGAAAGTCAAAGTAGTAACCTAGCTGAATATTGCCCTGTAATAAAATAATGTTAGTAGGTGAGAGTACAAACTTAGTCTGGTGGTGAACAGGCACAAGAGGGTCAGAGGCACATTTGGCAGCCAGAGCCAGGGTTAGAGTTCAGAGACCCTGAGCCTGGTGGTTGGGCTAGCAACATGGTCTGGTGAAAGAGTCTAACATCCATGCATTACATGGTGTTGCGGCTGATAAAAAACAAAACAAACAAACAAACAAAAAGCCTATAAACTGACCCCTTGTTTAGAGGTGATTGTCAGTTTGCTGGGTTTTTTAGAGACGCTGAGAGTGAGAGAGATCATGTTCTACATTACTTTAAAAGTGATTTTCAGAGCTGTTGATGTATGAAACACTGTCCATAGAAACATGGATCAACTCTGTTTATGGCATTGAGTGTTAAATTGTGACAGTTTCAATAAAGTCTGCAAAATTCTTGCATTTATACTGGGGAGCTAGGAAAAGTTAGACCTTGGTTGTACTATTAAAAATCAGTTTCATAAAAAACCAATTAAACCGATATGAAGAAGAATGTGTTTGTAAAACTAGCGGTAAAGTATGGGAACTATAAGACAGACTGTTTCTGCTATCAAAACAGTTTGTGTTGTTAATCCTGAATGATTCTTGGTCACAACATTTTACTCCACACACATTTGGAAAATCGCATAGTTTGACAATAAATATCCCAGTAAAGACACTTCATTTCTTAAGAAATATGCAGAGGGAGTGATCTTTATCAAAAGTAGAAGTTATATCTTTAGCTAAACCGTTGTACACAAGAGCTTTAAAAATCTATAGTGTGTGAGGTTGTGTAAGTAAGGGTTGGCTTGCCCTTCTCGCCCACGTGTGACAAACCATCTGTTGGATCATGGATTTGATGCCTCAGCATTGTGAAAGTGGGGAAACATACTCCTGGTTGAGCATACGATTTCTGCTTACAACTTAGAATCTCAGTTCTAAATGAAATTAAAAATGTTTTTGTAAGTATGGCTAATGTATACTTTGACTTCTAAGGCATTCACACACACACACACACGCGCACGCACGCACGCACGCACGCACACAAACAACATAAATACAGAGAAGAAGAGGGTGTAGTTTATTACGCATCATAAAAGATATCACTAATCTTTCAACTGTATCTTTCTGTTCTGAGTTTAGAGTCCTTGTTTGTCGTACTTTGGGAGTCATACTGTTGTGATACTGGGAGAAAGGGGTAAGGTGTGAGAGGCAAAACCATCACACACAAAACTTCAAAAATCTAAAGAGTGTGTGGGACTGCTAGCTGTGTCGTTCAGCAATAAACTTATCTACAGTGTGTTAGTAAAGAGTGACTTGTACTTCTGTCCCATTAAACAATGGTTTAAGAAATTTCACTGCAAACTATAAAAGGAATCTGGGTTTAAATAGAACATAGCAGATGTTGTCTAATGTACTACACACTTTGTTTATGAATTTGGTAAACTGTTGCCTTTGTACCTGTGCTTCTTGGTGGTATTGATTGAGTCTAGCTTCAATCAAACATAATTTATCAGCTATTGAAGCTATATGACTCTGTTCAGCAGGCTGAGCGTCTGGAAGCTTCATGTAAGCATCATACGCTGGTGATATTTGAGAGTCTGTTATGCCGCCTTCTTCGAAATCTATGCGTGAATCAATGCTATTTCTGTCACATTCTGGGGTGGTGGGTATATGAACTAGATCAAAATCTGATATACTGTACTCAAAAACATCAGAGAAATCGCGAGGTAGCCACTCACTCGGGGGTGTTGCAGGTTCGCTGATGAAGATCGGTTCTGACTCTCCACTGTTGCACAAAGCTCCAGGTTTTTGTTGTTCTGGGAGGTCGATACTGCTTAAACATTCCAAAAACGTCTGGAATCGTACGGTGTCCTGATCATTATGAGGAGGGGTGCTGTTCTGCAGTCTGTGAAGATAGATAGACATGTGTTAAAACATTTTATACATGTACCCATTTCAAACTGAATAAGCGTGTCTCCCTCTCTATCTCTTTTTATCTAATTTATATATGCCTATGCTTACCTTGTAGTGTGCGTTATTCGGGATGGTCCTGCTTCTCCACACACCCGGTTCTCTGGCGTGGCTCTGTAGGTGTAAAACGGTCAGTTTAGAACATTTGTAATTGTTTAAACCTCTTTTAAATTTTTTTTTCTTTTGAAAAAATAATACACAACTATACATCCCGTTGTATACACACCTGATGTAAGGTTGGGCTCTGTGGTCGCGGTGTCTGAATGTTTTCCTGCTCAGTTTGTTAACCCTGGAACAAACAAAAACGTTATTACATAATTTAAAACAATCGCTAGTTTAAAACATACATACGTTTTAAAATCCAGTAATGCTGTACACACCTTGTGCCTGTTAGAGGACTAGTTCCAGCTGTAAAAGCGCCCGTTTCTAAAGAAAAGGGCCCTGGGCCGTTCTCCCGAACTCCTAAAAATTAAGCTTTTGTTTTAGGGAAAAAAAATAGTTTGAATATCCTATAATATGTTAACATAACACTTTTTAAAAATCCAATAATAGGTTTTGTTTTACTTACCGTTTACGATGGCCATGTTATAAAGAACGATGTTAGTGTTGATGATCGCAAAGAAAATGGTGTGCTCTGCAGCGAATCTTGAGGCGTAAATGGCTCAGGGTTTCGGGCTCTGAGCGTGTTTTTTTTATATAGGGTGGGTGTTTCCAAAAAGAAAAGGTATGTCTCCAATCAATTTAAATGAGACCCTTCAGGGCTTTTGTCTTCTCAAGGAATTACAAAGGAGCCGATACTTCAGACAATAGGCGGGGTCGCCACCCGACTGGTACACCTGCCCCATTTACCTTGTCGAGGAATTACAAAAAGAGCCAATACCGGCCACTTTAAACAATAGGCTGGGCCCTTGTTCGCATGGTACTCTCAACTAGTGATACCCGCGGTGGGCTTTTACAATCCTGAACAAATTCAAACAATTAGCCAGCTGTTGAAAAGTTGGAGCGGGTCTGGGCGACTGGTTTTAGAAGTATCACTGTAGCGTTTATTTTCTAAAGGGCTGAATGTTATTTGTGACTATCTGTTGTGTTAAAAACTACTCTGAAACCATGAAACCCCTTACAGAAGAAATGGCCCGTTTGATCCGTTTTTAAATAAATAAAATGCTTGCATCGGTGCAAGGTGTTGACACCGGAATCACAAAATGAGTGTATTTAAAAGACGATTAGTTTGAAAAGAGCGATACTGGCTGCTTATAGCATTTATTTTCTAAAGGACTGAATGCTATTTGTGACATTTACTGTGTTAAAAAACTAGCTGGCTTTGTCTCACTCTTAGTTCAACATTCCGAAATCCCGATTTTTAAATAAAATGATCGCATCAACCCTGGAAAGAAACCCCAGTAGATGTGTAAAAACTAGTTAAATTAAAACTAGGGGTTTGATTAAATGAAACGCTTGTGAACATGCTGACATCACCCATTCAGAAGAAATTCCCATTTGCGCCATTTATAAAATAAAATGCATGCCTCACTGCAAGCTGAGACATTGTCAGATTTAGAAAATTAGTGTGATTAAAACACTATTACCAACACTTTTGACTAGAGCACACCCTCTTTGTTAAGGCGCACTGTGAACCAAAACAGCTTCCACTCCGCCAAGAATGAAACAAGAAACAAAGAATTGCTTTTAAGAACACATGCATAACTGAATGTTGCGATACACCTAAGTGATAAAAATAGTTTAATTAAAAACCCTATGGTTTGATTAAATTAAAACCCCGTTAAAAACACAAACTCATATAACCCCTCTGATCCCCTGTGGTATTTCCACACCTGAACACGCATGCGCACACACACACACGCACGAAACCGGTCAAACCGGTTGTAAAACCGGTTTGGTTGGCCACCATCTTGGACAGGTGCCATCGTATTACTGAACGCGCATGCGCACACGCACGAAACCGGTCAAACCGGTTGTAAAACCGGTTTGGTTGGCCGCCATCTTGGACAGGTGCCATCGTATTACTGAACGCGCATGCGCACACGCACGAAACCGGTCAAACCGGTTGTAAAACCGGTTTGGTTGGCCGCCATCTTGGACAGGTGCCATCGTATTACTGAACGCGCATGCGCACACGCACGAAACCGGTCAAACCGGTTGTCAAACCGGTTTGGTTGGCCGCCATCTTGGACAGGTGCCATCGTATTACTACTGTCATAGATGAGTTGTTCATAAAGGATTTTACCCCTTAGCAGTAAACCTACAATGAGGGCTTTGAAGAGGCAGAAAAAACAGCGTAGAGCTACAGAAGCTCACCAAAATACTCTTAAGTGATGATTAATGTCATCATTATTAAGTGATTAAATTAAATAAACCAGTTTGTATAATCTGTCTTTTTATGTTGAGGTGATCCAACCATCACTAATGTGTCTGTCACATTGATAATTAAATTGTGTTGATTGACTTCCACCTTAAAAAAATGCTGTTAGCTGCTAGTTGCCTGCGACTGGCACTGCAAATTTAGCTTTTTGTCTCTTTAGTGATGAAGGCAGGCGGAGAAGGAGAAGTAGGGACAGTTAACTTCATGAATGAGTCATAGGCTGTGTTCTATTTACATTGATACTCAAGTCAGAGAAGCCCCACCCACCTGACTTTGCAATCCAAGACTGCGGCAGTGTACATGCGTACGAGTAAAACTTGCACTCGCTGTAGAAGCCATATACAGAGCAGTGACCAGATTTTATCACCATGCTTTATTTGTGAATGTGTTTTTAACCATAAAAACATTGCTGTATTGCCAGTGATGCATGAAAGGCTCTGCCTTGCTATAGAGCAAAGCAAAGCTTGTTTGTTCTTGCATTTCCAACTACCTCTACTACTAAAACAACTGTCAGCTCCCACATCTGAACTTTGAGGTAAAAGGAACACAGCAGTTTATTTAACATTTGTGGTTATAGCTGACTAATATATGATGTAAATTTGCTACCAAGAACCTTGGTTGCACTCACAGACATGCAATCATATGCCATCAATGTTCTCAAGAAATTAAAAAAAATTGCAAAGAGGAAGGACTACTGCCGGGATAATGTTTGTGGTCGATCTCATGACAGAGTCACCCACATCACTCACTGCTGTAAGTTTAGAAATGAAGGTGATCGTCAGATGTTTTGCAACAGGAAAAATGCAACCGAGCTCTTTCACAGTAACCGACTTACAAAAGCCATTCGCAGACATTAAACTGATAAAGGCTGAATGATTTCCTGTGACAGTATCAAATAGATGAAGTACCAGCGTGGTAAATAAACATAGGGTAGGTGAACCTACCTCACAGGTAGGTCTGCGGTTTCAAACACTTTGTTAGCTAAAATAAAGGTGTT
This sequence comes from Copadichromis virginalis, assembly GCF_057382275.1. Taxonomy (NCBI): domain Eukaryota; kingdom Metazoa; phylum Chordata; class Actinopteri; order Cichliformes; family Cichlidae; genus Copadichromis; species Copadichromis virginalis. The sequence goes on along the minus strand of NC_140628.1, from coordinate 16,592,451 downwards.
AATTACATTGTAGTATTTATATTTACTCTTATGTCTCCAATTAAATTCTATGATTAGGTCTAATGATTTCAGTCGATTGTGCTCTGGATCACTGGGACTAGAATGTTTGTGACTTACTAGGGTCCAGCATTATCTCGTTTGGCTGGCAAGCCTGTGTGCTTGATCAGTGTAACGCCCACCTGGGTAATGACAACTGGTTACTGCAATGCTCACTGAAACGCAGAGCAGAGTGAATGCAGACTGTGTTTTTGATTTCCAGTCTCTGAGCTAAGAAACTGCTTGGACAGGTGATCTGTCTCACTACAGATCACCTGTAGAATTTTCCAAACACCTTCAGCTACACAGGAAATAAAAATACAGTGTTAAAGGAGGAAAGCACAGATTGCAGATGATGAAATTGAAAGTAACAAGTTGTAATTATTCTTACCTTACTAATTCAACTTTATATGAAAGGATTTTAGGACCTTTGACGTTAGCCGTTTCTGTAGACGAGCCATGTGGATATCTTGCAGCTCATAACCTTAAATTAGGTCCTTTTGTAATTTCACAAAAATAAGTTATGTGCTACTTTGTGACTCACTGCAATATAGTTGCAATACAGCACTATTACTGAAGCTGTTGAATTAAAGACTAAGGTCTCCAGATGAGGGAGCTGGATGCCCACTTAGTAGACGGCCAGTCTACAGAGACACAGCTGTGTGACTGTGACTGGTATGTCTGTTCCTGTGATATATAGCTACAGGGTTTACAAACCCTTTGACTAGTTATTTGCCTTGGATAACATTTTACCATTGGATACCATTGTATTCAATGCCCATGACTGGTAAAACTCTGTGGCTTTTTAGCCCAGTTAAGTCTACTGTGTCTCACTTTACTGACACATTTGTGCTTGAACGACACACTGCTCATTTTATATTGCTGTAAATGTACAGTATATTGCTCTTTGGTCTTAATTGGTTTATCTAATGGTGTTCTTACAGCTCTAATAAAGAAATAAATGTTGGGTACATTCGGTCAACATGGGGGATAAAACTGACCTTGAGAAAGTAGAGCTCCAGAGACTCCAGTGTCTTTTTATACAGTACCTTACAAATGTGAGATGAAATGTCTTCCATCTGTAAAGAATGGACAGGATGTAACACTGAAGGGTACAGTTATCACCAAACCACATGTATGAAGTGGAACCTGGATCCCTTTGAAAGTCTCAGAAGACCCAAGTGCTGAAATGTGTTCAAATCACTGTGTTCCACTCCCACTCTCTCTGCTCAAATGTCAGGAGTGCTCGGGAACACTGAACCGCTTACAGTATCCTAGTGCTGAATTGGGATCAGAGGCCTGACTGAAGCTGAAGCAGTGGAATTTTCCATTGTCACACAGCAGTACAATTACAGAGGAAGACTTAATTTATTACTTTTAATGGTGATGAGTGGACCAACCAAATAAACCTCCCAAAAAATAAGTACAATAAAAACAAGGCTAAGGCAATTTTATGATAAATGTTTTATTTGGGGGGGTTGGCCTTTAACTCTGATGTTTGTGTCTTATATTAGTGACAACAGTCCACTCTTTACATGTGTGATAGCCTTAAAAAAAAGAAAGGCATAACTTTACATTGTAGGTGCTAGGCTTAAGCCATGATATGTGGTTCTGGTCATCTATAGTAGTAAAAAGACATTTTACCAAAGCTAACATCCAAAAGTAAAGAGTAAGAGGAACAAGATCTTGAGTAGAGCCCAATCTGTTTTATGGTGGGCTAATACAGTGGTCCTTCGCTATAACGCGGTTCACCTTTTGCGGCCTCACTGTTTAGCGGATTTTTTTGTTGTTGTGCAATTTCTCATGTTAGCTGTTTATTGTCATATCTTTCTGCTTATCCAGTTTGGGGGGTGGGGAGCTGGCCCAGCTGCCATAGGGCAAGAGGTGGTATACGTGGGGTACACGGTGTCACAGGGCTAACACATTTATAATGGTGATAAATAGAAGTGGAAAAATTAAAAAAGAGCCAGGAGAAACACCATTCAGCCAGGTTATGAGTGTTGATGTTACATTGCTTGCCCACCAGAGGGCACTTTGCAACTTTGCTGTTAGCAACTGGGTTTGAAACAACAAGAACATAACAGGTCCAAGCACAGTCCGACACAGAGTAAATGAGTAATTAAAAAAAATAAATAAACCAAGGCAATATATTAGCAAAATGTTTTCAGGTTTCGTGTGTCTGAGAGAAGGAAAACAAATATAAAACAAATATCAGTCTTAAAGATCATATATTGGTCAGGCTCTAGTCTTAAGGTACTCTGGGACTTGTTTTGGTGGTCTCACAACTTATTCACCTGATTATACTCTCTTCAGGGTTTGTAATGACAGGGAGAGGGGGATCTGTTTGTGTGATTGTGTTTTATATAATCTAGAGAAATATGTCGCAGTTGGCAAGCTAAAAGTTCAGTAGGTTAGGACTGAGACGGGCAGGAAAGTATGAATAATTGTCAGGTGTTGTCGAAGCTGTCACAGGGTCAGGACGTGCTTCTGTCTCCAACATGAACCTCTTTTGAAAGCTCTACTTGACAAGAACTGTATTTTTAATAAGGCACCTGTGGCGAGTGGTGTCACACCGACAGCGAGGATGGCATTAAGATGTTAGTTTAGTTCTCTTAGTTGCCCACATCGCCCTTTTCATTTTTCCTTTGATGTGGTCGTGTTGTGACAAGTTTTTAACGAGGACCCCTTTAGTTTTGTATATAATGTGTGTCCTTCAGAGGCTGAAAATCCAAGTGTGCCTTGTGGCCAAAATGTCAGCTGTATTTTTACAGTTGCACTTAATTCAAACTGATTTATTTATTTTTAAATGTGAAGTCATTTACATGCAGATTCAGGCCCAGCATCCTCCTTGGTGGCAAGGACCTTCATTTTAATGACCATCCAAGCTTCTGTGACTGAGGGTTTTGTTTTGTTTTTTCTGTGTATTCCAATCTGTTTGCATTGCTAATTCTTTACACTATATAAAAAAGGAAAGGCTAAGAACTAAGGCAAGACAGCTAAGTCGGGGTGTGAAAGAAAATCTAGCAAAGGTTGAATGCTAAGGATTTTTAGTTGTGATTGCCATATCAAGTGTGCCGTACAACCACCAGCTGATGGATAAAAAGGATGTATTTCCTGACTGCTAAACACTCGTTTCTGGAGTTTGCTGTATCTCATTGGATGAAATTGGATCAGAGATGGTGCTAGCCCCAGAAACTTCCTAGTGATTGCTTTGGTTGGTGGCAAATGATTACCTGTAGTTTGTTTTCAAATGTTATCCTGCAAATACAAACTACCAGCCAAGAAGTAGTAAAACTTAAAAAACAGCCATGCAAACTGGAAATGGAGAAGGTTCACCCTGCAGAGTAAAAGTTGTTTCAGCGCTAGAGCCAAAATCTTTCACAAGGTGCAACTTTGAAGGCATTTGATGGATATCTCCAGTTCCATTTTTGGCATGCTTTTCAGTTTGTTATAATTTATTTATTAGAGTAGCTGAGTCCATAACCCATGAAGTCTATAACTTCACCTCAGGCTAAGATAGCAATATACTAGTGACTAAAGTAATCACAAGGAGGTTTTTGGGGAACACCTTTTTCCCTAGGGACAGGCGGTTGCCAGGGAAGTCACTGCCCAATCTCTAGGCCTGTGTGATTATGTTATTCACTTGATCTTACATTGTCACATGTCCAAAATGGCAGATAAGTTCAAGTCACACGGTTAGAGGTCACATATCTGCAAATCCTCAATAGAAATTTAAGCTTTATCAGTGCACAAAAATACATGTGGTGTTCCTTTTTTTGAATCACTGATTTACAAATCATTTGTTCACCAGCGAAGTGCAGAGTTGTAGACTCATTATTCAGTAAACAAGCAAACTGGCAAAAGGACTTGAGGAGCTGAGGTGGCAACAGTAACCTTGATGTTAGAGTTGTAACCAGAAACCTGAAGTTTGGGTTAGTCTGGGCTGGTAGCCAGGGACCTGGAAGCTAGGCTACACGTTGGCAACCAGAAGCTAAAGCTGTGGCATTAAGATGTCACTAAGGTTTGGGCCAAGAAAATGGGAGTAGAAATAAGCCAAGACAAAGGGGAGCTGAACAGAGAGAACTGACAAGACGGGAGTTTGGGAGGCAAGGGCTGAATCAGCCAAAGAAACTGCATAGATAAGAAAGCATGAATTTCAATAAGCAGAATACTAACAGAACAGTAAAAGTGGCCAGTTTACAGATGAGCACTGCAAAGGCAGAGACTGTGTTCTAGTTGCAAAGGAGTGGCAGGGCAGAGCATTTCAGAAGACCTGATTGTTCAAGTGGCTGCAGCTGGTCAGGCACTGTTCAGGCTACAGGGCACCTGTCTCCAATCCTGTAATCAAGCACCCACTAACACAGAGGCTGCACACGAAGCAAGAGAGGAGGCAGAGTCCCTGCTTGGCTATTCCTATTTCGATCAAACATGTGATTAACCATCTCATATCCTGGGAGCAGCTCTTCAATCATCCTACTTTGCTCACTGTTAAGCTACGTTCACACTGCAGGCGAAAGCGCATCAAATCAGATTTTTTTTTTTTTTGACCCTATGTGACCCATATCCGATCATGGTATGACAGTGTGAACGGCACAAATCCGATATTTTCAAATCCGATCTGAGTCACTTTCGTATGTGCTACTGAATCCGATACATATCCGATGTTTTAGAAAGCGACTGCTGTTTGAACGGTCATGTCGCATTAAATCCGTCTTTTACGTCACTGACACAAGACAGACACCAATTATCAGCGCCGGAGAAGCGCCCGAGAAGACATCGCAACGCTTCCTGGCCATCCAGTGTAGATGTCAGTGAAACTGTTGGGAAGACAACGTGAACATTTTATTTGTACTGTATAATCTGCAGATTTTGATAGAAATCTGCAACTATTCTTTGAAGCACCGCTCCTCTAAAACAGCAATAAGGATCATTATTAGGTTATCTACATTATTATGTAAATAACAAAATAACTTAAAGCAAAAATTGGGAAACGTAAAGTCTGAAGTCTTTATATTAACAGCCATCAGTCAAACAATATTGTTTGCTCTGGGTCTAAACAGAGCGCGTTGTGTGTGACGTCTTCTTTTGCACATGCGGGCCGCTTTGAGCGTTCACACTAGAGCGCGTTTGCTGTCGCATTTGTAGTGTGAACAAAAAATCGGAATTGAGCATTAAGACTTGCAGTGTGAACATAGCCTTAGTAGGAGTTGGCTGCATGACAAATATCTCGTTACCCACAGTCACTGGCATGACTTTTTTTTTCTCTAGTAGTCATTTTTCTCTTTTTTTTTTTTTTTTTTTTTTTTTTTTAAGAATTTCTGCTCTTGATGAAAGGGGGAAAAAAACGTAATTAAATCTTGTCCAGTAGTAATTTAATCTCCTCTTATCAAGACTCATTTGTTTGCATAATAAAAGGCCAAAAAAAGGAGCACTTGTTGACTTTTAAGTGATTTGCATTAGTAAGTGCTTGCTCACCACACTCTACTGTCCCTCAGCTGTTGCGACTGCGTCACAGTTGCACTTTCCTCTGTTCTGATTTAATGGTGATCAGTGTGCCCACAGTTTTTGAATGTCTCTGATTCCCCATGTAGGCAAGCCCACTAAGAAGCAGGCAAGTTCAAGTTCAAAGTTTATTCGCCACATGCAGTGGCAGGTTGCCCTGCAGTGGAATGAACCTGACCTTACACATACAACACAGACATTACATGGGGGTACAAGTCGGAGAACGGTTGCATTACAGGAAAAAAAACACTGAAATGTACACTACAGTGGGAAAGGTACAAGAGGAAAAAAAAGAGACCTCTACTCATGCTGGGCTACAGGAGGACAGCATGAGAACAGGAAACAAAAAAAACTCCTCTGCACAGAAAAACACATAAATGTCCACAGTACAACATTATAGAGCATGTGACCAGCAACAGCACTGTTCATGCCTCTTCTGAGGGGGGATGTTAAGAGGATTTATAAAATCAGAAGGCACTTCACTGTACATGATGGTCAAAGGCTGTAAACATGCCAGTCATAGTGACATAACAAATTCTTTGGATGAGCCAGAAGTGTGAATACAGACAGTAATAATAATTCATCTTGCATGCTAGTGTAAGCTTAGACTTTGTGTGTTAAAAGTGGGTGGGTTGTTGCAGATGAATCAGTATTTCTGTCATTATGTAACAACTAATGCCATTTTACTTCGTACGTTTCCCGTATCACTTCCTGCTGTTTCAATGCTGTCAAAATGGTCAGCTTACGAAATAAAAGTCACACAACAAACATGTGTGCACAGCTGTTTGTTGATGCTCTGTGAGTTAACATTAAACATGTCCCACCCACTGCAGATCCAAAATGATCACGGTGGTTACAGATTGTTTATTTCACAGGCTAACTGGGTTCTGAACAGATGTAATTATGATGCAAAACATTTTAATTGAATGACAGATTGTGTGCGGCCATCCGTATCAAATCGGTCTCTGATGGAGAGTTTTTCGGCCATTTCCCAGGTGACATCAGCAGCTAGCGAGCGACTGTGCTAACAGCGATCATCCGGTTTGAATTTGCTGACTTAATTCGACAAAGTTGGCTGTATGTGGCCTATGAACTACAGTAATTTTGACATCTCTGCAGTAGCCAGATCTCCTAAAGGATTGAAGATGATATTGAACACAGGATTTGCATATCAGAGCATGATCAAAAATGACCTTTCCATGACCTAAAATTGGGTAAATACAAACTAAGATTAATAATAACACATGCTATATTACACTGTGCTATTATTTATTTAATAAGAGTTAAGCCAAAATGTACAATCAGTGGAAAAAACTAAGAAAAAAAAACTAAGTACACTTCATATTTCAATCAATAGCTTGTGAATCACCTTGACTTTGAGTAACCTGAAATTCTCACTTTCTGCGTGACGTTATTCGTTTCTCATATTGTCTTTTAGGTGTTTTTGGCCCAGTTTTCTGTAGAATGTTTCTTCAGTTCATTGAGTTTTGTGGACATTTGCTCATGCACAGCTCTCTAAATGTCCCCCGCAGCCTTCAAGTAGGTTGAGATCTGGACTTTAACTGACTCACTACAGTTTCTTTATTTTAATCTTTCAGCAATTCTTTAGCTCATGGGGAAATTAGCGCAAGTCTGGAATATTTGCCCCTGATATTTGAATAATCTTTCTCATTGAAGAATGGCAGACTTAAAATTATTTGGAAATAGCCTTATAACCATCCTCAGACTGATGGGGAGCAACAACTGCTTCTCTAAGATCATCGCTGATTTCTTTCCTCCCTAGGATTGTGTTAACGCACATTGCAAACTGCCAAAACATCTGCTTTTACACAGCTGCTCACACTTGCTGCTGATCAATCAATGCATTTGATTAGTAGCACCTGGCTGCTACTTATACTCTTAATTCCTTTGGAAGCAGTAAGCATGTACTCAGTTTTTCACTCGCTGCTTCTGCGTTTTGGTTTAACTTCTCTTAATGAATATTAGCAAATAACATGAAAATAATTGAAACCATAATAATGTCATTTTGCATATGCATTCCAGACAAGTTTCTGCCAAAGATTCACAAGTGCATACATGCAATAAATCAATTAATCAATCAAAATAAGACAGATGATAAATAGATAAAATCCTGACAAAAAGCACCGGTCACACATTCAGTGTTGCAACAGCTTCCAGTGTGCACAGGATGTACCCACTTCTTTATGAAAGTTGAATGAAAGGGTCTCAGCTTAATTCTGTTCTCATAAAGCCCCAAAATACTAAATGGGTATAATTACCTCCCCCTCGCATTGTCTCTCTTTCTCATCACCCCTCTCTCACACAGTTGGCCTGTTTGTCTCTGCCTTTGCTTTGTTGCCATGGCACCTCAGCATCTCACCTCTTCAATCTGTTTTTGTGTTCTCATTAAAGGCTCCGTCACTTGAACCCAAAGAAACGGCAGTAGCAGAACCTGAACAACAAGATGAAGTCTTTGGTAAGAGGTCTTTGAATTAAAATTTACGTGCATATTACATATTGGAAATACTCCCATCAGACAGACGAGGAGATGTATATGTTTTTCAGTTGTTGATGAGAAAATGAATGACAGTTTGTAGTGTGCATAATCAGCTCTGGAGCAATCTAAAGATTGAATAGAGGCCTTCCCAACCCATACACGTCCACTTATGAGAGTCAAAGCTGGCATCAGTCAATTTACAGAATATCCATCATATTTTTAGCCACGTCTGGCTGGTTTTTAAAAAGTTAGCAATGATTTATGAAGGACAGCCTTTCTTAAAAGTACTGTTCCAATCATTCCAAATTTTTTTGTTGATTCTTATAGTTTAGAAAAGTTTTGTCTTTGGGTCACATTCACGGTGATGTTTCGTGTGAAAGGATCAGGTATTACAAATAAGGCCTCTGTAATACTGCAGCTCAGCAGATGAGGGCAGTTGAGTTTGATCCACAGGAGTAGACCCATGTAGGTTGGTTATGATTTGATTTTAGGAGTCAGTGCTTTTGCAAATTAGAATGTATGGGATTATTTTTGCAACCAGAGGCAATTGCAGTTGTGCGTGCAAATATGCAGACTGTCTTTTTTTTTTTTTTTTTTTTAAAAAGCAGACTAAATCTCTCTGGTGGAGTTTGCACTGTAAGGCACTCTGCTTAAAGAAAAGAAATCAAATTTCTAACACAACAAAATCAACATAGTCCCTTTTTTCATCTTCTTCTTCTTTTTGTCCCTACTGTCAGTGAAACAACTTGAGTTTGTGACACATCCTGTTGGCTCTTGTTTACTATGTAAAGATGCACCCTGCCAGGGTGAAGGAAATTGTTTACATTTATTTTTTTGTTTGTTTGTTTAAGACTTCACATACAATATGTGCTCTTCCTAAACATCCAAAGCCATCGGCCGCTGAATTGCAGTGATTTAAGGTCTCTTTAGCCACCTGCTGAAGTTTGTATTTTTGCCTAGAAGCAGCTAAAATACCCAAGAGACAGAGCGGAAAATATGTGCAGCATATTTACTTTCCTCTCCTGAATTTTGGGACGTTTTCTGGGTGAGGCTTGGTGAATACCAAGCCAGGAATGATTGGCTCACATGTAGGGCTGCACGATTAATTGTTAGAAAATCGCGATCTCGATTCATACTTATGTGCGATCTCATTTCCAAATGACAACGATTTAAAAAAAAGAAGAAAAAAAAGAAAAAAAGTCGACGATTGTACCGCACTTTGATCCGGGACGTAATCTGCATGAAAACAAGCGCTCACTCTTCCTGCTCAACAAATGACAAGGGCGGAGCCTTATACCACGTGATACAGAAGCTGTGCCGTGTGATGCTAAAATTAGCAGGGAAAAAACAACGGAGAGCACGTCAGGGATGACGAGAAAGTGACAGGAGAAAATCCGTCCCGGTCAACCACCCAAACATCAATAACGGGAACCTTATACAGCGCTTCCCTATACACGTCGAACTTCCGCAGGCACAAAGAAATTACGGAGGATATCACTTATCACCTGACTAAAGATATGGCTCCCATCAACACTGTGCAAAACGAGGGATTTAGGAAAATGATCAACACCCTAGACAAACGCTACACAGTGCCGTCCCGCAACTATTTTTTTATTGTTGCACTACCTGCTCTATACACGCAGTGTCGAGCAACGGTGGAGACGGAATTTCAAGCAGTACAACATTTTGCGGCAACAACAAAACGTGAGACATTTGTTGTTTTTATGTTTATTTATTGTTTTTATGTTCAGTCTCAACTGTTACGAAGTTGATGTGCAGTTAATAAGTGCAATAAATATTTATACTGGAAAAGAAAATCGTGAGAGAATCGTGATCTCAATTCTAAGCCAAAAAATCGTGATTCTCATTTTATGCAAAATCGTGCAGCCCTACTCACATGTATGAACTAAAGTGTCTAAAGCACAAAAGAAAATCGCAAAAGCTACTTTTTGTTTTTGCTTTAGCCACTTTTGACTGACTAATTTTCATTGAGAGCAGTGTTGTAAATGGCTCAGTCACTGCTTGTAACCAAAATAATTACTCAAAACAAAGATTTCAATATCTATTTTAAGGTTAAAACACTGAAATAATATTTAACTTTAACTCTTATTTCTTTGTAGTTCTTTAGTTTTTCATAGTTAAAAGAAAATATTTTGTATAATATTATAAATAATATAATAATTAAGTTAAACTGTTTCTGGTCTAAAACTTGAATATTAGCAGCTAAACTAGCTTTAGAGTTGCCAGAAGGCATCAACCAGTAGAACATTCTAGTCTCTATTTATTTACGTTTCATGAAATTTTTTATAACATGCAAATGCGTTTGCCAAATCACCTCAGTCCATATTCAGAATAACCTTATTCAGAAGCTTATTATTGTTATTGGCAGGTTTAGCTTTCTAAGCTAACGCTACTTATCATTTATTGGCAGCGTTAGCTTAGAAAAGTAAAAATGTTTGTACAGTTTATCACATGGATATTTATGCAGTTGTGACAAATATCCCTTTTGACTTTTAGCTATGGAAATGTAACTTGATGGTCTTTCAAAAAACGTGTGATGATATTAGCAACTAGCTGGCTAAATGTGTCATCAATACTTTTCCAAGCTTCATTTGTATCATTTTTACATAAAGTGTTGAGCCCCAACTGTTACGAGCACTTTGGTTCAGTTACCATATCACTACTAATACTAATTATCATCAATTATAATTATTAATCCAATGCTGGGCACTCGATAAAACAGGCCTGTTAACATTCCAGCTCTTGAAAGCAGCAAACACTTTGAGCAGCTCTGGCTGTATATGGCTCACATTTGACCACATCTTTTCAAAAGTGTTTCAGTCACTACTAGCAACAAACTATTTGCCATAACTCAATATTTATGTTTGTTTTATAGAGAAATAAACCTCCCCTTACACCGGTCACATGAAGAACTCGTACAAACATGTAATGTGTGTTAAATTTGTGTTGAGCAATAATTTTGCCATAGGGGGTGAAGTTTGAGACTGATTGTTGGGTATATGACTTTTACATTTATGTCTTTAAATGACCCACCACTCAAACCCGGGGGATGCTCTGAAGAAGGAGGAATTGGTCCAGTCTGGCTTCTGCACTTCTCCAACCTTCACACATTAACGTTGGGGGAACATGCAGTGCTTTAGGCTGCTTTGTGTTTTGGTAACAGCTGTTCATAAACTGAGAGACTAGACTACACACAAAAACAATTAATGTAGTATTCAGTGACTATCCAAGAAATACAAAGTCATTGAAGCGTGAAATCACTGGAAAAGATATTGGAGTGCAGACGGCACTAACCGACTCATTTTCTAAGAAAGGTCAGTATTGATTTCCTATAATGCAAAACAAATTTATCAGTCCAGCTGCAGTGTGTTTGTATGCATGCATGTGAATGAAGGCACAATTAAATTTTTCTTTCCATAATGATGTTATGTCATGGAAGCTTGTTTGAGTGTGTAATCACGCCTGTGTGCGCAGCACCAGAGAACCACCACTCTTGCTTGTTCTCACTGATTATCGGCAGGAAAGGTATATCACGCAGAAGCTTCATCAGATTGGATCCACTCGATATGCTCCTCCTCCTACAACCTCAGTAATTCATGTCCCTCCTGTTAAACACTCGTCATTGATCGGAGTGGAACAGACTTAAAGGGTCCGCTATTGACATAAGTGTTTTTAAGAGGCCACGTAGCAGTTCTGGCAGCTCATAGGTATACACAACTTAGGATACAGGTTAAAGTAGCCATCTCTTTGTAAGGCAACCTAAAACATAAATGACTCGACTGCATACCACACTCATTACTGAAAAGGGAAGAAAAATAATTAGTTTGGTATTTAGATTGATTAAGACTTTGCCCTTTCCATGTCAGCTAAGTTTTTGCTCAGCTTTTCCTGCAAACAGACTGGTTTAATGAGGTTTTTCATTGAAAGGACACCACCTCTGAGCACCTCAATATTATTAATGTGTCGATTCTGCTTCAACTCTTAATGTTTAACTGGATCTTTGCTCAGTCTGCGCTGGCCTCGGGTAGTGTGTAAAAATCATGTTTTCTTATCAGTTTCTAACTCATTGCTGCTCTGGCTTGTGCACCAAGGGTGAAATAATTTAGTACCATTAGGTGATTCTAAAGTGCTGGGCAAAGGAGGAAAATGAGGGATTTCCATCATATTGGCCCAATGTGAGTGGTTTATGACCAGCAGGTTAGCAGTCTCTATTAGAGCGTGTTGTAGGGTGTAGTGGTCATCAGCAGGTATCATGACTCATGTCTCCATACTGCACTTCCTGTTTGCAGTGCTTTTTTTTTTCTTTTTCACTGAAGGGCAAACACCACCATTGGCTGTATGGCTCTTAAAAGCCCATTATGACTCCATTACCTGCCCTAGCTTGCAGCAGGCCCACAGCAGAGCAAAACGGGCCCCCTTTAGCTGTCAGGGTGAGGGGAGGAGAAACGAACAGCAGCTGTGGATAGAAACCAGGAGAGGAAGTGTAGTGTCAGGTGGGGAAAGGCTTAGCAATTGTGGCCTGGTCAAAAATCTTGGGGCAAGATGGCTTTAGGTTGTCATTTTTTTTCTAAATTGTAGGTGGTCTGTAATGGAGAAACTCGGGAGATCAGAGTCTTGGCCAAGAACACTTTATCACACTAAGGGGCCTGAGTTTGACGCACCAACTCTAAGATTAGAGCCTGCAGTCTAACAGAGCCACAGCTGCCCAAGGTTGATTCAAAAATGTTGTTCTTAAACAAATGCCTGCAAACCTCAGTGAACTGAAGCAACATTGTCAAGAGAAGCAAACCGAAATTCATCCATAATGATATGAGAGACTAATAAAGTCATTCAGAAAATTCTGACTTCATATTATTGCTGCTAAAAGAGGTTCTGTACGCTATTGAATTGTTACCTGTACCCAGGACCTGACAACAGCCAAACGTTCCTACTAAGTTGTGGGGTCACTTGGTGGGGACTTCTATGATTAAAAAAGAAAGGGACCTTCCACTTATCAAATACGTTTAGTGCAGGTGTGGGGAACTCCAGGCCTCAAGGGCCATTGTCCTGCAGGTTTTAGATATCACCCTGGGTCATCACACCTCAATCAAATGATTAGTTCCTTACCAGGCCTCTTGAGAACTACAAGACATATTGAGGAGGTAATTTAGTCTTTAAATCAGCTGTTTTTGTATCAAGGACACATCTGTAACCTGCAGGACAGCGGCCCTTGAGGCCTGGAGTTCCCCACCCTTTAGTGGAAGTGGCCACCCCATTTGTTGGTTTACTGCTAAAGGGACTGCTAATTGCTTGTTTGCTCACAGAAAAGTGAGTACTGCAGGCACCAGTCATGGGCCAAGGTTGCCTGGATAGATTGTTTGTACTCTCTACAGGCTCAGTACTGGGTTGTTACTCCATTATTTTGGGCAATGAACATGTAACTGTCCACCCAGGCTTATTGTTGAGAACTAGTCTCAACACTTAGCTTGGTTGGACCGTATCAGTGTATGAGAGTGTATCAAAGCTGTGTTTTTCCTACAGAGCATTTGGCTTGAAAAAATTCTTTTCTTTGTAAATGCTTGGTTCCTTAGCAGCCTCTTTCTGCACTCACACTTTAAGACGGCTTTATTGTGATGAATCTGTTTAGATAACCTTAGCTGGATAATGTAAGGGGCTCTGTTATCATGCAAAATTACATGATGACAGGCAGCCTGAGGGAGCCGGAGGATCTCTTGTCTTCCCCCCCTCATATTGAAATGTGTGGGGAACAATCCTGCCTTCTGTTGGGAGGAACCAATTCTGGAGCTACTGTGAAAACGCTCTGTAGCAGTGCTCCTGGGAAATTGTCTCTAGCTACAATAGTGCTTCATAAATAAGCAAATGAAGATGAAAGATCTGACTGGAATGGAAATATCCCTGCACAAAGCAGCAGATATAGTTTTTATTCTGTTGGTGTCCCATTAAATATATTTAGTGCATATAGTCATTTTGTGGTGATTTTAATTAAGAGCAGGAATCAATATCAACCAAATATTGTTCCATTAAATACTTTAAGTATACTAAATATTTAGGAAATGCCTTTCTCACTTTAATAATCTAATTTGTTTCCCTTTGTCCACTTAATATTGTCTTAAAAAGATCCCATTTAGCCAATACTGCTGTAATATATGTGGCTTGCTTTTGTCGAACTGTGAAGAATGCTCAATATGAGTTTACACAATCTGCTATAATTGAACCATTTGAACTGTTACAGTCTCTCTATACACAGCCAATCTGTCATTAATCATAAACTAAAAGCAGAGAGCTGTTTGAATAAAGAACTATTGGGAATAAATAATACGCTGCTGAAATACTGGGCTGTTTTTTACAGCAGGGGAAATGCACGCATTAGCTCTTCACCTCCACATGTCATTCAGTAGAACCACAAAGGCTTTAAGAACATTATCCAAATCATTAGCCAGATTACACTATTTTCAGTTTATTTCTTGCCTAAAAGGAATCTACTATGTGAGAGACTGTACTGTACCAAAAAGGTTTCGGTCATGTGCACAGGGGGCTTTTGCAGCATGAAATCAATATAAACCAAATGAGTGCACTCTGAGTTCTCATTCAGCTTGGTTATTATTTTTAACTTTAGCAGCAGGACCAAAACTCTTAAGAAGAAAAGGGCTTGATGTCAATGAAGTCGTATGCCGGTTTGAATTCTGCTTTTTCATCTGCCTTGGTCACGTAACTTTTGCTTCCATTTATGTGACGACGTCTTGTTTTTTTGAACTTTGACAAATTTGAAAGTGAGCGTCTTATAGATCTGACATTCTCTCTTTTCACCTCCTTTGATGTCACGTCCCTCATCTCCTCCTCGTCCTCTTCTGTTCTCCTCTAAAAAAAATAAAGAAAGGAGGAAAAAAAGAATGCAATTTGTTAGTTTTGTTAGCATATGCTAAGTCACATATTTTCGGATGCCATGTATACATATTATGGGGAATTTAATTTATCTATATACAAGATAATTTGTCAAGTTGTGACTTGGAAATACTTCTAATGGGGCCTTGTTCCGATAACATTAAAGAACCACTGAGCTAAACTAGCCAGCTAACTACAGAGCAGAGACAGTGACTAAAAGTTGAACATAGATACTTTGATGTCACCCACTTGTTTCTGAAGCTTCGAGATAAGTGTTTTATAGCATACCTATCTTTGTTTTGAAGCTGTATATGATGAGAAAGGGGCAGGTCAGGGCATGTTGTTAGCCAGTGAACATAGTGTACTACAAATGCTTATGTTCTCTGAAACATTGCATGACCAGTATTTTGAAAGGACACGTCCTTCAATGTGCATATTAAGGAATTATGTAGCACTTCCACTGCATCTGCACAATATCTCTAAAATTACAAACAAAGAGTCTCAGAGTGACGCTGAAGAACTAGTTCATTTGTTTTTTACTTCTAGGCTGAACTTTTATGATTCGTTATTATCAGGCTGTCCTAAAAACTCTTTGAAACTCCTTCAGTTGATCGAAAATACTGCAGTGAGTAGATGCGGACTAGATAGAGATCTTTTTTAAAAAGTGGTTTGTTACTGATGCATTCTGTAGCAAGCTAGCTTGCTAAAGTAAAAGAAAATGTTAGTCACAGACTGCGTCAGTAACCATGAAAAGTATTGCGTAGACATACCAATAGCCATTTTTAGCGCTGTTCTGTAATTTTGTTAAAATTGGACGTGTTCTGGGAAATTTGGTCTGTTAGGGCGAGGCTGCTTCAGACTCCATTGATCTACTTCGAGCCTGCTGAGGTTAATGAGAGCACTGGCTGATCGGAGCAGGCGGAGTGGCTGAGACTGATTCACCTCTCTGTTTGCTCATTACTAACTGTGTAGAGAAGCTCCTGAAAATACAGATCGAGCCGTAATTAAAACAGAATCGGAGGATGCTCGCTGGAAATTGGATTTCCCCCTCATGAAGTCGGGTGCATATTTAATATCTGATTTCGTCTCTGGGTGGAGTTAATGCGGCGTTGTGTGTGTGTGTGATGTACACAGCTGGCTTTTCATTTACTGACGTGCCCTTCAGCTGACCCACAAAGCTCCCTGTGCTTTCTTCAGTTATCACTATATATCTTCTTTAATCGGCTGGCTTCGCTGTTTGCTGGAAACAAATTTATTTAATAATTTATTTATCTGAGAATGAGAGAGGAGAATAAATGAACCGAGACACCTCCTATAGTTACAAATCGCATCAACGTTGAGCGACTTCTCTTTAACAAATTGTGCAGCATGTTACAACTTCCGTAAATAAAAATTAATGTTTCAGCTCGTTGCTTTGAAGTTACTGGAAAAAATACTTCACATTTGGCCTGCTAGAGATTCTTAGCTTTCCGTGAGTGTATCAGCTTATGCAATAGCCCTACGTACATTCATGTACGTAGGGCTCTCTATTCATGACTTTTCTCATCAATATTACATCAACAACTTGCAGTGCGAGTATTGTGTGTCACTCTGCCAGATGCCACGCTTCTCTTTGACCTCATAGTGACATCATCACTATGGGTAAGTGAATATCTTAATGTGCCTGTACTGATCCCTGTGATAATGGAGGCTATAGTCAAACTTGAGGTGAGTGTGAGCAACTCAAATTTAACCTAATTTTTGCATGTTGGATTTGGTCTTCTGTGATGCGCACACATGGCATGTTGTCACTGAGATTGTGTAAGCACTGCTGACTGTGCATACAGCGCAGTATTGACAATATGTTTGGTGCTGTGGATTTGCCAGTCGCACATGTATAAAAGTGCAGTGGCTCAGTCATTTGTCTCCGTGGCGGAGGCTGACTCTAGCTGGTACGGGCCCTGGCACCGCCGATGTGAAGCACCTCCTCTCCCCTCCCTCCACCCTCAAAAGCTCTGATTGTTAAAGGGCAGCATCACTGGACTAGTGTTCTTTGGTTTGACACCATTGTTCAGTCTCCTTTTCTGTCCTCCTTCACCTTGCATTTCCTTTTTCTGACCCACTTTTGTAGTTCCCCCTTTTCTTTTCTTCTCCAGTTGATGAATTAATTACTCGGAAATTTAAAAGCCGCGCTGTTGCTGCTCTAAATGTGCCTGTGTTTATGCAGCCGTATTCATGACCTTCTGCATGCAGCCTCTGAACCAGCTCCCTGTGTATTCTTCATCTTTGTGCGTGAAGAAATTGTGCCTCATTGTGGCCATGAGTTCAGGAGACCACGTCATCTTGTCTCGGTCATCTGGCAGGACAATTACTGAATGTGTGTGTGTGTGTGTGTGTGTGTGTGTGTGTGTGTGTGTGTGTGTGTGTGGGTGGTTCTGAGGCTACAAGAGTCCAAAGGGAGGGGATAGATGGGTAACAAAACAGTACAAAGGTACTACTCTTGCTACTGTGTCCCAAATGTCAGACAAGATTATCTAGAGTCTTTACTCTTGGAGAACAGACATGCAGGTTCTGTATGGTAATCCCGATTGAGAGGGGTGTTTCAAGTGTTTTTCTGTAGTGGTCATGATGGGTTTGTATTAAAAAAACAAAACAAATGCATTTTAATCTAAGGTGGGTTCATCACATTAAATGCACAGCTGATCAAGTGGTCCTTAAGTGCCACTAGAGACACATTTGAATTCATAGTTCACTGCCTGCAATATGTGGTTGTGTGCAGCTCTAATCACTGCCAAATGTTGTTTGTGTAGTGCTTTTTTTTATGATCTGCTTTTTTATTGCTTCTCTAAGCTGTTTGCTGAACCTCCTCCATGCAAGACACAAGCACTGTAACTTCCAGAAGTAAATCAAATGCTCTATTCTAATACAGTAGATAATCACACTTTAGATTGGTTTACAGCTCTAGGATTTTTTTTTTCTTATCCTAAATCACCCCCACACACTCCCTGGATACTTTATTATGCACACCTTGGTATTACGCAGTTGGGCCCACTTCTGCCTTATTTATCAGAGATTTTGGTCGATATTGACATGTTGGTGTGGCACAGTGGAGTGGAGTTGCAAAGGCGCTGTGCTGAATTGAAATCTGGTGACTGTGAAGACCATTTGAGTACATTGCCATGTTCAAGAAACCAGTTTGAGATGACTTGAGCTTTATGACATGATGTTTTATACTGCTGGAAGAAACCACCCGAACATTGGTCAGTGTTCTTACAGTGTAACTTTCTCTGTAAACCCTGGAGATGGTTGTGGAAATTGGATGCAAAGTGTGATATTTCAGATTTGTAGTCTATGATCTAAACCAGGGGTGGGGAACTCCAGGCCTCAAGGGTTTTATAGGCGTCCTTGATCCAACACAGCTGATTTAAATGGCTAAATTACCTCCTCAACATGTCTTGAAGTTCTCCAGAGGCTTGGTAATGAACTAGTCAGTTGACCAAGGGTGCTATCTAAAACCTGCAGGACACCGGCCCTTGAGGCCTGGAGTTCCCCACCCCTGATCTAAACTGTGTTGGGAACAGTCTGCTTTATTTTAATGTAAGAAACTGCAGTTATTTCACTGTAAGATGTCTTTTTCTCATACAGACTGTCTGAACTACCTGAACTAGAAAAAGCCTTTTGGGGGTAAACCAGGACTTTCTTTTAGATCTAGTTTAAGAAATCCTTACAGCAGGTCTATCTGTCTATCTTCCTATCTATCTAAAGAAAATAGTTCTGCTGTGAGAGAAAGGAGAAAACTGATATCATATTATCAGCACTGGTGATGGCTATATACGATTCATAACCTTCTGTTCCATTTAGTCTACTGTGGTTATTTTTAGCAACAGATTCTTATAAAAAATACTGAAAATGCTTTCAGGTGCATAAAAACTAGCACTGGTGCTCTTCCACACATAGAGTTCATCTTCATTATGGTGACATTTGGATTTTGAGGTCTTGGGCGCTCGGCAGAGCAGAGTGTTTCAGAGTATGTCGGTCCTGTTTGTTTGAGGTTTGTCTCAGGTTTGTTTTTGGAGTGTAATGTCTCATCTCAAGCCTCAAGCATCCAGCTGGCTTATGAGTCCGGGACATTAGTCATGCTCACTCCCTTGCTGAAATGTGTGTATCTATAAATGTGTTTTGGCCTCTCCATGGGTGAGGAAATGTCCCTGAGCACTATGCTGATGGCATCAACCCATGTTGAGCTGCTCTGTGTGCTGGCTCTCTGTCATACTAGAGACAGCCATTCATAGTGGCTGCCAGGGAAAACCTCATCCTCCACAAACACGTCTGGCATGGCAGATATAGTTCTTTATCAAAACACCAGGCTTCACATGAGTTTACTGCGATTTGAATTTTTAAATGCTACAGCTAAGTGCACACTCAATACACTTTAATTTGGCATAGTTGTTGCCAGATTTATTTTGGTTTGTGAGCTGTATGTGACCAAACATTTAACATGATGTTCAACCTGAGATTATAAGATTTAGTGTTAAGTTTGGTGTTAAATGTGATGGTAACTTTGGATGGCAAAAATGGGCCTAAAGAAGCTAAGCGGCTCTTTTGAGTCTCTTTTAGGACGCAATCATAACTTTAAGCTATAATATAACTTAAACAGTTGAGATATACAGTATAAAAAGTAATAGTTTCACTACAGCTGAAATGAAGGGGAAGTATCTAGAGACAGCGAAAACATTTGTGGAACATGTTAACATTATAGAAAGGCTCGTTTTTAACATTTGCATGTATGACTTTTAGGGACTGCCTCCAGTAAGTGGTTGGTGGTTTAATTCCTGGATGTTTCAGTCTACATCCCAAAGTATCCTTGGGCAAAACACTGAAACCTGAGTTGCTCCCTATGTGTTCACTGGAGTGTGAGTGTCTGAGTGTTAGCTTTAAGACACTGGTGTAGGAAAAGTGATTGAATGTGTGTGAATGAGCCATGTAGTAAAAAGCACTTCTTGATCAAGTAGAGTAGAGAAGCGCTGTACAAAAATCAGTCCATTCACCATACAGTGCAGAATGTGTGGGTTTTTCATCAAAACAAAATCAGACAATTAATTATATGAGAAAATGTCATCCTAATGTCAAGAAAACAAAGAGAAAATTGTCCCTGTTTGTCAGAAACAAGTCATTGTGAGGAGCTGTTCAATTAAAAGTTTATTTGTATAGCACATTGAAAAACAGAGTTGACCAAAGTGCTTCACGATCGGTTAAAAACACGAGAAAAAAATAGACTCAATTAACAATTAAAAAAACATAAACCAGTCTGATGGTACTCATACTGAACTTGAATTAAAAGCCAAAGTGAGTTTTAAGACGCAATTTAAAAGACTGAATAGACTCTGAAGTATGAATCTCCTCTAGCAGATTATTCCAGAGTCTGGGTGCTGCTACTGCGAAAGCCTGATCTCCTCTATGCTGTTGGTAATGACAAAGCATTGAAGCACTTCAAGGTCAGCCTTACAGCTGCTTGAATAAAAGCAGCAGCTGTGACACTGCTATGTGTATAATGGTGCCTTGCATCATGCATAGCAAACAAAAATCCAACTGTGGTGGGTCCTCACTCTTTGGATTTTTCAGATTAAAACCAAACAGAAAGACTGTAAGCTATATCTCATGTTGATTTATAATCACTCGAGCTTAACAGCAATGTGCATTGTTTCCCCAGGATGAAGTTCTTTTCCATTTAAAATCACTGTTTCAAGTGAAGTTCGGAGGTCATGAACATGGCTTGGATAATCAGGGAATGGTTCTACTGCTTATCTCTGCTAGGGAAATCTCTGGAAGACTAACGCCCTGAATGCCAGCGGGGGTTACAGAGACAGAGGACGTCTTTTTTTCCCGCTCTTAGCTTGTGGGTGCTTCAGATCCACCATCAATGCAGCAGCAGATAGATTTTTGCCCCTGGGTAGGAGGGTTGGTCCGGGGCCACATAGCGATGGATGTTTTTTCAGAGGAATGCTTCCCGTGCCTCAGTCCCACCACAGTCCTTGTTCTTGTCCCAGATGCTTGGCTGCACATCCTCTTCACACTGAGGAAGAGGAGGAAAAATGAGGAGATTGAGGCCCACTCCCTGCATGCCTTCCTCCTTCTAGATGCTGAAATTTCGCCTCTTGCACGGTGCTGAATTTCTTCATTGAACAGATCAGACAGGCCAGTTGTCTTTACCTCACTACTGAATGTAGATCCTGCAGGAAGCAGAGGTGGTGATGGTAATTGTTCATGTCACAATAATCAGAGATTTCAAAGGTGGGAAGGGACACCTGTAACTTCACCAGCATTACCCGCCCATCTAGGCACTTTTGTCACCTAAATTTTCATCTGGATATCTTGAAGCTGGTGTGGAGAAGTATTAAAGATGACACATCTAAAGATGAAAAGTTTATTTTGAATAAGACGAGCATCTCTTAATGCAAAGAAAATAGCAAAAACCTAGAGTGATATGTTTGAAAGAGCATGCACAGCAGTCTGACATTACTCACTGGTTCCTCTGCAGTGGTTTAAGGAGCCCTCGGCAGAAGCATTGATGGTAGGGCTTGAGGAGTTCTCATTATCTCCCGTCTTCAAACCATGAATAAATGCAGTATTTATGAAAAAAAGCCAACATGGTGAAGTGAGCATGCTTTCAGCAGATGCTTGCTTCTCTCCACCCTGCTATACATCATACTGCTGGATAATTGGCCCTTAGTGTTGTTTACAACTTGTGCGTCTCATGTATGTCGTGTCGTCTCAGGTGTAGCCATGCAGCTGGATAAAAAGTTTTTAATATAGTCAAAGACTACATGGGGGAGAAACTATGACATGAATTGCTTGATTCTCTTCTCTTCAAAAATGACTTCAAATCAAGCTAGTTGTCAGACTGAGCGGCACAGACAGTTGCAATCAATGGAATTGGCGAGGTGTTTGAAGGATATTTCTTAGGTGTTGATTGAGTCACCGACTCCCGGAAAATGCTATTAAAGGGTAGATTGAATCCTGGAAGAAACAAGTCATTCTGTATTTAGATGAAGAGCCTGGGATTCGCTAAAATGTCAGAGTTCACGCTGTCGCTCAGCCGTCAGTGACCTAGCAGCTGAAACTAGAGGCCTTCAAAGCATTTACCTACAGTTCAGCTTGTTTAGAAGTACTGTGCGAGCTGAACGTAATACTTCTTGACAGCAGCAAGGAATTATCAGTGAACATGTCGCAGAAAAGTTACCGAAAATCTGTGAGAACACACAGATATTTGACAAGCTAGCTAACAAGGACATCTTGTCTTCCCAGCTTCATTACCTGGGATTCTGAGCTTGTTCTATTACTTTAATTGCAGTTCCATGGGCCACTGTTGTGCAAGTAGTTATACAGCAGGATAGTGTCCTGTTTCTTCTCCCAATTAAATTTGAAAACTTAATATGAATTTGGGGGGTTTTAAATCAAAATCTTCTATCTAACGTCCATCTAATTTCACTCTCAGCATGTTTTGTTCGTTGAGCTAAAACCGTGTGTCCAAAGCAATCTGGTAATCTTTCAGAAAGACTCTTTCAGCAGTTTAATTTTTTATAGACAAATGATAATAGGGTGCAAAATAAGCAGTAGACAAAATGAAAGCAGCAGGTCACAATCACAATTGATGGCTTTTTGCCTCGGCTGTTGTTTGATCAAATAGAAGACTATGGTAGATCAAAAACACAGATGGCAGTCTGCTCCACTGTACGCAGAATGGTAATGGACACAAAACAGCCTTATCTCATAAGAGATCCAATAGAACCACTTAAAGGTGACGATGATCGATCATTGAACGGTAACAATAACATTTTCACAGTTTAGGACTTAAACAAATGGGTTCACGTCACTTTGTCATCTTCTACCCTTCATCATTAGGCAGCTGATGATATGTCTGCATGTTAGGGAGGAGGGGGTGTGTTTGTCCACCAGAGTATGGTTTGTTGAGTGAGTCCAGATTGGCTTCAAATGCCAACATATTGGTTCAGTAATCTCTGAGTCATCAGCATTGATCAACAGCCCCGTCAGTCACCCACATGTGTGCTATCCAGCTGTCATAAGCACACACGGAGTTCACTAATTAAGCTCTTACTCACAAGCATGCAACCTTATTTCTGGTAATATAAGATGAACATGTAGTTAATACTATGCTGGCATGTTATTGCCTGCAGTTACTGCACGTCAGGATATTATTCAGTGTAATTTGTATTTTCTTGGTATTGCGTTAGGTGATGCCAGCACCACTGTGCTGAGGAAAAAAGCAGATGATGGAAATCTAAAAGGCCTCATGGGCAGACCACTAAAAAAAACAAAAAAAAAAAAAAGTCTTATTAATTCTGCAGTTTGCTGTGCAATAACTGATACCACAAAACCTGTTGAGCATTTTAATATACTATCCCTGCTTTGTGTGATATATAACATTTTGTTCAAGAGGGAAATCCAAACAACAGAGGGTCTCATTCCCTCACTCGTCTGAAACTCCCGCTGTCGCCATATTTTTTTTCCTATCTGGTAGATTATAAACATGCATGCTCAGTATGTGTTTATATGCTAGGTAGAAAATTTTAGAGTTGGGATGCATTCGCTGGATGTTGGGGAAAGAAAACTCACAGTGAATTAGATGCAAACAGCTCAATATTTCCCTGGCAATTTATACTCGATGGTTACGCTAAAGCCATTTTAACCATCACACGTGGAAGAATTCGCAATACATCGAGTATATTCGATATATCTCCCACCACTACCATTAGGTTTAAAAATGGACAGGGAAACAAAGAACAAAATGTGAAACTAAGTCAAAAAGCCAATGTATGGCATAAGTGGCTACATCCATCATATATAGCACTACTCCAGCACCCGGGGCTTGTTGTTGCTTATTGCTCATGCCTGTGAGGAAATTTCTTATGGTATCTGGCTCTAACTTTCAGGTCATTGCAATGCTGCAGAATTTGAAGGCCATCAAATGGATCCCTGATGGTATTCTTGTTGTAGATAAGAATCTAAAAACAATCTAAAAATCATTTTTTGTCGTAGTGCAGTATGTATTTGGTGCTTCAAGCAAATGAGATGACTAAGACTTTCCTTTGGAAATGCCACAGATCAATACAGCACCTCAAACACAGAGTTACACTGAGCCTTACTATTGGCTGCATATGTGAACAAACTGTAGTAACAGCACACAGGCTATTGGCCTCACACCAATTTGGTGGTGAAGAACTGGATCAGTGCTAGGACTACAACTTAAAGCAGCCTGTTTTTTTTTGTTTTGTTTTGTTTTTTTTTTGTTTTTTCCTAAGGAAAAAATGAGAGTAATACAGTGAATAGGTTGTTGTGGCAATTTTGGCTTTAATATGAGCTGCATCGTATTTGACTAGACCTTTTTTGCACATTTTATTTATTCGTAAGTATTTCTGTAGCTAATATAAACTCTTTATAAGAGGTCTTTGAACTGGATGTCTCACCTGCCTTAAAGCAAATGTTATGCCTGAAAGATTTTTATTAGATTACAGGGCCTTGCTTTCTCAAAATGGCCTTTTAAAGGATATGGCTTTCTTCAGAGGCTCTCACACCTTTCCAGGCATTAAATTGCAAGGGTATTAGAGGTAACTGGGCAACCTGAAAGTATTGGGATTGAATAAGCGATGAAAAAGCAGCACTGGTAGCAAAATACCTGCATTATTAGATCTGTTTAATAAGGCACTTTAAACGTCATTTTAGAAATGGTGGTGTTTTTTTTTTTGGTTTTTTTTTTTAAAACAGCTTCTTTCTTTCTCTATGGTGATGTGAGACTTTTATTGCAAAACCTTTTGGACAGACACAATCAAAAGCAGTGTGTATAGGCATTTATGTTTTGTCTTTAAAAAGCTGGGTGAGAGGCTGATCATCATTATGTGTCAGTCTGTCTTAAAAGCTGTAAGTAAGAACAAAATGTACCCCTTTCACTTTTTTTCTGAGATCTGAGACGATGTTTGAATGTGAATATACTTTTTTTTTTTTTTTTAAACTAATAAAGGTAAAAGCCTGAAAATTTTCACTGGTCTTTGTTACCATTATAATTAATCAGGATCTGTAATTTGGGACGGATACATCAATAAATGTCTGAGTATTGGCTTGTTAAAATAGGCGGAATAATGGATGATGGAATGACCCATCTTTCAATTGATCTTTAAGTGATTCACGAGATGTAAATCTTCCAGAAGAAAAGAAGATTCATTGGATGTGTTTCTGTAGAAGTAATTCCACCTAAAATTGTGGTAAATCAAAGCTTAACTTCTGCATAGACTAGATCCAAACTTGCTCTATACCCACAGCCAGCAGCCTGGTAGCTCTCGGGTCCTAAATCGGATAAGTGTCACCGTGCATCGGGCTGAAAATCCATACTTATAGGAGTTATTTTAGTGACAGTGGGCCCTTTGTTTATTTGTAATAACTATGCAGCTGTGACAAAAGACCACTGTTTCAGCCAGCATTAGCATGCAGATTCTCTGGTGTAGTGCTACACCATTTCTGTCAGTACAGTGTGCGTATTGTTTTGGACGGAGGAATGCACTGGATGTCCTCTGCTGTGGGAGCTGGCCAGTTTAACGGATAGCTGTCAAAGTGGACGATTCAGAGAGTGTGTGGGGGGGGGGGCAAGGCTCTACAGCAGGGGGGAGGGGGATTGCCCCCCGTAGAGCCGCCCCTGAGTTGAAGCGAAAAAGTGCCACGATGGGAAGATAATCCGTTGCCATTGTCAAGTTTCAGAGTGATTGTTTTAAAACTGCTCTTGTAAAGTGAAATAGTTGAATTATTGCAAAATAAAAATAAAAATCAAGAGTCTAATTACTTGTGTTTGAGTCAAAACTAGTGATCCCACCTACTACAGCATACAAGTAGAGCCCACAATGTGGTAAGAGCCCCTGAGAAGGGAGTAGTTAACTTATTGAACATCTTTCAGTTACTCATGTCTCATTCACACCTTTTCCAGCTCACTGGTTGGTTTCATTGCAGCTAACATGTAAATTGTATTAGCTCTGTTGGTCTTCGCTGCAGCAGGAAGGCCCTGCTCTCATCAAAAGAAGCCATTGTGCTGCTCTGGGTTTGTTGTGTGCCATGCAGGCCCAAGCCCATAGATGACCCTTGTTGTTTCTCGCGCAGGCCTGAGTGAGGCAGATGCAAACCAGAACAATGGCTGCGTCTCGGAGAAGCCAGCGGTGACTGACTCCACAGACCCCCACCAGTGTTGGAGCCCCGCCAGCACAGCTGACCCTGACGCTGCCACACCACGCCCCCACCTGGTCCGCCTCTTCTCCCGAGATGCCCCGGGCCGAGAGGACAACACCTTCAAAGACCGACCCTCCGAATCGGACGAGCTGCAGACCATCCAGGAGCACAGCGGAGCGGCTTCAGAGTGCGGGTCGGAGAGCCAAGAACAGGACCTAGATTAGGCTAGCTTTTTTTTTCCTCCCCTCCCTTTCCTCTATTTTTTTCTTTTTCCTCCTCTGTCGGCTCTCATTTAAGAGAGACGCAAGAACCCCACATTTGACAAACACAAGCGTAATACCAACTGCTAATACAACCATGGCATCCGCAAGCAGCTCTGCACAGGCCGCCTTCGGCCTGGGTCGGAGGAAGAAGAACCCCGGCCTCCTGGATCAGATTGGAAAGTTCTTTGGAGGGGACAAGAAGAGGAAGGGCAAGGTGAGGAAACCAAGAGATTCAGTCCTTCTTATGTACCTTAGTTTGTTCTGCAGAGTGGCTCCCAGAACCACTTGTTACTTGTGATTCGCTAACACACATTGTTAGAATCTGTTGTCAGATATCTGTCATGTATAATAGTGTTGGTTTTACTGTTGATTTTATGTTAAACCAAAGTCTGACATTGTCATGCGATTCACATTACCTGGCTGATCCTGAATCGACACTGGATAATGACTTTGGGCGGGGGTTATTTTCTTCGTTTTGTTTTTTTGTTTTAATTCTAAAGACGCTGTGATTTTGACCCATTTAAGAATATTTCTTTATTCTGTTTATTTGAATGGTACTGACATTAATAACATTTTCCTCTTCAGTCAGATCTAATATCTCTAGATGTAACGTTATAGTGTTTCACATGTTGCTGTCATTAAGCTTGTTGTTAATTGGAACGTTTGTCAAACTGGAGAACAGCTCAGTTCAGGTACTTTTTGCAATGATGGTGATGATAAGCTGGGAAATTCACCTCCTTGTATGTAAAAAAAATTTTTAAGCTATAATTTGATAAACGAGCCACAGGGAGGTACTTCACTACTGTTTGCACGTTGCCACAGTCTGCTAAGTCACTTTCAAAGTTGAGGATGAAATGATGCTACAACTGATCAAACAAGTAGTACATGTACAGTGTATTAGCATATAAATAAGTATATTAGTGTAGGAGCTTAATATCATCCCAGGTTTGGGAATATACAAGTCTGCATCCTGTTAAGAAAGAACAGGCTTGTCTGGCAGGCGAGCGATTATGAAGCATCTGAGCCTGCGCTGCTTTCTAATAACCATGTACTCCGATGTTGTTGAGATGACCTCCTTTATGAACAGTAGCAAATCTTTAACAGTATTCCTGTGAGGCCCACTTTGTTCAAAAAATTAAGAAAGAGAGAAAGAAAATCCCATTTTAAAACAAAAAACAACAACAACATTTTTTTTATATATGTTGCTATAGTGCCTGCCAATAGTCTGAACATTTGTGATAGCAAATGTTCCATTTATTCTCCTGGCACCAGTCTTGGCAGCGTTGCCACAGCTCAGCCGGCTCCACTCGCTTTCGGTCCATTCAGCGATGCCCTCTGGAGGTGGTGACGAAATAGAAAATTCCAAGCTTCAGCACCTAATCTGGTTTATGAGCGCAGAGAGTTTACCACACAGCGCTGAGTATATCTGCTTGTCTTGATGATGCTACTGCAGCAAGCTGAGCCTGCAATGTAGTTCTCTGAGAAAGAAGGAATGGAAGTGCGCTTGATCTGTATGATCCATCACGAGTCACGTCTACTCACTGTGACAGCTGTCTGAAAACATGATAATAGTTTGAAAGGAATCATATGGTATGGCGAGCTTATTCCTGGGGGCAACAATATCTCTCTGATTGTATGCTTTTTCCTTTTGTAAAGCTCTTCTAACCCCGCAGAGTGCTAATCAGAGTGCTTTGGCACATAATAATTGCAGAGAAATCATTGAACAACATGAAAATATGCATTTTTCCCTTTGCCTTATGCCAGCCATGAAATTGTTTTCAGTGTAAGATTCAGGATAAAATGGGGTTATATATATATATATCTATATATATCTATATATATATCACAGTTCTTTTTTTTTTCCCTAGCCTGTTCAGCTGATCAGACATTATTTTACTTTGGAAAATAAATTAAGGGAACGTGTCGACAGAACAAATTATGAAGCGTTCATGTAATGTCAGCTCTTAATTCGCTGCCGTGTTTGTTTGGTTTCTCTCATTTTTGCCGTGGCCATGAAATTGTATCTTGTTTCTCGTATTGATGGCGAGTCTACAAAAGACAAACTATAAATATATATTTATGTGTTCACCGAGGATTTGCCTTCAAATGAACGAGTGCTCACATCTCAAATAAATGATAGGTTGGTCTCACCTCTGTTGCCTCTAGCAAAACAAACAACACAGGAAAAAAAAAAAAAAAAAACCTGCACTAATTTTTGGCTGCAAACACTTATTTTTCCAGAAAGATTTCCTCTTAAAGACAGATATTTTTGAATCTCAGTATCTAGTCTGTGTGCACAGATTCTCCACAGACGTTCCTGATGCATACTTTGATTTGCGGGCTGCAGTATTAGTAAGACAGATTGTCTCAGTGTTTCTCGTTGGATTGTGAATATGCATGCTTATTTCAGTAGAGTTGAATTGTTTTCATACCGGCAGATGTGGAGTCTATTGCACACTGATCCCTCGTGCTTATTAATGTTCTTTCTGTCTGATTTATTTACATATTTTTCAATCTAAACCTGAGTCGGGGCTTTGAGAAGATATAAAGACCGTCCCCAAGTAGTCTAAAGTTGTGAGAAGACGCCATAAAAAACAAACTCAGGTCTTAGGACACAATACAGCTGCAGTTAATCTGCATCTGAATAGTAACGGGATTTGATTATTTCAAACAGGGATAATGATGTGCTAATTGGATAGAAAATTACGTTTGCATGAGCATTAGCTATTCAAGCAGAAATGAAGACTCATAAAGAACTGAGAATAATTATGAAGTCTTAATTTGCCTCCTAATTTTCTGAATGACATGCATAGTGAGTCATATTCTAGTGCAGGAGTAGTGTCAGGCTTTTTACAGGACAGCTCACAGTTGGAGCCCAATGTTTTGAGGACTCTTAAATGCCAGTGTCTTGGGATGGGGGAGAGGGGCTCTGCGACCCCCTGTCTCATTGCTTTGCTCACCTCAGGTTCTCATGTGATCCATGATCCATTCTGAGATTTTATTTAAAACAACAGTGGCCCAGCAATAATCCACTGCTGTGTAATGCCTTTGTAATAACTGTATCTGCTGTGACCGGTGATCTGTTCCTAACCTGATCCTGTTTAAGCTTTTTGGATATTTGCTTGATTAAAACTCTTTAACAACATCAGCGCATTGTTTTTGTTTTAACTGTGTTTGGCTCAATGTCTCTTTCTAGTTCTAAGTGCAATAAATTATTTTAACTGCTCTAACAACTGTTCAACTCGTATTTACTGCAGATCAGAGGGGAAATAAGGGTGGAAAAAAATCATGTTAAACTATACTTTTTGGTTGTAAAGGCTGAGCCAGAAGACAAGATACTATATTTAACTGTTCAGTCAGTCATATAAATATGAGGCGTTATTGGAAAGCTGATCTACTTTTTATTTCTACTTGGAGCTAAGTAATGGATAACTGGATTGAATTGTTTGTATGAGTCTGAAGATGAAATTAAAAGATAATACAACAGAGCTGAGTTCAGTGATTACCTAAAGCTGATTGAAAACAGAAGTTTATGTTCAGCACTATAAGACCAAGAAACAAGTCGGCCACTGTGGCACAGTAACTTACTGCAGACTAAAAACAAATGCTGTCTTTTGAGGAGATTGGCCGGCGGCGGGGGGGGTAATGTACAAGCATTTCAAATGTTTCCTCTGTGTGTTTGGGTTATGCACCACTTAGCAAATATAATCAATCTAATAATGGAAGTGTGTGTGTGGAAAAGCATGAGGTGGGAGGAAGGACTGAAGATGTTTCAATTAAAACAAACAAAAACAAATTGTCTTGTATTGCTATTAATTGGTATTATTGACTATGACTAATGATTATTGAATACAAGTAATTTTGACTTTAAAAATGTGTTTGTTCTGTTTTGGGCTTGTTTGTTTTTTTGTTAGTAGTAGCTACTGTAGCTGGTTTACCTCCAGCTCTTACCTCCGCTAAGTTAAAAAACAAGTGGGTTATAATTTTAAATGTGGTGAAATTATAGTAATACTGATCATTATTGGAATTTAAAATGAATAATAAATGTTCCCCAAAACTTGGAACCACATTCAAATGAATGCTACGCTACTTGCAACTTTGGTTGCTCTAAAACAAGAAAAAAAAAACTGCATAGGCTACACGGAGTACTAAGTGATAACCACAGTGGTTTGACAATTTAAAAAGAAAATACAATTTGTAAGTTACAAATTACAAATAACCAAATATTAACTTTATTGTTGATATGGTTAGTTTTGATATGGTAACCAGTTATCTTGTAAGGTGCCAGTCACATTTATAATTTCATAGGTAAAAAGAGACAGTCTATTATAGAATATTTGTAAGTCTTATTAAAGGCAGGATAGGCAATAATGACAAAACGTAAAGAAGTAATGAAGCTCTTGACAAGTGACCACTTTATTGCAGGATTAAGCTAGGTTTGCTGCTAGCTAACGGGCTAACATCAACCTGCTTCTGCTGCATAAATGGCTGCCTTGCTTAGTCACTACAAAACCGGTAAGGGGGAGCCAAAATTGCATGGTTGTAGACTGGTGAAGAGGCTACAAAAGAGATGAAAATTTACGGTTGAATTTACATAATGTTAGCCCAGCTAACAAAACTGAAAACTCGAGTAAACAGTTGTTGTAGTCCTCAAACTGTCATGGTAGTCTTTGTGCTAAGCTAGTAGTCTCTTAACTACATCGCCATAGTTAGCATGAATTAGAGCTCTGAAGACTCGACAAATAAACATGAGTATATTTGACAAATGTCAAACTATTTCATTAAAACAATAATGGCAGCTCAGTGCAGTCTCAATTAAGGAATGGAAATAGAAAAACATGTAGGTATTTAACATGAAAAGTGGCTGGCACAAAGAGCTAAAATCTCAAGGAACTTTAGCAGGCACTTAAATGAAAGCAGCACACAAATCCAAAAAAACTCCGTCACACCTGCTTGCTTGATGTCGTTTCTCTTCAGACATAAAGCTATCAGTGATTGCAACCGCCCTCTCTTTCAGATGCCAATTAAGTTTAAAAAGTAGTTCCAGAAGCTGAACAGAACCACTGCAGGAACTTGGTTTTAATGCCTCCATATCATTTGCTCAAGAGTCGAATGGCTCCATTAACAGCAGGAGAGGCACTAATGGACGACCGCGCCCCCTGTTTTTTTTTTTTTTTTTTTGTCTTCTCAAAACTAATGTGTAATATTCATTTGAAATGTAGATGAAGCACTCACAGGAGCAGTTACAGAAGTTATTATGCACATGTTTCACCAAATGATAAAGAAAATGGAAGAGAGCAAAACAGAGAAAACAAAAGGAAAAGGATTTTCTCTCCTCAAAGGGGGCAACTGACAGAAAATGAGGATATAGCAACAAAAATCCTGCCAATTTTTACTTTTTCTTCTCCTCTCAGTCACCGAGATCACTCGAATTCCTCAACTTTTTTCATTCACACCTCCACTCACACATAAGCATTAAAGGGTCAGCACTGAAGCAGCAGAGAGCACACAAAGACATCACTGAGGAAATGCAAGAAGAAAACAGGGCGTCCCTGTTTCTGGGAAGTTTTTATTGTAATTTTACATTTTTTCTTTCTTTTTCTTTTCTTTTCTTTTTTTTTTTTTTTTTTTTAAACAAAACCCATTAAAGTTAGTGTGTGTGACACCAGATGGCTCTCAGATTGCGTAATGGTGTTGGCAGTAAAGTTTTCCCCCTTTGGTTACCTTAAGGTTCTTTGATGTGAGGTAATGGATGTGAATCCTCCTCTCCCACACACACACACACACATACAGAGGTTTTCCTGTTACATTAGTAGGGTCACTGAAACTGATCAACGCACTAACATTAGCACACAGTGAGTAGGTGGAAATGAATTTTGTTCCTTTTTCTCTGGGTTGCTGCTTATTGCCGCTATTTGTGTTAGTTTTATGCATTTCACCTGCCACCTTTTTGTGTCCCCGTGATGTTTCCATCAGTTAAATATTTTAAATGCACCACAGTTCTCACACAGGCATAAAAAGTCACCTCGATGTACCCTTTAAAGCATGACTTTAAAGCAATTAGCTGCATTTAATTCTACTTTGGGATGATAATTACTCTTTATTTTTGACATCAACCCTTTGACAGGAGAACACAGACAACTCCAACAGCTCATTTGTACCATTTTTGTTTTGAATAGCTTGTGGCTAGAGGTTTTGCCCCTAAAGGTTATGAGGTGACGTGCAACGATTTTGCACAATGATATCATCAGCCACTTCTGAATACACCACGACTTTCAGGAGTGAAGACATTCACACCTTGATGCAGCAGCACTGTCCATTATGAAACACTCTAAAATTAAAACTAAAATTAGTCATGTTTCAGGTAGTTAATACCATATGTGACATTATTTTCAATTGGCTAAATTAGAGATTCATGAAATCCCAACCTTGCTGACATTTACTATTAGCGACACTGAGTAAAGGTCAGTGAAGCCATATTACTGTTATGCTTCCTTCCCTTTTTTTTCCAGGGCTCTTTCCGAGGCGCTCTCTCCCCGGGCCCTCAGAAAGCTTCTGCAACTTCCCCACGTAAGCGCGGGGCCGAGAACGCCGTGGTCCATTTCTTCCGCACGATTGTGAGTAATCCCTAAAGTGAACTGTACCTTAGAAACACTCATATCCTCTCACACCAGACATTTCACATTGAGTCAGACATGTTTTTTGTCAGCGTGGGCTTTTCTTCCATTGTTATTCAGTATTTGTGTCTTTACTCTCCTATTACTTCCTTTGGTCTCTAACTAAAAGCCTTTTCCGCCTGCGTCGTGAAGAATGAGTCAAATAACGTTGAGTCAAACAAAGTTGAGTCCTTGCAGCGATTTGATGACACTGCAGAAGTGGTGGTGTTGAAAATGTCATGAGAAAACCCCGCTTTGATTTAGGGACTTGTATGATACAGAAAGTAAATCAAGATAATCGCCTAAAAGTAATCAAAGTAATCGCCTTTAATAGAAGTTCTTGCAGTTAACAGTCTTTGCACCCCATTGTGGGACTTATCGAACAGTGCCAGCTGCTGGTTGGTGGACCAGATTGTGCGTTTAGCATCTCGCGACATAAAGTGCCAATTCTTATTGGCTATTCGCCTTTTTATCAATTATGGCATTTTGTAGTCACAAGATCTGTTTATTTAATTGGAACCGTCTCATTTGCTGAGGTCGACGTTAATATGCTCGCCGTTATACGTGATGAACGATTCAAGTGGCGGGAACAGGCCACCGCTCTGTGAAAACCTTCTTACCTTCTGTCATTAACTCTTCTTCAGGTGTCCCCTGCCCCTCCCAAGTCTAGGGTGAGTCTTTCTTACTTTGTTAAAAGGATTCTGCATTTATGTTTGATTCGAAATGACAGCTGCGATAGGCTACAGACCCTAACGTGCATAAGCAGTTAAGAGGATGGATGGTGTATCTTTATGGTGTATCATAAGGTCTAAAGACACTGAATAAAGGTACATTTTTTAAAAATGTAATATTTTATTTATTGTTTTCTAATAGAATCAGTTTCAGGTAGTAAAGGTCAACTCGTTGAGCATCAGTTGAAACAGTAAATACAGATGAGATGTGTAAATGTGCAGAAACAGCCTTGGGGAACATATATGTGCAGCTTTATGCTTTGTGGGCAATGCTTTCCTTGCTAAATGTCACTAAATTTGTGCTCTTTTCGATGTGAGCATCTGCCTTGCTCCTCCTTC
This sequence comes from Copadichromis virginalis, assembly GCF_057382275.1. Lineage (NCBI taxonomy): Eukaryota > Metazoa > Chordata > Actinopteri > Cichliformes > Cichlidae > Copadichromis > Copadichromis virginalis. Next base: position 16,558,319 of record NC_140628.1, on the reverse strand, counting down.
CTCTACCTCCCTTTGCACCTCCTGTGCACCTGCCTTCCCCTCTGTGACCCTGTGACTCCCCTCCTTCCCTCTGGATGGACTCTCCTACCTGCCTCCTCTCCTTCCCATCCCGCCTTTGCACTGAGTAAGACACCCTTTTTTTGCTATTTGTCTCCTCTCTCTCCTATCTCTTGTCTTTGTCTTTCGCTTCTCTACACACCCAGTGGAGAGGACTAGCAGCCAAGATAGGCCTGGTAGGTGGTTTAAAACACAAAAAAAAATCCAAATGGAGGTATCATGCCTAATTAAACTTGAAGGAAGCTGAGTTCATCTTCTCAAACTGCCTTCAGCATGATGCCTGTGGCTCTCTTTCCATTTACTCTCCATCATCCACTTAAGCCTTCATAATCTGTCCATACATTAGCGATAATGCCCTCATTTCCTTCCTTGACTTAAGTCCATTTTCAAAGTATATCAGTTCCATTTGGTGACCTCGCAGCCCGACTCATCCACATCATGTGCGCATATTGTGCATCCATGATAACACAGGCCTACTCCTCTTCATCATCCTTGTTGCATTTCCGAAATTACTTTGAGAACGACTGAAGCGAGGCCGCCTTCTGCTTCATTTGGCAAGCATTTAATTTAATGTCTCCATCATGTATGTGAAGCAGCAGCAGGATGACTGTGGGTAAAAGTGAAAAAGCAGACTTGCTTAGGGGCTGTGCAGAAATTACTGGCAAGGGAGAGAATGAAGTTGTTCTTTGGACCCGAGGTAGACGAGTATTCAAATTTGTTTAAATAGTTATTTATTACACAAGTATACTCACCAGCTACATTATTAGGCACACCTAAAACTGGTTCAGGCTTGTGATGGTCTAATGATGTGAGGAATATTTTCTTGGTGCATTTTGGGCCCTTTAGTACCAACTGGGCATTGTTTAAACCAGGGGTCTCGAACCAGGCCTCGCTGGCTTGTGTCCTGCAGGTTTTAGATGTGTCCTTGATCCAACAGAGCTGATTTAAATGGCTGAATTACCTCCTCAACATGTCCTGAAGTTCTCTAGAGGCCTGATAATGAACTAATCATTTGATTCAGGTGTGCTGACATCTAAAACCTGCAGCCCACCAGCCTTCAAGGCCTGGTGTTCGAGACCCCTGGTTTAAACACCACAAACTGCCTGACTATTGGTAGCAAGGTGCACCTAATAAAGTGCTTAATTACACTTTTAGAAAAAGCCTTTGTTTTTGTTTTTATCATGTGTCAAGTGTCATAAGGGTGGTACATGAATAAAGGCAATGGAGTAAAAGGATTTGAATGTGTTGCGAGGACAGCCTAATTCAAGCTCAGCTCCCTGCTGTAATTTTCAGACGGTCCCTAACTGCTTTTCTCAGAGCAGTCCTCAGTATGTTGGGTTGATTACATTTTTACACCTACTTGAAAAGAATGTCCAAGGACTTTCATCCTAGTGTCTGAAATATTACCAGATTGAAACACTGATTATGCTGATTAACAATCAGCACTTGGGGTGTTTTTAAAAGGCACACCGATCCATCAATACAGGGCAGTTTTAAATGTCAACACCTATGATAATACGAATGGTCCTCTTCTATTTATCAAACAGAAGAAATGACATTCAAATAATCAGCAAAAACTGGATATGCTGCTTGATGGTTTTATGCATAATTCAAATATTTGGATGAAAACCTCACCAGCGGATTGCAGCATATTCTGCAAACATTTACACAATTTTTGGAAAGCACACCAATCTGTCACGAAGAAAACCATCCCTTGTAACTCTGAATTTATCATTGTCATATGCTGGGCTGGAAATTTCTTCAGGGCTCTCTATCAGAGGATTAAGAGATGGCTGAGCTTTCTGCAGAGTCCTTTAACACACTTTAATTCTTCCCTCCCACTGCCAGGGCCCCCAGAAGTCACAGTCTGCTAAAGGCAAGAAGGCCAGTGCAGGGGACGGCAAAGGCACCCTGACTAGGATCTTCAAAATGGTAAAAAAATAAATAAAATCACACTGCTTTCTCTGTTTCTTCATGCTGATTTTCTTCACTAGTAATGCAAACAGAAAATGATTCTCCCTAATCCCTCTCCGTGCCTTGTCTTCTTCTTTGCCACAGTGATAATATCAGCAGCAGAGTGAGTAACCGATACTTGGTGGAGGGATACTTGAGTTTGAGTCGCTGCTCGTTTGTTCAGCATTGATATGCTTAGAAGCCATTGTAATGTCATTGCTAAAGCAGGCAGCAACAGAATAATAAGAGGCTTTTAGACACAAAATTGTTCATCGTGCACGCTACAAGCTTTACGCCAGCGCTGATATAATCATGCAGAAGATCCACTTTTGATGAGGGTTCGCTGGGACTATTTCTAATGCTTATAATATAACCCCTTTTTTATGCTGTTACAAAATAAGGTCTGGCATTAATCATGTGACAAGCAATACAGTGTTTAGTTTAGTTTAGTCCTTTTTTTGTGTTCGGGAATGTATTAACTGGCACAAAAAACACATTAGCAGCCAAAATATAGGAGCTGCACAGGAGCTGCTGATCTCCCGCTGCCTCCATCTGTTAATGTGTTTTATTGTGTGATTCTCTGGTGTTTAAGACGCAGGTAATTTACAAACAGATGAGAGAACTGATGCAAAAATAATAAAGAAGCTGAGAAAATTTTAATGAATGTCACATAGACAGACAGCAATAATGTTCCAAGTCTGTACTAATGCGTATCCCATAGATTAGCACTGGCTGATTGCATGTTTCTGTTATGTTAAAAAAAAATTTATATTCACCATCATTTATATTTTCACCATCAGCTTCACATTGCTGCCTTCACGGCCCCTCCAGAGCAGTTCCTAATAACCAGATTTGTTTTGGTGCGTCTTGAAGAGGAGTGTGAGTCTTCATGCTCTGCTAGTTATTTCCTGACAGGATTTAATTAGCCAGCCACTCTGACTGTACCTGAGATTGTTATTTAGCTTAGCGATTACTGCTAGTAGAGAGATATTCAAATTTCCCCTGGGCAGCATGTCTGTAGTGCTAAATTGTTGTCAGTGAGCTACAAGAGTGTAAACAGCTCAAGAGGCGACGCACTCCTGGGACGCTCCATTTGAATCTTCCTAATAAGGCTGATTAGTGTTGACTTAGTGCTGTCACAGTAGCATTTCTACACATAAATGTCAGCAAGGCCCAAATGGAAGTAAGATATTTTTTTAAGTCCGAACACCATCGCTCCCTTTCGGGACAGATGTCGAGTTTCATGTGAAATGGCTAGAGCAGTCAGCAGCCGCTGTTTTATGAATAAAAAGCCTTGTACATTGCAGGATTATCTCCTACTGCAGTCTGTAAAGATTTGTCTCATTTGAATAATCTTTATGCCTTTTGCTCTGCTTGCTTTTTCTGGCAGAGTAGCAGGCACGAACAAGAACAAGCGAGACAGGAAAAAAAATAAAAAATTCAATAAAGTCTGTAAAGAGAGAGCTCTGAGATAAAATCAGCCTGTCTGCTCTGGACTCTTTTTGGGATGAAAATCAATGGGTGACTGGAAATCTTTGCTTTGAAGATGACAAAGCAAATGTATTTGCAACTGGCCAACGATCTTCAACCTATCCTGCTCTCATGTTTCCTCTGTGCTGGATGAGCCCCAGCTTTTACAAACTCTGACTACATTTCTGATACCTTTCACAGACTTTTTCCCTATTTTTGTTTCATTTTCTTACAATTCTGTTTGGCGTTCACATTTTTTTTTTTACTTTGTGTCATTTTAAAACTCACATCTGTCACTTGCATAATCACTTTTACTTCAGCATCAGAAGCTTTGCCATATTGCACAACATTGCTTAAATATATTAGATTCTGACACACTTTCTCATAATTCTAAATCCATTTTTTTTTTTTTATGGAAACAGTATCTCTGTGAAGGTTCTCAGTCATCCAGGTCATCGTAGTCTAAGGAGCGTCTGGACTTCTTTAAGTTGCTTGAAGACGTTTCACCTCTAATCCGAGAAGCTTCTTCAGTTCTAAGGTCAAATGGTGGAGAGTCCCAGATTTAAACCCAGTGGGAGTTTCCCCCCACAGAGGGACAAAAGGACCCCCTGATGATCCTCTATGTAATCACATGAGCCAAGGCATGAAAGCGGGTGTGGGTCACAATCAGCCAGGGTTTCAGGTGAGCTCATTATGAAACCTGGCCCCACCCTATCATGTGATTTCCTGAGGTCAGATAGCCCAGGGTGTGAGTGGGCGTTAAGGCGTCTGGGAAGGGATCTCAAAACTGGATTATAGATGGCAGAGAGTTGGTGTCGTAAACCCCCGCCTCTGTTCAAAGATGGTCGCTCACAGTGGACATAAATGGCTTATTTCACTCCTCCTTCAAACCATCTGTCCTCTCTGTCCAAAATGTGAACATTGGCATCCTCGAAAGAGTGACCTTTGACCTGTAGGTGCAGATGGACTGCTGAGTCTTGTCCTGTGGAGGTGGCTCTTCTGTGTTGTGCCATGCGCTTGTGAAGTGGCTGTTTGGGCTCTCCAATGTAGAGGTCTGAGCATTCCTCGCTGCACTGTACAGCATACACCACATTGTTACGTTTGTGTTTTGGAGTTTTGTCTTTCGGATGAACCAGTTTTTGTCTGAGTGTGTTGCTGGGTCTGAAATACACTGAGCTTAAATCTGGGACTCTCCACCATTTGACCCTAGAACTGAAGAAGCTTCTCCTTAGACCATGGAAACAGTTGCATATCTCAGCTACATTGTTATATAAATGCATTTATATAAAAAATGAATTGAAACTGGCCAGAGGAGGTGGTTAGTTTGTCATATTACTCATTACACTGACCTAAATTTACTGCTCTTGTATTGAAGTTTGTTTTCCAGATGCAGGTGGGTGACACATTGGTCTTAACACATTGCTTATGACTTTAACTTTAGCTAATAAGATTTTCAAGCAAATGTTAAGGTCATTGTTCAGTTTGAGAACGTATGGGAGATAAAAAGCCTGAAGGTTGGTTAATTCATCAATGTGTGTCAATTTCAGGCTTAATGGGAAAGCTGATGAAATCATGTATTCAAAAGAGAAACAGCAACTTATCTGGGCAGCTTATCTTTTCACAAGGCTGATGGTTTATAATGACCGTCATTCACAGTGAAGGCTGTTTTTTTCATTCAGAAGTTATTAGCTGAATGATCTATTCGTGGATTTGTCTGCAAAGTGCTTAAGTGAATACTGTAATTACACTCTGTGCAAAATGACCGGAGGGCTCTCTTTTAGTGCTGAAGCCGACATGTCATGTGCACATTTTCATCATGTGTCTTGTCTTATGCAGGGAAGCAGGAGTGCTTCTCCAGCCAAACGCTGAGGTCCATCTGTACAGCCCCTTCCAACAGCACGACGGAAGACGTTCAAGAGCACGGGGGGGTGTTTAAAAAAAAAAAAAAAAAAAAAAGAGAGGAAGAAAACGAGGAAATCTTAGTCATCCCTTAGACTCACCTTCCCTTCCACCTCTGTTAACACTGTAATGCTCACTAAATCCCTCATTTCTTTCCACCCCCCCGCCCCAAACACTCTTTTGGCTGGTAGATAGCGACACAATCTGTCTCCTCCCTCCTTTCCCTGCATTGCATTGTGCTAAGTCTATGCAGTCATCATCACCGGTGTGAACCGTTTGCCGAAGTTGATCCCGAAGCCGCTCACATGTGCAGCCTGAACGCCCCCACCCCTCTATATTTACGTGTATTTGGGTTTCTGTGGATGTCTCCATGTATTTCTTTCTAACACAAGGTGGCTAAAACTGAAGCAGACCCGGAGAGCTGAAGGTTAGGGCCGGTGCAAGTCCGACTGACTTGACCGTCATTGCCGTCTGCCGATCGGGTGAAAAGACCGGGTGACTTCTGTTTTAGAAAAGAGCGGTTTTCTGTCTCGTCACGCTGTCTACGTCACTTAAGTTAAGCGTCCTGTCCTACATGTACGTTGATCTGCGTTTGTCATCATAGGACCTAAGGCTGAATCTGGAGTTTTGTTGTAAAAGTTTCCAAATTTTCTAAATTGAGTTTCTCCTGTAGTCTCTTTCAGTCTATGAGATAATGACTAATCTACCTGTCCACACATAACAGTGCAGTTTTCCACCTTTTTTAAAACCTTGAATCTGAATCACGATGCCACATTCAGACCTTTCTTCAGTGCTTTAGTGTACTGTAAGTCTCCTCATCTCATTGCTTCTGTCTCCTGTTTGGCACAGATACTGTAAACTGAATTCATTAAAAAATAAAGCTCAACAATAAGTGCCTTTCCTCCTGACTACCAAATACAATGTGCTGTTTTTCCTTCATGTGGATAATAAAAAACACACAATTTCAAAAAGGTGCTCTGTAACTAACTTTGTAATGACACATTATGAGGTGTTTTTGTTCTTTTTGACAATTTGTGAGTTTTCTGTAAAAAAACAAACAAGAAAAAGAAGAAGTTTTGTGCTGTTCCATCCATCTTCCAAAAGCAGCCACGTGTGATCTGCAGCATCCCCACCCGCCCCCTGTTTGCTTGAGCCTTCTGAGAGCTGTGTTGTTTTTCTTTGTTCTGAAAGGACCCTGAGAATGAATGTAAACTTCCTCCTCATTACTGTATGTGTAATAAAACACGACCTGCCACTTAACTGAGAATAAAACATTTAAAAAATATATATATCTATATATATATAAATATATAAAACCAGCTCTACTGACTGCAGTGTGTCTTTTTGTCTAGAGCAGCAAATGATGTATCTTTTAAAAAAACAAAACAACAAAAAACACTGAAACAAAGTGATATAACAAGGTCACACCAAACAAAGACATGCCAGTCTTTTTTTTCCCATTAAGCCTAAATTCGTGATTCACTCGGTAATCACTATTTGGGCCAAGCTTTCTGAGCTCATGACCGGAGCAGATGGAGTACCTGCTCGCTATTCTAGCACATGTGTAATCACACAGAGTATATGCAGTTTCATGTCATGCTGAAATTACTGAAGTACAAAAGCTTGCTGGAGCATTGAAAGTATGAATGCATTTCCCCCAAGAGGATACATGTGAAATTCTTTTTACCACAGCTTTCATAATTAAAGATAAACACGGCCCTCCAAACATGTTTTTTTCTTCCTTTTCCACGTCATTTTGGAGTGGTTATTCAAAAGTGAATCAGAGGCCACAGAAACACCAGCCATGTAACAGCTGTATGAGTTCTAATTTGAACCTGGGGAAATCTATTGTAGTTGCACAGTGAATGGGGAAGTTAATGGAAAACAGGATGGAGTTACCCAACATGGATATTTGTCTGTTTTATGTGACGATATAGCAAAGAGGTACAGATAGGTCCAGAGTTTGCTGTGTAGACTTTCAAAGACTTTAAGAAAAGTACTGCATTAACTGTTCAGGAATTACAACCATTTTTAATATGTTGACCCCATTTCAGATGCTCTGAAGTAGCTGGACAAATTGACATGATTTTAATTCCAAGGTCTGTTTTTAAGACATGCATGAAAATCCTGACATCTATAACCTGAAGTTTCCTCCCTTGAGATGCTGAAAGTCTGGACTTCAATCGCATATTGATTGTTTGATTTAAAATCCCCACTGTGGGTTTACAGAGACAAAAAAAAAAAAAAGACATTTTAATTGTGTGAAAATTGTGCCAGGAGTTCCTACATCCAGATCACAAACTCACCAGTGAATAGATTACATCATGTTTGGTCCAAAAAACTCAAGAAAAAACAGTTGTTGACTAGTTTTATATCAACGCTGGTGTTGGGTCAAATCCAGCAAACAGCTACTTTGTATTTTTATGTAGAAGCACTGCCTCTACCCAACAAATCAGAGCAAGGCCGGGCTCGTTGCTCAAGCCGACCACGGTTGTGACTCCAGGTGCCTTCTGGAATTTTCTTGTTAAAAATGCTCCGTTTGAATTCACTCGCCAAAATCTAGTGTGCAGATCTTGAGTGACTTATGAGCACATTCCCTGTCACATTTCGCACCTGGAGAGGCAGTTTATAAAAATAGCTTGAACCCCCCCTCCTTTTTTTTTTTTTTTGCTTGCACACTGACTCAGATAAGCAGCACAAAATCAGCAGGGGACCACCTTTTTATATTGCCTGAATGCTCCTCCTGTGCAAAAGCAACTGTCCTCATTTGACTCTTGGCAACAAAGCCGATAAGCCCCCATTATCCAAAACGTCAAAACAGTTTATTCTATCTGTAATTCATAGTAATGAACAAACAACCAGCTTTAATTAGTAGAAAAATTACTTTAATCTTAACTTATTATGGACAATAGAAAAGAAGAAGAAACAGCTGTACATTGGCTTTGCTTCATAACAAATGCAACCTAATGCTCAAATTATATATATCCAATAATCTGTGTTGTGGTGGTTCATCAAAAAATATACCCCATCTAACTACACTATTTACAAAGTGAGACAGTAAAGAAAAAGTGTTGCAGTCCTCAATCATGAATCTGGAAAATGGCGCAGCTTTCACAGTGAGCCGCTGTTTTCAAACTAAAACATCAATCGAAAATAAACATTTCACTCGGAGATGAAATATGTACAGTATAAATATGACAAAAGTAAACCAGTAGAAAAGAAGTGCTTTCTGTCTTATGTACTGTAAGACGGTTGCTTTTAGGCCATGACAGCGGTAAGCTGCCTGCAGCTCCCTGTGAGCACACCACCGAAGAAGAGACGACACTGGTCGCTAGGAAGTTTCTGCAGCACGCTCCAGTTTCCTCTATTTCCAGCAGGGCCGGCATTAGAGGGAGACCTCTGTCTCCAGAATGGAGACTTATCTGGGATGCCTGTGTTCCCTGAACCAAACCTCTCCAGCGGTTATCATACTGATGACAATCAGACCGCAGCAGAACGGATTAAAGTCATTAGGCCAATCAGAGGGAGCCAGACTCCCCTTGCTTTGATGCTGAATTGAATAAACAGCCAGGGACCGCTACAAGGACAGAGGACTTGAATGTACAGCATTAAGACCACCTGACTGATATTGTGCAGGTCCTCCTTGTGTTGTCCTTCTGAAACAGCTCGGACCCATTTTCAGATGGAGACAGGAGCTATGGGGGTGTTTGTCCACAGTCGGGTGGGCCATGGAGTTCTCCCAGTTCAGATTGCTGCACAATCCAAGTGGGATTTGGGGAATTTGAAGGGCTTTTTGATAAGTTTCTTGAGTAATTTCTGAGAGGTGGCGGGGCTCCACTGCCCTGCAGAAGTAGGCCGGAGAGTAGAGGTGCATTTGGTCGGCAACAAAGCTTAGCTGGGTGCCAGGTGTCAAAGAAACATCCACATGAATGCCGAGATCCGAGCAGAACAGTAACGAAAAGAAATGATGAACGCTATTCACTTCAGCTGATGGTAGGGCCTCAAATCAGTTTTCAGCCACACAGCCCCTTTCAGAGGATTATTGTGTTTGGCAAAGCTTTGCTGTTTAGCCAGTAAGTGCTCATGAGACTCTGCAGTGCTTTCTGATACTTGGCAGTCATGCGGGCTGCGGTCAGGAGAAGACGTTCGGCCAGTCTCCTGTTGCTTCAGGAACCACTTCCAGGTCAAGTTCAGGGGTCACCTCGACCCGAGGCGCCGCTTCCTCTTGGCCCAGGGGCACATCTTGTATTTGACCTGGAAGCAGAAAGAGGGAAAAAATGAGTGGATTTGCACGATTCTTCCAGTGAAATTCTCTTTAGCATTGGCAAAAACACATTAACACACACGTTGGTAGAGCAGCACCATCAGCTCTGATGCCTGACTCAATTTACCAGTGGCTGTCATGCAAATAAGAATCAAAAGCAGCCTTTCCCTCTCTGCGCTGTTCCATCATTTGTTTTAATGTACCCTCATCCTCACTGTTAGCCTTCAGTCTGAAAAAACAGCACCTGAGACTCGTGTCACAGTATAAAACAACAATAAGTCAACTTGGCGTACGTTTTTTCTACCGCTACAGACCTCACAGTCCTTTACTAATATTTTAGAATCATTTCATTATCTGAAACACTTCAAACAAATATTCATTAGGCTGAAAACTGTTTTTCAGAACAGAAAGGGCTGAATCTTACTCTTTGAAGCAGACACATGACTCGAATAGCAAAGAGACAAATTTTTCCATTTTTTTCCTGAACATTTTAACCTTGCTGATGAGCCTGCAGTTGCGTGAAGTCACAGATGGAATACTAGGAAGTATTCATATTAAAATATATAATATAGCTTTCTGCTTTAAAAGCTCTTTTTGAATTTTTCAATTTCACAATGACAAAATGTATTAAGAGCAAAAAGAAAAGGCTGTCAGATCATATCGAGGCTGTCAGGAGTGTTTCTGCCCTTATTCCTCACTGAAACAATGCTCAAGTCTGACTGAAAAGTGTTGAAATGAAAAATGAAAAGAATAAAAAAGATTAAAAGATTTTTTTGGGAGGGGGGTGTCCTTCATCTCTTGTGGTTTTACAAAGAATAAAGTAAAAATTTTCTAAAGGGGTCATGAGAAAAATACTCAAAGTCCTTGTGCCCATCATACATTTTGAGATGACTTTGAAAAGACAAGTCTGTCACCTTCTTACATCTTGCAACATGTCGATGGACAAAGACTTGATAACTTTGCAACGTGTGGGGATCTTGCAGGGTCATGAATGTAGACATTATGTTTCCAGCCAGACTTTTTTTTATGTTATAAAATAGTCTTGAGCAATAGTTTGCCAGGCTTTCTGAAGGTCTTTCCAAGTTAGGCACTTAACACTTCCATCCATCCATCCATCTTCTTCTGCTGCTTATCCGGGACCGGGTCACAGGGGCAGCAGCCTAAGTAGAGAAGCCCAGACCTCCCTTTACCCGGCCACCTGCTTTAGCTTGGGAACACTAAATGGGTTCCCAGGCCAGCCGAGAGATATAATCTCTCCAGCGTGTCCTGGGTCTGCGCTGGGGCCTCCTCCCAGTTGGACACGCCTGGAACACCTCACCCAGGAGACGCCCAGGAGGCATCCTTGTCAGATGCCCCAACCACCTCAACTGGCTCCTTTCGATGTGAAGGAGCAGGAGCTCTAGTCTGAACCCCTCCCGGATGGCCACCACCTCATCCTATCTCTAAGGGAGAATACAGCCACCCCTCTGAGGTAGCCTATTTCTGCCGCATGTATCTGCAATCTCGTTCTTTCAGTCACTACCCAAAGTTCATGACCATAGGTGAGGGTAGGAACATAGATCGAACAGAGGGGACCATGGCCTCAGATTTGGAGATGCTAATTCTCATTCCCAGCGCTTCACACTCAGCTGCGACTGTTCCAGTGCGAGTTGGAACTTAATACTGATCTATGAATTATTCAAGCTTAAAAAAGGCACCTAACTCTTGGGAAGAACCAGTGTTGTGCCGACACACAAAGAGGAGACAGTGTCGCTACTAGAATTTTATTAAATTACTGATTTTTGTCTTTTCATCGTGCAAACCTTCCTCAGTCCATAATCGGTGGCCTTAAACTTCCTAATGCCAAGTGTCTGTGTTAATAAATCTTCCTTATTAACACAGACTGCTCTCGTCTTGCCTTTCTCTTGTGCATGTCATGTGGTGAATATAAGCACTCCAAACAGCACCATGACAACCTTTCTCTCTTTAAATAGATTAAGGAACTTAAGGACCATTTGATGTAAAGTGGTCATTAAACTGAGTCTATTAACAAGATTCCTGTGGGTCAGGTCTAAAATGAACATCAAAGAAAATGAATCCATATTTTTAGACATTTTTCTGTGGTTATACGATCTGGATACAGTGTGTTTAAGACTGAAGAAAACAAATATTTTCTAATGAGATGAACGTTTTGTCATTTTTAAATCTGTTTAATGGTTTAATTCATTCACTCAGTGTTGTTCCTTTGTATTCATCATCCCTTTATTCAGGCTAAGGTTAAAGAATTACATGTGTTAGTGAGTTAATTGATCCATTCATGCATGTTAACATTTGCTTATATTAAACAATCAGGTTATAATTGATTATAAACCAGTGGGGACGACAGTGGCTCAGGGGGTTGGGAAGCGCATCTGTAACCGGAAGGTCGCCGGTTTGTTCCCCGGGCTCTCTCAAATTCAAATTTATTTGTCACGTACACAGTCATACACAGTACGATATGCAGTGAAATGCTTAGACAACTGCTCGTGACCTACAGAAAAAAAAAAGGAAAAGGCTATGAATAAGATAGGAAATAAATATGAAAAATTAAAAAGGGTAAATTTAACTAGGAAGGAATAAAATATAAAAAAATTAAGGTTAAAAATGAAATAACTGTACAACACAAATTAGAATGAAGGGTAAATTTAACTGGGAAAGAATAAGATAAAATATATAAATTAAAGTTGAAAATAAAATAACTGTACAACAAAATACACAATACACAGTATAGAAATATATAAAAATGTATGAAGAAATATATATATATATATATATATATATATATATATATACACACACACACACATACACAATAACAGCAGCTGTACAAGTATTAACTGGAAATGAAGAATATAGTGCCCAGTGTTGTGCAATCCACATTATGTCTTGTGCAGTGCAAATATGCTTAAAGTCATTTAAGTGATGAAGTGAAAACAATGTCCAGAAAGTCCAGTGTGTGTGTAAGAACTATATGTGTGGGTCAGTACTGTGTGGTGTGTGATTAAGAGACCGTATCGCCTGCGGGAAGAAGCTCCTCCTCAGTCTCTCTGTGTTGGTCTTCAGGGAGCGGAATCGCTTTCCTGACCTCAACAGAGAGAACAGTCTGTTGTTGGGATGGCTGAGGTCCTTCACGATCTTCCTGGCCTTGGTCCAGCACTGCCTGCTGTAGATTGAGTGCAGGTCAGGGAGCTCGGAGCGGATGGTGCGCTCAGCTGAGCACAACCCTCTGTAGAGCTCGTCTGTCCTGCATGGTGCTGTTCCCGAACCAGGTTAAGATGTTTCCCGTCAGGATGCTCTCTATGGTGCACGAGTAAAAGTTCCTGAGCACCTTGGAGGGCAGTTGGAAGTCTCTCAAGCGTCTGAGGTGGTAGAGACGCTGTCGGGCCTTTTTCACCACGGTGTTGATGTGACAGGACCATGACAGGTCCTGCGTGATGTGAACTCCGAGGTATTTGAAGCTGTCCACTCTCTCCACTGGGCACTCGTTGATGACGGGGGTCTGGTAGTTCCTCTCCTGCTTAGTGCTGAAGTCCACTATCAGCTCCTTTGTCTTACTGACGTTTAGAAGGAGGTTGTTCCTCTGTCCTGGTCGTTGTGTCCTTGGGCAAGACACTTCACCTACCTCCTACTGGTGATAGCCAGAGGGGCCGATGGCGCGATATGGCAGAAGCGGTGGCAGAAGCGAGGCTTCTGCCCCAGGGCAGCTGTGGCTGCAACTGTAGCTTGCCTCCACCAGTGTGTGAATGTGAGAGTAAATGAATAGTGGAATTGTAAAGCACTTTAGGTGCCTTGAAAAGCGCTATATAAATGCAATCCATTATATTATTATTATTATTATTATTATTATTATTATTATTATTATTATTATTATTATTACTACTACTACTAAACCCCGTATTTGACAAACTTAAGTTCACTAAAGACCTCTAAATTCCAGTGTACTGATACAGCTGGCTCATGATATGAGATAGGTAGACAAATAAAAGCTCCAAGATTTACTGGCCACCTGGAAAATAGTGGTTAGGACATTGGAGATGAATCTCAGCTTGAAAAACCAAGAAGATGTGCTGAAGACAGTATACTGCTTGAAAACTGTCACTTTACTCAAATGTTTGTACCTTGAACACATGGTCCCACACAAGCGTCTAACCGTTCTTGTACAAGATGTTGATGAAAAGCTTATAAAAAACCCTCATTGAGAAGCCAGGCCGCTAACACAAAGAAGAGCAGGTGGCTGCGTTTTGAATCACACATTAATATTCTGCCCTGTCGCTGTGATTTGCACACGCTGTGTCTGTAAGTTGAAAATACAGTTTTCAAGTGCATGGACACGGCTGCTTTGTGTCTTATCTGCACTGTAGCAAGAATCAGTCACGCATTTCATGCTGCGTGACTTTGTTGTTTTCTGAAAATATGAGACATTAGTCAACCTCAAAACATATTCTTTTAATTTCGGCATGTCTTTAAGATTTGGATAACTATAAAAGTAAAAAAACAACTTTGAAAAAGACACTTGGTTTTCTTTATTCAGCCAGAGGGTACAGAGCAGGAACCTTTTGCGGAGCTGGATTTCAAGTTAAATAAGCTGTTCTGTTAAACAGATCTGACAGCTCTGTTCTCCTCCTCAGGCCCTCCTCAGTATGTACCGCTCAGGTTCCCAGAACAGCGAACACTGTGTATGTGTCCAAGGTTAAACAAAAGAGGGTCTTGGGTAGGGATGGGTATCGAAACCCGGTTCTTGTTGAGAACCGGTTCCCACTGTTTCAATTCCTTGGAATCGTTTGCCATTTTTGCAAACGATTCCCTTATCGATTCCAGTCGCCCCGAATGACGTCACCACGTTGCGGAGCGTCATTTACCCGGCAGGAAACACGGCGCCAGTGGCTCAAATGCTCAAAAGCTTGGTTATACTTTACGAGAACGGATGACAACAGGGCAACTTGCAATACTTGCAAAGTAGATATTTCATTTAAGGGAGGAAACACTACGAATATGCAAAAGCATTTGCTCACAAAACACGTGATGACCTTAAATGAATGTCGTGTTTTTAATTCCGCTCCGGACTCGTGAATCTCAACCCAGCAGCAGCGGTAATGTTTGCACGTCCTCTCCCGTTAATGCGGCAGGTAAATAATCAACTAACAGTGCATATTATGTTAGCGCGATCTGCCTTATTACAAAACCTGCCATTACTGTGCATTTAGGTGACCATGATGAGAGAGACAGACAGAGTCTGGCTGGCTCAGATGCTGGCAGTTCTCACTGCAGTCTACCGGTAGCGTCTCCTTTCAGGCCAGGATAGACGAATGTCACCGAGCAGTGACTAAGTTTGTGGTCAAAGGCTTGCACCCATTTGCCACAGCAGATGCCCCCGATTTCACTTTGGTAAGTGAATGTGTTTAATTGTAGGCAGGGACATTACTGGATATTCTTGTGTAATTGCTACAGAATAATTTATGTTACACTTTGTTATTGCTACAGGAGAATATTTATTTTATTATTTTACATATACATTTTTTTTCCTGGGGACCCTGTGACACCCCATTGAAGAGCCGTAGGCTGGATCTCTTAAGATCTCACTGTTGGGTTTGTAAGGCCATGTTACTCCTAAATTTCTATCTTGTTCAAAGAGAAGATAAAAAACAAAGTTCTAAGCTAATCGACCATTAGAATCGACATGCTAATCGACATGTTCTCCTTTTTTAAAAATAAGAATCGATAAGAGAATCGATAAAGAATCGAATCGTTAAACAGAATCGAAAATGGAATCGGAATCGTTAAAATCTTATCAATACCCATCCCTAGTCTTGGGGTAAACTTTGAAAGACAATAAATTAACATTCATGTCAATGATAGATATCAAAGTGGAGGCTTCTGGGAACAGCTGATGGACCACTCAGCAAAGCTCCCCTGCTGTGAAGCTTCACCAAGCCTGCAAGATGAAGGCGACTGCACGTGTGTGTGTGTGTGTTTGATGAGACTGAGTGTTGGCATTCTAACAACTCATTCTTAATGAGAAGGATCATGAAGTGAAGCCCCACAGATACTACATGCGAGGATGAGAGATGGTGTGTGTTTTTTCTAATGGGGACAGCCTGTAGTGCTTTTCAATCATTTAAGCGCTCAGAGACACCTTTTAATGTTCACCATTCCCACCGTGTAGGAAATGTAACCTTGACACTAAGAGACACAAAGACTTTTTTGTGACGCGCTAAATTCCTCAATGACCTTGGAAACATTTTTTTTCTGACTGAAAGAGAATCTAACAGGAGAGAGATGCGGGTTTTTTTCTAATTAGTGCCGTGACACCCGGCGCTTACCGTAGCCGTGCGATCTCTTCATGTGATGCTTCATGTTGCTTTTCTGGGTGAATCTGATGTTGCACACCTCACACTTGAATGGCTTCTTTCCAGTGTGTTTGACCATGTGGACCTGCAGAGCGCTCTTCTGGTTGAAGGCCTTGTCACACTGAGTGCACTTGAAAGGCCGCTCACCTGCAGTAACACACAGGCCCACAGTTTAATCAGTATCAACAGATGCTACCCCAATATGTTCAAAAACTCACACATACTGTGTGTACATTCTTAGTAAAGATTCTCCTCTGATTCACAAACAGCTGAACAAAACGCTCCCATTGATGGATAATGATATAAGGATTTTATTCCTGTAAATAAGCAGCTGTGAAGTGAACTGCATTGTGCACAAACTGCTTTCACAAGCTATGTTATTAACAAAAGTGTACTACAATCTGAGTAGGAAACAAAAGCCACACAAATCCTGACATGTTTCCTCTTGTGAGTAATTTTCTAGGTGTCGAAATTAAACTGCCATAACCCGCTGCGTCCTTGATGAGGGTGCTGAAAGGTCACTGTTACTGTAGGAGTGTGCATTTAGAGGTGGTGATTTTCTGGTTTCATTAAGGAGAGATGGTGAACCTAAAGCAAGTGTTTTTAATGCTGCAGTCTCCTGCAGTTCAGTTACTGGGATCTAAAATGCAGACCCTTCAGTACGCCAGATGTAAGAAAACTCTTCACGTATTAATGCCGTGTCCTGCTGAAACAAACAAATCAGCATCCAGCTGAACCGAAGCAGCTGGATGCTATTGTGATAATGGCCATGTAAAGAAATCATATTCTTTTTCCCCTCAAGACACAATTTATTTCACATCTTCTGACACACAGGCAAAGCAGCTATGCCTACATTGTTTATGCTTAAGCTACAACTCTTTGCACTAACTTGCTGTACAAAACTAACCAAAGAAACAGCTCCTATTCCTAAGGAATTCAGGGCTACACAACCAGAGTCGTTTCTCCTCAAACATTTTTCATTTCAGGGCCTGTCACGTCTGTTAAGCTAGGCATGAGATAACAAGCAGTGACAAACATCAGTCGTAAGCTGGGAGCAAAGGGGAAGTGGAACATTTCTGGGGGGTTTTCTGCTAAAAGATAAAGCATAACAAACCCCGCAGCACAAAATTATGAGCTAACCCAGCAGAGAGAGATCCAATGAAAGATAGGACAGAAATATGTTTTTTATGTGCTTATAAACTTTGCATAAGTTTTTGAATTAGTGAGCCTGAAAGGGGAAGATTGTAGCTGCTTAATATGACACACACTGCTTGAAATCCCACTTTTTTTCAATAATCATATTATTAGTCTCAACAAAGGAGTTAATGTACGAGGGTAATCCCAAAAGTAAGGTCTCCTATTGTTTTAGAAATACAAACAACCGTGTATTTATGACGGGCGACTTGTGGACGCGCGGTGTCGTGGAGAATGCTTACGCCCTTGCTCAGTATTCCTGTTCTCCAGTTCTGAAATGCCCATCTGAGTTTTTCCAGTGTTTCACAGTACCTGTCAGCATCGCCACAGCCCTCCACGCTGTGCTGAGTCACCTAGAGCAGTGGCAGAACTACGTCCGAATGTTCTTCGTGGACTACAGCTCAGCCTTTAATACAATCATCCCGGACAGCCTCATCACCAAACTGGTCACTCTTGGCCTCCCTCCTTTCACATGTGCCTGGATAAAGGACTTTCTCACAAACCGGCCCCAGACTGTAAGACTCGGCCCTCATCTCTCCTTCACTCGCACACTGAGCACCAGCTCCCCACAGGGCTGTGTGCTGAGCCCCCTCCTGTATTCTCTCTACACCCACGACTGCAGTTCGACCCACAACAACACTCTCATCATCAAGTTTGCAGATGACACCACGGTAGTCGGACTCATCTCAAAGGGAGACGAGGCAGAGTACAGAGAGGAAGTCCTGAAGCTGGCAGCATGGTGTTCAGAAAACAACCTGGCACTGAACACTAAGAAAACCAAAGAGCTCATTGTTGACTTCAGGAGACACAGCACTGACTTGGCCCCCCTTTACATCAACGGGGAGTGTGTAGAGAGGGTCCACACCTTCCGGTTCCTTGGTGTCCTCATCTCTGCTGACATCTCCTGGACAGACAATATCTCAGCGGTCGTCAAGAGGGCCCAACAGCGGCTGCACTTCCTGAGAGTCCACAGGAAGTACAAGCTGAACTCCAACCTGCTGCTGACCTTTTACCGCTCGTCCATTGAGAGCCTGCTAACCTACTGCATCACGGTATGGTACGGCAGCTGCACCAAGGCGGATAGAGTGAGGCTTCAGAGTGTAGTCAAGACAGCACAGAAGATGATCGGCTGCCCTCTCCCCTCCCTGATGGACATTTATTCCTCCCGCAGCCTCAGCAGAGCAGCAAACATTATCAAGGACAGCTCCCACCCTGGTTTCAACATGTTCAGCCTGCGCTACAGGTGCATCAGCACAAAAACCCACAGACTCAAAAACAGTTTCTTTCCCAAAGCCATAACTGACCCCCCCCCCATTTTTTTTTTTCTTCCCACTTCCTCTATGGACCACCACTGTGCAATACCAATCCTATGGGCAATAACTCAACTGTATATACACAACACTATTTATTACATATTACTTTTTTTTTTTTTTTAAAACGGCCTGTACTACAACCCAGTGACTACAACATGTTGCCAAGGTTGAAAGAACATTTGTCCGGAAGGCGATTCTGCTACAGTGGCAGCAAGCGGGTATGACATGGGTATTATAAAACTGCCACAGCGTTTAAAAATCGACCAAAATGGCGATTATGTCGAAAAATAAATAAGTCTTCAAGCTTTGAAATGATGTTAATATTAAAGAAAATACACGGTCGTTTGTATTTCTAAAACAATAGCAGACTCTTTCCTCTTATCTACCACCCCTCCTCTGAACATGTCCAAACCATCTCAGCCTTTTACATCTACTGTCAGATTAGGGTTTGGGATTTTAAACTATAATGAACGACAGTGTTTTGTCACCTGTGTGCGTTCGATTGTGTCTCTCCAGCTGACTGCGCTTGGCGAAGGCTTTTACGCAGGAGGAACAACTGAAGACTCTGGGCTTCTGGGAGCTGGGTGACGGGCCCGGCTGGTGCACTCGTTTATGTTCCTGCAGATAAAATGAGTTTACAGTTACAGTCTAACTCTGTCCTCAGCAGACAGGCGCTCACAGCATCAGTGCGAAAAACCTGCACAAATATTTGTATTTCATCATTTGTATTTGTATTCCTCAAAGAAATTAGCAGCATCCTTTGACCTTGTCACAGAGAATTAGGGCTGCTTTGACAACACAAGGAGATTAATTACACCCAGTATTAATATACTGCCAGGTCTCTCTTGGAAATGAGATTTTTAATCTCAATGAGATTTTTTACCTGGATAAATAAAGGATTAATAAAAATATGCTCATCTCAGTAAATGTTTATTAAGATCAGTGTTGATCAGGAGTACTGATCTCAATGACATAAATCTATGTAAGGTAGTCATCGTTTCTGAATTACTGAAGATATATTACCTCTCACATTTCTGTGCTCCACGTTCTATTTATATATTACTATTATCAGACAACATTTTAAGCTAGTTTTAGTACCGTGGTAGTGCTTTTTTGTATTATCAAGGAAATCTAACACTACTTATGCTAACACTTTGTACTCAGTTTTCCAAGTAACCAACACTGACCAGCTATTACATCCTAGCTGTACAAATGCTAAACTCTAATGAAGTAGAAGTCAATAGTGCAGCCCTCTGAATATTCATACATGTAGCAAATGAAATTCGAGGCTATCACGATACTGGGTTGCATTGCTGATATGAAAAATAATGTTTGGAGGAACATTTTGTTCACTGTGGCTCTAACAGTTAAGCAGTGACACTTTTATTCTGTGACTATCTAGTATCATAGCAACAAAAGTAAAAGAGCTGACAAAAAACACACTATGGTGTACACTGAATAACTGATAGGGTGATTTTGTTGCATCTGGCGTGAGCTAGGCTAGTCAGTCTCCCATTTCTACACTGTAAGCTATCCTGGCTGTAGATTTATCTCTGATATACACACAAAAGACACCTCCTTAACTTTTGGCAAAAAAGGCAGTGAGTTATTATATATTAATTGAGGTAAATATTCTATTGCAGCTTAAAAAGCTCCAGTGATTTATGACAGTGGACTACTGTACAATTGTACCACATTATTAATGTATCTGTATTCCTGATATTTCCGGAGGAATTTGCTTTGAAGCAAAAATGGATTGGGTATTCTGTAAGTGTGCAGTTAATTTTTTCAGTATATTATGAAGCTAAAGTTTTTGGATGTCTGGCTGTAATTAAAAAAGCCAAATCATTATCTGGGGTCCAACAGGAAAAATGAAAAATAACTGCAGGACTAATTCATTTTAAAAAAACCCGTCAACATCCAACTTCTGGTTGTAGACTAATAAAGAGTCTCAGGGATGTGGAAAGAGGTCAGCCGCTCTCTGTGTGACAGCAATTAATCTCCACCGCACTACATTCATGGGAGACAGTTACTGTTCAACGCACTGGGGCACATTTACAGAAAAAAAAGGGCTTTCACTTTGTGGCCTTTGAGAAGAAAGACGAAAAATAGCAGGAAGAGGGCTTGAGTACAGAGCTGTGTCTTCCTTCTCCCTGGCATTTGTGTGCTTGACTGTGAAGAGGGTCAGTGGCAAAGAGAAGCATGCACGCTCCTTCACAGTCTGATTGCTTTGTTGTGTAGTTAAAAGTGACAGGGACTGCAACTTGAAGATTTACCCGTACACAGGCTGTGCTGTATTGAGTTTTTTGATGCATTAAAATGTGAAGCTACTTTTCTTACAGTCTTCAAATCTATAACTTTCACACCTAAGGTAGAGGCACTGACTAATAAAAATAAAATAAAAAAACAAACCGTGCCATGCAAGTTGACATACTGCTTTAATAAAACCTAAAGAGGGTCATTTATCATTTCTATGTCTTTATATAAAAAGCAGGGTTTTTTTCCTGTATTCCAATAGCTGGATGATTTAGATAAATGCTCTCAGCAGCTTAGATTTAAAACAATTTTTCAACAGGCTGTGTCTGTATAAGTTCTTACTTTCAGGTGTGTAGCTCGCTTGAAGGCCTTTCTACAGAGGCTGCAGACATGACAGCGGTCCTTGCCGTGAGCCTGTCTGCAGTGACGTCGCAGTGTATTGGCATTCTGGCACACTTGATTACAGTAGAAACACTGATTTCGGTTATCAGTATCCACCTGGAGCTCTTTCCCACCCTTATCAGTGGAAATCTGAAGCACGCACAAAGACAAAGAGCTTACAATGCATAATGGTGATGGTATAAACATCAGCTGACAGGCACTCTTTGAGCTCTTCCCCTGGATTGGTGAAGCAAGCAAAACAAATATACTTACAGTATATCCATTGTCTGTTGCTCCATTTGCGGACTGGGACTGGTGGCTAACCAGTATGACCTGCTGGCCTGTGGTCCCTGGCTGTCCTGTTAGGCCAGAATCATTCAGTACTGCAGGGAAAGTCTGACCCTAAAAAACAAAATATACATTGAAAAAGCGCTTCATGACATAACTCATGTCTGACACATTTTGATTGTCATGTTAAATTAGTAATAATGCAAAATAGCAGCTACTACAGTCTGTAAATTGTGCTGGACATTTGGGTTTTTTTTTATACCTGTGTATTGAGGTTTAAGGTGACGCCATCCAGCATGCCCTGAGCATCTGCAAGGGTTAGTGTGACGCTGCCATCACTGGCCACAGTTCCTGGTGACATCACTAGGCTCTGGGAGGCAGCAGTGTGAGACAGGGTGGTGCTTGGTGGCAGACTGGTGACTGACAGGAGAGAGTGGTTAAAAGGTTAATACCCAGCTGGTTTATGCCACCAGCAACTGTGCGCAAAATGCAGACATACAAAGAAACTGTGTTTAAATGAACATTATCCTCTTAGACACAACAGACCTGGATGCCATAAAAAAGCTCATTTTTCACTTATCCACAAAACCTTTTTGCAATATTAGTGTCTCCATTGGTGTAGTGGTTAACAAATGTTCTTGGCAAATGAAGGGTCACTGGTTCAATTACAGACAAAAATCCCCTTTGGGGTTACGTCAGGGAGAGAATCCGGCGTAAAACGCTGGCTGTCTGTGACAACGGAAAGCTGCAGTTTTAGCCCACTTACATTCACTAACCTCGCCTCTCATACTGCCTTATCAGAGCAGTTTTCATTTCCTGTTGGGTCTATGAAATCATATCTCTGGCTGGCCAGAATGAAGGATAATTTCACTCCACGTTTTAAAGAACAGTCTTTTGACAAGTATCCTCTCACACAAATCTGGGACACCTGAGACAGATGAGGGTTTGGGCTGGCAACCACAGCTCTTTTGGTGCTTTGCTCTCTGACTGAAACTAACACTGGCAGATTCATTAGGTTTGGGAGGATATTGCATTAGAGACGCACAAAACTAGACAATATTTGGTTTGAATAAAAATACAGTTTCTCAGTCAAATCACGGGTTGGACCGTGTCTGCAGACAGAGTGACAGGAAGGTTTTAGCCAAAGCAACAAAATCAAAGATGCTCTGTGTGTCTCAGAGAAGCTGTGGGAACATTATTATTATTATTTTTCTTTCCACTTGAGTTAAGTGGAAGGTAATGAAGAGATATAGATGAGACTGAAAATTTGATTAGGCTTCTAGGTGACCAGCTCTCTGACAGACTGGACTTCATAACTATAAAGTAGTTATTCAAGCTTCCAGAAGTTGTATTAAAGTATGCTGATAAACTGCTAATTCAGTTTGATAATATGTTTAAATTGTACTGCTTGTCCTATTTTACATGGAGGTGAACAGGGGTGAGTCTAAACCAGTATGTACTGGACCATATTTATTTCAAGGCTTTCATTTTTACATTTAATTTTATTTTTCTACCTTTTTCAGATCAAAGCCAGTAAAACCCCACTGACCTCAGCGTTGTTAGGTTTTAAAGGCACAAACTCACTCATTCAGTTGTACACTTGAACTTGCACAGCATAAAAACTCACAGATACAAACGCCACAAAAATCTTCACTTTCAGAACTCTTTTTACCTCCTACTAATGTCAGAAATCTTTCCAAAATAACAAAATTAAGATAAATGTTTATGCCTTTGTTTATATTGCATATATATCTTTTTTTATTTGACTTGAGAGTATTTATATATTTTTGCATTTAATATAATATTTTCTTTAAAAATATATATAAACAGGGTCACGGGGTTAAGCTGTTTTTCTTTTTTTTGACAGATGCTGTATGCACTGTAAAACACTGGAATTTCTAACATGGAAACCAATGAGCAGCTCATTTTGAAAGACCTGTAATTTTTTTTCTCTTTCGAATATTTACTAATGCTTATTAAGAAGACAAAAGTATTTATTATCAAATTAGTCAATCAGTCAAAGTAACAATCGATAGCTGCAACCCTAAAATCAGACATAAGTGGGTAGCTAAAGAAAGAGGTGTTAACCATCTGTCAAAATTAGCTGCTAGCATTCGAATTGAGGGGTTCCAAAACACTTGAATCCAGCAGCATTGACAGTCAATTGCAACAATTGACGAGCCTGCTTTAGCTTTTTGTCTGGAGAAAAAATAAAAAAAATAAAAACACAACCCTGAGTTGCAATTTTTCTGGCACGCTCCCTGTTAGAGAGCAGAAAAGTTCAAGCTTCATTTTTGTCATAGCAATTTTTTAATATCTCTTGAGTGGCAGACGATTAGGGTTTCTCAGGTTTGAAAATCTATCTGGCAGCTTTCCTCGTGCACTTTGATCTCTCCACAGTTGGGGGACCTCTCACAGTTTGTGCTGGTGAAGTAGAACCCTCTACTTCTAATAAAGTTTAGTTTCTCTGAAACCCAAAAGTCTTGTCATATTACAAAAAAAGTCAAAGGAAATCTGTTGGGATCCTGAACAAAATGTGAATGAAAACAAAATGTTGGCAGTTGCAAGTCATAAGAGGATGAACGAAAGAGTGCGTGCAGCAGCACAGAAGGGATGCTTCAGGGCTGAGAGAGTGTAAACAACGTGGAGGAAAAACATAACAGCCTTTATAGGAGTCTGATAAACAGGCATATCTTTTTCAGATCATGGAGAGCAACTGCAAGTCTGCAAGTCATGCCAGCTACTGTAGTTTAGCTTTTGAAAAAACGGCTTTTGTGAAAGAAGGTGCAAGTCAAATTCAGGATCTTCTCTGGTCATGCATGTCTTTCATGACCAGGGCAATATTACATGCAGATGCATATTTGAAGTAAGCTGTAAAAATCGTTTGGAAAGAATGCAACTCTCTTATCACACGCGGTTAGAAGACGGGTATAGTCTTACCAGCATTTCCAGTATTGGCGGGGCTTTGAGGTAGCAGGTGGTCATTGGTGATGGTCAGAGTTGCACTGGTGGTTTGGCCGTTTAGCGGTGACGCTAGCCTGATGCTGCCGTTCATCTCAGCGGCACTGGGATTGTTTGGCTGGGGGAGCAGATCCTGACCTGCAATTGTATTGTAGAACATGAGCTTTAATTATTTTCATGAGGTTATTTGCTTCTATTATAAAGATGCTAAGTGTTTTCTGAAATGTAGTTCATATTTTGAAGGGTGGTCAAACGCAAACAAAGTAACAAAGTAAGATTCAAACAAAGTAACTCAACAAAATTCCTTCAGGGTTAATTGAATTAGGTTTTACACATGATTAATATGCCATGCAATGCCACATACGGTGTAGTTTAATAAGTGCTTAACTTTTATTAACCAAACATATTGTCACACTAAAATAAGAAGAATATGACTGATAACATTTTTCTCTCTTAAGACGATGTATTTCCAGCCCAATAATTTCTGCTGCCTGGGCAGGAAAAAATCTTATTTTTGATGGAACTACACTTATTCATAAATAAAAAACTTGAAATGAGAATAGCTTCTTAAAGCTTTAATGTGAAAGACTGCAATCACGATACAATAAGTCAGAGAGCTGAAATGAAAGAGATATTGAGCTGAGCTGAGTAGACTTAGCAGGCTTAGTGATACAGCTACATCCCTCCTTCACATTGTTGATGCAATGAACTTTAAATCCCCAGATGATACAGCCAAATGGGTGATGCTGATGGTGTATACAAAAGCTGAAAAATGGCCTCTAATAGAGTGTCTTTAGATCTGGGTTTGTGAAATGGCTCTGAGTTATTATTGGCTTCATTTTTTCCTCTTTGCCTGCTAGTGTGTTTGCCTGAGTGAGAAAATCAATAGTGATAGTTGAGAGCTTTTTTTAAATTATTATTTTCCCATGTTTGTTATCAATAGCCCCTTTCTGCCTTTACTAAAAAACATGTTCAGCAGAGCTGTGTATTTTTGGTATTTGATATTTTTGTTTCTACCTGATATGGTGAGGGTGATCTCCTGAGGATTTCCTCCTGCTGTGCCAGAACCAGCAGCTGAAGCCTGGACTTGGGCGAGAGCTTGTGTCAGGCTGGAGTTGTTGATGGTCAGGGTGATCTCCTGACCGCTGTTGCCACCTGCCACTAGCGCAGAGCTGCCCATGACATTGCTTAGGTCCTGAGAACCTGCACAACCCACAGCAACATAACACAGATGGTGACCTCCTAGTACAATGTGGCCACTCTGTATGTTTTTTTCACTTAGAGCTGTCATACATACTGGCAGCATCCTGCTCAGATAGTCCAGCCATTGTGACCTGCGCAGGTGTGATAGTGGAGGGCTGCAAGGCCAGGCTGGTCAGTGGGTGGATGACAACGTTGGCAGACACTGAGGTGTCAGTTGTAGACATGAGCTGGCTCCCTGAGTGGGAGACCAGACCTGTATCGACACTCAGGGGCTGCGAGAGGAGGCCGCCTTGCTGTAGAGTCTGCTGCAGGAGGGCGGGATCGATCTGAAAGGAGAGAGTATTACTTAACTTGAAAATGAAGGAGAGCATGTGTGGGGGAATCAGCAACAATGTTAGGATTTTCTTTTCTTTTACATTATGGAATAAAGTAATGATAAGATTTCCTTTCAATGCTTTTAAACATTTTCAAAGTTTTATGTATGACTTTGTTGACTGACACTGTTCTCATTCCTAGCTTGTATCACTATAGGATGTGCCTCCCTGTCGATTACTCAGAAGCATGACTGCCACCCTGCCACCACTCACCCTTCAATAGCTTACACTATTTCAATAACCATTACTCAAACACGTTTTCTTCGGAGCACATCTCAACCTACATTAGGCTGGCTAGACATGGATAGTAATATGGATAATAACACAGAGTTCGGCAGGGGTGATGTGTAACCTGTAGTGTGATGTTGTTGATGTTGCTGGTGTCGATGCCGGAGATCTGGACGTTGGGACACACCAGGTTGGCGGGCGTCAGCTGCAAGTGGATGCCGTCCAGCGTGGTAAGGCCATCTGGGAGCGACACGGTCAAGTCTCCTGCAGCTGAGGCACACACACAGACACAAACATATGTAAATGTTTGACAGGAGAGTAGCTATGTAATAATACAGGATTAGGACCACGCGAATAAGACTATAATTAACGGTTAATGGATAACAGTTCTTAGCAGGAAAATGTGAGTTAAAAGTTTTCTATGTTTGGGGGGGGGGGAATCCTGAATACTCCACTGTCCTGCTCCAGGTGAAGGGTGGGAAAAGTAAATTTATATGTTGCCAGACTTCATCAATCTAATCGTTTAAACATTTTAGCGAATGTTTGACTGCAGTGCTGCATTTAGAAATCAGAGCTCCTCCAAAAACCCAATTAATAATCACAATGTCGTCCCTGCATCATTTGTTGTTTCCCTTTTCTTTTATTCGATCACTGTGAATGTTTGGAGATGCTTTGATAGACTTTTCTCATCACATAAAGACCGATTTCCTTCAAAAACAACCACGCACTGCGCTGGGGCTTCAATGAAGGCGTGTTTTTGTCTGCTTGACATCGGGTGCCGCGGTGCAACCCTTTTTTGCCCTTGATGTTGCCAACTGAATATGAAGCAATGAGACTACAAATGATGATCCTCTGGGGCATTCCTGTCACAACTGCTGACAACAACCAACTGTTGGTGCATTAATCGTACACCTATCATTTCTACCAAGGAATGTGTAACTCTTTGTGGCATTCACAAGAAATGTGTTGCCAGTGGGTCGTCAATAATACTGCACAGTGATATCTTGGATATTGAAATTTGGGCACCAGTCTTCACTCATTTCGTGCTCTTATGGTGCTTTACTGAAAACATTAGGACCTGTCAGTTAAAATCAAAGGTGTGTTATAAACAAAACACCATTGTTCTTGCTGCAATTCTCTCTTTTACAGCATTAAAGTAATGGCTCATTAATTATCCCTACCTGACATGGAGGCGGGCAGGAGGGCCTGTCCTACTAGTCCTGACTGCAGTAGATTCTGGTCAAACTGTCCTGTGAGAACCTGGTTAGCTGGGAGGTAAATGCTGGGGTCAGCACTGGGTGTTTGCAGCAGCCCCACAGACTGAAGAGCCTCTGATCCAGTTGGCTGCTGCCCCTGACTTGGAGCCACACCCTGCCCAGTCGCTGGGTCTTGACCCTGTCTGGCTTGACTGGAGGACGAGGAAGAACGCTTGGATTTGCGGCCGTCGCCATTTGGACGGAAGTGACACTGGATGTGTGTTTTGCGGTGACCCGAAGTTCTGAAGCGGAGTTCGCAGAAGGGACACTTGAAGGGCTTGGAGCCGGTGTGGAGGCGCATGTGCACCTTCAGGCTCCCCTTTGTAGAGAAGGAGGTGTTGCACATATGACAGCTGAAAAGCTTCTGACCTGAATAAGAAACAAAGAGGATGTTATGTGCGGCAAACTGAAAATGAATCGTTGCTCTTTAAAAACCGCAGGTTTATTTTTGACCAGCATGTGAATTTTGAATCTTGAATCTAGTCTTGGTTCTTTGATCTGAGAAAGAGAAAAACGTCAAACCTTTAATGTCAGCCAATAACTTTTACTACTTTTAATAAACTTTTTTTTTTCTTTTTTCTCTTATCTTGATTAACTTGCTTTAGGCGTGCACTTTTCAGTGATCTCGTTGTCCTGTAAAATTCACAATGCATTTTAAGATGCTATTAATCACATCTAAATGGCTACAAATGTCAAGGTCTCAGTAGATGAGCTGTATAAGCCGATCTGCTGAGACTGTATTCCAGCAGTTGGCCTCCTTTTTGGTCCATGCTCTTATTTTAAATTACTAAAGCACTGCATCATCTTGTTACGATGTACAGCCATTTTTATAAAACCTAATGTTATGTATGAATGTATTCTTGACTGTGTGTTTGAAAAAAAGGGTTATACAAATATATGACTAGCTAGGTCTACTAAAACGAACGGAATTAACAGAGCTCAATCTTACTGTGTCAGCTTCTTTAAGGTAAGGTTGGTGTTTGTGGTGACACAAACAAGTCAGCAACATATTCTACTGATTAACCACTAACCTGTATGTGTTTTAACGTGGCAGTCCAGGGTCGACTTCACTGTAAAACTCTTCCCACATTCGTCACACTTGTAAGGCCTCTCTCCTGTGTGGATCCTGATGTGTCTGGACATTGAAAAGGATTGATATAGTTATACTTGCAAGAGCACAAGGACACATGAGAATATCAAAGTGATGATTACATTTCTTTTAAACAAACTAAATGCATTATAAAGTAAAGACACACCCTAATATGAATAGATATATACAAATGGTTATCATCCATGGACATACAGTTTATCTTTCTGGTGAGTTGTTTAGCTGAGAAACTGAAAAAGATCATGAAAAAAAATGTGTTTGTGGTGCAGTTTTAATAACATGGAGCAGAATTTGAAGAGATTTAAAATGCATTTATTTTGACCTCCTCTCTGATGTCCTTGATTTGTTTTCCTTGGCTTCATACATATAAACTATTGCTTGTTGTTAATCTATCCAACATCTACTTAATGCATTAAATTATAGCTTGATGATTTATATCTAAGGCTGTTTCTTATTTCCTTTAGATGGTTAATGTAATCTCCACTGCATTTTCACAGCCCAACTGTGGGTGTGAGGACACAGTAGCAATGTTAATGCTATTATGCTGTGTCATTATTCAGTTCAGACAAGTGCTGTAAAACTAAATAAGGTCCACAGTCCTATAAGCCTCCAACCATCAACACTGACACAATTCAGACTTTGACTACTGCAGACAAACAAATTTCTTCTAAATTTATATACGCAGCACAACATTTACCTGACGAGGTCGCTGGGCTTCTTGAAGCTCTTGGGGCAGTAATTGCAGCAGTTGGCAAACTTGGGTTCGGTTTCCAGCTCCACGGCTTTGTCTTTAATCTCACTGATCCGATCTCTTTCAGCTGCCGACTGGGAAAGTATTCGCTCCGAAACTGAGGCCTCCTCGCCGGGATCCTTCGCCAATTCGGCTGCCTGCTCTTCAGTGAACGTGATAATTTCCATACCCCTCCTCTTTGATGTCTTTTGTTCACTTTCCTCTTCATTTTCCTCTTCTTCCACATCTTGACTTGACTCCAGGCTTATAACTGTGATAAACAGAGTCAGTTTTTTCACTTTCTATCTTTGGTTGACACTTTCTTTTGATGCAAGGCAGCTTGGACTGAGACAAAGATGCACTCAGACAAGCTGAAGCCTGATATAATGTATGTTGTACTTGATTAATGTGGCACTCTTCGCTGAAGGAAAAGTGGTGCATGTACAGCTCTGCATAACAGTGTAAGATGGAGAGACCATATAGTTTAATATAAATACAGTATAACTCAATGCAGTAATGCTTACTTTGATCGTCCATGGCGTGCTCCTTTTTCATATGCCTCTTACAAAGCAGGCTGGTCCGGAAGCTCTCATCACACATGGAGCATTTGAAAGACTTGATGTGAATGATCATGTGGCGATTCAGGCTGCCATTTGTGGTGAAGGAGGCGTCACAAACATTACACTTAAAGGGCTTCACTCCTGTTGGGAAGACAGAACAGAGGTAAGGTGTTGTGTGATCCTTGTGACAGCCTCTAGGGTGTCACTACTGTTACTGCCAGTCCCTGAAAAAGACTTACAAATTAAAAAATTAAAATGAAATCAATGTCATGTTTAGTATGTTTAGTTCATAGACTTATTCCACTTTTGAAGGACTAGAGTGTAGATAATTTAGGCAAATTAGGATGCCATTGTGAAACATGGCATACTCGACCTCGAGCTCACCTGTATGGGTATTCAGATGGGACTTGAGTACTCCAGCTGATACAAAGGCTCGTCCACAGAGGTTACATCCGAATGGTTTCTCCCCAGTGTGCGATCTCACGTGCTGTTTCAAGTGGCTTGACTTTTTAAAGGCTTTACTGCACCAACTGCACCTGATGATGGAAAAAACAGCAACAACATGAATGAATGAATCGCTGTAAATCTTTATGAATTATTGTTATTCACCAGATCTGGGAGAGTAATTTATGCGAATTGGAACAATTCTTAACATGTAATTATTTTATTACATTTTTAATAACATAGCAATATTTCACTGGACGTATGATCTACACTGCCTTGTTATTTGTGAAATAGAGAAAGGACATACACACAAGACAGCTTAAGAAAACAGCAGCTTGCCTTTCGCAAACATGTTTTATTTTAACTGGTGGTTTTGTGCAACATCTGTTAGTCTTCTCTTAAACATGACCATAAACCACATAAAAGCATAAGGCATTATCTGATAATGATAATAAAAGAAAGAGAAGAAATGCAGGGCATAGGAAGAGGTCATGATGAAGCAAAGGCCCTGGGCTGTATTTTAAAGATAGACCACTCGTCAGTCAGGTGAGCCTTTACATCATCTGCCAGAGCTAAACTGAATAATTTAGTACAAACTACAGGCTCAGCTTTTCGAATATAAAAGAGTTTGGCCCAGTAGCAGTAGCAGTATCCACATAGTGCAGTTAAAGTATTTAGATTTATTTAGAAACTGAACTATTCTCTGGTCAGTTTTTATGGACTGTATGGATAGACAGCAAACTGTCACCAACTGTCTAACTACAAATAAATTAGAAAACCAATAATATTGAATTTCATTTCAGTTAAATCCATAAATAAGGCAAAATAAGTAGACAAAAAATGATGTCAATCCATTTCAACATAATGAGAAGCCTGAGACACATGAGCGAATAAATCTCTGTAAATACTATTGCTTTATCTGTGGAAAAGTTTAAATTGAAAGACACTGATAACAAAGTTAGGTAAGGTTATTAAGGACAAAGTTATAAACCATCTGCCTTCTCAAGGTCACTGCTTATAACACTTAATATCATTAATCTTTTTAGGCTCTGGAAACAGATTGTTTGGGTGATTTAGGTGACACAAAATTAATAACAAGACTGTAGATCAAGAAAAAAGGACAGGAGAGCCTAGCAGAGGTTTATGATCAATGATCATGTCAGAAAACCTGCTGCACCCAGACTCATCAGGCGTAAGTGCTGCAGAAATCAGCTCTAAATGGTGGAATGAGCAGACTGACACTACCCTCGAATAACCCGTGGTCTGTAAAACTGCTCTCAAACAACACAAGGGCACATTTTCTACTTTGATGAGATAAAAATTGAACTCTTCAGTCTGAATGCCAAATGCTGTGGTGTAAACCAGGTTCTGCTCATTGTACGGTTGAGATCACTTCTGTAATGGATCAGCCTTAAGGTAGTCAATCCAGGAGGAGGTGAGTCATGATGATAGAGGGAGCAGATTGTGGACAACATAAGAATGGGCAAAGATTTACTTTAAAGTACAGTCACTTGTAGCAAATATAACAAGAACAGCTTTGGTAATCTCACTGAATGTCCCGAATCATCTGGCCTAAGCAGAGAAAACTGGAGAGGAGACCTTTGACTAGAGCTCAGCTAGTGACCTCTATCCTGACAGATTTCTGAAATAATTTAGCAAAGACAAACTGCAGAACCTGCCTTTGAGAAATATGGGTGCACAGACAGGCAAGGAAGTGTGGAAGCTGTAATTCAAACTAATGATGTTTTTAAAAGATAGTAATTTAAACACTAAAGAGGTGGGAGTCATTTCTTAAGACAGTCGTATAGGTACATGGAAACACACACACCTGTAGGCTCTCTTAGTGTTGTCTTCACAGTCTTCCTGGTACTCCTGTGTCTCTGTAGGCAACTGGAGGTCGTTTTGACTGCTCTGCTGAAGAAGCCCATTCGTCTGCATAAAAAAAAGATCAATACTGGCTCAACTTAAAACACATACAAATACATGTGCACTTTCAAGGACAGGGAATAAATGAGGTTACTGACACTAGTATATGCATAACATATGCATGATAGAGAGAGATACAAGGAGGGAAAACAGTACACCTCTCTGAACAGTGTCTGGGAGGCTGTGGTTGCTGCTGCACGCAATGTTGATGGTGAACAGATCAAAACACTGACAGAATCCATGGATGGCAGGCTTTTGAGTGTCCTTGCAAAGAAAGGTGGCTATATTGGTCGCTGATTTGTTTTTGTTTTGTTTTTGAATGTCAGAAATGTATATTTGTGAATGTTGAGATGTTATATTGGTGTCACTGGTAAAAATAAATAATTGAAATGTGTATATTTTTTTTTTTGTTAAGTTGCCCAATAATTATGCACAGTAATAGTCATCTGCACACACAGATATCCCCCTAAAATAGCTAAAACTAAAAACAAACTAAAAACTACGTCCAAAAACATTCAGCTTTGATATTAATGAGTTTTTTGGGTTCATTGAGAACATGGTTGTTGTTCAATAATAAAATTATTCCTCAAAAATACAACTTGCCTAATAATTCTGCACTCCCTGTATATCAGATCCAGTGGGCTAATTTGAACCCAGTGAAAACACGATTTTTAGTTTCAGGTGGTTGCACACTAATGAAAATGTAATGATGTATTTAAAATGAAAGAAGGAAAGCTACTCATAACTTACCACCTCAGCAGGTGGGACATGAAGCAGATTTGGAGGGTGATAGCTGGATGAAAGGGCCTGAGACTCCAGGGTGCTGGAGTCCTGCAGCTGCTGGACTGTGGAGAACTGGGACTGATTGTAGCTTGTTTCAGTGATGGTGAAGCCTAGATGGAGTCAGACGAGAATAATCAGTCTTGTTTATAGTCAAATCCAAAGATCTAACCTCTGGCTGACAGCAATATTGGGTCTACCTGAAAAAAACAAAAAAAAAAAACCCAAACACAAGACATGTTTCACTTTTTTTCAACTAAAAACATAATAGGAATAATAATAGGAATCTATGAAATCTGAAAAAGTGTCTAAGATCTGCATTACACAGCACAATATCAGCCATCAGGGAGGATGGCTTTTATTGATTTAAAAAAAAAAAAAGCTGAACTCAACACTATCAGTCTTCCAAAGTGTCAGACCGCCCCTGGGATTTCAGCCTGCAGCAGAAAGGTGTTTTATTGTTATAGCTGGTATTGTTTGTTTATCTGTGCTCTTCTTCTCTCTTTGCTCTTTTTCCACTTCTTCCTGATAAAAGTGTTTTTCCCCCTCACTACTGCAAAGCGCCTGCTCATTGGGGACCTCTAGGTTACCTTTATAATACTGGGAGGTCTTTACATTACAATGTAAAGCTTCCCTTGAGATAACAGTTGCCATGCTACATAATTAAAGCTGAACTGATGCTGTGTGATGTACACCCTAGAGGCTGTTACAAGAATATTCTGCAATTATTGCACTGGCTAAAAGAACACAAGGTGACTGTCTTGAATTGTTTTTGCATTCATGCATGCAGTTTGAGGCGATTGCACGGGTTGCCTGAAGGAAAGCAGTCTGTCTCCCATCTGGAGATCGGCTACAATCACCCTTGGACAGAATCGCAAAGGTTTGCAAGTAATTTAATCTAATTTATAAAAGCAGACAGATGTTCCAAATCTATGATGCCCTGGCTGGACTCTGAATGTAAGTAGCTAATGTGAATTTGCATTTGTGCAGACAGCAACAGATCATTGTACACCCCCCCCCCCCGGGCTTTAAATCTGGGACTCTCCACCATTTGACCCTAGAACTGAAGAAGCTTCTCGGATGAGAGGTGAAACGTCTTCAAGCAACTTGAAGAAGTCCAGACGCTTTTCTTTCCAAGCTCCTTAGAGCAGCGGTCCCCAATCCCTGGTCCGAGGCCCGGGGAGCACCAGTAAAAAGACAATAAATTGTTTGATTTTTTTCCTCTTCCATTTCTGATTTCTCATCTCCAATCCAACTTCAGCATGTCACAAAGTTACTTAACCATGTAAAGGCAGATGTGTACATGTTTGCTTTCATGTAAAAAGCACTGATATGATCTAAAACAGCGGTCCCCAACCCCTGGGCCTCGGCCGGTCCGTGAGTCATTTGGTACCGGGCCGCGAGAGTTGAGGCTCAGGTGTGAAATGTATAGTTTTCAGGGTTTTTATCGGTTTTCAGCGTTATTTTGTTATCGTTTTGATCGTTAACTCGGTTTTTCTGGGTCTTTTCACGTGTGTTATGAATAAATCTTCTTTTTTTCGGTACCGGTACTAGTTTTATTTTGTTGTATTTATCTGTGACACCTTAAAGGCCGGTCCGTGAAAATATTGCCGGGCATAAACTGGTCTGTGGCGAAAAAAGGTTGGGGACCGCTGCCTTAAAGTATCCGATCACAATGTTTTTGTTCGTGCCGCGACCTCAATCACTGTTTTCTCTAGTGTGACTGTAGCGTTAATAAAGTGGCAGTGTGGGCACATTCTTTATGTGACACTTTTAAGAGCCACCAAATGTGCAGCAGAAACAGTGTGTGAACCTTAAATCAACCTTCAATCAACCACAGTGTAGTTACTGTAAACAACACATATATAAAGTAGCAAGAAATACAGGGCTTCTCCCAGAGAACCTCCTCACAGAATTGAAAAGTTCAGTTTGCCTCACAGATGTTTGTGCTGATCTCAAAGGAAGCTGGCTGGCAACAGCAGTCAGCCGCCATGGTGAGTTAGTGCAAGAAGAAGAAGAAAAATGTTTGAGAACACACTGATTTCAAAAGACATATGGAGATACCAGACACATTGGTAGAGGGTATATATAGTTTGATGAAATTAACTGTTGCTCGGTTTGTTGTGGGAATTGTAAAGAGTCTTCCTTTCTCCCACGATCGCTCTGTCATTTGGGACCTTTGTGAAGCTGAAGTAAGGGTTATTCCACCAATTCTATTTATGTGTGACTGATTTCCTTTGGTATTAATTCAAAATAAGAGATTTCATAACTAATATGGCCAATACCTACACTTTGTTAGTTAAGCCTTATAACAGAAAGCGTGCATATAACTAAAGGTACTATGCACGAGTTACTACTACTCTTCATATATTACTGGTTCTTGAATTCTGAAACAGTGAACCTGTGTTTTGCACAGACGATATAGCAAATAAACATACCATGTTATCTTTGTCACATAACAGCCCACACATGCTATGTTTATACCTTGTGTTAGAGCTTGCTGGTCAAACGAAGACTGAGGAAGTGCTGGTGTCTCAAACTGGCTGATATTCTGAGGCAAA
Source organism: Copadichromis virginalis (assembly GCF_057382275.1). Lineage (NCBI taxonomy): Eukaryota > Metazoa > Chordata > Actinopteri > Cichliformes > Cichlidae > Copadichromis > Copadichromis virginalis. The sequence continues at coordinate 16,522,748 of NC_140628.1, read as the reverse complement.
GCATGCTGGGTAGTCACATATGAGTCTGTCACGACAAAGAAAGAGATGCAAAGCAACAAGTTAGTTAGTGCTCACAGAAACAAACAGTAGAACAATATTTCCACTGTTAAACTTTCAATTGAGGTTAAAAAAGCAAGTTACATTGCAGATTCCCTAACTAACACAGCTCACCATGCACAGTTACATGCACAGAACATTTTTAGAATAACAAAAATAACTGTGTGTTATGTGTGACAATATTTATTTATAAGTATCATATTAAAATACTGTAAGCTACACTTTATTTTTAGCAGTGTACCTTCTTTAAATGCAAAGTAGATTTGCTTTCTGTATATTAATGAAGTCTTATCAAATATAGAGAGCTGAGGTCAAGATTATGGAACCTGACTACATGATGTACATTTTAAATCTAGAGAGTTTTCAGATGTCAGCTAGGCTGAGCTGCTTCTTTCTGGAGATGACTTTCAATTTACTTTAAGGGACCAGATCCTGGACCTTAGAGAGGGATTACTAATCATTCTATTACTATCCTTGGAGTGCTAAAGCTCTGGAGGCTGTGTGCTGAGCTATACTGCGTGAAACCATATGTGTTGGTCTACAGAGCAAACAGATGGAGACGATGGGGAGGTACATTGAAGTTATTCTGCTCTCTGACACGTTTAAGAAAACTGAAAGTTTTCAGTGCAATGAAACTTAACTCACACAACGCACAGATTACCTCAGAAAACTTTCTTGAAGGTGAGTCACAGAGTTTTTGGAAGAATTTGGTAATTTAATGCTACGCTTTCTCTGCAAAATGAGGTTTCAGTGTTACAGCTTTCACGAGTTCTACTGAATCTTTCACAACTTGCACATATTCCATTATACAATATGACATGAATTCAGTTGCTCTTACCTTCTCCTTGTACAGTCAGGTTTGCGTCCAGTGTCACTTGCTGGCCTCCATTTACAACCTCTGTCTGGCTCAGTCCCAGCATGCTCTGCTGCTCTGCTGTTTCAGCCGGGGCTTGCTGGAGAGTGTCACCCTCTATTTCCACTTGCATGTCATGGGCTACAGTGCCAGCTCCCAGGGGGTCTTCTCCTGACTGGGGTTGTAGCTGCTGGGCCAGTTCATACCTGGTTTGACAGGACATAGCTCTGATTGATACATTCACAGAGCACAACAACATCCCTGTAAACAGTCCAATCCATCTGTGAAAAAGCAGACTGTCAGAAATCAGACCTGTGCGTCTTCATGTGTTTCCTACAGTTAGGTGATGACTTAAAGGTCTTCTGGCAGTAGGGGCACATGTAAGGTCGCAGGTCACTGTGAGTGGTCATGTGGCGCCTTAAGCTGCCGCTGGTGGTGAACGTTGTGTCGCACATACAACACCTGTATGCCTTTAGCCCCGAATGTGTTCGGATGTGAGCTTTGAGGACTCCCGAGGAGGCAAAACTGCGACTGCACTGGACACACTTGTAGGGCCTTTCTCCTGTATGAGACCTGGCAACATTCAAAAACAGGTTCAGTGTGTATTGGGACATCAAGCAGCCTAAAAGGTACTAGCACACTGCTGTAGATGAGATTTTGAGGAATGCTGCCAATACTAAGGAACAGAATTCATTGGTATATCCTTAGTACAAGGTGGAAAATCACTATGCATGGTCCAGCATGACCTGTCAGGATGATATATTACTTGGTGAACTTGAATCAAATTCCCTAAATTTTTTAAGTATCAGTACAGGTTCATGGGTAATTCAAGGGCACTGTCAGTAGGGGTAGGCAGACATAGATCCTCAGCTTGCATTACAAGTTAGAACTCAAAATCTGCCAGAAAACAAGAATAATGAGGCACCAGCCATTAAAAAGGCACTACACACATGGCAGCATCATTATTTATCATTATCCTCAAAGACAAATGACTAGATTTCTGTCATAAAGATTGGCTAGAAAGTTCAACAGAGATACACAGAGCAGAGCAGCTGAGTGATTAGACCACTTATTGCTCTCCATCCATAAATGACAGGGTCATTTGAAACAAGGTTAATAAAGTTCAGCCATGTGCGGTGTAAAACAAGCAAATAAATTGGGGGGGAAAAGGATTAAGAGTATATCGTTAGCTTCATAGCATAAGTGCCTAAGTCATTGACTTAGTCAAATGACTTAGGCAATTATGCTATGAAGCTAACGATATATATATTTACAGGTTGAAGTGGGTTTGCTGAATATAGCTATTTCTCTTTTTCAACTCTTCTGTACTTCCCCTTCACACTCTCTTTCTTCTCTTGCATGAATTCAATCTCATTTATTTCATTCTCACCAAATTCATTATGTCTGTCAACAAACCTCCAACTCCCTCTAATCTGTTCCACTGTTTCTCCTTCCTTCTGTCTGCAGATGAGCTTAAGACAAGCAAAATGAAACCTTGCTGAGCGGTACACACTTGTTAATACTTCTCTGATATGATTATGTAGACTAACATTATAAGATCAGCTAAGAAAGGATTTGTGGGACACGCTGCTCTGCTGACTTCAGTGTGAAATCATTTCGTGTTAGACGCAAATCTAAAAAGTCAAGCGTTTGCTAAACTTTGTTATTTGGGGGAAAAATATTCAAATTGCAGGTTATTTCCACTTTTAAGGTTTATTCCTAGAGGACCATTAAAAACGGGTTGACAATGTGGATCCTGCCAAAAACTAATTTCAGAACCAAAGATGTCTCTTCTTTTGATGGCCTGTGGTGTCCTCCTGTCATTCAGTATCTGACTTGTTAAATGTCAGATCTATTGTCAGTGATGCCTCCTCTGTTCTGCTCTTCTCACCTCCAGCCTTCAACATACGTGGTTATCCTGACCATAATTCTCTTCACCTGTGTTGTATTCTAAAAAGAAACTAGCAAGTAGCAACAGATTATGAAAAAAAACACTTGCACTGGCCCTCAAAAAGCTATTGTGTTCTCGCTCTTTGAGACTATGCACTGAAACATCACTATTACATAGAAGCTTTACCTGACATGCTGTTTAAGGTGACTTGACTTCTTATAGGCTTTACTGCAGAACTGGCACTTGTATGGCCGGTCATTGGCCACAACATCCAGGTACTGTTGAAAAGCCAGGCGGGGGTTTTGGGATGGGATGAGACCTGTTAAAAACAACACGTGAGCTTACAACAGCTAGCCTTCTGTGTGGTGAAAATAATGCAGCATCGCCCAATATGTGTGCCTGTCACCATGCTCTCTTACCAAAGTCAGTGATGAGGATGGGTTCCTGCAAGGGGATATCTGGTAGCGGTAGGTTGCTTTTGGACACTTTGGCTTTGTTTGCTTTCCGTGGAAATTTATGCTTCTTCTGCTGCAAGCTTTTGAAGTGAGAAGCGATGTGTGTTTTCCTGTGTCCCGACGTACGAAAGATCTTGTCGCAGTGAGGGCAGGGGAAAGGCCTCACACCTTAAACAAGTCAGGGAAAAAAATAGATGTTTTGGAAAATTTATATTTAGAGAATAACTTTTTCTAAACAACAACAGAAAAATAAAATAAAATGAAAATCTAAACTCAGATAGAGGTTTTAAAGTTATTAACTAAATCAACATGAAAACATAACACATATAAAAATATACGCTCTCGTAATTTGCTTTCATTTTGGCTACATAAGGTTAAAAGCCTTCATTTAGCAGGTAACAGTGTATGAAACAAAACAGACACAAAACTTTGAAAGCATGAAGCCTTCGGAGACATACGTCTGAAAACACATTTATCAAAACTTTACCTTAGAACTAACACACAACCAGCACTAAAGTAAACACCTAACAGAGTGACACTACACAGCAATTAGAGACAAAAACGAATGCACCAGTGCACATAGTAGCTCAAACACATATAGCGTATACAGTATATACATGAATACAAATGAGGGTTCTAGCTTTAGTGGCACCATGAGATTTATGCAGGTCCTGCCTGAGCAATTTGTTGCATAATTTACCACAACATATCTTATTTATTCTAAATAACAGCGGCTGAAACATATTTAGAGCCCACACACTTCTCCTTTAACTTATGCTTAAAGTAACTATGCTAGAGTAACAAGTAAATAATGTAACATACGGAGTGACTCTATAAAGTGAAATGTGCTGGTGTTGCTATGGCTTCAAGTGTGACCCCTTCACAAAGCGGACCCGCTTCTCACCTGTATGCAGCCGCATGTGCACTTTCATGCTGCCAGAGGTGGAGAAGCACTTCAGACAGCTCTGACACTCGAAGGCCTTGATACCCGTGTGCGTCTTCATATGTGCTGTGAGGGTGCTCTTGACAGCAAAAGCTCTGAAGCACTGTTTGCACTTGAAAGGCTTCTCGTGGGTGTGGATGCGTATATGACGAACAAGGTCACTGGGCTTCTTAAACTCCTTGGAGCAGTAGGGGCATCCGTGCCAGCGAACGCCATCCTCCTCCCTGATGGAGCCTGGAAAGGGCAGAACATAATTTTATTTTAAAAAAAGAAAACAATTATCTCTGTAACAGTATTTATTAAATGAATCTCACTGAAAGGGTAAACTCATAAAGAGTAAAATATCCCCTCCTACCTGGCATTTGTATAGGTTTCTTAAAAATGCTCCTCTTTTTCTCCCTGTTCAGTTTGTCTGTACTTTGCACTTTCTTGTTTTCCACAACAGCGCCATCGGTCGTTTGGTTCTCTGACTCTCTTGGTGGGGCGTCACTCTGGGGTTGGACCACACTCAGCCCGCTGTTCTCCAGCGCTTGCTGTAGTACCAGAGGACCACCACAACTTTAATATACATGCACACCTCACACACACAAGCAATTTCAAATAACCACAGCAATGGATTTGAAAAGAAGCAATCAACCGAACAATCAAGATGTGATTGTAGTGTAAACTTAGAAATTACAGTCGTCTTTACAAAATCATTTCATTTTTAAAAGTAAAACACACACACACACTAATGTCATTACAAATCAAGGGATTTTTTTTACTTGAAAGAGAACCCTTTAAAGTGCAGGACCTGTGGACATCAGTAAATAACGAGGTTCTTTTAACAAAGTGCAAAGAATATTTCCGGGAAAAGCAAAATCGAAAACACGATTGCTGCTTAAAACTTTGAAAAACACTGAAAGTGATTATTTAAAAATATCTCATTATTCATGTACTAATAATTTTAATATGGCCACTAAAATAAAAAATTAAAAAAGCCATGATGCAAAGCAAAGTTCAGCGACAATCATATCTTATCATGCTGGGGAGTAGAGGCCGTTTTAAACTCTGTGATGATGCTCATCTCTAAAAGTTCCTGGTGCATATTTGTTAAACTGCCCTCTCTCCTGGATGGATGGTGTTTGCAGAACAGTGAAAAAATCTTGACATTCAATCACCAAATGAAAGCAGAGCATATCATTCATCACTCAGGAGTCTTTTTAGTTCAAAACTTCTGTCTGAATATATCATGCTTATCTGCAGTTTAAGTCCATTCTCATTGAGTGAAGATTAATGTCTGTAATGTACAAGCTGGGTCTGCGGATTGTCGTCCAGATTGTTACTGGATACTGCTTTTTATATTGTAACAATCATGCGATTACACGCCACTCACCTGTAGGATGTCCTGGTTAATAGCAGTTTCCATTGTGATAGCTGGCTCTGGGGGCTGGGGCTGGGCTGTCTCCCCACTGACCTGTTCTGACAGCTCTAGAAGTTGCTGGATGACATCTGTCACTCCCTCGCCAACTTCTGGCACCCCTGTAGCCTGACCTGTTGTTTCAGCCTCCTATAAAAAAGACAAAAAAAGAGGTGAGGGGACCAGGAAAGACACAGAGCAACGTGACGAAGAGCTGGGACAGGTCACAATTTGTGGGATGACTTAACTTTGATTAGTGGCTCTGTTGAGCTTGAAACAAAGCACTGGTGATTATTAAATAAAATATTAATGCCCACATTATTTATGCACATATTAACACGGAGATACAACTTCTCAACACAAGGTTCGTTTAAGTGTAGATATGGCAGGTAGATCATCACTGAATAATGAAGGCTGTAATTAATAACCTGCTAACAACCAAATAATGGAAACACACCATTCTCGTTCTAACTAGGGCGACGACTGGCTTTATGCTGCTTTGTATGATTGTACACCAGGTCAAATTTGGCAGCAGCTGTTCTTGATTGTTCTAGAGCAGGGGGAAATATTTTACCAGGTCAAAACTGAAAGACGGTGCTGCTCTTTTAGTGCAATAAAATTGAAGTTTTTAGAGTTTCTAGCAGTGGTGACATGGATGTATTGAAATACCAATGGCAAAAAAAAACAAACCACAACCATTATCTACCACTAAAAAACAAACTAAAACAAAAAACTAAAACCCTTTATCCTGTGCAGTAATCTTTGGATAAAGAAGGAAATAAAAGTCCACAATTTGAGAAGCATTATCAGTAACAGTGCCTCTGGGGTTCGCTAAAGCTACCAACCACAGTGAATCAAACTAGACTTGTCTGCATTCAATACAGCTGAGGTTTTTTTTTAGTGCTGCACTTTGTTTTTCCTGCTGCTGGCACACTGAAAAAGTGATAATAATTCTGGATCATAATCGAGTTATGGGAAGCTACTTCTTTCCTCAGGGAAAAAAAAAAAGAGAAAAACAGCATAATTTTCTGAAGTATAAGCAAACAGCCTACGTATGAACTAATTTGGGAAACAAACTCCAGGGTGTCTCGTTAACATTAAACATGAGGACCACAGGACACTTAAGAACCCTCTGTTCAGATGCTGGACCAAAGAAATGTTTTCCAGCGGATGTTCTCGTTTGGTACACAACCTTCTCTTACCGAAGTGGTGGATGGCACCTCAATCACGGATATGTGCATTTTGCTGATGTGGGCGTTCAGACTGCCAAGTTTCTTAAATACACAGCTGCAGTCCATGCACGGGAACAGCGGCACCCCTTTGGTCTGTAAGAGAACACAAACACACAAAGCACATTACAGCTAGCTAGCTATATAATAATATTTCCACATATATCAGAGTGTTTAACTGGACACGAGGTAAACCTTTACTTTCCCCTTCATAAAAAAAAAACAAAAAAACTGCCTCATAAACAATGAAATTATATGTTTATGAATCCTTAGGAATCACAGGTTGGGTACTAGTTTCTCGAATTCCCTTGATCATTGTGATGATGATAGCGGTAATCTAATAAAACCACACATCAATTAGATTACTGTGAGCATTGCATATAATGGAGCTGAAGTGCCTGAAGTAGATGTAAAACTGACTCTAAACATCAGGGGAAAAGCCTACAGGGTGTGATCATGAAGCTCCAAAATCCTACATACTGTATTAAAAACTTTTTAAATTAAATAAAAAAAATAAAAAAAACTTTTAAAACTGGTAAGTCTCCCTTCAAGGTCGTCTTATCATGGACCCGTAATCGACATTTACATTGAAGGTTCTCTTCTGTCCATTCATACCCACAGTTTCCCCACGGACATCAGACTTGCTAACTTAGAAAACAATCGACATGTGAACTTTTGAGTTGAGGATCAGAGCTGGCTAATATCACGAGAACAAACAGCATCTTTGTGCATGCTGTTTTTTAAATCGAGGCAATCTTCACTAACAGCTGACCCCACTCACCACACTTTGCGGTGCACAACTTTCTACGCTTCTTCAAAATAAAATTCAAGCTGAAGCATGTTGATTAGCGCATGTTGCTAAGGACCAGTGCATGGTGTCAGAATCATCAGTATCAGAATCTGAATGCTTTGTTAATCCCTTAGGACAGAGGTTCCCAAAGTGTGGGGCCCGACCCTAGGGGGGGTCTATGAAAATTTTTTTTAAAAAAAGAACGCTTGGACACTGCTAGCATAATGGACAGGTTTTCGACGGGGCTCCCACACAAAGGCAAAGCAGGAGATGAAGCATCGCTAAATATGTTTCCAAACCAACTTCCTTCCAAGCCAAAGACTAGAAAATATGGCGAAGTGTATCTTCCCTTTGGCTTCACCTGCACAAGTGCCAAGGTAGGTCTCCCCTGCCGAATTGGTTTTCCCAGTGACTACGTGCTGGGCTCTCCAAATCACGGACAAACAGTATCCCACATTCTTGATTTTTAGTTCACAAACACTTCTTGTAATAACTAACTACTGCTGACATTTTGGAGATGTTAGCTCTTTACACAGTAAAGTTACAGTGGGATACAAATAATATCAGGCTGATCCTGCCACAATTTGTTCCTCCTGTCCAAATCACAGACAAACAGTATCCCACAGTTGTTTATGTTTTTAAACCCATTTTGCACAGAGAGGCATTTTTTGAGAAATGTATGTTGAATATTATTACACAGGAAAAAACAACTACACTTAAAATAATCACACCGTGACGTCTCTGCCTTTCTAAATGGAGGGACAGTAACTGCATGTGTATATATAAGCGTGTAAAACCTGAAGATAGTCAGATTAACAGTAACAGTATTTTGTCTCTATCTGCCATTCTGCAATTCATCTCATGTAAACAATAACATGGCGCACAGCGTGACGTGGAAAAAGGCACATACCTTTGACGTTGCGTAACGAACTCTGTATTCCTCGTCCACACGTAAACGCAAAAAAAGGGTTTTAAAAAATCTCCATTTTCAGTGATTTGAAACGTCGTTTACGTGTGGACGGAGGCCCAAACGCATAGAAGCAGCTGCGTTTTCAAAAATACCCATTTAAGTGTGGACTTAGTAGTGTATTTTATTACTACCAGATTTTATTGCAGTTTGATTGTATTTGCTTAATTGTTTACTAAATGTATGAGGTGTGAAATAAACCGCAATGGAGTTTGAAAACAAAATATGGATGCGTGTGGTTGGAGGATGTGTTTGCGTGGCGGGGGGGCGCTAACATTTTTCTTGTAAAACAAAGGGGGGCCTAGCAAAAAAAGTTTGGGAACCACTGCCTTAGGAAATGATATGGTTACAGTTGCTCCAAGTCAATAAGAACAGTACTAAAGACTGAACTAAATTAAAGAATACAATATATTAAAAAGTTTGCAAAATATAAGAATTAGCTCTAATGTCTGCATATAGCTTATTTATAATGGACAGAGTCACAGAACTGTAAAACTGCACTCTGTAGACTTCTATCAATATCTATAACTATGTCAAATCTACTTTCATATGAACATAAAGAGTGCATACATCAATCTATAAATCACTCTTTCAAGCTGTTTTAGACCTCAAGTAAGCTTCTTATGGTTGCTCTGCTGCTAGAACCAGCGATCTTTCATGTGTTAGGCAAAAGATTTTTAACTACTACATTATATAGTCACTGTGTCAGACATGAAGTATGATGTTTATAAAGAAGTAAAATATAAATTGTCCATTTAGTTTTTACAATTTTCTTCCTTTTCTAAAAATTCAATCCCTCAAGTGTACACCACAAATGTGACCAGATTTCAGTCAGATGTTGTGTTACTTTGCTGTGAGGGAGCTTTGTGTCTACATTCTACATAGACGTCCTACATATGTCTGTATGTTATAGCTGTAAAATCCTTGAGACTGAGCAAACGTGTAGGTAGAATGCTGAAGAACACTTCCATAACTGAAAACACAGCAGTATATGGAAATGAGGTAAGTCTAATATTTAATCTAAATGCAGTTACAAAAAAAAAAATATCTATAGGTCTTTTGAGCTTGACACCAAAAACTTTTGATTGCTTTTCCTGTGAGGGTAAACCACTGGTGAAGTAGATGAAGCTGGTTAAAGTCTGTATTCACTGGAAAGGATGCATGTTGAAGTCTGTTTGGAAGAGTGTGGGGCATATGAAAGAGCCCCAGAAAGGTATCATCAGTGCCAGGATGATGGGCTTGTTGCACTGGCCTGTGCTGGTGTGGAACATATGGGAGAGATGGCTGGACAGAGGAGGAGGACTGTTATTTTCTTGTAGTGGTGGTGATGAAGCGGGAGAAAAGGACTGTCAAAGATGGGGAATAACTAGAAGAGAAGATCATATGGGGAGCTGGTAAAAAGGGTGAGGGTACAGATGGCCACAATGACAAATGAATCATGACAGAAATGTCTGTGGAAGATGAAAAAGGAAGCCGAGTGAAAGTGTAAGAACTGGAGGGCATACTCTTCTATTATTGAAATATATTTCAATGTAATTCACTGGGGAGCTGATCCAGGGGTGGTATGTATATAGTGCTTTAGTTTGACCCCCTTCACCTTAAAGGTCACAGTGGAAAGAATCTGTATTTTTTTTCCTCTAATTCTGTTAACTCCAATGTAAAAGTCTACACCTCAACTACAGTGCTGTGCAGAAGTCTTGAGCCACCTGTCGTTTCTTTATATTTTGCTTCCTAAAGATTAATTAGTCCTGAGCAACAGTTCTCAAGTCTTTCTGAGAGTTTCTTCAGTCCAGTCCTTGGTCAATGACGTGTACCCATTTCCTATTTTCCTCGCAAAATTTATTATTATTTTTTTAAAGGGGGCAGCTCGTGACTTTTGCACAGTACTGTAATTGTTACCTGGTTGATTCTGGAGCAGAGGAAATGTTGAGAAAATTGTGTCAGGGTACAAGTTACATATACATTGTATATATCCCCTACTAGCTGATATAAATCAAATGAGGAAATAGCAGCATGCGTTTTAAGACAGTAATCCTTGGAAGGCATTTGTAATGCTGCCATTGGTTCTTCATAAAGTTTTTCACAAAGCCAGAAACTGTTTTATCAAGAATGCAAAAGCAAGCTAAACAGAGTTCAAGGTTCACGTTCCCATTTCACAAAAGTCAAAAGCCAGCTATAACTGGAGGTGGCTGTAGTGGATCAGTCTAACTTATAAGGTGTGAAATTGTGGTGAATGAATACGCATATAGGGCTATGTGATATGACCAAAATCTCATATGCCGATATAAGACATTTATCGCCCTGACAACAATATAAATCACAAAAATGTAATATTTTCTGTAAATTCTGTGAATCTCGGGCAACTCGACTTGCGTGAAATTTTTCCAGCCGGGCGTCCTTTACCTGGGGTCGAGTGTTTTAACCGATGCATGAAACTATACATTTTTAGACATAAGTCGAAACGGCCACCATTTTCTTTCAAAGTTTGAGTCTAAGGTTTATTTTTTAGCACCTGACGGCTCTTTTTTGCTTCTCATCCGTAAACTCTCTGCATGCTCTTTCACGTGATTCAGTTTATTTTGAAAAGTCTCAACAGGATCTTGAGCTTTATTGTGAAAGGTTTATGTGGAAAACAATCAAGCGGACAGCGGAGCCACGCGATGGTTTTACTGTCGTTGTTGCTAACGACAACACATAAAAACAGGTGCTCGTCCGTCCGTAGTGTGGTTATATTAAATATAAGAGAATGAGAGAACTTTAAGAAATGAATATAGCCACTGCAGTGACCATCAAAACGATGAAAAAAAATATTGCTGTAAACTGTTTATTTTACGACACCACGAAACAAACGATAGCGTTTGTTGTCATCCAATCCGGTTGTTCAGTCTGACGTCACTAGCCGTGTCTGGGTCTAAACTCCACTGCAGGTCCATATATCAAACGATCACTATGGGATTACTGAGAGTTGAAAAACTGTCTAAAGTCTTTCATCTTTAATAAAATGATCAGCGTTCTGCTCTACCAGGTGTAACAATTGAGTTTAACATCCAGGCATCCATGAAAACGGAATTTATGACATTTAACGGAGTTAGAAGTTAGCAGGGAGTTAGCTCGCTAGCTTCTATCTAAATACAATATAGCATGTCCTGACTGCGGGGTTTTGGAAACAAATTAAAACGTACAGCTCTGCTATCACTTCCAGCATAAATGAAGACAGAAAACTAAACAGCAGTGACGTTTGTAGGGTTACTGAAGTTGGGCTAGCTGGTATATAATGATGTGCTACGTGACCGCTAGCGACACAGCTATGTTAGCATAATATAAACAAGCTAACTTTTTTTCCACTGGATAAAAGTTAACGTGAGTGTTCTCGGTGGTCAGGAACAAATGTAATTGCATGGCAGGATGCTGTAAAAGGACCAAACTTCAGCCAGGAGAACAACTGAGATAATCCATCCACAATACGAGGTTAGTCATTCATATACTGCTGCATGGGCTGGGCTGTAGTTACATCGTAAGGTTTTAAAAACTGAGCTTAAATAAATGATTAGCGGTAATAAAAGCCGAGGGAGGTCAACAGTGATCACTGACTGTTTTAGGAGCTTTCTGAGATCAAATAGAAGAAAATACATAACATTAAACATGTTAACAACACAAAAGCCATATTAAACGCAGACTACTTTAGACCCGGAAGTAGGATTCGTCGCGTCATCACTGAACAACCGGATATCGAACAGCCCTATATGCATATGCATAATATTCTGTCCTTTACTTTTAGACAAATTATAATACCATAAATTCATTAGTATTAGGTTAATATGATACTCATATTGTAAATTGGTGTTTTATCAATCAATGAAACGACTAATGTTCTGCAGCTGATTTTAAATCACAGATTCCCAGGAGAATGAGTTTTTTCCAAAAGCTTCAGCACTACAATCTGTGTCAAGCAAAGGCTTTGGATGCCATTAAACACTTTCTCCCCTGACTCCTCAGTAAGCACCAAAGCATGAAATCTTTTGTGAATAACCCCTGACTTTTTCTTTTTTTTAAGTCAGCCAATTGTAAGAACAAACTGTCTACAAAAGCAAAGCTAAAGAACTCTTGTGAAAAACTGATGCATTATTTAAAGGGTCCAGCCGTTGGGCTCTCCAGTTCAATCAACTGACCAAATCACCATCTTTTATCATGGAATGCACAATGGTGTATGCAGGTAAGACAACACACACTTCAATTCATTTGACCGATTGAACCGGTGACAAAAAAGTTATGCAACGTTTTTCTCAAAAGCACTTTTTATTCACAATCCAAATAACAGACCACAACCAGCCATTTAATATGATTGCCAATCTCTGACAGCTCACTAACCTAAGTGTGAAGCTTTTTATTAATCAGTAAAATCTGTTGAAAGAGCCGTAATTAAAACGCCCCCGCTTCAGTAACAAAGAAGGATGTGCTAACATATTTGTAGCAATTTCCTGTATCTCTTCTTTAGGTGCATAATTAAGCTTGATTTATATTTATATTGTTTAAGCAACCCGACTGCAACAATGAGAATTTTACACCTCCTTGCTTCTGACTATAAGAAAGTACAGACTGTGTGTGCTACAGAAAAGACCCAGGTAAACCTATTTCTCTCAGCAGCCAGGTTGGCTGAAGTGAACTAAATTAGTTTAAGGCTTGGTGTGCAAGCACAACACATCATTCATGCTCACCTAGCGCTGCTCATTGTGATGAGGGACCTTTGAGGGACCTTTACAATCATTATGCCACAGAGCTGAGTTAGTTCAGCTTGTAGCCACATTACTGGAAGTAGTCATTAAACCAGGAGATACCACCACCTCTTTAAATCCAACCATTAACTAGTTCAGTTTATAAATTCGAGAAACAGACACAACCACACACATGAGAATTTAGGTCCCCAGAGAGATCTATGATGTGTGTCCTTCGTCTGACCCCTCAACCACAGTGTAGCACTAAGTGGAAGACTTGACGGTCCCCATTTAGCCTCCCTGACAATATGAGGAAGGATAAATCAGCTAGGCTGCAAAAAAATGGCTTCTGCGAGGTGTTTACAAAGGAGAAAAATCAAACAAGGAACCTTATGCCCTTCCTGACACACAAACAATATGACAAAGTACCGTGCTTTGAGTATAACAAGCTGTGAACAGAGGTTCTGGCAATTTAGTGTGTGGCTCAACAAGATGTACAAGAAAAAATACATATATGTATCTGGGGAAACAGTACAACTGAAAGACATGCTAGTGAATTGTAGAAAGCTGGTAAACTTTTCATGAACATGATGTTTTGGGTGTTAACTGTTTACATAAATTTGTGTGAAGTCCTTAACTCGAAACCATTTAAAGTCCTTAGAACTTTTACTTTGAAATGTAGTTTTAGTTTCCTGAATTTAAGTCGATTCACTAAGTTAAAAAGGAACTTGCAAGTAAACAAAACAAGGAGCTCATTAACCGTTTCTAATAAAAACAATGGCTGACTTCACCCAAGGAAAACCTTTCTTTAGGTGAGATTAAACTGGTACCATTTCTATACAATGTGATACCAGGATTTCAGAAATGTAAAACATTATAGCATCAATTCCCCTTTAATGACCATATCTAATCTTTATAAACAAATTAATTACACAGTCTTGAAACATGCATCTGAAGCCATGACTGTGTTTTTACTGTGCTCTTACCTCAGAATGAACCCTCTGAACGTGAGAGTGCAGGTTCCCCTTCTGGGAGAAGGAGGCAGGGCACAACATGCAGAGGTGAGGTTTCTCCCCAGTGTGTCTCACCATGTGAGTCTGTAGCACCACCTTCTGGTTGAAAGCCTTGCCACAGTGCGTGCACTTGTAGGGTCTCTCACCTGCAGAGGAAGAGCACGATGAGGTCAAGAATCAAGCTGTAATAATGACAATATTTATAATAATATCAAATTTATACAATCTCAATGAATCCCTTGTCATCTCCAGAAAATTCAACAACAAAATTAAAACTATTCCTGGAGATATAGTAATTATTATATGTTATACAATACATGGTTGTGTTTAATGTATGATCATTAAAAAACTCACCAGCATTGCTTCAATAAGAATTTGTCCAACAATATTACCCACATATGTGACTGTCAGTGGTAGGATATCTAATTTTGTTACAGTACAACCATGCAATTTTATCACCTTGGTAACAACATAAGGCTGGTATTACTTCAAGCTAAATTAAGATGACTCAAATACAGTCCTGTACCATTCCAACATCACTGCAAACCACAGAGGTGCAAATGAACCATAATGTGTGTTTCTATAGTCTTTACCTCATCAACTGAAAGGTTGTTTGAGATTCAAAGCACAAGAGAAGTCAATTCAATTCTGCATTAAAAAAAACCCCAGCTCAGCCCAGCCAAACAATTTAACATGTGGATGATGGGTAAACAACATGTGGGTGGCAGCTACTGGCTACATTAACCTGAACCCAGATGGCTGAACGTTCACAGGAACCACAAGAACATTTGAATTGAAACGGAATATCGAATTCTACCCACACAATCTCTCCATACCACAGCTGAGCAATGGGCCCAGCTGAAGGTGTGCAGTTTTTCCAGATAAGCAGTGCAGCTACTTACGAATTTGTAGCCTTATATGAAAGAGCAAAAGAAAAGAAAACCAGAATAAGCGCTGTTTTTTTCCTGCTCATAAAAATGTTTGTAGCTACCAAAGAGTTTTCCATCAAAAGAAAATCATCAGGATTATTTTTAACCTGTGGTTTTAAGTCTTAATATGTTTTTGTATATCAAATACCCATATATAACAGGAGAAAATGGTAATACAAACTCCATGTTTTAACCATATCAGGGCCAATTGTGGCATAGCTTAAACCCCCCAAACCCTCATTCTGAGCTACAAAAAAGTCCTTGATTATATATGGCTTGTATATTTTAATTTTATTGGACAGCATTCACAGGAAGAAAGTGCCTCAAAGGGACATAAAATTTAAAAACAAAATGAAAGAAAACAAAAAGTCTCCAAACACCTTGAAAGTCCACTGCAGGCTACTGAACCCCCATCAATTCAAGCTGCTGACAGTATCCACTCACTCTTCAGGTTTCTGGAACCTCAAATGCAAAATTCATTCACAAATGAAATATAAGAAGCAACCGCTCACACTGTTTCAGAGAACTGATTCAGAGAAGCCAGAGAAATATCTATACCTCTCTCCACCACACATACCACAAGGGCTCAAGAACACTATAGAGGAACAGTGTCAGTAAACAAAGTTGTTACTGCAGTGCACACACAAAAGAAAGTTAAAACCACAAATGGTCAAAGGAGCTTGCAAAGAAAAGCGTCTGGACTTCTTTAAGTTACTTGAAGACGTTTCACCTCTCATCCGAGAAGCTTCTTCAGTTCTAAGGTCAAATGGTGGAGAGTCTCTGATATAAACCTAGTGGGAGTAACCCCCCACAACCCTCCATTTGACCTTAGAACTGAAGAAGCTTCTCGGATGAGAGGTGAAACGTCTTCAAGCAACTTAAAGAAGTCCAGACGCTTTTCTTTGCAAGCTCCTTTGACTACGATGACCTGGATGACTGAGAACAACCTTCACAGACAAAACCACAAATGCTTCTTTGGTTAGATTTTAAATTCGTTTTAGAAACTATTGACGGGTTCTGAATAGATGTTTACCAGCACACAGGTCAGTAGCCAGCATCAGTGGTGGCGGTGCATTCGTACATGGGGTTTATTAACATCTTTGCTTAATGGTGTTTACAGATTATATAATTGAAGCCTTTGCTTATTTAAAGCAGGACATAGATCAGCTACATTCTGCTCACACAAATGTTTGACACATTATAAAACAAGTAGCTGAATACTATAGAAGCTATACAAGCAAGAATGGCAGACATCTGGTTTTCAAAACTACACCAGCTGATCTCCTCAGTCCCTAAAATAAGAGTTTCCTCAAAAGAAGACTCAAATTACAAAAACGTATTGTTGGCATCCAATTTAACGTGAGCCTGCAGTCTGCTACAAACTATAAAACCCTTCACTTTCAAAGTTTAACATGATGTTTATATCAATTATCCTATATTTAATAGAAATTGATATAAACATCATGTTAAACTTTAAAAGTGAGAAGTTTTTACAGTTAGCCTGCGTGTCTATTGATCCTGCTTATCATTTCTACTTGTATAAATACATTGCATGCGTATGGACTTTTTTTTTCATTCCACAAACGGAGAGAGTTAAGTGCACACTGCATCCAGGACAGTCTTTTTGTGGTGGTTTTCATCTTTGCTCTGTGTTCATACCTGAATACTAAGAGAAAGATTATGTGTGTGTCCTCATTAGGATAGGGATTTGTGTTGGTGTGTATGGATGTAGCCTGTGGGTTTATATTGTTAACTGGTAATTATGATGCAATGTATTTCAGGTCATTTTATAGAAAAACAGTAAAATAACTTTTTACTTTTAATAAAAGTGTTCTGTGTAATGTATGAATCTGTAATATATTACTTTTTTTTGTGTCACTACAAAAAGGGGAAACACCTCCAAAATGAACAATTATTATTTGACCACACAGCATTGCATAGCAATGTTGGGGATTCCCAAATTTTGTAAACTTTACATTCCTTCACATAAGACTCATAATGCTCATCCTAATATTTTAATTTAACATCTAAGCCAGACCTTCCCAAAGTGTGGGTTCCCGCCCCACACTTTTTTTCTTGTAAAACAAAGGGGGGCCTAGCAAAAAAAGTTTGGGAACCACTGATCTAAGCTAATTAAAACCACTGTGAACTATCAAGGAGAAACAATTAGATCCTCTTCTCAATGCTGAATGGCTGTCTAAAGTTTTTTTTGTTTATAAATTCATTATCCAGAACAAAGAAAATTAGCCTAAAGGATCCTGTATTGGCCTGAAGTAGATACAAATTCTACCCTCCAGTTTCTGCAGTATTTTTGCTCTGAGCTTAAATCTCAATATAAGCACCATAATCAGGTTTTTCTTTTTCCATTCTCACTCACCTGTGTGTATTCGGATGTGCCTGATGAGCTGGCTGGGCTTTTTGAAAGCCTTTCCACAATGATGGCAGCTGTTTGTGAACCCACTGCGATCTATGTTTTTCTTGTAGTTTCTTGAAGTAGAAGTAAGTGGCCTGTAAAGGAAAGAACCATGAGAAAAAAATCTAGTTTAATATAGTGTGCATTAACATAGGACCACGGAAGGTCACTCATAATACAACAAAACAGTTTTTTAAGCCTTATGTTTGAGATTTAGACAATTATCCTTTGTGTAATTATTTTCTTTACAATTAAAACAAATGTTTGTTCTATAAGTAAAGACAAAATGGTATGTGGCATTACACACAAGTGCTTTCTGAATGGTTTAATGAGTTTTAAAAGTACTCAGCTGTACACTTACAGGAAATTGAACTTCTTTAAAACAGGCCTTAGTCCAATAAGTAGCATATTTGTTACTAGTCTGCAAATTAACATTATCATAGAAACCATGTCTAAAAGAATAGCTCTGAAGTAGCATAAAGCATTAAATTGGCTTAGCCTCTAGCAGTAACAGGCTACAGAGAGTTTTGAGAACAGCTGCATAGACTCGCTTAAGCATTTTTGTGCTTAGCTCAAATGAAAGATTATCTGACAATGACTACAAATGTACTTATTTTCCATGAACGCCATGAAAGATGGTGCTTTAATTTCATCACTCTGCAGAGCTGCAAATTCACCTAAAACTGTTTTTGCAAAAATGTTTTTTTCTTCATAAAAGATTCATCTATCCTGAATCAGACACCCCTCGGTCTGTACAAAATACTAGATATGTCGATGCTTTGAATTTTTCTTTAAACAGCTGCATGATTCATACCAAATTTTTAACCCAAAGCTTTTCCACTTGACTGTGTCAAATGTAATAAATCAGCATCCTGAAGTGTCTTGTTTGACCTCATTTTGATGTGACTCTTCATATGCTCCTTTATTTGCGCAGACGTCTTGAACTCCTTGTCGCAGGTCTTGCAGGTGTAGACCTTGATGCCCGAGAGCTCCTTCCGATGCTCCTCCAAATGCAGAGAGAGCTGGCTTTGAAGAACAAACTCATCTCCGCACTCAACACAGATCAGATTCTGCAAGAATGGAAACCAATAACATAGAAAGCAGTCTAAAAGAGAAATAAAAGTGCATAATATGCACAGAAACCACAGCATGAGGCATTTTACCTCCTCCTTCTCATGCAGCATGATATGGGATTTAAGGCTGGCGATGCGAGAGAACTTCTTATTGCAAACGGGGCAGGTGAAGTCCGATGTAGTGTGTGTGGACCTGTGTAGCGTGAGGTTGAACTCCACGTTGAACGTCTGTGAGCACTGGTCACAACGATGAGGCTGCAAGAGAAAGAGAAATGAAAGAATGGGAAAAAAAATGACCTTCTGCTGTGAGCTTCTTGTTGCTGCTGTCACTATGTGAAGGCAGATGGAGACAGAGAAGAGACTAAAAAGACAAGATGGAACAGCTGAATCTCAATCAATGTACTACTTTGTCTAAATTAAGAAACTGCTTTGTTGTGAAGGGTAGAGAGTACTGTAAAAAATCCCCATGAGGCAAAAATGGCCCCAATATTAAATTTCTTTTCTATTAGGAGAACAAGCTGACTTCATTTTAGAGTGCTTTTTTGAATCTAGTCAAGTCTGAGAGTGGTACTGACACAGTTGAGTCTTACTCACTCTGGCATACTCAGAGGCCACTGCTCTTCAACCTGGAAAGTGGGAGCAAAGGCAATGGACTTGAAATTTAAATGGCCCAGAGCTACAGGTGCAGCTGCAAATGAAACGAATTAAGCTCCAATTGACATCTTTTTGCTCCCGGTCTCTCTATTCTAACTTTCTCCTCAGTAGCATGGCATTAAGAACTAAATCCCTTAACTTGCCTGTGATTGTGCGCAATGTGTGAGATCCTGAGAATAAAGAAGTGAGAGAGGGAGTGTGACCAAAAGCGAGCAAGAAGTGAAGCAGGCAGAGATGTGAGTGCTGCGAGTGCTTTAAAATGCATAAATGAATGTGATGTAGAATGAGTTCCCAAGGAACGCAGTCCGATTATCCTACACCAAGAGAAACCACCAACACAACCATTATCACAGTGTACCCGCTTCATACAACATCGCCATACGTGATCATAAAGAAGTGAAGAGAAGTTTTCAAAATGTTATTTCAAGAATACTTTTTGTCCTATGTGGTGACTCAGGTGCTAGCCATCACACTACCATCATCTTACTTCACTGTTGGCATGATGTTCCTTTTCTGAAATCCTGTGTTACTGTTATGCCAGATGTAGTGGGACACACGCCTTCCAAAAAGTTCAGCTTTTTCTCCTCAGTTCACAGAGTATTTACTCAAAAGTCTTGGGAATCATCAAGATGTTTTCTGGCTAAACTGAGATGAACCTCTTTTTGCTCAGCAGTGGTTTTTGTCTTGGGACTCTGCATGCGGGTCGTTTTTGCCCACTCTCTTTCTTATGGTGGAGTCATGAGCACCGACTTTAACTGAGGCAAGTGAGACCAGTTCTTCGGATGTCGTTCTGGAGTCTTTTGTGACCTCTTGGATGAGTCGTTGCTGCGCTCTTGGATTAATTTTGGTGAGCCAGCCACTCCTGGGAAGTTTCCCCCCTGTTCCATGTTTTTGACATTTGTGGATAGTGGCTCTCACTGTGGTTCACTGGAGTCCCACAGTTTTAAAAATGGCTTTATAACCTTTTCCAGACCAAGAGATCTCAATTACTTTGTTTCTCATTTGTTCCTGAATTTACTTGGATAATGGCATCATGTCTGGCTTTTGAGTATCTTTTGGTCTACTCCACTTTGTCAGACAGGTCAGAAAGTGATTTCTTGATTGAGAACAGGTATGGCATTAATCAGGCCTGGGTGTGGCAAGAGAAACTGAACTCAGCTTTTTGCAAAAAAAAATGGAAGGAAGGAAACAAGTTTTGTTGTTGACTGCTTGAGGTTTTCTTTTAAAATCTTCACATATCCTTCATTCTTCCTTCCAACTTGATGAAATTCTCAGTTCCAGACGTGCCAAAGGATTCCCACAGCCTAATACTCCAACCACCGTGTTACACTGAGGGGACACTGTGGAGATGTACACCTCTCCTTTCTTTCTCTAAACATAAGCAGTGCATCTGTGACCAGAGAGCTCTAGCTTCTTTCCATATGATCAAAGGATGTGTTTCCAGTGTGCATAATCTTTCTCCAGGTTGTTATCGACATACTTCAGTCCGGCTGCAGTCAAGTGAAGATTTTCTTGGTCTTGTAGTCCATTCGTGTGCACGGTTGTAGTGATTGGCTTCTTTGAGATTTCAATTCCTGACCTGGCTAAGTCATTTACTGGCGTCATGGCAGTTGTTCTTGAGTCATTAGATACATCTCTTACTATTTTTCTTTCCAGAATCTTTGAAATCTTTGGCGTCCGATCTATGCCAGCCTATGATAACTTTGTATATCCATCTCCTCCTGTGTTAGCATAAGTGATTCTTTTTCTCAATTTTAAACTGATCTCCTTTGTCTTTGGCACTTTCTCAAGTGACAATTCAAACCCTTTCTGTAGCTTTTCTACTGTGTGTAAATGGGAAGATAACCCTCAGATTTAACTTGACTTTACAAGCTTTGAACATTACAAAGTTAAAGCACATCACTGCACAGCTGTAGTTTGTACTATGGCTAAATAAAAAGGTCAGTTTGTCAGAGGGCTAATAATAGTGACCCTGGTCATTTTTGTTTTGCTTAAATAACTGTGTTATTGTGAGCAAACATAAATAACTTAATATTTTTAAAGAAAACTAATATTTTTTAGACATGTTAAAAATCCCTTGCTCTGTTAAAAAGGCACTAGGGGAAAGTTTGACAAAAACTTTAAATTTCATATTTTGTTTGGATCTGTACATCAGTTAATGTTTTTCAGAAACTTTAATAGGAATGTTAGGACTTTCCTATGTGGCAGCATGACATGTGTTAGGTGGGAAAAAGAACTCTGAAACTACAGAGGGAAGACTGCAGCTGACATCATACAGTAATATTTACTGTGCTGTCACTGGAAAGGTAGGGTGAGAAACCATGGTCTTTTGACTGTTTGTAACAGTACATTTCAGAAGCTTTCAAAGTAAATGGCTGTAAATAAGGTGAGACCTGTGCTAAGACTGCCAAACAGACTACAGCAAGTTTAAACTTTCACGCTGTGAAAAATGATCCAAGCTGAAACATCCAGGATAGCTCCAGCTTTAATGCTAAGCTACTAGAGTGGCCCAAATGCAACCTGTAGCTGTAGCTGGGTCATCCACTGCAGCTTTAACACCATGTCTGTCATTCCCTTCACCTGCTCACATGGTATGAGACTAACACTTTCTTCTTTTTCCATCATCACAAACCCTAATACTCCAACCAAATAAATCAAGTAATTAGCCTAATTCTTTTCAAAAAATTTATTTAAGGATTTTGATTTTTTTTTCCATTTGAGTTGACCAGATTCAGTACTTTTAATCTGCTACTTTGCAGATTATGCAAACTCTAGGTCAAGTATAATTTTAGAGTAATTATTTTTATTGTATGCATCGACTACAAGCTACACTTGACTATTAATATTGTAGCATCCAGAGTGGGTGTGATAGAGCCTGACTGATATCAGGTTTAGAAATCACCAGTATTTGGCGATTTAAAAATCAGATATATCAGGTGATATTTTTTTCTATCAGACTAGGGCTGCCACGATTAGTCGACTAGTCACGATTACATCGACTATCAAAATCGTCGACGACTAATTTAATAGTCGACGCGTCGTTTGAAGCTTTGTAAGATCACAAAAGACGTAGGAATGAGTCGTAGGATTTAAGAGTGTAATAACGGACTGAAACAGAAGAGGGCAGCACTGCATGTACAAGGATGCCAGCTGCCGTTAAACCCCGAAGAAGAAGAAGAAGAAGCTGTGTCCCAGAATTCATAGCGCAGCCCAGCTCAGTTTCCAACAATGGCGGCAGCTAGTTAGTTTTAAAATTACTCTTATTATTCTTTCTGGGTCACAAAATAAACGTTGAACATATTTCGTTTTCGGAGACGTCTGTTACCCACTAGCTCGATAGCTAGCCAGGGGCAAGGCTCACTAGAGCCCGTGAGAACACCAGACTCCCGTCAAATCGTTTTCAAACACACCACCGTCTTTCGCTACTCAGGTTAAACATACATAAGTCACTTAGATAACTTAAACATGCTATTGTTTGGCTTTTTTTTTGTATTTTATTTCTTCCTGAGTAAATCGGTTTGGCTGAGATTAAAGTTATAGTTTTTACACAGCTGAATAAACGTCAAGCAGACAGCTGATTATCAGAAGTGTGAGATGTTCAAGAATATACTCCAGTGTCCCGTTATATTTTAGATAGCAAGGAGTTTATTAAACTTCACCGAAACAATCTGTAAATTTCATTAAAATTTAATAAACTATCATCTTGTCTTTATTTTTAGTTAGCACATACCTTAAACACTTAAAGCTGTAAGCTAATGATAGTTATATAAGAGCAGATGCATGCTGGTGCAATATGCTGTACGTTTTACGTCCAATGGATGCATGATCGACTAATCGCAAAAATAATCGGTGACTAGTCGACTATCAAAATAAACGTTTGTGGCAGCCCTATATCAGACAAACAAAACGTAAACATATTCTGCCTGACTATGCTCAGATCACTGGTTGTTGTTGTGGTATTTCAAACATTCTTGCAGAGTGCCCTCTGATGGCCAAACTATGTAACATGAACACTTATAACTTGGTTAATGGGCATTTCTCCTGTATCTTCTTCACTTCTTAAAAATGTTCACTAATCAACTGTTATAAATAAAGGATACAGATATATTGCCAAATAGCTAATGTCGGTGTTGGAATTCATTTTGAGGACGTTCTGGGTTTCTAGTAGCAAACTGTAGATGTTAGCTAAAATATTAGGTGTGCTATCATACAGTCAGGTCTATAATTTGTCGTTCAAACACGTCATTTTTGTAGCTTTGCCTTCTACACTTTCACAGTGTCGAGGTTTAAGTAAAACAAGTACAGATCCAGCTTTAATTCAATGGATTTTAAAAAAAATATTGTATTACAGGCATTTTTATCCGTAGTGCCCACTTAAATTACTGGACTATGTAAACTAAGTCATTTTAACTAAAAAAAATCTGTGATGACTTAATAAGCACTTTAATTTAGCAGTAATAGAAATCATTTGACATTTAAGCTCGTCAACTTTAAAGTAGTCGCTTACTTTTTTTTAATGTTCCCAACTTTTTGTCAAGGGCTAGATCATTTTCAAGCAAATACAATACACAACAACTAAAACCCTGGACATCATCACTCAACTCAACAAATATTTGAACTGACATTAAATGCTTGAAAATCAATTAAAAAAGCACTACCAGAACTACCCTAAAATCCTGGATGACCGTCAGTGACCTACATCTAAAGTGAGCAGACCCAAGATATTGTGTCCTGCTGACACATCCATCTTGTACCTACCTTATCATTGACCTCATGTTCACGGAGGTGCTTCTGCAGCTGGCTCTCTGTGGTAAAAATCTGGGAGCATATTGTGCACTTCTTATCCTTGAGCTCCCCATCACTGAAGCCCTCTGCCTTAGATTCACTGGGATCCGCATCTGATGACAGGCACAAGAAGTGACACATGAGTATCTTAATGTGCTTTAAGAGGATTTCTCCTGTGAAGGATAGCTAAAGTACATGTTGTACCTCTTCACTAACACAGGTTATGTGTTGCCTGGATATTTTTCTTTGAAGTCTGGATTCAAGCAGTAGGTAGCATTTATATTGTACACGTCACATGACTCTTCATTCAGATAGTGTATTTATGATATAACAGCAGATGTCAGGTCTAAGATTAGCATTAAACATATCTAGAAGCAATATTTGTAAACATAAGTTATCATTCTGATCGTATATGAAATTAACAAAAGTATTTGTCCTTTTCAGCTCATTTACAATCGCATGTCATATGTGCTTTTAGTTATACACATGCACCTGTTTAACTTGATTTCAAGTGTTGCATGTCCACTGGAGTGGTTAAGTCGCCGGCAGGGTCGGACTGTATAATCCAGCCATCAAGTTTGATATAATGTCGGGTCCTCCTCGTTTACTCGTCAATCAGTGGGATCACGGGGTAACATTCAGTTTAAGTTATGCGGCCACCGAGCAGCTGTAACAACCTTGTGTTCTGACAATGTTATCAAATTGCAAAATGAATGCATTTCCACAGCACATGATAACATTTTCTTTGGGTCGTGTTAAATGTGCGGTTGTGACAACTTGTTCCAAGATATGCATCGGCAGCTGGACAGCCTCGCTACAGCGCTTCACAGTATCAAAACAACAATGGCCAACATTTTAGCGCGTTAGCCAAGAAGCTAACGATAGCGAAACCAGCTAGTTAGCAACAACATGCTAACAACGAAATACTATTAAATGTATACTCCATGTAAAAAAAAAAAAAGCGTACATTAACTAACGCCACACAGCACCGAGCTCCGCTCCTCGCGGACACCAATTTAGACTGGAAGCCAATAAGAAGAGGCACCGAAACGTTATTAATATCATTCCGCCTCAATCACTCCTTCGCCGTACAAAGCAAAGCCCACCCGCAATACTATATCCGGGGACTATATGCACTACATTGAAGTGTTATTATATGCGCTACAGGGGTGTTTGGCAAAACAATAGCAGGTTATTTGGATAGCCCATTATATATATATTTTATTCTTTGCATTTTGGCACTTGTTACCTGTTTCGTCGTTGCTTTGAACTCTCAGTTTGCGAGGCCGGCCCCGCGGCATAGTTCCAGTACTCAGGGTGGGTGTGCTGTGAACGATTTGCTTTTCAAAATGGCGACTCTGTCATCAGTAGACAGCAGCGTCCTCGCGAAGACACACAGCCGCACGGACTAGGGAGACATCTACTGTTTGGTTTGTTGTACTTCACTTTTTGTGTACTACAACAGCAACTTTCAAGTTTTGAAGCTACGTTGTTATGAAATGCTTGGAATATGCGCAAAGCCACTTATCTTAGCAGTAAACGAGCCGTAAAAAGATAAAATAACAAGACACAAGTACAGTCAAATTCGTCAAAATGTTTTTTTCTTTTTAAAAAAGGAGGTATTTATTTTCATTAATGGCCAATAATAATAAAATAATAACAACAATAATGATAATAATAATAATCAGACCAACAGACTAAAACACACTTTCTTAGGCATTTCAGATACACTGATTGGAACGTTTTAATAGCCCACTAAAAGAGAGAAAATGCCACAAAGTGAATTAAAATGCTAGTGACACATTAAAGAGCCTATCTGTAAAAGGATGAGTGTAATATTGCTGGCAGAGAATATAAAAGCACCCATAAAATGCTCCGCATTAATTCAACTATAAACTTGCTTTTGACGTAGTTTAAATCCTCTAGGAGTATGAGATAAAAAAATATCATAACGTGCAATATGTTAGTTTGGAGTTCACAATTGAGATCCTAATAATTTTTCAAAGACAAGTTGTAATCTGACTTTAGCTTAATTTAACACCAGCAGAGGGAAGCAATGAGTTATGAATAGCTTTGGTCATTTATGGGCCGAAAATCCTGAAGACACTAACTGGATGATTGTGAAATGTTGCATTACCTGAATGATTGTATACTTCACTCTTATCTCCGGGGAGTCCAAATGATTTGATATCTAGTGAATGTTTTGAACTTTACAGTGCAGACACACTGCTGAATTAAAAGACAGTTGGTGCACACACCCATGCAAATATACCCAGGATGACTAAGGGCATGTTAAAGACTATGCATGCTTCTCATTTGCTTGTCTTTGTCTGATAATAATCTAGGTTTGTATTGATGGCAGCACTTTTCATTTCACACAAAGTCAAAAGGATTTTATTTTATTTTGTATTTTAGTAGGTAAAACACAGGGAAGCAGAGCTCGGAGCTAAAATAGAGGAACAAGACTATTGCTGTTTAGGTTACTGAAACCCCTGCAGAGGTTTGTGGCCAAATATAAATAAATCCTGCTCAAAGTTTCATCCTGGCATTACGGTATATAAGTGTAGAAGAAGAAAACACACCCAAATGCAAATCTAACATATTGACTAACATGTACTCACAGAATTGGAAAAAAAGGCACCACTCCTACTAATTTGAAAAATATTAAAAATACATGCTTTTTAATGAAAAACGATGCTTGTTCAGCTTTGCTCTGTTGCCCTTTTGTTCTGTAGACGTGTTTGGCAGCATGTAAGGATGAGCCTGATTGACTCAGCAACATTTTCCCCAGAGGCCTACAGGTGGAAAAGCAACGACTTTTGTCTGTATTTTTATTTGTTTCCAAAAGGGGAAGTCATCTCCTTGAGTTTTAGTGAATAAGCAAACAACCAAGTGCATGTTCATTGTGTAAGAACATCTGTTCCTGCCAGGCCGCCACTTACTTTGCACGTCCCCTCGTGGCTGCACAGGCCACTGATCTCACCACTGAAAACAAAAGCCTGGACACATCACTCTGACCTTGTGGGATTGTCCACGCCCCTACTTGCTCCCTTTCCTTTTTCTTTCTTATTCACCCCCCTCACTTTCCTTTCACCACAGTCAAGAGGAAAGTGATCAATCATTAAAACTGTCGTGGGCTCGGTGCAGTGGGATTCTCAGGAAGACCACATCTTTAAGAGATATGCTAAAGCCACGGTGTGATAAAAACACGCTGCGAGGGAAAATAAAGTGAGGGAGCTGCTGTCGTTGGGTCCCATCACTTGCTTTGTCATTCATGCTTAACAAGCCTCACTAAAAAAAAAAAAAAAGCCCACTGACAATCAATGGCACTGGCAGTGCTTTTCCACAGACTGGGCTAGACATGAGTCAGACTTGGAAATGCGGTGCTTGTTTGCAGCACTTCGCAAATTAGGTATCTTGTGAATAACTCCCTCCCAATTAAAGATTTAAACCTTGATTTCTTAGCTGTCAGCCGCTGTAGTTGAACTTTAATGACAAAAGACTATTCACAGAAGCGTCAGCTGTCAGGAGCGGTGTCCTTGCTGCTTCACTTTTCAAACCAAGACATTGTTGTCTGCAGATTCACCACAGCCTCACAGAAAGCACAGAGACTATAACTCAGGCTCAAACAAAGGATAAATTCAGACCTAATATTCTCAACATGTAGCACGAGGCCTGGCTGTAAATTCCTTGATGACGGGGAGGGGGGGTGACAGGTCATACGATGACCCTTGCAATGACCCTGTTCAGTAACATTTCACATGCTGCCAGTGTTTCTTCTCCCAGGTGCAGCCGAGACTCCCCCTGTGCTGTCAGAGAGCACTGTCCGGATCCATGAAACCAATCATTCTTTGGCATCATGGAAACAGCGTTTGACAGCCGTGGTCGCCATGGGCATCCTCCCCTGTGACCATCCTCGACGGGGGACCGGGGAGGTAAGGCCATCGCTCAGCAACCCTCTCTGGATGGCTGGTTCACTGCTCTAGAAAGCAAGCTTTTCTGCACAGAAAAGAAAAGCAAAACCAAAAAAATCCTGTAGTTTAGTTTTACTGTGAAAATTCAAAACACATCCAAAGGACGAGGGACTTCTGAATGATTGTTGCATGTGAAAGTCTGCAGCTGCGAGGAGGCGGATCATAAAAATATGGAACATTCGTAAGAATTCGGCTAAATGAATATTTAACATTTCACAGTCTGAAACACTAGAATTCATAAGATGAGGTGTTGCTATCCGGCAGGCATGTAGTGCAAAATAACACCAGCAGAACAGAACAGAGTGTCAGAAAACTCAGTAAGCAATGTACATGCTATGAGGATAAAGCAAGCATTTGAAAGCAGGGCAGTATCAGACATAGTACGTATACAAAGATTGTGCAATGTGTGCATGATGCAAACACAAGGTGCCTAAGTGGAACAGATATATGTCATGAGGCTCAAAATAATGTCAAAGAAATGTCGTTAGATGAGACGCAGTTGGTGTGATAACCATTAGATTGGATTTCACCCTCTCATTGCACCACACTGTCTTTCCTCTGTGTACCTTTGTCTTTCAATTGTCTGTCAGTGTACTGTGCACAGGGACACGGAGAAGATAAGGCAGTTGTTTTTTTGCATAGACTCCCACGTGATTTTGAATGGGTGAGGGGGGGCAACATTGTACAAACAAGTACACGCAACTGCTGGAAAAAAAAAGTCCTTGTACTGATATAAAACAGATCTCAACTACTCTAAAATAAAGCTCAATTCACGGTCAGCCACGCCAGAAAGATGAAATAGCATTGCAGGAGTGTTTTGTAATCAATAATGCATGGCTGCCTATCTTCTGGAAAAGAGAAAGCCCCTCCAAACACACCAGAGGCATCACACACTTTTCATTTCATGCTGAAGGTCAGCAGAGCCGCATGGAAGTCCCTGCAGTCTGTAACGCAAAGAAGTTAACGCGTGCAAAAATGTATTATTACATTTTTTAAATTCATTCATCGCAAGCATTAATCCATTTTTATTATGCTGCCCTGTCATCTGAGGAAAGCTTCCGTTGAAGTAATCTGATCACTAATGTAATCTAATCATTTCAAAAAACAAGATCAGGATAACAAGATGAAGGCTGTAGACTATAATCAAGAAAGTACTTACTGGATACTCAGTGATATGAATGCGAAGTTAATAATTACTATATATCATACATCAAACAAACACGTAGAACCTGTGTGGAACCTAAATTTAACTTCAGTATACTTACAGGGAAAAGTTCATGAACAGTTAAACATGAAGCATTTTTTAACCATGCACAGTTATTAAGTGGATTCTAAATAAATAAAAACCACAGAACAACACTTTCTCCTGCGTTATTTAATGATGATATAAAAAACATAAATATGGCCTTTGAAACAAAGAACAATTTTATGGTTATAGACTAAAAAAGACACACATCTCTAATTCCAGGCTATGCCAAATGACTGAGTAAAGGCTACAGCAGTAGTGTAAATGAAAAATGCATCTGTTTATGTTAACAATTACCTTCCTATATCTACCCTGTAATTACGAAATAGGTTCTCCAAGAAGTACTTAAAGTGTAATTTATTGCCTCTTCCTTCCAAAAATCACCTCACACCTCTTTTTTCATTCTTCCTTTATGCTTACGCTTGGTAAGTACCCAATTAGTGTTTTATTGATATCCTGCGCGCACAAAGTAATTAACCAGATGATTGCAAGTTGTTCTGATTGATATAACACAATTTTCTGTGAATATTTATCCTTGATATGAACTCGCGCTCACACCTCTCAATTTTTTTTATCAACGCCCATCTGTTCAGTCCAGATTACTGTTAAATATTAATCCGTCTCCATCCTTACTGCATTATGACAGCATGCTCATCACCTGCTTGGGAGAGTCATCATCTGTATTGATTTCCCCCGGCATCTGCACATCTGGATGCTAAATTATTCTGACGCAGAGCAGCCTTCTCTCTCCTTAGCTGCTGTAAATACAAACCATGCATACACATATGTAAAATTACCCTTCCAACACGTACGCGCATTTGTGCACACAGCAATACAGACATCTACGATTGCCTCACTGTAGTGCACATGCACCCAGGATCCCATCCCCCATCTTTTTGCAGAAAACGGTTTGTTGTTATATTTGCCTACACAGATGTGCCTAATCACGTACACGCGTTCCTATATGCACACATGCATGCACCCACCTTGTCTCTCTTTCTGCGCCTAAAATGCTGAGCTCGAGGATGGCACGTAGGAATAATCAACTTCCTACCACATGAAGCCACAGCCCCACGACAGCTCAGATCAGTTAGACACCATTAAAGGCTGGTCCCAGAACAGCCACTGAGACTACCTAATGTCTTCTTTTCCCCCTCTGCACGGTGCTAACTAAATCCATCTCCTGCCTCACCCAAACCTAATTACAGGTAGAGATGCACTGTGTGAGATGAAAAGCTAGGAGACGCTTTGATTGATGCTGAGCTCCTGCAAAACAGAGCAAATAGGTAATTAACATGACAATGGGGATGAGGCAGGGGTCTCATACAAAGACAGAAGTGTGGTGGTGTGGGTTGCAGGAGCAGAGGTGTCCTTATGTGTATTGTGTGCTCTTCGTTTAAAGGAAGAAGAAAAAAACACCAGAGTGTAGATATAAAGAGAGCTTAGGAGGAGAAACTTTGATATGTTGTCAGATGTTTTTGTTATCTGTGCAGTGGTGAGGAGGAACAGATAACAGTCTTACAAAGTGCTGCAGGGAATGACCAGACGCTTAATGGAGGTGTTGAAACCTCGTGCGGGGATAAATAATTTAGCCTTTGACAAAGTATACCTCATAAATTTTTCATTACAGCATATTTATGGGTGAATCATGAAGATGTGATATCTGTATCAGTTTAAATTGTCAAGTGTATAGTGTAAGAGCTACGGCTCCTCTGACCAAATCATTTGATTCACTTCTCAGTTAGCAGGCTGATGTCGAGGAGAATGTGGCTCGTTTTGAATGTAAACCATTAACGTGGAGTGTTTAAATGTCACGTTAATGCTGAGATAACGCTAAAAACGGTGATGTGAGAGCAACACTACACAATCCAAGGCTGGCTCAGGAGAATAAAACGCACACCTCATAAGCAATGGATGTGCTGGGGGAGTTGCGTTATAACATGATTCCTCTACGGGCAATGTGTTATACTTTTGCCTGGGTTTCTATGTTGGCAACAATTGCTTGGCAGCAAGTTTGGTAATCCCATACTTCTTGTTAGTTTGACTTTAGATCCCTTTAAAGCCATAGTTACAGACAGGAAACCAAATAATACTCAATTATATGCAACCTAGAGCTGCAAATGCACTAATAAAGACTATAAACATTTAGTTTGCAGACAGATATAACTGTATGATAATACAGTGTTTATCATTTTGGCAAACAACTAAAAGAAAAAAAGGGGTTAAAAAAAGGTCATAAGATATTTACAGCAGTTTTGACAGTAAAAAGCAAACTATAACTTCCTGTGGGAGGAACAGAGATCTCACACTATGAGAGAATGGCTGATCAGCTACGGACGATCCACCACCTCTGACCAAATAAGCTCCGATCTGCGGCCGGCAAATTGCATGTGACTTACAAACTGGCACCAATGTTGTGTCTGTAATAATAACTGTCTAATCTGGAGGCACAGAGCCATACATCCAGTAACTGTTGACAGCTGGCATTGTTCTGAAACTGCATGGTTAGCTATTCTTATTCATATGTCACAACATGATGAAATTTTCCAGGCTTGTCTACCGGCCAGTTGAAAATGTTAAGAAAAAGCGCTTCAGAGTAAATTTGATGGGCTGAACGCATTCTGTACTGTACAGGAGACACGGCACGAGATTGAGTGACAATGGTCTACAGCCAATCAGGACGCAGAACACAATGCGCTGAAAAAAACAACAACAACAAAAACCAGCACGCAAAATGGCACAAAAAATTCTGCGAAACAGCGAGGCTGCGAAAAGTGAACCACGTTATAGCGAGGGTCCGCTGTATTTCCTTATGAACTGCAGTGTAGCAATAAATAATATACATGGAAAACACTCAATTACACTTACTTGAGTAAATGTACTTACTTTCTTTCTATATCTAGATAGAAAGAAAGTAAGTAGTCATTAGTCATTGCTAATTTTCTCTGTACTTTTCTTGCACAACAATATGCAGAGAAGCAACGCTAACTCTTACTGAAGAGAAACAGGCCTTTTTTAATAAACAAACAGCTCCGATATAATTAGCAAGATCAAGATAAGTGGAGCACAGTCCAAGACGTCTGTTATATGTTTTCTGTGCGCTGCAAAACAACTCTTCACAATTGCTAATAAAGACCTGCCTATTTATGGTGAATATAGTGTACATGTGCCTAGGAAACATATATGGGATCATGAAGTATGAAGACAAGTGTAATTATTAAAGTTCTGTAGAAAGAATACCCCTGTAAATGCTCACATAACAACTAGAACATTATTAGATTGTAAGTAGTTTTCTTAACTAAAGTAAGGGCCAGGGATTCCCAACTTGTGAATCTGCCCCTGTGGGCTCACATAACAAATTTAAGGGTTTGTGGTGTGATTAATGAAGCTCTGTTACACAAAATTTCTCAGTCTTTTTTAGTTTTCCCCTGAATCTGTAAAGTCTGTTTTGGTTGATTAATTTATAGTATCAAATAGTTATTTGCAAATCCACCTTGCAGAAAATAATCTGCAGCCGTGCCAAGACATCATGTTTTGTTTACCTTTTTGATGATGTAATATGTTGTTTAGAATAAATAGATTGTGAAGTCACATTTTAAGCATTTTTTTTTGTAAGTTGATTTATTATTATGCTTCTTTAAGTTCAGCGATTTATAACTGCAGCGAGGACGCTGCTGATTTTTTTTTCCTGACACACAAAAAGGGGGAAAAAAGGAGAAAAACCCCAAAACATTTTAAGCATTTTGTATTGGATTGACTGCACGCTTGTGGTGCAGCTGCAAAGAGTTTTTCATGATATTAAACATTTTTGCACTGGTTAAACACCCAGTTTCTATACACGAACTGCTGCAGTAACAGTGTACTTAATCAGGGTTAACATTACTTAGCAGGTGACCCCTTACTGACCCATTCTAAAGTACAATCGCTCTCCCTACAATTTGTATAAATGCAGTGATGTGTTATCATGCTGAACTACACCATGTTTCATTCATAGCCCAAACTGTAAAAAATACTGGCGCAGCATTATAAAGTTGCAGCCACTGCCCATCAGCTTAGATTACATTCAGACCCAAGCACACAAGAAAATGCTGTAAACCCCCTGCTTGATGGCCCATCACATGATTCAAAAACACAGTAATTCCTACTCGTTTGCAGAAATGTTCCCCTGGGATTACTGTTGTGGGACAAGACTCCTTTGTTTTAGGTTTTTGGTTTAACATTCCCACTGCTTTCAAATCATTTCACAACTACAAAACTGCTTTCTGTTCATCTACCGAGGGGGAAAAAAGAGCTGTAATCAGCCAAATCACACTAACCTGCCTCCGTCATTTCAGCGTACGTAAGAAGCAGACGCAAACAAAGATAAGACTCGCGCATTCTGCAAATCACCTTTTCATTACAGTAAATCGTTTTCTGCATTTTTCTACATTTTCTGATACCAATTAAGCCACAATGACAATGCGTGTAGAGCCAAGCTATATGTCTACTTTGCACAATGTGGTTGTGTATCAGAGAAGTGGGTGTGAATGAGAGACTTGCAAATGCTTTCAAAGGGGACGCTCTGAAACTTCCAATGCACATTTGTCATGCTTTTAAGTGATTTACAAATGAGAGGCATGAGGGCTTTGTGAGGGAGATGGAGAAAGAGTTTTTCAGAGGGGAGCTTTGTGTGTCTCTGCCTACCCTGAGCATATAGATGGAGCTGGAAATTGTGTTTGTGCGTCATCAGCGGTCATTAAACCAAGACACACACCAGAGCCACTGGCAGTATGGTGATGAAGTGGAGGTGGAAAAAAAAGGCAGACGATCGTGAGGCAGATGATAAATACTTTTCTGGGTCTTTTATTATTAATTGCAAGAAGTGACCATGGGAAAATTAAGCGAGAACAAAATGAGAACAAATGTTTTGCTTCTGATAGTTTTTTTTAATACATGTAAACTCCAGATACATCGAATGGAAATGGAATCAGTTTGTTTTCTCATCCATTTATGTCCATTTTACTGCAAATCCCCTGATACCACACCCACTCTTTCCCATGCACACACACACTCATATTGTCTCATTTTCTCTCACACACTGACACACACACAATAACAGTATACGTTATCTCAAGTAAACACGCTAACTCAACGTCACAGATGATGTCTTGCTGACTTTTGACTCATTTCTGATAGTTCAGCATTCAGCAGTGGCGTCTTGTTTAAGCCAAGCAGCACTTGAACAAAGATGAGAGGGAAGAGGGGAAAAAAAGACAGAGGAAGAGGGAGGAGGGACAATCTAAAAGCTACCCATCCCCCCTCTTTGTAAAAAAAAAAAAAAAAAAGTAGAAAGAAATGCGTGCCTTGCCATGATTTCCTCTCTCACTTATATGAGGCCACTGTTTTACTTTCTATATTTAAGCACTCAAGAAAATGTAAAACACTCAGACACCCCTATAGCTGTGTCTATACATGCACCGTGGCATTGGTTTCAGTGCTAACAGCTTTGCCACTTAAGGCAACAGGTTTCTATGAGCATAAGCAGTTTTCAAATGACACTAAACTCTAAATGTTTTCTTTCGACATAATCTTCAGTCATTTGGGAGAAACTAACAATGGCCAACCCTAAACTGACACATTTCAACGTCAGCTGTTTCTAGCATGGCTTCTGTGTAAAAGCTATTGACAGTGGCCTGAGCTGTGTGTGCTTCTGTGTGTCTTTGTGTGTTTGTGTATATGTGGGTGGGTGATCCAGGCTTTACTTTGCAGAAAGGATTGGGGGTCGGTTGGCTGTTGTGAAGTAGGACGGTGCTGGTGTTGGTGTTGCTTGGTGGGGGTTTCGGGGCTTCTTGTCTCCCTTGCGCACTCATTACTTTGGTAAAGTAAAACTAGATAGGGCTAATTACAAAGTGGGTTTGAGCACTTGAGGGCTATCCAAACAACAGCTGTCTGTGGCATAAGCAGGAGAGTCAAACACACGGTTGTCTATACAGACACACACAAGCATCTTGGATATAATTAGGAAGATAGAGATAAGTGGAGGGCAATTCAAGAAGTCTGTTATGTGTTTTCTGTGCACTGCAAAACAACTATTTACACCTCTTCACAATGGCTAATAAAAACTTGCTTATTTGTGCTAAATGTTGTGTAAATGTGCAAGAATATATATCAAGCAAGTATAATTATTACAGTTCTGCAGAAACAACCCCTGTAAATGCTGACATACCAGTGACAGTAAGGCTGCACATGTATCGTCAAATAACACTGAGTCTCAGCCTGTGAACCACTGTGGGATCACAAAATAAATGCAAGGGGTTGTGGCATGATTAATGAACCTCTGGCGCACAAATTTGCGTAGGGTTTTTTTAAGGTTTTTTTTCCCCCTTAAAATCTTTAGACTGTTTATTTTTCCTGTTTATGAAATGCTGGACTCTTTTTAGGTCATGGAGGGAAACTCTATTTGGTAAAACAGTGACAAGTTGCTCCAGCTAGAGACTCATTTGTTTTGCAATGGATCCGAAGCCAAAAAGGTTGGGAATAACTGCTTTAATACATTAAAATGACTTCAATTCCATAATAGACTTTGTTCTGAAATATAAGTAGCAATAAAAACAGTTCTTAGAGACAGAAAGTGAAATTATAAATCTTTAAAAAATAAGCATAAAAGTACATAAAGTACAAAAACCTAAACGTTTGCTAAGATATAAAACTTTATAATACTTGCCAACAATATGTGTCTATTAGTTTTCCCACCTGAGGACGGTGAATGTACTGCATAGAAAAATCAAGGCCGCTGAGCCATGTGTGCTGCTTTCTCAGGAACTAATTACTGAAACCACGTGCTGCAGTTTTTATCTGGAATGACAGCTTGCATACACCTGCCTGCACATGTGCACATCACACATGAAAAAGCCTTCCTGTGACATATTTTACTTGAGTATTTATAGCAAGTAGAGAAGAGCCAGGTAGGTAATAAATATCTAGCAAGCAGATCTTTTCAAAAGGACAGGACTGCAGCCAGGCACTCTTACAAATATGTATCCTCAGTGAACTTGAGCACTGATTTGGTAGATGGGCATTTTACAGTACAGTGTCTTTTTGATTCTGATTAGGCATCCTTAATAAAGACCTTATAAGTTTTAACAATTTGCTTTATCATAGTTATTAAATGATTCAGTACTGATTTATATTTCAAAGTCATTACCCATTAATGGGAGGATTCAATCATTATACAAGCATTAGTATATGCTCATGAACTTCCCATTTTCTGATAAGCCATAAACTCTATAGTTAGATAAATAATTAATGAATGCTTTTAATATTCGCTTGTGCAGTTGTTGTAAAATGGATTCAGATCCAGAATATTTGCAGAAATAGAAATAAAGAAAAGTGATAGTCAGATTTTACTACCTGACAATCCAAAATTTATGTCATAGATCAGAAGCATTACTGGAAAGTAACTCATAGAAACTCTATATAAACTGCAGCTTATTTAAGAGAGACCACATAAATCACATGTGCTATATATACAGTATAAATGTGTGCAAGTCTGACAATAGTAGCAGAAAAATAAAAATTCAATTTTTCAGGACTGATAATGGAGGGAGTGTGTGTGTGTGGGGGTGGACACGATGGTGAGTGAGAGTGGTTAAGGGGAGGGTTAGGTGAGTGGGCATTTAAGCAGATTTTACATATAACTCCTATTTATGATTTTGGAAGTGTCTGCAAAGCAGCTAATATAAGAGCCTGAACTATTTTTGCAGCTCACATCCTGTTTCATGCATCAGCTGTAGAGCTGGGCTATGAAGTGGAAAAACTATGATATAGAGATGCAGCCATACTCTGACATCTTTTGATTGATTATTTTTTTTAAAGTTGTGCTTATAATCCTTATAGGACTTTTTAATGTTTCTTTAAAGCACAACCTGTTTATGTGTTTAAAGAATTAAAAAGTTTTCATTGCAATTATTAAGATGGACCTGAATTGAGGCATTAATTGCAATTATAAAACTATTTTTAAGAGAATAATTTTAATTTTTATGATGATCAATAGTTGGAGCCATTAACTGCAAATGAAGCCCAATGCAAACTGAATTTTACATGCAATGTATAATGCGTTTTATTGTGCTATTTGCACTGGTGGCTACTAGGTGTAATATTAAGAATTCCTTGTACTTGTAGATGTAGTTGTAGACGACAAAATGAGCCTACATGGTTATGAGGTTTTTTTTTAGGTCTCTGGTAAGAAATGATCAGGGCCCCAACATGTGCTGACGCTTTACCACAATACAGTTATTAATTCTCGATTTCTACATCACTAGCTATGTGACCTCGGTTACAATGATGTTGTACTTAATAGAAAAAGGGTCACCTAAAACCACTGTTTGTAAAAAGCCTTCCATCTCAGGCTCACACAAACACACTCGCACCTACACTTACGCATGAAATTGCAGTCATTTATGGGTTTTTTAACCAACAAATTTGTACGTGAGCCTTCCTTGAAGTTCCATCAAAATGTGTTAAAAGCCAACGAGTAAATAAAGAAAAGCTGACAACTTGCAGAGGTGATCTTATATTTTTATCCACTACCCTATCACTGCCTCACATGTGCTCCATTTTACAGCAGGTGCCAGACCAAAAAAAGAAAGAAAGAAATGCTTTAAAAATTTGATTTTAGAATAATGTATGCTTTTTAGCTGATATAGTTAGCAGATCTAACAGACCTTTTAAGATCATTAGCACATTAAATAATTTAGGAAGTCTGTGTTATTGACATTTGAGTGAATTGTGGTGAAATGTTTCGCAGCCTCATTGTTGAATCACGGAAACATGGACATTTCAGCAGTAGTGCATTTCTGTCTACTTGCAGAGCTTGCTAGATTGAAATAATAGAGCCTCATGCCAGACAATAATGTGAGTTAAGTCCTTTAGGCAAGCAGCTGCAGAGATAGCCAAACAAAAGATAATCAATATCATATGGTGTGTCGCCTGGAGTCTAGACTTTAGCCTCTCGCCGGCATACTCATCATATGCCTTTGAGTGGTTGTCTATCACCGCAGTCAGTGTCAGACACAATGTCAAACAGGCAACACGTCTAGGGCTCAGTGTTAATTACAACATCACTGCACAAATAAACACGATGGCAATATGACAGCTTGCGACACAAGGTATCATTGCGGGTGTGACTAAGCAAGTTAGCCAGATTAAAATAGGGCAGATTGAAATTTGGGGAGCTGAAAAAGCTCACATATTAGTTAGATGTTACCAAATCGCACAACGCACACAAAGGTAAAACGGATGTCACTTATAACTGCACATGATTTGCATGAGACCGAACAGCACAACAGCAGTGGCTTCAACATCGCTATGTGAGCTGATGTATAGAACGCATGTACACAAGCTTTATTCGCCTTTTCCTGCCACATCAAATACACATGTGCACATACTAC
Organism: Copadichromis virginalis; assembly: GCF_057382275.1. Taxonomy (NCBI): domain Eukaryota; kingdom Metazoa; phylum Chordata; class Actinopteri; order Cichliformes; family Cichlidae; genus Copadichromis; species Copadichromis virginalis. Next base: position 16,483,937 of record NC_140628.1, on the reverse strand, counting down.
CAGCTCCTTCTCTTTCCTCCCTGCTTCTTTTGAAGCTGAGGACAGACAGAGCTGTCTCTGTGTTTGGATTAAAGGGCTGCGACAGGAGCGGACACTTCCCTTCTCCTGTGACAGGGTGTAAGTGAGAGGTTCGCTGTCGCCAGTAAAATAAACCATGGGTGCATGTTGGTGACTTCCTGTTTGCCTTGTGTAAGTCAGACATGGGATCCTCATATGGCTTCTGCAACACGCTCACACAATGACAAGTTGTAATGATGAAATCCAACCCTGTGATAGTCTATGTAGCCCCCACCTCCCCCTGATCGGTGCTTTTTGTCTTTTTTGTTTGCTCTTGCAGCACCTTGTTTCTGAACATGCATGGCTGCCTTTGAAAGAGCACACTGTACGTGTACTGTCTGCAGGGAAGGGTGAGCAGTAGTTTTGCTTGTAGGGATCATGCAGCTCTGTTTTTTTTTTTCACTTGCACTTTTAGTCATCTTAAAATCCGCTTCATTAGTGTGTCTAATGTGTATGCATTCTTGCAGTGAGTGTAGGGCTGCACTTGTTCCTGCATCTGCAGCTGTGACTGTTCAGAAATTGTGTGTGTGTGTGTGTGTGTGTGTGTGTGTGTGTGTGTGTGTGTGTGTGTGTGTGTGTGTGTGTGTGTGTGTGTGTGTTTTAGAGTGATAATTCTGCTGAGAGGCAGGCAGACAGTACAGGGGAGGGTGAAGGAGGAGGAGGAGGAGGAGGAGGAGGAAGAAGAGGAGGAGGAGGAAGAGGAAGACAATGTCAGCGCTGCAGTATGATCCTGTATCCATCAGGCTGCCTCCTGCAGTCACCGCTGCTTAAAATGCACTGCCACAAACACACACACGCATACACACACAGGAAATGGCCTCATTCAGTGTAGCACACAGTGCGCAGTTTCTCATTCCAGATGGGATTATGATGTTATTATTTCACGATTACACCAAATAACTATATTAACAACAGAACACAACCTGGGACTTCTCAATCAGTCACCTTCCCTTTATACAGAGAAGACTTTTCAACAACCCCCCTCCCCTGCCTGATACACCGATACACACCTCACCATTCCTGGTCTAACAACAGCAACAGGAGCCAGTCATTCACCTTAATATTCATCATCCCTCCTCGTGCCAGCAAATTAGCCATTACAAGCATGATTTAATGATGTTTGTGCTGTGATGCTAGAACATTAATGCTGATCCGGTGACGTAACACAGATTTGCATTCTATTGGGAGTTTTTTGTTTTTTGTTTTTTTTTTCCTTCCTCTTTGCAGGTGGATGTTCTGGCCCCAACTGAGAACAACATTTCTAAAATAGCATTGAATGATCACTCATGTGGGTGGATCCACCCTCACTTCCCCTCCCCACCCTATGGAATTTGATAAGTTGGAGAGGAAAGGTGGCCGACCAAAACAGAACAAGAGAGAGAGAGAGAGAAAAGGGAGGGTGGGAGAGTAGGGGTAGAATGAGAGAAATGTGAATTTTTTAAAAAAAGGAAGGGAGGGGAGGAGTGTAAGCAGGAAATAGATGAGATCCAAAAGCAGTGTGAGATCAAGTCAACAAGACCGAGAAAAAGAGAGAGAAAAGAGAGGGGCGGGGGGGGGCAGCACTTCCTCCTGTATGGCAGTCACAATGAAGAAGTAAGAGAATATAATCTTCCTAAATTCAAAATCATATGCAGCTGGTCTGGCAAGCTTTGTATCATCACCTAAGAAGACAGAAAAGCTGCGAGCGGGTCACACGCAATTTACCATGAGGAAGAAAGAGAAATGGTTTCTGTACCAACAAGATTTATTTATTTCCAACCTATAAAAGACATTTGATTTCTCTCCTGGTCTGAGCAGAAGTGTCATCTGAGTCCAGAAGACGGTGTTATTTATTTATTTCAAAAGAGAGAATGCGATATATCCCCCATAAATATTTTACATTCTACAGCAAGAGGTGGGCTTCCTCCTGCTGCTCACAGATACTGTATGTGCTCACGGGCTGGTTAGGCAACAAAGCATCCCTCCACACCCCCACCCACCTACCCCAGCACTCCCCGAGGTATCTCCTTGAGGGTTCTCCTTGCACTCCTCTGCCAGCTGACAATTAGCATGCAGTTGCTAATGCACTAGGAGCTAATTGAGCACAAGGGGGCTGGAGGTGTCAGTCACTGGAGAAGGCTTGTATATGGGAGCATATACTAGAACTGCCATTTTAAGATAAGGAATGTGGGTCACAGCATGAGGCAAATTAAAGTAAGACAGGTTAGCCCCCTACCAAAAATAGCAAATATTTATCACGTGTTAAATAGAGGAACAAAAAACCCCCAAAAAACAGATAATTTATTGCTTTGTGGGTGTGAGTCATATTTGCTGCTTACTGATGCTTGAAGTAAATTGTGGATTTCACATTCACGTTCTCCTTTTATTTGAAACTCTAGTTAGGTAATACAAATAAATAAATAAATAAACACTGATGCCACACACACTAATGTGAATCAGTGCTGGCTGGAGAACTGCACTATCACTGTGTTAAAACCAGGGGTAGCTATTATAAGAGCTGCCCCAAGCTCTGTGTGTGTGTGTGTGTGTGTGTGTGTGTGTGTGTGTGTGTGTGTGTGTGTGTGTGTGTGTGTGTGTGTGTGTGTCTGCCACGCATGCACAAGTAGATATGCATGCAGCACTTTGGAAATGCATGCATGCACTGTTTATCTAGATGTGCCACCAGTGCAATATTTATCAGAAATCCAAATCCTTTTTTTCTAAAAAGGTGAAGGTTCATTTGGGTATATTTAAAAAAAAAAGATTGGGTGCAGACTGAAGGGCAACAAACGACAGAGAAGCTTCTCTGCTGGCTCGTTCAGAGAGAAAAAGACAGAGAGGCAAAGAGGGGGGAGAGAGAGAGAGAGAGAAAAGAGGGAGAGGACACCTTGGTGATGTGTGTGTGTGTGTGTGTGTGTGTGTGTGTGTGTGTGTGTGTGTGTGTGTGTGTGTGTGTTTGGCCTGACATTCCCTCTGACTTGGAAAGCAGGAATGAAGAGAAAGGGAGGCTGTTTTAAAGACGGCTCTTCTCTAACAGGAAGTATCTGAACAGTGACTCACACGCTACATGGAGAGAGAGTATGGAGGCAACTACATGGAACTACATATCTCTAATGTGTGTGTATGATGAGTTATAAATATAAGTGGGATTGCATAAATATGCATAAAAAATAACATGATAATAATGAACATCAATAGCGCTAGTGAATGTGTGTGTGCGTGCGTGTGTGCGTGTAAGGAAGTTTACATGCACTCTTGTGTTCTGGTTAAATCAAATTTAAAAAAATGGTGCGTTTTACTAAACAAATCTGTTAGCGTGTGCCAGAGGGGCTATCACTAATTCTCATGTGTTTAGCTCAGTGGATCACATTTCAACAAGGATACGATGCCTTACTCAAAAGCCTCAGTGTGCACGTTCTTTTGTATGCGCGCATTTGGATAGGAGTACTGCTTAATTCTGAGGAATAAGCGATGCGTATCTGGTTTATGATACACAAATGTCAAATGTATATAAGGATGTGTGGATTTCAGCGTCAGTGTGTGCAAGTTCTCAGCACACCACCCCCCCTATGGAGCTCTGGGGGTTTGCCTATACTAAGAGCAGTGCCTGCCATTACAATTCCACGACTTGTCGCTGATAAGATGTCTGTGTATCTTAAGTCACTGGTATATCAGCAGTCAGCAACATGGCTCCCTCTCACTGCGTCGTGCTGAGCAAACAAGCCTGACCTCTGCGCAACACCCACAACAACACAGCAGAGTGACAGTTATTACACATGACTTCAGAGTACAATAAGCTACAGAGCATTTTGTTAGCAGTAGGGTTGATTTGCATAGTATTGTGATGTTTATGCCTGGACAATTTAAAAAAAAAAACTTGCTCTGGTGGTTTAATGAAAAGCATTTTTTAAAGGTCCCACACTGATATACAGTTTTAAGTGTAATCACAATTGTTGGAACTGAATAAGCATGCGTGTCCACACTTTTCCACACCTTTGGGCTATCGCATTCATTTTTCATGCTTTTCCAGACTTTCCAGTCCTGCAAGGGAGGCACTGTTTACTCGTTCCTGTCTCACATTTTTTGGGGCATGTTTAAAAACAAAGAGAAAAAAGTGAGCCAATTAATCAAACAATTTCATTTTAACTAAATTTCAAAAAAATAGAACTAGCAGCGGTGTGTGTGTGTGTGTGTGTGTGTGTGTGTGTGTGTGTGTGTGTGTGTGTGTGTGTGTGTGTGTGTGTGTGTGTGTGTGCGCTGACAGTCATTGAATTTCTCCTATGTCTGTGTATTGGACTTTTTAGTATTGACCTCTCTGTGTTATTCTGTTTGTCTCTTCTACATGCGTGTGTATGTGTGTGTGTGTTTGTGCATGTGTTTGTGTAACAGGATTAACAACCTGCTTAACTTAAACCAGACTATAGTCATGCATTCCATCAAGAGGAAAAAGAAGAAGAAGATACACGTTGTAAGACTATCCTACCAGTTTTAAATCTTTAAACTGAGGGCAAATTCTGTCTGTAAATCGCTTGTATAGTTACCGTGTCAGGCTTATACTGGCTTTACCACAAGGACAAGTAAAACAAAACAAAACACTCAATGTTTAACAAGCAGAGAATGAGACAATATGCTGGCAGCATATTATCTATGTGTCGTTGTACAGTATGTAACAGCTGTGTTAAAAAAGGGAAAGAGGTTCTCTCAAGGTTAAACACACAATGTAGTTACTCAGATTTTGTTAACCATATGGTTAACAATATATATTTATATATATATATATATTGGTTTATCTTACTGCAATATGTATATATATATATATATATATATATATATATATATATATATATATATATATATTTATATATATATATATATATATATATATATATATATATATATATATATATATATATATATATATATATATATATGATATATATATATATGATATATATATATATATATATATATATATATATATATATATATATATATATATATATATATATATATATATATATATATATATATATCATATATATATATCATATATATATATATCATCTCTATACTCTAGATAGATCTCAACAACATCCTGGATCAACTGTCAATATAATCAGACTCGACGGGAGAAGAGTGAAATTTCATCGGCACCTTGTGTCTTTATGTGTCGTGGCATTAAAAAACAAAACAAAACAAAAACCTGAGCGTTTTTCTAAGAAGTGGTTGGGTTGGGCAGTTTCACACTCCTGACGCACTTTTTTGAGTCCTTAGCAGTATCAACAACTTTTCGCTGATGAGACAATAGCAGATAGTTCCATTTAATGCGTGAGAAACCATTCGGTTGGAGAAGAGGGGTGTCAGGAAATTGCCAAAACACTCACCCAAAGACGAAGTCGAGCATATTTATTTTAAGTCACGAGCCTGTGTGATATGAACGGTAAGAGCTGAGTTTATGCATGTGTTACAAAAACGAAGCACAAGCGTGATGGTCGAGTGAAAGCGTAGAGGAAACCTTGCCACCTCACGGGACAGAATGGATTCGACCTACTCAATCATACTCTTCAGCATACACTGCAAAGAGCATGCTTTCACCTTTAGGATTGTCTGTGCTTCTTGAAGTCACCCTGGATTATTCTTTTGGATAACGCAGGTACGCACATCTCGTCTTTCCCTGCCTTTTAGACACATAGAAAAACACAGGGGCGATCTCGTCGGTGTTTGGATTTGGTTGTAGGTGGTATGCGATTGTCTGATCTAGATTTATAAATAGGTTACATGCAAGAAAGGGTGTAGTGGTTGGTTTAAATACATATGTATTTCTATATATATAACAGTGTGTGTGTATATATCGTGTATGGCTATCACAATGTAACATAACCAGAAGTATGTACAAGTGTGTATAAATTCTCCACTCTTTACAGATTTACAGACACTGAGTGAGTCACAGCAGTTTGATGATACTTCGAATTTGTGAGACTCCTCATACCTAATGTGATCCTTCAAAAAAAAAAAAAAAAGGAAGGATAGAAAAAAGGGACTAAACCAAACTAACGCGTTTGAATAAAAGGTGGAGTACTTGGTTAATATGCTCCACCGACATCCTTCAGCTCAGGCAAACTTTCCATCAGCTCGACACACACACATACACACACACACACACACTCATCTCTTCCTTGAGTAATGTTTTGGATAATAAACTCTATCATTGCAGCATCAGAAACACAGATGGCAGCTGTAGACTTCTGAGTAGTGTTAAAAAAAAGAGGCAGCTCAGAGGCTCAATACAGAAAACATCCAAGAGGAGGAAGAGGAGGAGGAACAGTTTCTCTCTCTCTTTTTTAGAGATTGTTTTATTCACACGGAGGGTGGAGGTGGACGTTAGGGAAGGGTGGGGGCAATATCCATATTAGGAAGCCGTGTCCTACATAATAGACATGGCACAACTGCCACTGAGCAAGGCACAGGTGCCGGGCAGCAGTCGGGGTCCGGTGGCTCTTTTAGACCTTACATATGAGGATCTGAAACCGCTGGAAGCTCTCTGGTGTGTCGCGTTTCTTCTTCTTTCAATCTCTGCGCCTGCTGAAGCTCTCACAATCTGCATGCGGGGTGTGTGCCCGTACGCGTGTGTGTTGGGGGGGGGGGTTGATCGTGTAGTTCGTGTGAGATAGTGTAAGTAGGAGCTACTACTTGCCCCCCCGCAGTTGATGACACACACCTACAGGATGTGTGCCTGCTGTTATGGTAAAGGTTCACAATAGCACTAAGCTCCAACCGGGGGGGTTACTGCAAGACAATTGGGATGACTGAGGCTTGTTTCGCCTTGTTTCACATAACCGTGTACGTGACGTGTACATACAGGTGACTGTGATACAAAAATGAGGGAGTGTATGTGCGTGTGCAAAACTAAGCCCAGAACACCAGTGTCAAAGGGATTTCATACCAATATAACACACGAGCACATTTGCGCACGGGGGTCATTGTGAGATGAGCGTCTTCTTCACTTCTCTGTACACTTTATCATTAATTGCCAATACACATGCGGGCGCCAGTTCACGTGTCCCTGATAGGAAGCGATGGACATACGTGAAAGCACGAAGAGTGGAATGTGCGTCCTCTGCGTGGGGGGCAGAGGTTTGGTGACACAGCGAGGACAAACTTTTTTTCTTCGCTTTTGTTCGCCTTCGATCTTGCACCTCACCGTTTCACAAACACAATCTCTCTCTCTCTCTTACACACACAGATGGGGCTTCTTTCCATGCACGGTGCGTTCAGGTGCTCTCATAACCTCTGCCATTCACATGCTAGAAAATGTGATCAGAAAGTAGTGTGTGGTGGTTTTAAAAGAGGAAGGATTTGTTGAATCTCGCTGTGACATGGGGGATGTTGCATGGCTTATGAAAAGATAGTCTGTGCGGACCAGCCTAGTGTGCTTCCTTTACTTGAAACGCATGCGAATTGTAGGAAATGGAGTGACTCAACGTGAAAAGTAACAAATACATGAAATTATTAATTTTAATGAAGTGACATCAAAAACTACAGGCTAATCTAAATCAACAATGCCCTGCGGAACCTTTATTTCCAATCACTCAATAAATGTCTTACTCAATGCAATCCGCAAAGTGACGTCTTCCAACGTTATCTGATCATTCTGTGTACAAAAGTTATTGACTCAAAAGACGAGCAGATGAGAGAAACCAGAAAATACAGAAACTATATAAATGCCTAAGCAAAAATAATTACCATTTAACTGGCTAGCACCTCTAACAACACACGCCATAATGTACACTATCTTTTAGAGCCGTATTCAACATACAGTAGTATTTGTTTACGTCGCTGCTAAATTTACTACATAATTCCAACCGTGTGTCACTTTATCCCTGAGTCATGACATATCCGACAACACCTAAAAGCATCAACAGCAGCGAAACGACAAGAGACAAGACAGACAGAGAGAAAGAAGCAGAGAGAGGAACCTGTACTGTGGTAGCTACAACACAAGGAGACAGGAATTCGGCCGAGATAATAATAATAATAATAGTAATCGTGCAGGATTGTGGCGAAGTTGATCAGCGGGCTGCTGTTGTCAGTCGCCGCACTGGCTCACACAGCGGGGTCTCCTCTGTATCTCTGCTGGATCTGGACTCTTGGACGCTTTAGGAAACCTGCACCCCCCGCCCCCTTTCTTTCTCCGACTGTTTGAGCTGCTCAGCGTTGTTTTAACTGGTGAGGAAGTGAGTTCACATAATTATTACTGTTTGTAATTTAGAGGGTGTGTTCGTGCTGGCTGGTCTTGCTACTACTACTGCTGCTGCTACTACTGCAGCAGCTGCTGGTGCTCCTGCAATCTTTGGCTGTTACACATTCTTTAGTTTGAAACCTTGTCATTTCCTTTAAGTGAGAGGCGAGAGAGAAGTGACTAAGAGAAGGTCAGTAAAAAAAAAAAACGGCATGTGCTACAGTGGAGATAAGGGTCATTTTGGGGAATGTTTGACTGATAAGTGGAACCTTGTGGCTAGGAAAAGCAACAACAACAAAAAGAAGAAGTAGAAGCCAACATAATCCTGTGATACACTTAGGAATGGTGCTATGCAAATAGTAGGCAAAACTGACATCCCAAAGGAGCTTCACGGGGATATTAGAACTATATCATAAAACGTACTATAAGGGGTTATATTATATATATTATAATATATTATATTATAAGGGGTTGTAAAGAAAGTTGTCACTGGAGACAGTTATGTAAAAGCATAGTTTGCAGTAGAGATAGAGGAGAAAGTGTGCGCATGCATGGCAGTGTGCACATGTGCCAAAACAGGCTCACCTTCCTGCTTTGTAGTTTGAGCAATACAGATGATGAAAAAACACACAGGGAGGGAGGAGGGGGGTAGCTGTTCTCTTTATCTGCTGGTGTAGGAAGTTTGACTTCAAATAGGAGCCTAAATAATGGTGGCTTTGTATCGAGTGGAGTTTCCACACACACACACACATGCGTATACACCAAATACTGTGATATTCAGCTGTTCCCTACAAGTAAGAAAATTTTGGCAAAAGGGTTGTGTTCCCTTCACTGTCCCCCGCTACAACGGCTTTGTTTCTAATTGTGCACGGGACTCTCAGCTGCCAGTTTTCTCTTGTCTATTTTCTTTGAGATTGACTTTCTGTGGCATACTGTTTTCCCCTGTAGCTGTTGAAAGATACAGCATTTTTCTTCTGTGTAAGGGTCACAGACACAAACACATACAGAAAGAGAAAGAAGTAGAGAGCGGAGGGAGCGAACAAGGGAGGAGGGAGGAAGAGAGGCAGAGTGTGTTGTTTTGCAGACAGGATTACATTGTCTCCCCCATGTTAGATTTCAGACATTATGTTAAATATTTCTAGGCCTGCGACTCTCGCCCTGTGCTCGTGCCAGCAAATATAACACCCTGCAGCACGGCACAACAACAATAAATGATCTAACTTCCCCAAATTGACTGTTAGATAATAAATAGCAGTTACGTGTGATCTGAGTCTCATGGATACTAACAAGAATAGGTGTGATAGGCAAACAGATTTAGTCAGTTATGGAGGGGGGTGTTTGGGGAAAAAAGTAGTTTTTCTGAATGTTTAATTGATTTTTTTTTTCGTTTGTTTAGTTTTTTTCCTTTTCTTAATCCAAGAGTGAAGGAAAAGCTGTAAACAGGATTAGCTGACGAGTTCAGCGTTGGGGGTATTATTTTTTCTTAGAAGGTTATGTCATAGAAGTAAATAAGCAGTGACGTCACTTGTTGACCATCGCAGCAGAGTGAAAGAGGAACATGACCTGTGTTTAAATGTGAATTATGACGGTTCATCACTTGACTACCGTAATACAAATGTAAGTCATGTTCAGGGAGTTGAGAACTTTTTGGAAAGCACAGATGCCTCACATTCACAAACAAGTCCCCGGAGAGCTTATGCATGGCTCGAGTGAAGCCTTTGTGTTTGATTGCCTTCCACCTGCGTGTCTTTGCATAAACCGAAGAAGTGCTGCGTATATCTTCAGTAGAACTGCCTGTCTGTCGCACGTAGTTTGTGCACTCAGTTTTCCATCCCTGTGCTTATCAAGATCAAACTCTGAGCCATACCTTGACTTTTTATCTTACCCTGACACTTTTTTTTAAATTTGTAAAGTTCATCCAGCCCCTAACTCCTCCCCTCCTGTTCTTCCTGTATCTGTGGGAGTAAAATTAGCAATTAATTTTTTTTTTTTTTTTTTTTGGAGTGGGGGTTTGTATTGTCCCTTCAGAGTGTAGAAGTGTTTTATTGGTGTGGCGAGAAACAATGAGGACAAGGCAGGGCTTTGTGGTGGCAGAAATGCATTTTTAACCCATGTGAATGAATGGCGCCTCACATTCCACAGCAGCAGGCCCTTTACTGAATGGCAGCACTAACTCGGCTGTTTTCATTACTCATTACTGCCTTGTGCCTTTTCACCATGTACAGAGTCATTTACCTTCACCACACTGGAGGGGGGTTAAACACTATACAGACTCTTGTTTATAGTTGATTTTCAGAACTGGACATGGGGTAAAACTTATGATTTGCCTAACTGTCTCTTGCTCAACAATCAGTATTAAAGCTGCTCTAGGATATAGACATTAAGAAAGGATGAACTGATAATGTTCAGTGGGAAAGTTCTGCTTGTAGTGATATAATGTGCATGATCTATTGTGACTTTTTAGCTCAGTGTTTTGTCTGTCTGGCCTCGAGCTTTATTGTTCCACTTCATTGTTGATGCTCTCATTGAGTCATTTCCAGCATAGACCTTAAGAGAAAAACTTCATAAATAGTCAGTGTAAAGAGCAAATCATTGGCTAAAAAAAGTGTATATTTTTCTTATGAACTGATGGGAAGTAAAAAAAAAAAAAAAGAGTCGGCAAGAAACATGAATGTTCCTCTTCATAAGCAGGGTGCACAGATTTAAAACAACAATAATAATCCCTGTTAGTATCTTTTTCAGAAAATGGCAATGGCTTAAGTGTCTAAATCTTTTAGTAAAGACCTTTGTAAAAATCCTTTTTCCCTGTAATACTGGGGTGTGAGCATTCTCTGTTGGTGGTATCTAAGACCTTGCTGAATTCACAGAGAATGGTTCCAAAGCTGGCTAATTGTGTTGTCCTGGATACACAATTCGTAAATCCGATCCATTCAGTCCATTTTCCACTGTAATTACTACCCTGCTTTGACCGTACTTTCTCATCTCTGTCCCAACCGTTCGTGGTAATGTTGTGTGGTTTGAAACTATAATTGATATGAAAGGAAAAAAAGTAATCAAATCAGAGGACAGATATGTTTTTGTGCAGAGGCATATAGTCTGAAGTCATTCCGTGTGCCCTGCTGCCCCCCTTCCCTCTCTCAGCTCTTCCTTGTTATGTTTTAGATCATATCAGCGCTTTTTACATGAAAGCAAACATGTACGCATCTGCCTTTACATGGTTAAGTAACTTTGTGACATGCTGAAGTTGGATTGGAGATGGGCAATGATGAACGCAAAAACAATTTTCTGGTATGAATCAGAAATGGAAGAGGAAAAAAATCAAACAATTTATTGTCTTTTTACTGGTGCTCCACAGCCACATCATTTTAATACGGGGTCTAGTGTCTATTCTCTGGTGATGGCATTGATTCCCTGCTACATGGTGGGGGTTTCCACTCTGAAAGGGCAGTCTCTCTGTGTTAGCCTAGAAACACCAAGCTCCTGGATTAAATTATAAATGAGCCCTCCGTGGGAAACGTATTGCTTACTGCTTAGGATAATCAGAAGGAATTTTGCATTTGCTGTCATCCTACACATTTCCAGTGGATGTTTTGTCCTCTCTACTAACTTCTGTTCCTGTGGTGCCCACAGTTTTCTTAAAACTTTTGATAACAGGTGTGCAGTTAATCCCTTTATTCCAATTGCACCTGCACCCTCTACCCCCTCCCGTATGGATCAATACAGTCTGTGCCAAGCCAAGCAGCATTGTCCAGGTACTAAACTGTGAAGACAGATATCTGTCTAAATTAGACCCAAATAAAATGATGTAGTAATCAGGGGATTAAGATAGGAGAGGGGTTAAGGGGTTAGAGCTGGTGGGGGGTAGGGAGGGGATTTAGGCACAGGCCATTTTAGTCATCTACTCATAGTGTTGGGGTGGGGAGAGAAAGACAATGGTGTGTTTTTTTTTTTTTTTTTTTTTTTTTTTTTAAATTAAGTACGCATCCATTCAGCAAAGTGTGATCTTCAGACTTGGGAAGGATTCACTTTTTCCCACCTAAAGTTTACTAATGCAGTGGTGGAAAACCCCTCTGAGACAGCAAGCCCTAATAGGAGTGAATAACTTCCCTTTGAAAGCCATATATAGATTTTTTTTTTTCCAGAAAGAAACCCAGAAAAACCCAGTGTGCACATTTATATAGAGTACATCTGGCACAGCTTACTTTATATCTATCCTTACTAGGGTTACTGATACAATAATGGCAGAGCACAGTTCCCTTCATAAACTAGCTGAAGCTGGTTTAGGTGGGTGTAGGTGCAACCTACAGTAATGATTTTCAACTAAATTCCACATTTTTCATGACATTTTAATACTGTCATTTGCACACATCCACTGAGAGTCTAATGGAAACTGTTTGTGACACAAGGTAGCATTTTTAGTCATTGAGAGATTGCTCATTTCCAAAGTATTTTAGTGATGTTAGGAGTAGTTAGTGTGAGGGGTTCCTCTTACTGCAATGTATTTATTTATTTTTTTACTCAGGTTATATATAAAGTATCTATTTTTATATGTTTACTCTTTTCTTCTTAGGTATAAGCTCCCCAAGAACACATACGTTTGTTTCCATTTTAAATAATGAAATCAACAGCGTAACCCGTGTGTGTATTTGCATGTGCTTTTTATACCTGATGGTAAGAGCTGGATCTTTGGTTCTTGGTAAAAAGAAAAAACAAACAAATAGAATAAAATAACTAAATTAGTACAACACCCCCCTGAAACAGGTCAATTTGAGCTTTTAAAATTTAATACAAATCCTATATTTCCATACTTTGTAGTGCAAAATAGAAAGTACACTAAAATAATGTTAGCAGGCATTTGCAATTGCTGCTGGCAGCCTTAGCTAAATATGGCAGCTCATCCTACTAAACCTAGCAAACAAACATTTTTAAAACATCATCTCCATACCTGAGCTATGTGTGTTGTGTGTCTAATAAGCCTGGTTGCCCTGATACAAGAGCCAAATGCATGCCATTTACAAAGCATGGCAAAGTTTTCTCTTCTCTTTTTCTAGCAGCCTGCTAACTCTACATGCTAACATTAGCCTTCTGCTCTTGAGGCAAAACTTGTTAAAAACTTCAATTAGCGAACCCAAACCTCTACAGGACTCGCGCAGGATGAACCAGATATTAAATAGAAAAAGATATAACAGTCGGACTGTTATATCGACTGCTAAACCAGTGTGTCATACATTTGCGCTACATTGTACCTTTTTGACACGTGTAGGTGTGTGCCAGTATTTTTGCAGTTTTCCACCACTGACAGTTTGCCTGGTCTGATTAGCGCTATTGCTGATACTCCTACTAGTTGCCCTAATAAATAATATTTTCACCAGCAGTGAGTAGGCTGGGACCATCACTGAAATCAGGGGTGGGCCCCGCTGAGTGGCTGATGATCTGATGATCAGTGTTGGATATCAACTCCATTTATCAGTGCCGCCATTTATTAGTGGACGACGCTCACAGCAGGGTTGGGCCTGTAGGGATGCAAGCAGTGTTGCAGAGTCTTGTCAGTGCATAGATTTCTTCAGTTACAAAGAGTGGGATGTGTTGGAGAGTTTTTGCAGAAAATCTGACTCTTGCTTCAGTTCAAACACAAGCTCCTTTGCCACATTACAAGCCACATTGTCCATCACCGTCACTCATGTTGATTTTCCGCCTTACGCATTATTGACGATACAATGAAATAACAACCAGGAGCAACGCAGCGCTGAGCTGACTGCGCTGGATTCATTAGCGGCACTTATCAGGTTTGAGCTGACATAGTGATCATAGTTAATAGATTTCTGCCTGCGTCCATGAACCGAAGCTTGGCATCGTTGCTGTGATTGCTGCTGGATTAAAGAAGAGAAATAAGCTTAGCTGAGAGAAACAGCCCAGAGGACCACGTGGCTATGATTGGGGATTCAGAGAGAGAGAGAAGAGGAGAGGAACGGCAGTCTTTGTCCAGCCCAGATGTCACTGTAGTAGACTGCCCTTATTGATCTGCTGCTTTACACAAACACACACACATATCCTGCACACCACTCACATACACGGTCTAATTAGATAGCAATACAAAGGAAATTTAAGAAGTGAGACCTTCAATTTGGCTACATAAACACCATTTACTGCTGATTTATTACTTACTTTACATTGAAATATGTGTCTCGTTATAAAATATTCTTTTGTGCGTAAGCATACATCAGTTGAAGAATATTTTGAAATATCTCCATCTCTGCATTCTTTCTACCTTGCCTGGCCTGGTTTTTATGTCTGTCCTTTTTTAAGGTTTGATAAACCAAGACGACACAGTCACTTAGCATGTAGGTATCTGTGTGTGTTTCACAGGGCTCGGCAGGGAGGGGACGCAGCACCCAAACTTAATCCAAACTCACAGCAGCCCAGAGGGCATTAAGGGTGGGTGGGGGGTTGGGTGAACCCATTCCTAAGAAGAGAGGTTCATTTTTTAACATACCCATTCCCTGCCGTCTAATAAACACACTAAATGGGGATGCAAGTGCCTACAGAAATTTTTAAGAACCCCATTGCTTACATGTACAGGTTCAGATTTTTTTAAGGCTTGATTTCTTTGGAAAATTCACCACAGTCCAAAAAAACTTATATGCAGGGAAGAAGTTAAGAATAGGTGACTTCCACTTGGGCAGCACAGACAAAGAAAATGCCACTTATGGGAACTAAAAATACAAACATAAAAAAAGAGGAAGTTATGAATAACCACTTTAAAAGTAATTGTTTTACTTCTTGCCACACTGTCCCTACACATACACACACCTCCTCATTAACTACTGTTGTCGCTCCATTCTTATATATAAAAAAAACTTTAAATACAACACACTTTAAAGTCTGCTGTCTACTTCTCCACTTGACTTGATCCATCTTAAGTGCCCCATATTTACTACTACATTGCTAGCAACGTCTATTAGTTAGAAGAAGTCTTTTTGGGGGGGAGGGGGGACACAGAATCAGAGAGAAAATGGAAGAGGAGTGGATGTAGTTAGTCCAGATTGAAGGCCAGTGATGTTACATGTCTGACTAACTTAGGGAAACAAGCTGGAAATGTCTCCAGGCTACTGCAGCTAATCATTCAGCCCACAGAGGAACTGATCGTTAGCCACTGATGTCAGCCTAACCTTGCCACGATGTGTTCTAGTGAGTTGTGTTTGTATGTGTGTGCGTGCGGGTTGTGGGGGTTATAGATGGAAAGATGGACTTTACTCTGTTTAAAAAAACAAAAACAAAAAACAAACAAACAAATGCTGATCATAATGGATGAGGAACCGCCTCCTGCTGAGGGAATATAACATAAAAATACAACAATTGCTGTAACAA
Organism: Copadichromis virginalis; assembly: GCF_057382275.1. Classification (NCBI taxonomy): domain Eukaryota; kingdom Metazoa; phylum Chordata; class Actinopteri; order Cichliformes; family Cichlidae; genus Copadichromis; species Copadichromis virginalis. The sequence continues at coordinate 16,468,294 of NC_140628.1, read as the reverse complement.
ACTCCCCAAATGTTCATGTTTTACTTTTTCTCAAAATGAATCAATAGAATGAATAACAAGAAAGAGCAAAGAAACAAAAACAGAAAAACATCCAAATTTTGGTAATATTTACTCTGAGACCACTATCTATTCAACTATAGCAAAATTAAAGCCCTCTTGGAGAAGAGGGACAGTCATAGAACAGTGATTACATCATCTCTGAGGCACTGAGGAAGTAGGACCAGGAGGTGCTCTGGGTCAAGCAGGCGTCAGGTTCACTGAGGACAGAGGTGAGGGGGAAGAGGGTCGCCCAAAGACTAGCCAGCTCACCCGAAATCTCAATGTGGCTCAGACATCCAGGTGAATTGCAAGCATGCATGCGTGATGAAATCAATCTGGATGCAGATTGGAGGCCATGTGCGTGTCTGTGATCTGCTCTCGAGGATTCTCCTGTACATGGAAGGAGAAGGGAAAACAACCTTATCACTTTAACTTTTTTTTATCTTTCCGTGTCTGTTCCATATGGCTGGTAGGTTATAGTTTGCAGTCAGAAGTAGCACAAATACTGAAGCGTTGTTATGACTGGGAGTGACATACGTTGCATTGTGTGCTCTTTCAAGTGAGACCAGCTGAAGATGTAGAGACTAGTTGAGCTCTTTGCCTATGTTTGTCTATTTCTTAGATCAAACTATTATGTAATATTAAAAGTAAAGTTCGCTTTCAAGAGGAAAAAAAGTTACTAAAAGATTTTTTTTTTGTCTCCCAAGGGAACAATGAGAAGTCTAACAAATATCCTCAGGTGCTGCCACTTGAGTTAGCATCAGTTGGGACTAAAGACTACAAATCTGACAATATGAAAAAGAAAGAAAGAAATGGATGTATGAAAATTGAAAGAAGTGATCTGACTTAATCAGCTACTGAGCCTGCTTGAGTGTTTGAGGCTATTAGCTGGAGGCAACATTACCTCCTACTAACATCACACACATCATTCTGGACAGTCGGTGGCAAAGTTGCCTTTGTGTGAGAATTTGGGAAAAACTTTGTGTAGATTAAAAAAATCTGCAGCTTCAGTGGTTTTCATTTTTAGTATTCATTTAGTAATATCACAGTTATAACTGTATTTAATCTTTGACAGCATCATATCCAGTGCATTTAGCCTGTTAAGAACAGAAACCTGTTTTTGGTCTCCCATTGTGTTTCCTGGTTGCTGTCTGCTTTTTACCTCTGTTCCCAGCTGTCTCTCTGTTCGTCTGTTGCTCCGGGCCTTGCAGTCAACTACACAGGAAAGAAGAGACCAAAGATAGGGAGCTTTTTAGCACCCCCTCCCCACCTTTCCCCCCACCCCCCATCCACAACACACAACCCTAACACCCCAACATCCACAGCTACTAGCAGCAGATGCAACAACACTCTTGACGCTTTGTAAAGAATCCCTCAGCACACAGACAGCCTCCCTTTAGCTATCTGCCTGGCCTCAGTGCCCTGTTCCTACATTGTATCCAGATGTGAGGAGGATGGTTGAAGGGAGGAAGGTAAAAGGGCCCCTGGTACTGCCCTCCCCAGCCCTAGACCATGCCAGCTAATCCCATCCCAATAGCAAAGATTTATTAACAAACTCCCTGCTAAAAAGAAATGAGGCCAGCAGAGCAAATACCCCAGATTTTCATTTCAATATTTGCACGTTTAAATGCTGCACATAGCAACAAACAGCGCAGTGGCCGTTTCTGCTCTTTTACCCTAAAACTAAAACCGAGGAGATGAAAATCTGTTGCTCTTAAATACAACTGGCTGCGATCATCTAATCCCTGGCTGCAGACCTCTATTTAAAGAGCGTAGCCGCTAATCCCATCGGATTATACCTGACCAACTGTACAAAATCACCTAATTAATAGTCTTAAGGATGGTCACAAAAGGCGGGCTTCCCTTGAAAATAAGACCTTAATAAATCATACAAAAAATCTGACCCATATACAGAGTCATAATCTCGGGCATAATCTCAAACACAGAAACAGGAGACTCAAGGTCAGAACTCCTCATGGTCAGGACTCGTCTAGAAACTAGAATCTGGAAGTGGGTCAAAAAACTCCCAAAACATTTTAATGCAGTAAATGCATTACTTTACACTGAATCATACTGAGACCACTGTGAGATGTAAATTCCCCCTTAAACCACTGCTATAGTTGTGCTATCTGTAACGTCGTACTGGCTTACTGCTGTACATATACTGATATGACTCCTTTAAATGCATATTGATTTTTTTTAAATTTGGTTTGTGTCCCAGAAGCAGGTGGTGTACTCAGATTTAAGTATCTGGGCAGCAAGCTCTGTGCCATGAGAGGTAGAACTAAGGAGGAGGTTTTACGGAGCTTTGTGGGTGAATTAGAGTACTTGTATGAGCAAAAAAAATCAGTTTGGGCCAAATTTAAGTTCAAATTTAGAACTTCTGTTTCTATTTTCAAACGTCAATGGAATTGTTATGGGCAGCTTAAAACAAGTGTTGCTACTAAATGTGTGGAACTAATTTAGACTGCCTTATTAGATCAGTTCAGTGCATGAGGTATTGGTTAATTCTACAATAAATACGTAATTAATTAGGCTGCATCACACTGGAAATATAAGCAACTAGTTTTCTTAGTCTCTTGCCCTGACTCTTTCCAATGCTTCCACATTATTGTCCACGTGTACGACCACATATATGATCCTAAACTATATTTGTTGCTATGACAGTGCCATATTTTTTTTTTTCCTTTTTGTATGGTAGAGCCCTGCTTATCTTGAATTGATGTTATTGCAAATGCAGGTTTATCAGCAGACTTTGTGTCTGCCTCCATGTGTTTATGTTTCTTATTAGAAGTTAGCTGTGTCCATTTTTAGTAACCCATCCTGCCATCTTCAGTCAGTACAATGTGTTGTGTAAAGTTGTCCACTGGTGCGGTTTGGAGAGGGGGACTGTGTGTAATCCTCAATCCTCTGTCCCTCACTTCATGTGTGAGCTGTTGCTTTTTAGCAGTGGTTAGGTGGCTGGTTGCCTGGTTTAAATGGCCTGGGTAATGCAAGCAGCTCCCACTGGAGGTTTCTGATCTCTTTAGGGAAAGCTGTGCAAACATCACTGTTTGATGCAATATTTGCCTTCTCCTATATTATCCTCAGCTGCCTGTCCAATTTAATGACTCAACATTAAGTGGTGAGCTGCGTCAAGCTGCTACAATTAAGAATTTGGGCTTTTTCTCAGACTTTCATTATCAGAATACAAAATTGATTGTTCACTGAAAAGAAGACTTGATGGGTAGATTGCTACAACTACATAACTTGAATGGTTATGGCTAAGCACATAACTCTAACCCTTCGTTGTCTTAGAGTTTTTCTTTAATATAATATACAGTCATCTTGGTGCGATAGACAAAACTTAATTCAAATTCAGTCAGATATCTCCTGGAAGTTAAAGAGTTCATCGAGATCGAGCACAGGCAAAGCTGCCAGACAGCCTTTTTTTCTACAGTTTGACTTGACCTTCAGGAGGTTTTTCATCTTACATTTTTAAAAAAGTTAACACAATAGAAAGGTATAGAACACAGTGAGTTAAAAGATCCTACAAAGTTTCTCTGATCATGAATTGAACCATGGCCATTGTGGTTGTGTGGTATGCCTTAACCACTGGTGCACCAGACATAATATTTCAGGAACAATATGTTCTGTCCAGAATTGAATGATAAACTAACTCATTAGCAGTGTAGGGACTAATGCGTTATTAGGTAACGCGTTACAGTAACTGCGTTATTATTGTGGTAACGAGCACGGTAACTAGTTATTATGCCAAAATCAGGAACGCGTTTATCGTTTCTGGGATTTAGATAGGGTCGTTATTCGTTACTTCGTGTGTTGCGTTCGACTTACCTCGGAAATTGAAACACGGACCTGGGAATGATGTCACACTCGAGTAAACGGCGTTCTGGTTAGCCTCGTCAGAGAAGTCGGGGTTCCAATATGGTGACGCCCTCGAAAACGGTTGTTTTGCTAGCCCTCTACAAAAACAAATTACTATTAAACACATATGCAGCTCATCTGCAGTCTGGAGTTACCTACATCTTCCTACTCGGAAGGCAGAATTTCCGAGTTCCGAGTACAATCAAAAGCACCACGACTGCAGTTTCCGTGTTGGACATAAAAAGTGCACGTGACGCTGTGACGTAGGCTAGAATCTTAGACCACTGAAGCACTAAATCTACCATCATATTTTATTTATCTACATGACCTGACTGGAGGAAATATTATTTTGGTTAAATATTGACTATTTATGTGGCTAAAAATATTTATTATTTTATTTTTCTTTGTGAGGCTGAAAATACTTTTAAGTTTGCCCGCCATTACTGAACATGAGGTCTCCAGTTGGTGCAGTTCAGCTGTTTTCAGTTAAGTTTACAAAGAATGGACAAACCTCACTGTGTTTATGTTGAACCATTTTTGCACTAAATTATTTGCACTATTTTGATACCTACAGCTCCTAAATGGTCTGAGGTACAGTTTAGTGTTGGCACTGCTAAAAGTATACTTTCTACCCATTTCAATGATAAAAATAAATATACCTTTCAAAAGTTTATGTCGTGTTTTGTTATCCACTGCTTCTTCCTAGTGATACTACGTACAAAGATTAGATTTATAACACTGTTGCACCAACCCCAAAATTATGTGTTTGCATTTATAGAGGTTTGAAACAATAGAAATAGATTAAAACAGACAGATAAAAAGTGAGACACAAAAACAAACATTGTTCATTTCTAATTTAGCTTCATTCATTTTATCATTAACTTGCACTCACACTACTACACTGACATTTTAGGTTCAGGCCATTAGGTGACACAGTGCATTTGTGGCAGGATAGCACTAACATGTAAGCAAGCTAGAAGACTGGCATCCTTGCTGGTATCCAGTTAGGGAACCAACACATTAATAAGAGAATTCTGAATAAAACCAAAGTTAATTTCCCTAGTAACTAGTTACTTTGAAAGTAACGAATAACTTGAGGTAACTGAGTTACTTTTGATAGAAGTAACTAGTAATGTAACTAAGTTACTAATTTAAAGTAACTTACCCAACACTGCTCATTAACTTCATAAAGTCTGTTGTAGACTACTGTAGCTCCATGAACACACTGTGACAGCTAAAGAAAAAGGCAAAGCCTGACTCTGAAAGAGTCTAAACACACTATTACTCTTTGAGGCCATAATTAGCCCCAAAGTTGCTTTGAGGTAAGCTACCAGAAGCATGGTAGCATATCAATAGCTAGAGTAACAGCATGCTCTTTGTGATTTTTAAAAGAGGTAACACATGCTAAGCTTCCAGATTTAGCATCTTAACATGTTTACATTTGCTAACAAATTAAAATTTGGTGCTCAATGAAAATCACATTTAGTACAGGTTATGCTCATGAAAGTATTATCTCAATAAATACTCGAACGTCAATAAAAGTTAATGGAAAGTCATTGTGTAGAGTTTATCTTGGAACACAAACGTTAGCCAAAAAAGGTATTTCTACAAACTAGAGATGTCAAGCTAACTTAATGATGGAACTGTGTGTGATTGTACAGAGCAAAGGTTATGTGGGCAAGTAGGCTACTCTTTATAGTTGTTATATACCTTTGTTGCCATCATGTTTCAATCTGAATCAAAGTACTATGATAAACCATGTTTATCATCAGTCAGTGAGGTGCTAAATATATAAAATTCAACTGTTTTAATAATATAGCGCTGATGCCCAGCAGCTATCACCTCAAGGAATTTAATATTGTATACTACAGACCTTACAAATGAAAAGTACCACTGAATGATTTTTCTACTGAAAGCTTCAGTTTTTATTTAGCAATAATAAATAACAGGAAAATATAAGAACTACAAAAATTATTTCATTACTAAAACTGTTGTTCAAAAAGTCTGAAAACCTAGTGTTTCAGAAGTATTAGAGATTTTGTTATAGTTTCACAAACTCATACACTGCATGTACAAGATACTTGAATACAGCAATTTGTTATCATCAACTTATTTGTTATCACATAACCTATTACTAGACAGGGTGGCAGCCTGACGTTCATGCCAGTATACGTTCTGCTTGCTTCTACATGTCAATATGGTAAACCCACCACTATGTAAACAGTGCAACTGGTGCAGATCAGTTTGTGGCATGGAGTTTTATTGCAAACAGGCAGCTTGCATAATTCTGCTTGTTTGCCAGTAGAATGAAGTGATCTGGTTTTCTTAGGCCCACCTGCATCTGGAGGGAAAATAAACTGACATTGTGGGCTGATTTAGATGCATATGGAGTGTTTTCCTCCCTGTTTTGTCATATGTATATTCATCTGTTAGAAACACTTGAAGTGTCTTGGATGTAATTTACTTAGTCATTCACAGGTTTTTCATGTTTTGGAGTTTTTGTGTGTCACCTACGCAGGTGTTGTTCATCTTCCTTTTTTTGTCATGTTTTGCAAGAAAACTTGTCAAATGTGACTTTTGGCTGCTGCTTCTTTGAAACAAGCTTGTTCAGTTAAACCTCTGAAGACAGATGTTCCATCAGTATATATAGTAGCAGATTTAGATCTCTTTTTTCACTGTTATGTACAAACATTAGAAATCTGTAGTGGGAGATTTTTTGTTGTTGTTGCCTGTTTGATTTAATATTTTTCAAGTAAAATATATCAAAACAAAGTAAGAAAATTTCCTGTGTTTAAGAGCTCATGCAGGTATATGAAACGTGACAAACAGACATGCATGTTCACACGCACACATCCACATTTGAGCTGCACAGCTTGGTTGGAGGAAGAGGGGAGGGGGTTGTTACAGTGTAACTATACTAGCAGATTGTCTCTGTAGGACTGTTGGATGAATGTTAAGAGACAGTGCATTCTAGCCAATTTCCTGTGCTGTGGTTACTCTGCAAATAATCGCTGTGATGTCTGGTATTGGTGTTTGGACTCTGCTCTCCTGAAGAATTTGATTACAAGCAAAAAAAAAGGGAGAAAATGCAGTACTAATGAGCTAAAAGTTTTTTTTTCTCTTACCAATCTTCTCAACAGACAGTGGTGATTTGCAGTCCAAATTCCTAAAAATATTGCATACGCCTGTAAAATGGACATCTGCAGTGTGCAGCTCCAACGCTGCAGCTCTCACACTCTCTCTTTCTACCTCGATCTCCCACATCTTCCCTTCTCGCTCCTCTCAGTCAGCTCTTATTATCCTAATCCATCTCCTGCCATGACTTTACATCACTATTTACCACTTATCTTCCCTCTGCTGCCCTCCTTCTCATTATTTGCTCAGCCTTTTCTACTCTCCCTGACATGCATCTATCTCCCTCTCTTGTTTCTGATGCTGCTTTGTTTTCCTCTGTATTGGTTTAGGGTTTTTCCACTGGGCGGGTTAACAAGCCAGCATGAGTTCATCAATGTGAATCAGTCAGCCTGATAAGACGTGACCCAGATGGGATCTCCAGTTCTTTTTATACAGCCATCAATCACAACTACCTAGCCACATAAGCTCACACTAACAGTAATGCCTGTCAGCCTGTGCACAGCCTGAAATATGGCATGTAGCTTTAGTGCGCTCTTTAGAAAAACTCTGTCCCACATGAAAGACTAACAATGTTTGTTATTCTCATCTTGCATCCCCAATTCCTGCTTGTTGCTTCTTTTTTTCAAAATTATTTTTGGCTATGAAATCCTGGGCAGATGTTACAGTCAGTGCACACACACACGTGCACACACACACGTGCACACACACGGACACATAAACAACTCCCGGAATATTCCTCATAATGGTCAATAATAAGTTTACAGTAACCTCAGTGAACTTTGTGGAATCTTATATTTGCGGTGGTGTCACTTTCATATTCCCACTGTAATAATCCCCCAAGGCCCACTATGTTTCTAGGTCAGTGATTTTATAGACATTTGCTTTGTATGCTAAAAACGTGTTAGCTTAGGAAAGAAATAGAAAAGTATACTGATACACCTCTCTTGTCTGTGCAGTAAATGTTAATCTAGCACCAGCAAATTAGCTTAGCTTCCAAACTAAGAAAATTTGCTTAGCTTAGCTTCCTAGCTAATGTTGCTACGTCGCTGCAAATTGTCTCTTTGTTCTTTTAAACGCACTCTTACAGCATGGAAACAAAAAAACAAACAAACCAGTCCTAAATTTAAACTTGTTATGTTTTCTCAAATTTCAAATTTTACAGGTTAACAAACAAAAAAACAAATTTGTTTTCAGTTATTTACTGCAAATTTTCATTTTGAAGATGGCAAACCATGTCTGTTCTTTAAATTATTGTGGTTTACTAACAATACAAGTAGCACAGTCTGTGTAAAAGATGACTGTAACTGCTGTGACATTACCTATTTGTTTTTGAAGTGCCCTTTTAACACCCCCGACCGTTTCCATTGTTGTCATCCTGAGAGCCAAATTACCCCCCAGATGTGATGAGGAGGGGCGGGTCTGACTCTAAACCTACTTGGTTAAAGACCTCTGACCAGTTGTTAGCCAGTGAGTTTCAGTGTGGTTTCATACCACAGATAATCCTCTATTTTGAAAAATAGATTACAAAATAGACTCTATTGTTTATCCAATACGACCCAAAATGAGTAACTGAGCCCATAAATTAAACAGTAAAATGTTTACGAGGGCTAAGTCAGAAATCTGTTTCCCCATAGACTTTTATAGAGCTGAAGTCTTTTTGCAATCACAACTATCACCATCTGGTGGCCTTCAGATGTAATGCAGGTTAAAGGTACTTCTGTGTGAGCTACATCATTACTCAGTGAGCAAATGGGTGACTGGCCAAGTTGTAGCTCTACATTTGTATGGCTGTGCTAAGTAGTGGTTTCCCCCTCATCTGAGAGGTTTGCGAGGATAAGTACCTCTAGAAAAATAGTGCATCAGAAACTACTCAGTAAGCTCTAGTTTTCTCTAATAATTTGGACAGGTATTTACACAGAGATAAATTAAGTTAAACACTGCAAATGTGGGCATCATTACCTGACCTTTGTCTTTGTCTGGCTTTTTTCTTTTTTGTGTGCTATATTAGAAATCTTCATTATAGAAAGTAATGCTTATGAACTTGTTTTCTTCACGGTGTCTTTGAATATTTAGTCCTCGTGGGTTTATAAAGGGGAAGTGCCACTTACCTACTAGGCCAAAAACAATCAGAAGTTCAAGGTATCGGCTAAAAGAAGGAGCGCTAATTAAGCTAATGATCTGCTGGCAGTGACTTCATATCTGTGGAACAGGTTAAGTGTTTCAAAAGAATGTGAAACTTGTGTGGGCTTGGGTTCGGTTATTAATGTAGCTTAGCTTTAACTTAGCAGTACACACAACAAAGTGTTTTCATGCACATTTGACTACTCAGTTATTTAAATGTATCAGCTATATATTTACCTATATATTATTATTGTTTGACAGCTTTACATTTACTTTTAAGTTTAAGCAGCTGACGCACACACACACAGATGGATAGAAATGCTACGCCAGTGTGCTCTGCTATGTTTGCCTATCACCTAACATTCAAAGCTGTATAACTGAACTGACCAAAAATAAGTGAAGTTCCTGTGTGAAATGTGCGTAGACTGTAGTCTGGTGCAATTATTGAGAATCTTACTTCCACTATAGTGTAACTCTGACATTGTTAGAAACAACAGTTATGCACCATGTCAGTGGGCATTAATTCAGCAAGCTAGCCATGACTTTATTATGCCTGATATTTTTGTCATATACCATTAAAACAAGCTATATGATAGCTATAATAATTACCTGCGACGCTCCCATCCACAAAAGCAAAAAAAAGTGAGCATGGCATTACTTTTATTCTACGCTCTTATTCGCAAATCCACATACAACTATGTCTTTAAACTTTTTTTGTATTCTACGTAGCAGTTTTTCCAAGGGAAGTAATTGAATTTTGCCCTGAGGTTACTTTGTTTGGAGTTTTGTTAGTTTAGTGTGTGTGTGTGTGTGTGTGTGTGTGTGTGTGTGTGTGTGTGTGTGTGTGTGTGTGTGTGTGCTTGTACTCTATTTCAGTGTGTGAACACCCCACAACAACAACAACTGGCTGTTTGAGCCCACACACTATTTCTGTAGTAGAGCCATCAGGAGATTTCTGTGGAAACCCTCCCATCCTGTATTACACACACACACACACACACACACACACACACACACACACACACACACACACACACACACACACACACACACAAAAAGACTCAAAAACAGATCTGATGCCCTGTTTGGTTCTCATATGTGCTCTTGACAACTCTTGCAGGATGTGATCTTCAGATTTTGCCCAAAGGTAAAGGTTTGAAAAGAAAAGCACAGCAAGTAACGAAAAAGCAAATAACCAAGCAAATCAGCAGCCAAACAAACTGTATTCAAGCACACACACAAAACCGCCCCACATATTCTGAGAGACACCTAATGCAACACCTCGGCATGGACACCTTTTACGTTTTCCAGCAGAACATTGGACGCTAACACATTTTAAATACTGTGCTGAGGAGGGTGATGTTGAAATTTGAGATAATGTTTGTGGAAACTCTCCAGTCTGAAGTAAAATTTCAGCCTTTCTAAAAAGCTGCAAGGGGAATCATGATAAACACAAGGCCTTTAATAAATCGCATTGCCATAGCTAGCTGGTAAAATAAGCAATAAGTTAGTTAATTGTGATTTTTGTGAGTCGATTACAAAAAGATCTTCTTGGCTGTTGTCTCAGTGATGCTCGGTCTTTGTGCTGTTGTTTGGGCGACTTAGTGCAGGCTCAGAGACGCCCTTTAGTATGCAACAGCTTGATCAATACAAAATTTACTCTATCCCTCTCCCACGTTGATTGTGTGCAAGCGACATCTCCACGTGTTTGCACCTGTGCGCAAACTCGCTAACCGCCTGACTATCTCGCCTCAGCAAGCCACAAAATAAAAGGGTTACATCAGAAAGTGTGACAGGGTGGAAGACTGGTGGCCAACTTTGAGGTCGCTGGTCTAATTACACTTCAGAGAGATTGCAGAGGTCGCGCGGGGCTGCGGGCGAGACTGAGGAGAGTGCAGAGGAAGAGGATGAAGAAGGCAGGGAGAGTGGACAGTAGGGAGTGGGGTTAAAAGAGATGGAGAAGTTTCAATTTAACTCTACTGCACGAGTGGCTATAGTGCCTTCGCCACTGTGCTTCTTCATCTTTCTCCCAACCCTAATGCCTTCAGTTTTACCCTGAGACAAAGCATATAAACGAGTTGCATTTGCGGCCTTTCACACAGATCCGAGCAGTAAAGAATGAAACGTCTTATCTTTGATCAAACACTGCTGCGACTCTCTAAATGACTTGTTTGTTTTTGTGTGCAGAACGGTTCTGCTTGAGTGGCCCTAAATGTCTTTCCATGTAAGGGAAAATCAAAAAAGATCCCCTTATATAAGGACATTCTAATCATCCTTACATCCACTCCAGTGCTTTAGGATTAAGACTTGGATTTAGGGGTTGTGGTTAGATTAATGTTGGGCTCGGGGTTAAAGTTAGGTTTAGTGGCTTAGGAACCAACGATTAAAAAACGCAGTCTTGCACAAGAAGTCTTGTCTTTCGCAAGAAACGTGTCTGCTCGTTTTTGAACTTGGAGGTAATTTACGCGAGGGTTATGATGGTTTAGTCTGCGCTGCATGGTGACAGTAGATCCTAGTTTGTGTATGTGTGTGAGGAATGCTGCTGTGGTTTAGGAGAGGGCTAGAGACGGTGTGTGTGTGTGTGTGTGTGTGTGTGTGTTGAGGGGGGCACTGTGGGCAGGAGCACCCAGGGGTTAACGAGCGGTGTGAGAAAAACAGGCAGAGTTTGAGAAGGAGGGGGAGGGAAATATGCACACACTTATACACACACACACAGAGGAAGCCGAAGATGGTTGGGTCCATAAGAGCAGGCAGCGCTTGTTGGCTTTATACTTGTGGGAGCAGGTATCAAACAATGGAAAATGTAGTGTTCTCACAATTCTTGGCAGGGGGGACAAAAGTACTGGCCTTTATCCATTTTCATGTGATACACAAGAAACTCCAAAATATTAATAATAAATAAATAAATTAAAAAAACAGGTGTCTCTTTTGATTGCAGTTGCAGCCACAGTGAATCGTACTGAAAGACAAAAGCCTCCATTGCAGTGTGTTTGGTTAGTGTGTGGGCCTGAGAACTGCACTCTTCTTTTTCCTGACCCGTCCAGTAATCCCACAAGCATGGGTGGGTCACTAAAATGTAACATGACAGTACTGACCCAAACACCTGCCACTTCCTAAACACACACACACATGCACGCACGCACACACACACACACACACACACACACACACACACACACACACACACACACACAAAAGCGCACATACATAAACAGAGACCCAGTGGGATCTTTCTGTCCAAAAGGCCCTTCTCACGCAAATAGAGTAGGCAGACAGGATCCCTTCTCAGTCTATTTATCAGAGAAGGGGGGGTGGCGGCTTGAGGAGAGACAGACAGCATGGACCCCCTCTATTGTTCTGGCTGGGTTTAAGGGATGGGTGGGGGGCGTAGGGATGGGACCAGGGATAGGATGGGAATTGGAGACCCCAACAATGCCACAAAACCCCCCACTGCTCTTCCTGCTTATGAGAATGACCTGCTCTGACAAGAGAAGGAAGAGAGGGAAAACTATAATATCACTCAGCCCACACCGGACCCTGATTGGTCAGAGATCTGGTTATAGATTAGCCCTAAGTGGGATTCAGTTTGGAGTCAGTCAAACTCTGCCAGACCTCGTTCAGAGAACACCAAATTCTTTAGGGGTGGGGTGCAGGATGGCAAAATGGAGGAGGTCAGATCTTGTCATTAGACTATGTTTAATTTGTTAAATACACAATCAGAAGAATCAGGCATGAGTGGGTACAGACAGTCTGAGCCAGAATCAAAACAAGTCATTTAAAACTAGTCATTTGTGGGTATCGCAGCTAGCATTACCAGGAAGAATCCAGCACAAAATGGGACTAAAAGTCTTGAACCCACATCTGGACCACATCCATCTGCAGTTCATCTCTAAAGGAAGTCAATCTCCTGTCTAGCTTACACACACACACACACACACACACACACACACACACACACACACACACACACACACACACACACACACACAAAAGCATATTTTTGGTTTATGGTGGAGATATGTGAAAAATGTTGCAGGGATGATGACATACATTTCTTAGCAGTGCAGGAATAATGTACACAATTCTGAACATATTTTACTGACACAACATGTTTTTTTTTCTAGAGTGAAGAAAGAAAGTTTTATGTGTGTTTCCTTCTCACAGCTGCTGACAGGATTTTTGGTATATGGCATGTAAGTCAATAAATAGTACTTAACAGCAACTGGAGCAGAGACTGATCTGTGAACCACAAAAAGTTGATTCTTTTTTTGTTTGTTTTTTTTTCCAGCTACGGCATTTTTACCCTAAAAATGCCAGAACTCTGTGTGAGTGTGTGTGTGTGTGTGTGTGTTTCTTTTTTTTTTTTTTTTTTTTTGTGAACATCCTGTAGGTGTGTGTTAGAGATGCCTATCCGGCTGTGGTCTATTTCTCTCTCTTCATCGTGGCACATACAGCAGACCTCTTTGTCTGCCAGTTTAGAGCTGGGTGGGAGGTGAAGAGCAGTTTGTTCATAATGGATTATTGATTGGTCTGAGAATACACACGCAGTGTATTCTCAGACCAATCTGTGTGTGTGTGAGTGTTTAAGACTCCATTGCCTCTGTCCCACTCTGAGCATTGAATGTCTCCACTTTATGAGCAACTGTATAGAGGATAGTAAGTTTATTTGTAAAGTGCTCCCTGTATGTTATGCTCCCTGAAGCTGTGTGCGTGTGTGTGTGTGTGTGTGTGTGTGTGTGTGTGTGTGTGTGTGTGTGTGTGTGTGTGTGAGAGAGCCCTTTCTGTATGTGCTGTTAAGCTATCAATGCTGCCTGTATGAAACAGTAGTAAAAGCCAACATTGTGCATATACGGACGTTCAAAAGATGTGTGTGTGTATGGGACATTAAAAGACCCCTCTGTTTTGCTTGTTGATTCCACAGTTCCCCCTGCATGTATTTGTGTGTGTGTGTGTGTGTGTGTGTGTGTGTTTATTTTAACAGAAGGTCCACTCTTTATTTTTCTCCCCCTCTGTCTATTTTTTTTTCATAACCTCAAATGCTGATCTCTGTGCTGCTGTGTGGGAGGGAAACAGATCCCATCTCTGCTGAAGGATGTCCCACATGAGAATGACCTAGAGTCGTTACCAGTGATAAGGTGACAGCGTGAGTGACTGACTGCGTTATGAAAGCCAATCTCCTCAAACCCGGGTATGGGAGATTTGTGCCGTGGACGCCTCTGAGGCAACTGCTGTGATGGAGGCAGAATGGTGGCATTTTCTGTCACAAAAGAGCAAAACGGCGAGGGCGAGCAAACGGTTGCAAAAACTGTGCAGCCAAATGGGAGCATGCCTTTTACTCACATGTTCTCTGCAGGCAGAATATACAGCCTCTAGAGGGTGCTGTTGCAGCTGGTACTCTTAAATAAATTGTGCTTGCCTTGCTACCAGTGGTGGAGCTAAATGGATGAAGCTTGGTTTTTACGTCTGCCTTTGCGACGGCACTGCTGTGTGAAAACAAATCTGTAAACAGATCCTCTGCTTGCACAGTTTGACACAGTTTTTGTTTTTTGTTTTTTGAGATTCTCTCCAGATGTGAACCCCGGACGATCCAGAAACAAAAAAAAAACAAAAAAAACGAGCCAAGCTGCTCTGTAAAGGTTGCGCAGGGTTGGGAAAATGAGAACGGATTTCCTCCTCTTACCGGTTTACAACTGCTAGGGTTTGGCGTTCAGAAGGCAGATCAGCTGAGGTGAACGTGTCAGGAAGGAAGACAGGAAAAGGATTGTTTTTTTTTTCTTCTTATTTGATGCAGCAGTCATTATCAGCTGAGTGTGTGAGACTCAAAGGAGGCTTAAGTGTCCGTTAATGGCATGTCTGATATCTGAGTGGCAGTTTTGCCAACTGGGTTTAGACTGATCATTGTGTTTGAGGGCGATCTGTTTCCTGCAAGTAACCAAAAAAAGGTTAAACACTCCAGTTACGAAGTAGCTGAACTAAACACAGTAAACTAGGATCATTTTCCAGCTATGTGCTCTCACCATCTCCAGTCCTATTAATTCCTCCCCTCTTACTGTGCACGAGGTTAATTAGCTGGAGGATGTCAATGGCAGTCACAAAGTGGAATGGGCTCCGTGTCTCAGAGAAAAACTCCTATCCATTTATTGTGCCACGGTGATCTTTAGTAGAGCTTCTATCTCTTTTTGTTTTTGATGACTCTGATGATTGGTCATTTTCTCTGTCTCTCCTGGACTGTTTCTCTCTCCTTAAGCCAATTTGTCTTTTTTTTTTTTCTTCATCCTTTAGCCTCTATGGCGACAAGCCTGCATTGTTTCCCTTCTGGTGGTTAATCTCATTACATTTCAATTGGCACATGTGCTTGTCTGGTGGATGACAGGCTTACAGTTGAATAGTCTCAACCCCTCCCAACCCTCTTGACCCCCAGTCAGCAAGGCCATTTAATAGCAAATAAGATCATTATCCTCTGTTTTTAGCGCCAGAACTGGAAAAAACTACTAAGTACTAATGAGTAACATTAGGCTGGAGACAGAGAGCAGATGGAACAGATTGAGGGGAAACTGAGGTGGATAAATGGCTGTGGGTAGATGGCTTTGTTTTCCTTATTGTCCCTCATCACTTGAATTTCTGTCTGTTACAGTGACAACTGGAGTCTTCTCGTGATAATATTTGGCTCATATAACAGTTTATGAATATCTTCTCTAAGATAGCTACATAAATTAAACACTGCGCCATGGGTCATGGTGTTAAAATAATAAGGGCTTAGCAATTACAGCAGCAAACTGTGGTCTCTTTCAGGAGGCTGCACAGATGAAATGCAGATCATGAACTTACAGTAGTAATTATTCTACATACAGTGATACTTCTAATGCTTCTGATCTAAATCAGCAGCTATGCTAGCGGCTCTGTGACACTAAATTTAGTGCAGTGCGCTGAAATTCTTAAAATGGCATTGAAATATTGAGCAGGTCTATTGTTATCTAGTTTTCTTTGTATTAGCATGTTAGCATTTGTTGCCACTAAAAACAGAGTGCAGTTTAGACAGATGAGGATTTCATTAGTAATTCATTCATAAACTGACAAACTCTTGTATCAATTCTATGCAAATCCACGACACGACATCAAAGCCCAGTGCATCCAATAGGCCTCAGTCACACAGGCCTAGAGACCTGTCAGCAACCCCCTGTCAACCTCCGTTTGCTAGGAAAAAATGTGTACCTTTTGACCAGCTGCTGTCTGTCACCAGCTAAAATCAGTATCAAAGAGGGTGTGACACCAAAAACCTTGGAGTTGCTTTTGTTTCCATCAAATTGCTGCAGTTTGCATGGACGGTGGCAAACTCCTTGCAAGTGAGCGTAGCAAAAGGTGAAAAATTGCTATTCAAACCTGAAACAGAGAACATTTGACTTCAAATAAAAGTTGTGCTTTAACGCTGCGTCCCGCACGTTTCAAAAGGAACAACTTTTGCGCATGGACTTTTCACAATTTTATTTCTCATTTGGAAAGTAGCTTCCAACTGATTGCAGACTAGTCCGTTTTTCCTTGCAAACGGTTGGTGACCATAGCAACTTGCTAGCAACCAAAGCAATTGCACGGAGGGTTTTCAGTATAGTACAACCTTTTGTTAACTGGTGTTTGCCAAAAGGTTGCCGACCACTATCTAGGCCTGTTTGCCTGGAGCCTTACATACTGAGATCTTTTTAAATTGATAAGCAAAAACTTTGAAAAGGACCACAAAGGTCATATTTGGGGTGGCTGTAGCTCAGGTGGCAGAGCAGGTCAGCCACTAATCAGAAGGTCGGTGGTTCGATCCCAGGCTGCCTCCTGGCTGCATGCCAAATATCCTTGGGCAAGATACTAACCCAGTGTTTGCCTACTGGTGGTGGTCAGAGGGCCCGGTGGCGCCGGCAGCCTCGCCTCTGTCAGTGCGCCCCAGGGCAGCTATGGCTACAATGTAGCTTGCCATTGCCAGTGTGTGAATGGGTGAATGACTGAATGTAGTGTAAAGCGCTTTGGGGTCCTTAGGGACTAAGTAAAGCGCTATACAAATGCAGGCCATTTACCATATTTAATCGCCTGCATTTGGGTTATGCATGTCACTGCCATCCACAAAGCCATGCCCTTAACACTGTGTATGCTTTTACAGGTTGACAGTTTTCAGTTAAACAGAAATAAATTATGATTAACTGTATTATGTTTAGACAGTTGTCTCGATCTGATACAGTACTTTATTTCAGGGTAATGTGAGGCACAGCTCCACTTATGGCAGCAATGGTACGTCTTCACTATAAATCTTAGCAGACTAAGCTCGCCCAGAGGAAGCATGGTAGCCTACTGAGGCTGATTTCAATAGCATAAATCATTCTTGAGAGATAGATAGCTTTGGTGCAGGGTAGTCATTTTCAGTGCAAGAATTTAAGACACATGATTGTTCTGGTGCTAACTTTCCTCCTCCACCACCTTATACTCTTATGATTATGATCAATTATCCACTTATAATTAGAGATCAGCAGTAACTCAGCTCACGGGTTCTGACACTTTATGTATAAGCCTGTAATAATGTTGTCAGTCAGATTTCACATAGTTCATGCTTTCAGGCAGGTTTCCCATGGAAATCTTTTCATGCTTGAGAGTTTTGTGATAGTAACTTATGTGATATGTCCGGTTTTATAAAGGAAAATGTTTCCTTGTTTTAAATCAACAGGGCTGCCTTATGCATTGATGTTTTAATGAGCTGACGGTTAGAAAAGAATAAAGATGTGAATGACCTTTAATCAGTATTGTGAAAGAGTGGGACAGCCCATGAGGAAAAACGTCAATATGGTGAAAAGTAGGCACTTTGAACAGTATTCAGGGTACACTATGGCTAATTCAGGTTAGGCCTGGATTTTCGGGATTATTGGTATAAAGAAATGTCGTAGACACAAACAGTTTAAGAAAATCAGTATTTCACCTGTTCATGGAAATACTGTGTATGCAGTCAACACGGAAGTTTCTGTTTGTCTCATCGCTCTCTCTTATCTATCTCTTTCTGTTTGACTCTCTCTCTGACCCCATTCAACTCCAGTCGAGAAATAGAGCAAAGCAAACTGTCTGAAGAGCCACTTCCTGTTGTGTACTTAAGATCCCTGTCATGTGATAGAATCAGTTGAGACGGGTGCATGAGGCCACTGTGGGGAGGGAATATGGTGGCACTGCTGATGTTGCTGATGTGAAAGCGACCCCCCACCACCACCACCACCACCACCACCACTCCTCCAGCACAACCCCCACCCAACTCCAACCCCGATTGTGTAAAGTGTCGACTCAGCCATTGTGTCAGAGCCCCCACGCTCTCCTCCCACCCACATCCCCACCCGACTCGTGCACAATCACTGCACACACATCCACGTGCATAGTGGCAGCGAACAGTGCAAGATACAGACTCACAGTGTCCTATAGACACACGCGCACACACACACGAACACACACCTAAACCCTGTACATTTTTGTCAGACTGTTCGGTGGGCAAGAAGGTCAAGTGCTTATCACCACAGTGAGCTTTGAGGTCCAAGAAAGGTTAGGAAGCTGCTTTTTGAATAGGGTAGCCATACATACTATGGTATGTATATGAATACATTATACTTGCTAAACTTGTAAACATTGCTATTATGAGAATGGAACTGCATTCATGATAAAATATTCATACCAAAATGCTTACTGTAGGTAGGTTGATAGTAACTGTAATAGTTCTATTATGAAACCTTCAAAAGGAAGATTCTGCAGCTGCTTTTTTTTTTTTTTTTTTTTAAATGTTCTGCTGCAAAAAGTGACAATTAGTCCATCATTTTAAAGTGTGACTTGAAATGAGAGCTATGGATGAGTCATTTGGCTCATTGTGTCTTTTTCTCAGCAGTGCTGTCAGTGACTGCTGACTTTATCTGTTGGGAGTCTATGTACAAAACAAGTCCATTTGCGCAGGGCTGTGCAGCTTTACATGGCTTTGGAGGTACAATTCAGGGACGCACGTGATGGTTATGAAGCAGATTTAACACACAGACAATTATACGTTAGGGCTACATCATAGTAAAAGATGCAAAGACATCTTTCTTTACCTTACACAAGCGTGTGTAGCTTTGTTAGGTTAGTGACTTTATAATTAAGTTAGCAAAAAGTAACAAATCATAAACAACATATCAAATGTTATTCCTCGTTGCTTCGTTTTAACATTTCTTCCATCGGAACTCCAACAAGCAGGATAAAGGTTGTTTTTTTTTTGTTTTTTTTAATAAGAATATGTCAGACCCCGAGATCCTTGCATCTGATAAGCCCGGATGTGGCATATACATCTATGGCTGTGTACACAGCCACTACAGTGGCTTGTTGAGGTGGATTTAGAAAACTAAAAGTCTTCTTGAAATGATGCGCTGCAGCTGAACTAACATGCCTTTCTCATTTTTATTCACAGGTGGATAGTATACGTGTGGGTCCCCGCTTAAAGAACGCTCGCCGTTTGGCAGTACAATGAAGACCAGAAGAGTAGCGAATGACCACCTCTGAGGCAGAGACCTTCAGACATGCCACTCCACCGACACAATGACATGAAACTGCGTGAAACTTTCACATTATTTTGACAAAGAGATTGTTTAAATCTCAGTTATTATATGCCGACCTTTTCGACCCTGAGAGAGCAAATGACAAGTAGCTGTTTGTGATTTGAGTCACCGAGGATGGCTATATTGCGTGGCATCCAGTGACTAGACTTCAGCTGCTATATTAGTAGCCTGATCGAATGATTGAAGGCAGATAGTGTTTTCAACGTGCCAACAAGGACGCATCAGACATCTCTAGATGTACAGCTGCAGATAGCAGTAGTTATAAATACTTTTTGAGCTTATGAAAGGCCACCTAGACAGGGTAGTTTAATTCATACCATGAATCCCAGAGACAGTGTGGACGTAATGGAGACTCAGTCAGGAGGTCAGAAGGAGAAGTTGAGCGTAGACAAAGCCAACCCTAAAAATGAGATGGAGGCCGAGGACGACAAAACTCCTGGGAGTTACGACTGCAACATCTGTGGACGCAGCTTTCCTTTCCTTAGCTCTTTGTCGCAGCATATGAGACGCCACACGGGTGCGCGCCCTTACAAATGCCCCTACTGTGACCACAGAGCCTCGCAGAAGGGCAACCTCAAAGTCCACATTCGCAGTCACAAGCTGGGCACGCTGTCTAGCCACCACTCCAATGAGGATGAAGATGGTGCTGCTGAGGAGGAGGAGATGAGGGTTTCAGAGGGTCTCGATGGAGGCACCAGCCCAACCAAGAGCAGCTCTGCCTGTAACCGGATGATAAATGGGGATGGCGGTGAGGAAACCCGTAGGAAAGTCCCTGTGAGGAGCATGAAAAGGGAAAAGTCCGTCACTGAGCAGCGGCCTTACTGTTGCCGTTTGTGCGGCTACGAGGCCCAGCGGGAAGACCAGCTCCTCAGCCACATTGAGAAGGTCCACATAACAGCAGACACAGAAGAGGAGACCGCTGTCAAGGAGGAGGCTGCGACCGAAGCTGACGTCATCCAGCCCCAGAGTGACGGGACCTTCCCTTGTGAGACTTGTGGTCAGGTCTTCTCCCAGTCCTGGTTCTTGAAGTCACATATGAAGAAACACGCGGGGATCCTGGATCACTGCTGTCGCATCTGTGGGAGACGTTTCCGCGAAGCGTGGTTTCTCAAATCTCACATGAAAACACACAACACCAAATCTAGGTCACGGTCAAAAGCAGAGTCAACTGAGCATCCAGCCACCATCAATGATGTAGCCCAGGATCCTGATATTGTTACCGGCTCCGTTACTTCTGTCTACCAAATGTGCTCCAAATGTGGAAACCTGTTTCACAACAGAGAGAGCCTAAGAGCCCACGATAAAGTTCACAGTCTCGGCTATAGCAGGAAGTCCCCGAGCCAAGGGAGGCCCGATGATGATGAGGACTCCCCAGCTGCTAAGAAACGTTTCCTTGACTACTTAAACCTCCAGCCTTTTGAGGGAAAGAACCAGGATGAAGAGGAGGAAAGTGAGGAAAAGATAATAGGTCAAAGAATCCCAGAGCTAGATCCAGTTTGCAGTTACCAGGCCTGGCAGTTAGCCACTAAAGGAAGGGTTGTGGAGCCGGTAGAGTCTAGTTACAAGGCCTCTTGTGGGGCAGGAAGTATCGGAGAGGAAGCCCTAGCCGGTGCTGCTGTGGTTTTTGAAAAGGAGAGCAGCCGTTATGTCCTGCAAGGTCAAGAGAAACGCAGTTCGGGTAGACGCAGCAGCTCCGGTTTGGGAAGCCACACCTCTTCAGGGGACCGGACACCAGACAGCCTCAGTGATTCCGAGTACCGGCCTTCGTCTCGTCAGGACAGAAGGCGCCCATCCCAGTCGCAAGCTTCTTCCTGCAAGTCCAACGAGTGCTTTGAGTGTGGCAAGGTGTTCCGCAGCCGTCACCAGATGATCGTCCACCAGCGGGTTCACAGGAAGGATGGAGGCAGGGCCTCTGTTGGAGACAAGGAAAGAAGCGCAAGAGATGAGCGATGGGGCTCCACCAGTGACCCAGAGTCAGGTTCTCCCAGCTGGCCCAGCACCCCGGGATATGGAGATTCTCCACCAGCTTCCACCCTTGGAGACCAGGCCTCAGAGATGGGTACTGCAAACTCTGGAGAGCTTTCGGGTTAGTAAACAGTATTTTCTATTGGCTTAATCTTGTTTTATTCCCTTTTTATTTGTTTGAAATAACCCTCTTCCATTATAGATGCCACATAATATATAATATACGCAAAGAGCTGAGGATCAATTAATGTGATGATAAGGAGTCTAGTTAAATAAGCTATGACCAACAATTCTATCAAAATATAATGTGAAACATAAGTGTAGAACCATATCTTGAAGGATTTTAGGCTCAGGAGTGATTGTAGTGCTTTTAAAGCCTTGCAGTAAATATCTGCTGATGAAATGTGCTTTGTGAAGCTGCAGCTTCTCAGCTCATCAGCCTTTATAGAGTGGGAAGTAGAGCCACCATGTGGCAAAATGTCCAAGTTACATATTTGTGCACGGCACTCTATAAAAACAGAGTGCCGCTCTTAGATGCCATTATATATGGCCAATAAACTTTAACAGTTGCCGGAAAGTCAGTTTACAACAGTGCCATTATTATGTAATGCAGAACAATGAACGGTTAGCAGTTAAATGAGAGTTTGTGCCTTTCAGCGGCATGTCAACAGAGCAGAGGACATTTTTGGAATGCCTATCATTTTTTTCACCTCCACAACCAATAAACACTGCTAAGCAAAGGGGGGAAAAAAAGGAGAAGAAGAAGAAAGGACACCCATAATCATGGGTTAAAAATGCTAAAGGAGGAATTCCTGCGTTACAGCTCTCTGCTGTTTATCTTTCAAACTTCAGATTTCTGTCTGCACAGCTACGGGACGGCGGATAGCATAGAATTGTTGTGATTGTTTCTTTTCCTCCCTGCTAGTACAGAAATGCAAAAATAGCAGCAGCATTTCTTCAGGCCTGATCGAGCTGTGCGCTATTTCAGGTCTTCCTGTCTCAGGAAACTCCCCTCACCTCCCTCCTGCTTATATGTGTGTGAATATGATTTTTTTTTTCTCTCTCTGATTTGTGTCTTAGCCATGAACACATGTTTGCTTGCTTCCCTTAACACACTGGTATTGTTTATTATATAATAACAAATTATTAGCTTTACTGGGAACATCAAAAAGTCATTGAAGGCAGGCTCGGACTGTTTTTTTTTTTGTTTTTTTTTTATAGTTGTGCAGCACTGTGAGGAATTCACTCTCTAAAAAGAACAATCTGAGACTGCGCTTGACTGTGTGAGATTGTGTTAGTTATACTAGAAATGCCTAAAATCTCTTTTAAACATTTAAAAAATATTTTTACGTGTGTACAACAGTGATGCAAAATTACAGTTTAGTGTGCACATTGCTTCATCGAGGGAAGGTCAAAGGTAAAATGAAGGTAGCAAACACCGCTGAATCCACCGTTCCAATATCCGAGCAGTGCTATCTAGCTTAGATAACGTCTCTTCATCAGAGATCACTGTCACTGAGGTCAGGTTGGATTTTATACACAGAGGGTGTCAGGATCAGTCTGTTGAAACATTAAATTAACAGTTAGCGATGAAAACGTATTTAGGATTCGGCGATTAACTAATGTGTTTTATTCTCAAGCAGCAAAAGATTTTATTTATCTGGCCATCCATCCTTTTCCTCGTTACCTTTCTTCCTCGTCTGCCTGCTGACTCTTCTAATCTCTAAGGTTACCTCCTGTGACACTTCCACTGTCACTCATCCACTCTCCTTACCACTGAGCCAGCCAAGCAGCCTGATGTTTGAGGGATTGGTTATTTATAGCGTCACTTTCCAGTGAGGGGCCATGCAGGCTGAGAGGACGCTCCTTTCGAGCCACCACACTATTTGTGTTTACTAATACACATATGTTGTGTACTCCACCCTTTATATGATGGCCCCACACCACTGGTTATTAACTGAATAATAAAAGTACTGGTTTGGTAACCAGAAAACATCAGTTGTTCCACTCTAACTGGTAGTCTACCCTGTGCCACGCTTTACCTTTGGCGGGGTCCTGGGCTGTGAGCGCTGGCCAACGTTGCCAACAGGAAGCCAAATGGAAAAACAGATGGCAGATTGCTGGTGCTGTAAAAAAAAAGAGGAGGGATTATGGAGAATACAATAATGTGCTACTTAGAGTATCTGATGTATTTTATCATACATATGAGTCTGCATGTGCGATTACCCTGCCTCTGGCAGTCTTTCATACTGAAAAAGTCTAACTTTAGGATTGTTCTTCCTCACATATATATTTTTTTATTTAAAACCAAATATTGCTACTCATTCTACATCTATTACTAGTGTTTCCATTCAGTTTGATATCATCGCCTCTGTCAGCGCGCCCCAGGGTGGCTGTGGCTACAATGTAGCTTGCCATCACCAGTGTGTGAATGGGTGGATGACTGGATATGTAAAGCGCTTTGGGGTCCTTAGGGACTAGTAAAGCGCTATATAAATACAGACCATTTTACCATTTACCATTTTACCATCATTATTAATGATCTCTGTTCCTGTTGAAAATTTGGACACTTAGGGAAATCCAGTCATAACAATCACATTCACTGTTAGAAACCTGTCAACTGCCACCTTGTGGGGAGTTTATAGAATTGCACCTGCATGGCTTAGCAGCATTGGCTCAGTACATTTAACACATGCAATGTAAAGCAGTGCCAGCATAAGAGCGTGCCAGTAAATAAACCAGTTTTACAGCCCTGTAACACTCCTCATTTGTTTATATGTCAATAAGGAGTTTATTGAACTCTATGGCAATGTTCGATGCTATGTTGTAACTATTTCCATCCATATGGACTATAAAACAGCCCAGCAGTTGCCAAGGAAATGTACATCTCTCTGAAATAATATTCAAATATTTATACATAACCTTCACATGAGTTTTGCATGGTCACAGACTATTACTGAAGAAATACCAAATCTTAATGAAATGTTAAAATGTAATTTTGTTTTGTTTTCTGCTATTCTGTATATTCTTGCATTAGTAGATATAATTGTTTTATTTTAGTATGCATAAAATAAAAAGAGAGGTTTTGGAAAGACTGATCAATGCTGCAGCCTGGTGGACATTTACTAAAACTACATCTAGTCGAACCAACATGAATGTGAAAGAAATGATCCCTGGGTTAACTATTAAGTGTATTAAACTATAATCAACATGACATCCTTTGTAGCCACTGACCTTTTTGTTGTTGTTGCTTTTCCCTACAGATGAGAAGCCTTACATCTGCAGCATGTGTGACTTTGTCGCCACAGATTCACAGGCCTATTTAACTCATGTCCGTGTCCAACATCCACCTGCCTCTAAAGATAGATCCAGCACCATTCCCAGTCCCAGCTCGGACAGAGGAACTCCCAGCAGTAATATCAAACTTAAGAAAGCACTTCTTCATGGAGTAAACAACTCTACATCCCCTCCTGGCTACCGTTCAGCTCAGTCCACTGCACTCGATCCCAGCGTAGCACCTTTGGATCTATGTGTCAGGGCTGAGGGCATCAGGGGTATAGCCTCTTTAGCCTTGGACAAGAAAAGCCTCCCTAGCCACAAGTGCTCCTTCTGCTCTCACTCCACCCGCTACCCCGAGGTGCTCTGGATGCACCAGACTGTGGCTCACCGCATTAATGGCAATAGTTCCAATCTGGCTCCTAAATGGGCTCTTAAAACCAACTCAAAAGGCTCCAAGGACAGTTCGTTATCCTCTAGGAGACGCACAGGACCTCCACCTTTCCTGGAAGGGAAGGAGTGTCAGCCTCTCCCTTCGCTGATGCGCACCCAGCGCACACGGCCTCCAGCGTGCTCTAGCGAGGCTCTAAAAAAGAGCAAGCCAGCCAGTTATTCAGCCACACCATCATCATCTTTTGCTCCCTGTGCCTCTTCCTCAAGGGGCCCCTCTTCTAGCTTGGGCACCCAAGCTGGGAGAGTCCCAGCACGGCCAGGCAGCAGCAACATCAGACCCACGGAGGACCACACTCATCAGTCACGCTTCAGACCCAAAGTGGAAGTGTACCCACGGGGAAGCTCGCTGTCATCCTCCAGCTCCTTGGAGAAGAACACTGGCACCCCTTCACGCCCCTCAGCCCCAACTGCCGGCTCCACTACATCTTCCAGAGCTGACCGCTACTTGTTGCCCCAAGAGGGACTGGGTTTCATGCTGTCTAGCAAACACGGCCTAGCAGAGTACAGTCGAGCTAGGGGCACCCCTCATCAGCAGCTTCCTAATCCTCACAGCCAGGTTCGGGCTAACGCTACGAGGCCCAGCACCATTACCCATAGTTCAACTGCAGGACCCAACTTTGGTGCCTCGCAGGCGAAGGGTGGCGCTTTTCAGAATTCCTCCTGTCCCTCCTCATCCTCTTCTTCATTACCTTCAGAGGCTCGCAGGGAGGTAAAGCAGGAGCCAATTACCGAGACACCAGAGACGCCAAGTGACGTCCTCGGCTTCCTCAAAAACTACAGCCCTCATGAATTTGCTACCATGTACCACCGCTGGGGTGCAGCCAATGCCCTCATGGATCCTACTGGTAGGCATCAATTTATTTATTTTTATGGCTGATTTACTTTTGTTTGTGAAAATTAGCAGTGGCGTAGTCCAAGTTCTGTTTTATTGTGTTTTTATAATGCCAAACATTGGAAAAAAGCTGCACTGCAGAAAGTCCCTCATCATAAGCTCACATCCAAAATGCCCAGAGGGCCTTGGCTTTGCCAAATGTCAGGAGTATGTAGAAGAGTATTTTCCAGTGTCTGAGCAACTTTTTCAGCTGATATGATTAGAAGTGATTAAACCTGACAAGCTATCGAAGAAAAAGACACCAGCAGCCTCAAACATCCAAACTTGTAGAGCAGGCACACATATTTCTCTTTATCTCACACACTTGGCACTCCATCTGGGAGAAAGTGATCGACAGGCAAACACACACACAGTCTGATGAGGTTTTTAATAACGATGGGATCCATTAAACGAGCGCACACGTGTGCTCGCATGTTTGTGAGGCATAATGAAAGTCTTTATCTGAGGCAGCATGTGTGTCCATATGTGCCTGAAATTTTTAGATGCAAAAGGAACGTGTGTTTGTGTGTGTGTGTAGCCTCTATTTATTTATTTTTTTGTAATCGTGAAAGACGTGAGAGAACCTTTGCTACTCTCAGGTCTGCGAGGCATGCCTACTCTCCAGCTCCACTCTCCCGGAAAGCTGTCACAAACTGTTTAGGTCACGGCTCTGCCTGACGAGAGACTCGCACAGATGCGAATGGAGGGAGGAAAAACAGAGAGAGGGAACAGAAGAGGCAAAGAGAGAGATGAGACAGAATAATTACCCCACCAGCTGCTTTGGAAATGGTCATTACCGAACATCCGTATTATTTGCCCATTTTCAGTTGTGTCTCTGAGGTCAATTGGGGCTGTGTGGAGCCAGGGGTCAAAGACAACAGCCCCAGAGCAGACGCATGACATCGCTGTCACCCATCCAGGCGCATATCGTCACGATCTGCCTTAGCCCTTTGAGTCATATGCGATAAAGTGACCTTTTTTGAGCAACTGAGTCTTTCTCCCTTTCTCTCTGTAATATGTGCACGAGTGTGCGCGTGTCTGCTTGTGTTTTCCGTCCAGCTCTGTCTTGTCTTTCATTAGTGCGTCAGTGAGAAGGGCTGGCGGCCCAGAGTAGAAGTAGAGTATCCAGAGGCCAGCAGTCGGGCTGCCAGAGACACTCTCTGTCACCTCTTCCGCATCCCTGTCCTCCTTGTTCCCGCAGCTGCCCCCCCCCACATCCCTCCCTCTCTGCCTACACACATACACAAATGTACCAGAGTTATGGGCACTTCCCAGGTATATGCCAGGCCTTAAGCTTATGGTGTTTATGCGTCCTCAGTGAAAGCACCCCTGAATCTCCGGGCCTCTTTTTTGTCAACGAGAGAGGTCCGAGGCAAGCACGCATGTGTGTTGTCATTAAGTAGACCATCCTTAAATGTCTCTCGTCCTCGTGCTGCCCCTGTATTTACATGCAACGCAGGGGGGAAAAGAAAAATCCGGCACGAGTGACGTGTCTTTGCTGCATAGCTGTCGAAATTATGAACACAGAGCGGGTTTTATGGTGAATTCCTGCTCTTTTTAACCACTTTTTAGTATGCATTCCATCTGGTTTACAAAGCACAGGCGGGCTTCTTGTCCCCTTAACAATTAATTTCCCGGTGGCGTTTTTCTTATACTGCCTCGTTATAGCTTTAGAGCTCTCATTAGATGTGGCGAGATAAAAGTTGATTGATTTTCCCGCGCTTTCCTTTTGTTGTAAATCAATTTTAAAGTAAAATCCATGTAGCGTTAAAGGCGTCGGTGAGTTCTCTGTTTAATTTTGTTTACCTAAAAGTTTCGCAGATTCTTCTCGCAGGATGTGTGCTAAAGTAGCATAGTGAACTTTGTGATTTGTGACGTCAAAGTTAATCGGTTCTTTTCCGGCAGTATAAAATTTACAAGTTCGTCCTGTTGACCCGCATTAAGCTGGCATGGCAAATTGATGGTTTTTGTCTAAATGTTTAGTTATTGAAAATAACTGCGTAAAAGCAGGACGTAACAAAAAGGCTGAAGCCAGGGAGTGTCCGTTTAGTCATGTGACATCAAGGAAAACTGACTTACGAGCTTTGAGCGTGTGTTATCAACAAGTTGATTTCTTTTCGCGTTTTAAGGACATGAACATGTAAAGGTGAGCGGTGCATGTAATGTCGCAGTTGTTGCATTATTATGTGTGTGTCTAAATGATGCCAGTGTGTGCCACAGCCCGTGCTTCACTTTCCTCCCTTGGCCCAAGCGCGCATATATACAACTCTTATAACTCATACACATGCCAACACACACATGCGCACACACACACATACCTGACATGTGACACACGGGCAGCGGAGCGGGCACATCACAGCCGGGGCGTTTTAATTGCCTGTAATTTATGCGGTGTGTGTGCACGCTTTGTGTGTCTGGCTGTCAGCCTCTGAGATGATGCTGTGTGACAGCTGCAGTCCAGCCCCTGGAGCTAGCCGCTCATAATGACACATTAGACATACTAATGATGCCTGCGCGAGTCCACTACTGATGCTACCTACCTCCACCGCTCCAGCCAGGCTCTGCGCTTTATGTACACCCACTCACTTTCTGCCTGAATCCGACCTTTACGTCTTTAGACAAGCTGTGGAAAAACTGCCACGTGAAAATGTCTTCCTGTTTGAAATAATATGACTCTGATGTTCACTCTTGACCCATTTTATTAAAAGAAAAATCCTAAATGTAAAGCCTATGCAAACTCAGAGTATTCTTTGTCCCCTAATAGTCCATTTTCTTACACACACACACACACACACACACACACACACACACACACACACACACACACACACACACATATATATATAATATAAATTGGTGTTGTTGTTGTTTTATTTCTGTTCTAAGAATCAAAAGTTCAAATTCACTGCATTTGGCCTCCTCTAAATCCAGAATGGCTTGCAGTGGTTTTGACCTCTGGAATTTGCAGAGCCACCATTTAATCCTGTGTTTCCTCCCTCACGTGTTTGTGTGCGCAGGGATGCTGAGGTCTCTCATGCGGCAGGGACAGTATTTCTGCAATGAGTGTGGGAAGAGTTTCAGCCAACCCAGCCACCTGCGAACTCATATGAGATCCCATACAGGTAAATACAGCCATTACGCACTGGGGAAAAAAAAAAAAAAACCCCAAACAGAAGCAAGTACATATTTGTCACACACGTGCTGGATCTAATGTAGAAGTGTCTAAGCCTTGGGTTAAAATCGTCTTCACTCTCACTTTTTTGAGGTGGATTTCACAACCTTTGTTTGTCACAAAAAAATTTAAACAATGAAAAAAAAAAAAATCTAACAAATGCACATTTGACTGTGACAAAATGTAAGGCCACTCATATGAACTAAGTATAGTGAAATCCTGTGACTGCAGTAGGGCTGCAAATGTGCTAATTGATAGTAAAAATGACAGATTAGATGCTTATTTGCACCAGTATTGACACCAACGCGGCCATCTTCGCCTCCTCAAATTGACACAACTTCACTAGTGTTTGGAATAATTGGCATTCACAATGCTAAACAACAGTGAAGCTCTCATTTTAACAACACTGAAGTACTAAAACATTTATAATAAATATTAATCTGGCCAGAGCACACCTTAACGTTACCTATTAGCAATAACCCAACAGCAGCATTAGCCGTCTGTTGGGTTCTCGTTAAGGCAGCGGCTGGGGCCTATGGCTGATGATAAAATGATAATATTAATGTGTGAGTTAGGCAAAAAATGTTATCACTCCTGCCTGTCTGTAATATTAGTAGATAGTGACAGGATAACACAATTATTTGTGTCTAAAAAGTCTTAAAATCCCAGACTGAAGCTGATAAAGTTCTGCCAGAAACTACAGAGAAGCAGTGACAGCCTACAGTACCAAATTTATGTGATTAGCAGTGGTTCCAAAACATATTGTCTTTTTTTTTTTTTGTGCTTTTTTGCATTACAGTCTTAAAATATTCATCACAGATACACACCATTTTGTTTCTGTAGTTTTCTATGTCAGTACTGAGTGTCAAAATCTAGTATCGTGACAACCCTGGACTGCAGCAAGCAAAATATACAATACATTATTCTGCTGAATGTTTGTCACATTACGACATGAGCACCATTTTTTTTTTTATACACAAGTAAACAGAAAATGTGATTGTTTTCTCTAAAATAAAAAAACCAAGCTTATAACAAATGTAATATCATTTAAACCACTGAGCACAGTTAGAAATATTAATTCTTTTTAAGATATCAAATAAAGCTCTGGATCTCCAAACCCTAAACCAAAGATTATTGTTTGAAAAGTTCTCTGCTATGACTTTCTAAAGTTATACAGAGCAACTCAAAGAGGATAAATGGTGTAGTAGTCAAGGTGCAAAAACATCAGTCACAGAAACCATTAAATTACCCAAAATGCAAAAGATATGAAATAAGGGGGGGAAACAAGGGAAGGAAGTCCAGAGCTCTACTTTAACATGTACAACTTTATTTAGCTACTTGCTATTCCTGCAGTATTAGATGTTCCCAGTTTCTAGTTTCTCTCACCAGTCACTCATTCCTGTACCACCTGTGCGCACACAGATCTATCCACCCAGCAACGCCGACATGAGATATAGAGGATATATGCACAGGGATTCACATTCTCAACAATATTTCATCATCAGGCTCCCTGTACGTCCGCTCCGTCCTGGCATTCTGCAAATAAATCAAAACAGATCTTTTTGTTCAGTTGAGTGTGACAACCGGTCTGTGAGTCCTTCCCCGCCCTGGGCTGGGCAGCTGTCTCTATTTTTTAAACTGAAACATGATTTGCTCCGGATACTGACCTGTGACAAATTGTATACATTATTAATTACATGTCAATTAGAGAGATGGAATTGTGCATTCTAATGAAGCAGAACAGCATTTGTCCACGCCAGCCTTACGAATCCATTTGCATGCATCCCAGTGCCATTCACTAAACAGCTTGATTCAGACACTCCGGCTCTTCCTCTACTTTCACTTATTCCCTCTGCTTTTCATTCCCCTCCTTTCTTTCCCTTTCATTTCCTTTCCTAGATCCTTTGTCTTCTTTCTCACTTCAGTTATTTTCCTTTTTGTCTCCACATCTTGTCACCTTTGCGGTCTTTTTATCTCCTCCGTCTGTCTCATTTTGCCTTTCTCCCTATCCCTGCTTTTCCTTTATCCATAGACTCCCCCACTCTCCTCCCCCCTCTTTGATTTCTGGTTCTTTTCTTCCCTTTTCTCTCTTGTTTCTTCCTCACATTCTTTCCCTCTCCTCCTTCTCCCTTCCTCTCTTTCTTTTTAATTTTCACTTTTATTTTTTGTCCTCGCATACTCTCTTCTCCTTGGCTGCCTGATTTCCTGCCTCCTCCTCCTCCTCTTCTTCTTCTCCTTTCCCTCTCCTGTCCTGTCATGTCCATCAGCCGGGCCAGCGGTGATCACAGTAGACAGTGAGATAAGTAGCTTCTTTATAGAGAGTGTGAATGATATGTGGCACAGCCAGTGATTCTAAGTGACAGAGGCCAAATGGTAAGTGATGCAGAGCTCAGCTTCCCTCCAAGCTCTATTGTAAACACACACACACACACACACACACACACACACACACACACACACACACACACACACACACACACACACACGCCCATGCACAGGCTCTGTAAACACTCACAGGGGCTGTAATTAATGTTGTCACCGACAGTTGTCTTCAGCATGGACGTGCACACGCACAGAAAAGGCCAGCCACCCCGAGGCCTCTATTAACATGCGTCATATTAAATCACCGACTCGCCTCCACCAGATTCCATCACCATCATCACCACCACCATCGTCGTCGTCGTCATCATCATCATCATCATCATCATCATCACCACCATCATCACTGCCAGCTCCCCTCTATTAACAAGGGTGCTGGTGTCAAAATGCTTTTTGTTTGCGTGGTGGTAGACCAAAAAAAAAAAAAAATGCTTGTGTGGATCTGGTAGAGCGTTTAACCAAATCCTCCCTCCCCCTTCCTTCCTCCTCCTCTTCCTCTCCCCCCCACCCACCCAATCCTCCTTCTCCCCCCACAGTTGGGTTTGATTTTAACGGACTCCACAGAGGTACTGACGCTCACACCACCGCTTCTGAAGCTCCCAAACAAGTATGTGGCACAATGGCTAATCACTGGGCTCGCTCATCGCTCCCGCATGTTTCTTAATGTTACTGTCTCACCTCTGCATGTGTGTGTCTGTGTCAGTCACTCAGCTTCCTAGCCTTTGTGTGTGTGTGTGTGTGTGTGTGTGTGTTTGTTTTTGTTTTTTTTTGTTCATGTTTAACATTCACATGTGGCGCCCTCTGCACACGGCATTAACACCTGGCATTCTCACATGCTGCTGGATCACACCTCACGTAAGAGTGTGTATTCACAGTTGTCTCATTGACGAGCTTCACTTTTGCTTTGAAAACAATGAGGTTTGCTCAATTGCACTAAAAGGCTGGGATACTTCAAACTAACGCCTGATTTAGATGTCTATGGGAAAACTACGCCGTAACCTGATGTGCATTTACCGAGAAATGTAACTACACATGAGATTGGAAGAGCCCGCAATGACTGAATGATGTGGAACTGCATAGGGTTAAAAAGGATTTCCAGTTACATTGTAAGTTACAACGTAGATTCCCCCGCAGCTATCTAAATCAGGCAGAAGCATTATTGGTTAAAGAACAGCGCATGCTTTTTACTTGTCATGAGATGCATTTTTCCCCCCCACATTGTCATTACAAATATCACATCCCCCTTTTTCCTCATCACACTGGAAAGGATGTGCAGGCTCTGATCTGACACATTCAGACATATACAGTTAAATCTGCATCCATGTGTAGAGGGTGAATAGCTCTGCCTGGCATTTTGGCTAACCGTACCCATACTTTGACACTTCTTTCACCTAAAATATTGAATTTAGGTGTTTTGATGTATGCATTTGAACTCAAAGGGCAGTTGCTGCTTTGCTGCAGTGCCAGACGGGCTTTGGGATTTGCAGTTTATCGAAATTTCACTGTACATTCGACACATTCACATGGGCTCATCAGCATGTTGCAATTGCAAAATGACAGCATGTAGATTCTAATGTACAAAATTGCTTCATTTGCTACAATTCAAACTTTATAAATCTTCAAGCAGCTACAATTCAGGAAAATGATCATTCCTAGCAATATCTGTTAGCAGGTATTTTGAGCATAAACGAATTTCCAGCACTAAAAGCCATCTGTTATCATGTCAGCAGATGTAACTTTACTGCTTTTATTCATCCTGATATCTTAACTGACACTGTAAACTAACTGATGCTGTTAACTGGAGTTAACAGCGGTAACATGGCAGTTTTTGCCGAGAGACTAAGAGGTTGAGATCATACGCATGGCAAGAGGACAGCAAAAAGCTTGGGTTTGCATAGAAATAATAAATCTTAAATGCCAATATACTCAACTATTCAAAGACTGTATATAAAAATGCGATAATGCCTTAATCATGCATTTCTGTTAATGGCCAGCAGAGGGCAACTCTTGTGGTTGCAAAAAAGTAGTGAAATTGTATAAAACTCAGTGAGAAAATGTCCATATTTCTGACTTGTTTTATGATTCCAGTTAGTCTTTTTCTGAAGACTCAACAGTCTGAATTGCTAGTTTCATGACTTATTTAATAAATTTTATTTATTTACTTTTTTTTAAAGTTTATTTTTAATAAATAAAAAAACAATAAAGCGGGGAATGCATCTGCAGTACCATCAGATTTACAGTCAAAGCCACTCATTGCTTCTTGTATCGGGTCTCAAAAATCACTTCAAAAAGGCAGTCCACAAACCACTGGGCAACATCACAGTATCTCCTACTTTCACCGTTCACATACAGTGTACTATAACATCTTTGTTTATGAGCAGGTGTAAATACAACAAGAACCAAGAGGATTGTGTGGAAATGAAACTGAACACAAGTAATTAACAAACTTTAAAAATTGCAGAAACGATGAGTAAGGATTGGGGTCAGTGGGAACATTGGGCTAAAGCTACTCTGCTTTGACATTCGGAGAGACCCGGGCTGTACACGCGGCACCTCCATCATAATTAATCAAGCACGCCCATGTGAACTCAGATTTAACACACACACTGTGAGTGATGGGAGCGGACGCTGCAGAGGGGTCCAATTAAATGTAGTGTTGACGCTGCTTTACGGTGCCGATAACCTTTAGTATAATTTAGTGCACCGGTCCTGTCAGTGATGTTTTCCCTCGCAGGACGGTGTCGCGGAGGTTTTCGCTTCCCCCACACGTCTCACCCTCACCATCTTTGCAGCTGTTTTTGGGGGTTTTGAAGGGGGGGGGGGGTTCGGTGTGATTAATTATACTTTTTTGTTTTTTATCTCTCTCGCTTTCTGTCTTACACCAGCCCCCCACTCCCCCCTTCCTTTTCTCACCGTTGCGTTTCTGATGATGTATGATAACAGCTATATTTCCCTGTTTCTTCTTCTGGGAGAAGGGGTGCGGGAGGGGCACGGGGAGTCATTTGTTTTCCCGCTTTGATATTCTTCCATTTATCAAAATGATAATTAGGTGCAATTAAATGGCACGCTCATTTGTTTTGCTCAGGTGTGCGTTGCTTATTTTTATTTATTTTTGTTTTTTCAGAGGTGTCTGTGCCATTGTAGGTCATTCTAATTAGAAGCGAGAGTATAGGGTGCGCACAGAGTGTGTTTGAGAGGGGGTGTGTTTGTGTAGGGGGCCGCTGGGTGGCCCAGGTGATTGAGAGAAACGTATGGAGACAAAAGTGGGACTCTTTGGACAGGGGGATGTGTGGCACTCTTCTCCAGATGGCAGGAAAGGGCGAGGAACAGTTACTCCATCTGGGTCAGGATAGAGAACTTTTTAAGTGAAAATAGATTTAAAAATAAATAAATAAATATGAAGGCTTCACTTAACCTACAGAGTGTTGCTGTACTTCTAGCTGGATTCCACCATGTGTCTTTGCTTATGTTTGCTTGTGTTCTCTGGCCTCCTCCCCTTCTTTTTCCATTCCCACTGCAGCAAGCCTCATCTATGCTTTGCATCATTTTTGTCTCGTATATTTAAACATCCCTGTCCTCTCTAAATTCTGTGTACGGTGTCACCTCTGGCCGCCATATGACCTTTCAACTTTGTGTGTGTGTTCCTCAGGGGAAAGGCCATTCTGTTGCCAACTCTGCCCATACCGAGCCTCTCAGAAAGGGAACTTAAAGACACATGTCCAGAGTGTCCACCATATGCCTTTTGACAACAGCCAGTACCAAGACAGGAGGAGCTTGTTACTGAGCCAGGGGGAGCGAGGAGGACCGGCTGCCAAACACCCACCAAACCCACAACAGCAACAGTAAACACCTTCAGCTGATCTGATCACAACCTGGACCAGCTTCTTACACAATCCCAAAGCCCTGTCACCGTTCCTGAAATTCACAGATCTAGACACAAGAACCTACGACTAACAGTTCACTTTTTGAGCCTTTCCTCTTCACCGTCACCCTTTAATGATGTAGAATTTTCTACATTGAAGGTTATTGTAGTTTTTTTGTTGTTGTTTTTTTTACTGTAAAAAAGCGTGTTCAAGTTGTGCTAGAAAATTTCAAAATCACAAAGACGGCCCGGAGCAGAAAAAGTCTTTTTAATAGAAATGACACCTGATGGAAATCTGCTTTAAGAAGCTGCGTGGGTCAGGTGTGCACACCTCTCACCATAGAAGAAGTGAAGAGTGAAATGCAAAGTTTCTCTTTGGCAGGGAGGCTGGACTCACCAACATTCAGTCTTTTGCTTCATTGGGTCTTCTTTATCACGAAGGTTGGCTTGTGACCTTTAAATGATTTCTGATCATGGGAGCCCTGAAAATTCGATGAGTTGCCTCTTGCTGCCATTTTTGGAGGTACCAACAAGTAAAGTTGCTGCCAGCTGCTTTACAGGAGAAGGAAAGTAAATGAGGAGAGAAACTGAACTCAGATGCAACTGCTGGCATTGTGATCGAGGACTGTGGCATTGCATGGCTGCTGTAGATGCCCCCACAAACCTTTTTTTTTTTTTTTTAATTGTTTATTTTTTTTGTTCTTTTAAGCTTTATTGTACGTGAGATTTTGTGCATTTCTCAGGACACTGACCATCAACACACAGCAAGAGAAGAAAGAAGCTCTACGGTTCATCGACAACCAGCTGGCACATAGCAAGTTTGTCTCCTGTGGGCTCTGACTCAGAAGACTTGCCTCTTTCTGTCAGCGTGTGTGTGTGCGCGTGTGTGTGTGTGTGTGTGTGTGTGTGTGCGCGCGCTTGTTTAGGTGTGCTAAACTCACTCCCCTTCAGTCGACAGTGTAATGGTGCGAGTGCGGTGACCATTCTAGAGCTTGTGATTAGAAAGAGAGGGAAAGATGGAGAGAGGTAGGATAAGAAAGGGACAAAAAAGAGAGGGAACAGTAATGGAGATGTATGCTCATGAAAAAGGCAATATAAATGAGCATACCATTTTTTATGGCCCTTCAATTATTGTCCATTTAAAAGGAAGGGACTGAGTGGAGTTTTCCTCAGTAACTCGTTCATATTAGAGTGTCACCATCTCAGACTATTTGGGCTTTAAATGAGGCGGACTCCACTAAAGCAGGAAGAAAGTGGCAGGAAGAAGTCGGCTCCAGATTGCAAAGAAAAATACGGTGCTGATCATGTTAGGGGGAAGAGATGCGTCCTAAGATTTTTCCATTGCTAAAGAGCAGTTCTGAACTTTTGACCGCGCTGTCTCTTAAAAATTTCATGATGTCATCTTATGCTGGATTTAGAAAGCATAAATCTTTTGCCTTACATAAACAGTAATGGCTGAACCTTTATGCTGTCTGTTTTCTATCTGGAATCCACCATGATGCTTTGATTTTTAAAAAATAAATGCATCTTGTGCCCAACAACTCGGCATGAGCACGTCACCGGCAACAAACAGTCATACAGAAAAATGACACAAAATTACCGGCCGCCTGTCGATTGAACGTTTTCGATTGAATGATAGTCTTTTGCTTAATGAGTCAACTTCAGTTTTTTAAATATATTTTTTGAGAGGAAATGGTTTGAGTTGCAAGACTGATAAAGGATGTTATGGAAGTAACATAGGTAACGATGGGCTACATTACACAAAAATGCAAAACTGTGATAAGGAGCCTTGTAAATAGCTCATGCACTAAGCATGTTGGTATTAACACTGCAGCCAGGAAGTAGGAGAATATTTGGCCCCTAATTCCAGCTTTTACCCTCTTGTTGATTCAGAACCCATAGGCAGGCTGAATACCATCTAAGGGCCCCATTATAGCCGTCAAGCGGCACCTGACGAACGCAGAGTTGACGCCAAATTGACATCGCATCCACTGTAGCAAGCCTTCGTTCCTGCCCGTATGCGCCTCCAAATTTCTGAAACCTGGAATGTTGTGCAGCTGCCGCCGCACCTGGATTGGAGACAGCATCCTGTTGGATTTTACCGCTGTTTTAACGATATGTCGGCACAGAAGATCAGAGATTATACAGACAGATTTTGCAAATGTCTGAAAGGATAAGACTTAAAAATAAACAAAACAAAAACAGCTATTTCTTTGCATCTGATTTTGACATCACCTCCTATTTGTGCTGTAGTTGAGCTACTGGCTGACACCTATTATTCAGCGGGTACATGCACTGTAACAGCAAGCGACCAACTTGACGTCTATGATGGGGCCTTAATAACCGAAGAAAGCAGCAGTGCAAGTGCATTCTTTTTTTTTTCCCTTTGCAAAGTAGTGTGACCGTTTTTAAACTTGTTCAAATGTTCAAAGTCACGACTGGGCCTGCCGTTCCTTCCTGTCCCCAGTCTTCGTACTAAGTCCCCGGCCATTCTTAGTGGACAGACGTGACCGTGATGTTAATCTTCTCGTGTTAGGATTTAAAGCTGTGCCTTTAATGGTTTTATTTTAAAGATAAAGTGGGCACATAATGAAACGTATCCACCATCCTGTGTAACAGTGTGTTTATTGGACCGACAATGCAGAGCTGATTAGGTTACCAGAACATTTAAGCAGAGCCTATCCCCTGGGCTGTCAGTCTGATTCTTTGAATGGTGATATGACGCTTTGCATTCGAGGGGGTCAGAGAAAGAGTAGGCAGAGGTGAGGAGGTCAGCCTATCAGAGAGTTCATGAGTAAATACACAAGGTGGAGACACTGAATTGTAGAGCTGTCACAGCCTTAACACAGGTGTGTGTGTGTGTGTGTGTGTGTGTGTGTGTGTGTGTGTGTGTGTGTGTGTGTGTGTGTGTGAGTGAGAGAGAGTGTGCGCGTGCATTTCAAACCTCTTTATACTGTATTAGAGGTTGACTAAACTTCCCGTGTACTACAGCCTCCGTCTCGATGCTTTCTATATTATCCTACCTCCTGTAATGAAAGCATGCTAACATTTATTGGCTGATGTCAAGCAGGGCTGTTTGTTTTACTTGTCCTTCACCCTTAAAATAGCCCCCAGGATTGAATACGCCATGCCCAGCATGTAGGGGAAGAGGAGAAGTAAAGCGAAGCAGCTCAAGACTCTGAAGAAGAGTAAAGCAGTCGGTTTCTCTGATTCAAAATTCACACCAGTTGTAGATGACGGAGCTTACAGAGTACTGTATTTTCCATCTATTTTGAGACCTCAGTAGTTTTTACGCAAATGTGTGATGAAACAGTTGTTATGCCATTGGGTTGTTTAGTTATGCATACAATATCGTGTGCTTGAATCGGACTAATAATGCACAAACGTGTATGTTGAAGGTGTGGTTAGTGAAAATACTTGAAATGGATTCTCTAGCCTTTGAGGTAGGGTAGTACTAATACCAATGTTGTACAGAAGTCCCTTTAAGATAAATTCCTCAGCTATGAATTTGTACTCCGAAGTGTGACTTAGAAAAACTATGAAGCAGGAGTAAGTGTAATATAAAGTGTATATCTCTAATCTCTTAAACTCTTACCAAACCCTTTATATACAGCGGTAGAAACCAAATGGCATTACTAGTGCACTTAGACTAGGTTAGTGCTTTAACCATTCTTATTTTGTCCAGTTCTAGCTAAGGTTTCTTTGAGAATGTCTTTTTAACGGTGCCGGCTAACACTTTTCTTTTCATTTCTTTTTTGGGGCTTTTATTTTGTTAGAATGATTCTATAGATATGAATGCAAAATGATTTGTTCTGTGACTGCTGTGTGGTACAGCTTTTTAGCTACGTTTCCTCAAGGGAGGTTTGATAATGCTAGGCGCAGCAGTGCTTATTTTTTCATAAAGATGTAAAAGTGTGTTTTTAGTCTATTTGCTAAACTGTAGGATTTGTTGAGTAGCTAGTCATGGTTTGCCCTCCCAGAGGGGCTGGCAGGTGTTTCTTTTTTCTCTTTGGTTGGGTTTGTTTTACATGTCTCTTAAGTTGTATTATTTGTGTCCGTATTCATATTTCTTTTTTTTAATTTGTTATGAACTCGATGATGAATTTACCTTAGAAGACATTATTATTCCAGATGTATTTGGTTGATATCTGTATTTATTATCACTTCAAAACAGGATAAGAGGACAGAAGCAGACAGGAGTGTTTGTTTTAATTCGATTTTTCCGGGTTGTTTTTATACTGTGTAGTTTTCAAGCCAGCAAGCCGATGTGAAAGCTCTACCTCGTCTGAGCCATTCTCAGTTCTGTTATACTTTTGTACATCATTTCAAAAAGATGTAATGTCATGTCCACAATAAAGACACACAAAATGACACCTGTTGGCACCGTTTTATCTTTTCTTCACTTGTTTGTTTTAAATTTACCTCAGCCAGCGTGACTGAGCGAGTCCAAGTTTAGATGAAAAAGCTTCACACGTTCACAGTTTTTAAGATTTCATTTTTCTCGGTTACTTACGCCGCCTGTGTGTGAATGTCACCTAGAACCGTGCAGCCCGTTGTCTTTGAATACTGACGGTAACATTTTGTGTTTGTTCATTTTCCATCACACGAATTATTCTCATCACGATCACTCCTGTCACTGTCAGCTATCGACTAGAATTTTACCATGTTGTCAACAGTGACGCAGCATCACGATGTACATCATGATGCGGTGAAGAACAGCTTGCTGCCATAAATTGCTTTTCCACAGGCTAAACAGTCAGATGAGAATCAGAGGGGATATGTAGACTCAGAACATTAAGATCTTTCAGCTCGACAGTTGCGCTAATCTCAACGACACACCTATTCGCTTGTTTAGTGATCGTATATCAGCCCTGTGTCTGGGTGTCAAACCTGAGGTCTGGTTGCACAAGACTCCAATCTGATCCACCAGACGGCTTTGGAAAATATGAATGAGGACATAAATTTTATACTTTTAACTTTATTTTTGTAGGTTTTGCAGCTTTTCTTTCTAATAAAGACCTCCCTGATAGTAATAAGTAATAGATAAACAATTAATTAATTGAATAACATAAATTTTTCACTATCTACTGTAGATATTTATCAGTTTTATAGTGTGCAAAAAAGAAAAAACACATATTTTCTGTCAATCAATGCATTTTTTTCCATGTTACTTGCACTTCTTTTTCTCGTGTTTGAAAATGTAAAGTTAAACTTCTTTACACTAATGGAAAGAGGAGTTTTACTGGTCCGGTCCACATCAAAGTGGGCTATATATGGCCTACAGTCACTGGTCTACAGCGTTGTTTGAAGCCATTGCAATACTTTCGTCTTATTTTATTTATTAGAAACAAGTCGCCCCCGGTATCTTCGGCTTTTTGTTCACACAACTCGTGTTCCTCACAAGTTTTTGAAGCCTTACAGTGCACACTATAGCCCAGGGGTTCATTATGTCCCGGACGCCAAATATTTGAAGGCTTTAGAAAAGAATAGCTGACTTTCAGTGTAGATGTTAAGCTTAGGGACAGAATATTTTTTTCATAGCGAGTAATCTGAAACACACAGCAACATATTCGTGACTAACCTCGTGTTGTGGATGTTCTCATCTCAGACGTTCCATCTGCTGAAGTTTCCTCCATTTATCGAGTCTTTTTCCTGCAATAGGCCTCTGCCCATCGGACATGCTCAACATGAACTTTACTTCCTCACCCTCATCCTATGTCTCCCCTGTGCTAAAGGGTTTCTATTAGCCTAAATATAGCTCTGTAGTTTCCCACAAGTTAGCACGTCATATGCCACTTAGCCCCACTTCACTAATCCTCCAAATATTGCTGTTATTTAGTTTTCCTTGTCCAAAATTACAAAGAGGTTTACATTTATATTTTTACAAAATACTTCAGTCAGACTTCAGTATATCATTGTTAGGTGGAAACTAGGAAGATAATGTCTAACTTCACCAAACCTTGTCAATCATGGATATTTAAAATCCATGACTGTATTTTAAAAATGTCCACACGGGTCATGTAAACTGAAAGAATGTGGACCGTTTTATAACTCACAGTGGTGCCCTAGTGTTTGTTTGCTTTTAGGAACCTGAGGAGCGTTTGGACCGAGTAATGGCTAATGACATGACAGGCAGATAAAGTTTGAAGACTGCATCCTGCAGGGCTCTTTGATGCTGTTGCATGATGTGTGCTGATCATTTATAGAACAGATGCTACAAAATGAGGCTTACACTGTATCAATCAAGTGACTACACTGGCTGTTTATGTGCAAGCATCAATTCTATATGTAAAATTAGACCAGCCTTCTGGGGTTTTTTAAAAAAATATATTTTACATGAGGTGTGTGTTAATTTTACACAGAATCTTTTCATGACGTGTTTATATATTTTCAGTCACCCGTACTTTTCTCATTTCAGAAAACGACTCCAGCATTTCTTTTGCCAACACCAGATGGTGGTTGTTTAATAACTGCATATAGTTTACTGCAGATGTAAATGTTTAGTTGCCTGGGTTACATGAAAATTTAGCATTTACAGGTAGCAAAGTGGTGTGGTGCTGGTTAGCACCACCACATCACAGCAAGAAGATCCTTGGTTCAAATCTTTGGTTTCAATCACTTTGGAAAACTGGAAGATAATGGATATATATATATATATATATATATATATATATAAATATATAAATATATATATAAATAACACGTATGCATAACTAGTGTTCAGAATAAAAGCCTTTACAGCCTGGCACCAATTTAACTGGTCTGATGAATAGCTGGGTCTAATTAATCTGGATTATGTTGCTGCTTCATCATGATGTAGATGCTCCTTCAGCTGTAATTGCACCATGACGACACATGTGACATAACTGTAGACATCCTTACTCATGCTGTTTAATGTCATACGTGATAAAATCTCCAAATTTGCTACAGAAGTTTGAATAAAACTCTTGTGCTGCTCGACTACAAATAAAGTCCAGTTTCTCTAACAGACCTATTTTGTTTCTGATTGAGCTCTGCATACGACTCCATTGCCTGCAGAAGAAAGTGAACGTGCCCATGCGTCGTGAAGATCAGGTGAAAACAGATCAGACCTGAGCCACCCTGCAAGCTGTTCCCTTTCATATCATATGACACGTTTGATGGATCGGGACTTTGATGTTCGTCTGGGCCCAGTTTCCACCTTGATGTCCATGTGTGGCCTTGCAGTTGAAGTCGAGCTGCCAAGCAACGGTGATGAGAAACCCGCACCCTTCAACTACGAAGGACCACCTAGGGATTGTTGCTACTTTGCCAGTCTCTTTCATGTTCGGAGTCTATGCGCGCCATCTGTCTGCCGGTTTGAGTGACGGCTGAATGACGGGTTCCCTCTGAGAACATGGCACATAACGTTAATGCCAAGCAGGCCCGCGGGCTGAGAA
Organism: Copadichromis virginalis; assembly: GCF_057382275.1. NCBI lineage: Eukaryota > Metazoa > Chordata > Actinopteri > Cichliformes > Cichlidae > Copadichromis > Copadichromis virginalis. The sequence continues at coordinate 16,425,150 of NC_140628.1, read as the reverse complement.
AAGACTGCAGCTGCCCGTCACTCTTCACAACCTCATCAGTCACAGCGAAGGCAGACATGACGGCCCCGAGCTCCCTGAAAAACCTGTTCGCTGACATCTCTTCTTTCTGTCACACAGCAGAGAGAAGCTGACTGACTGAATGACTGACTGAGGTGGAAAATACGCCAAACGTCAGGCTGAGTCAGACTTGATGGATAGGATAGGTGTTTTGGTGAGCACAGTATAATGTGCTTCTTTATATCACATCTTTACGTGTCATAAAGGAAAAATGTTGTTCAGTTTCAAAGTCTTTGCTTTTACACAGGTATAAACACAGGGGTACGTACAGATTTCAATCTTTTTTTTCTTTAAATGCATGTTTATGCATTTATACGTCAGTTTTTAGCTGATATTATGTGCTTATTTCAGTTATTTTAGGTTGAAGGTGTTTCACAAGATGAGAAGTCGAGCCAAAAGTAAGTGGCGCCCCACGTAACACCTGAGGAATTGGTAAGCCTTGAAAATGATGTTGCTTTGGTTTGTCAAAGGAAACCTCTTTCACCAGCACCTCTTCAATCCTGTATGTATGGCAATTTTTGTTACTAGAAGAAGAAAAGTAGTGCAAATTTGGGTAATAATCTGAATCTTAAATGGGATCAGTATTGCTGATGCCCAGTGTTGGGACTAACGCGTTATTAAGTAACGCGTTACAGTAACTACGTTATTATTGTGATAACGAGCACGGTAACTAGTTATTATGCCAAAATCAGGAACGCGTTACTCGTTACTGGGATTTAGATAGGGTCGTTACTTCGTGTGGTGGCTATCGCGGAGCTTCCACAGATTCAGTAACATGAAGGAAAAGGGACGCAGAAGGAAAAGAGACCCGAGGCGGCCGCCGGTCCAAGTGTGAACTGAACTTCAGGTAAGAAGTTATGACCTGCAGTCTCTCTGGGTCAGATATAAACCAAGTTTAGGTGGAGTTTATTTTCGTTATTCTGACTTTTTCCGTACTGCGTGCTAGCTAGCATGACGGAGTTTCTATACAGCTGGGTGGGTGCTATGAAGTTAATGATGTTGAACCTTATTTTGTTCATAAGTTATTAGAGTTGCCAACCGTCCCGTCTGGTATTCAGAGAAAATATTACGCGTTTCTTATTGAGGTGAAAAGGAACAGTTTGCCCCGTAATTCAGCTACAATGAAAAAGACACAAAGCTGGAGTTATTCTGTGTCTTTGCTGCACAGCTGCCTCTTCTCCTCTCATTCTCCCCCCTCCCTCCCTCTCCCGTTTCTACTTCAATCATGAAACTGATCAATGATCAGCTGATCGGCTCTCTTGTTTGTTTATCGCTCACTTTGCGCCGAAAGAGGAAACCAGCGGATGTCGCGCTAAACAACAGCAGCACGTTTAAGCTTGATCAGCTGTTGTTAGAATTTATTTAATATTAATTTCTAGTATCAGCTGATGTTTGCTGGAGCCACAGCTGTTAAAAAAAAGCTGCTGGTCATGATATGGTTTGGTTATCTGGTGAGAGGGAAACATGAAGATGAAACCAGATGTCCTTACTGGATCATCAGAGCTGAGCAGGTGATGGAGAAACAGGTTTACCTTTTAGGTGACATGAATGAGTTGAAGGGAAGTTATGAACTGTTTCTGAGAGACAAATAACCCCAGGATCCTTTTTTAGGTAGCTGACAGCTGGTAACTGTGCAGGTGCGGATCTAGCAAAGTGTGGCCAAGGGGGCATGTAGGGCATTAACAGGGAATGGGGGGCACAAAGAAATACTTTTCTTTCTTATTCTCATTTAAAATGTCTAGCTTTTAAAAAATAATTATCTGAATCTTACAACAAACGATTGATAGATTGATGCATATATACCATCAAAACAGTGTACATCACTGTCACAACAGTGTTTGTTTTCATTCAAAGGCTTTATGATTTTTCCTATAATGGTGGGCCAGTTTCTAGTCAAAATGCCCGGGCCAATTTTCTTTCCCAGTCCAGCCCTGTATGCAGCTCATCTGCAGTCTGGTATTACCTACATCTTCCTATTCAGAAGGCAGAATTTCTGAGTTCTGAGTACAATCAAAGCACCACGACTGCAGTTTTTGTGTTGGATGTAAAAGGCGCACATGACTCTGTGACGTAGGCTAGAATCATGGCAGCAGTCAATGACGGTCCAGGCGTGGGATTTCTCTCGTGGAAATATGCACGTTATCATATCCTTTCTATTGGTAGGTGGCACAGTGCACTTGTGGCAAGTAAGCAAGCTAGAAGACTGGCAAAGTTATGGAAGAAACACATTAACAAGAGAATTCTGAGTAAAACCAAAGTTACTTTCCCTAGTAACTAGTTACTTTGAAAGTAACGAGTAACTTGAAGTAACTGAGTTACTTTTGAGAGAAGTAACTAGTAATGTAACTAAGTTACTATTTTAAAGTAACTTACCCAACACTGCTGATGCCAGTGCCGGCAGCTATGTAGGTAAGTTCAGTGTGTCATGGCTTGTGAGATGAATCATCAATTTCCAAATTCTAAACATCTTTTAATGACCACAAAATCACAATAATCAGCTGGCACAACAAAACACAGCTTTCAGCTTTTCATGTATTTTGAAAGTCAGAAGCATTATAAACCTGTGTATCTAGACATCATCTTTCTTTTCTTTTTTTAACAGGGAATGACTACTTCACTGGGTCTAGTCTTTAGTTTTCATGTATACCGTATTTTTCAGACTATAAGGTGTACTTAAAATCCTTTAATTTTCTCAGAAATTGACAGTGCGCCTTATAATCCGGTGCACCTTATGTTTGAATTCTGGTTGTGCTTAATGACGTCGAACCAATTTTATCTGGTACGCAGCGCTCAAAAATCTGTCAAAAAATGTTTTAGTATGACTTTGGTAAGCTACAAAGCCGCACCGCTTGAGGGATAGACTATGCGCACCTAAGCATATGCTACTTCCGGTGGGGAAACGCCTGTAGAGTGCTTCGCTCCTTGTTTACGGTCGGGTTTTCCAAAACAAGTCAGCCAAATGGATGAATCAAGTGGCGATTTACATTTCTCAAGATGTCTTGGGCATTTACCGAATATATCTGTAGGTGATGTTCGTCGATGTGTCGATATTTTTTCCACCACGCCTCAGAGCAAAAGGGAGAAAGGATTCAAATTTTATATTTCTTAGTGTTTGTATACAGCGGTCCCTCGTTTATCGCGGATGTTATGTTCTAAAAATAGCCAGCGATAGGTGAAATCCGCGAAGTAGCCAACTTTATTTCCTACAATTATTATAGATGTTTTAAGACTGTAACGCCCTTCACTACACTCTTAATACACTTTTCTCAGACAGGCACAAACATTTTCACACTTTTCTCTCTTGTTTAAACACTCTCAAAGTTCAAACCAAGTCCAGTATTATAGAATGAAACCAAAGATCAAACTCCACAACATGGGAATAGAGCAGCTGCGAGATAATTCAACATCAATGAATCATTAATGAATCAATGAATCAGCGATCGATGTAGTGATTCTGTACTGTACAGGAGAGACGGCACGGAGGAGATCGACAGTGGTCTGCAGCCGATCAGGACGCAGGACACAATGCGATGTCAAAAAAAAAAAAAGCATGCAAAATTGCACTAAAAAAAATCTGTGAAACAGCGCAGCCGCGAAAGGTGAGCTGCGTTATAACGCGATCTTTACGTTTTGGTGCTTTGACTGCAAAATAAAGCTACCGGAAATGTACAACCCTACATCCGGTCTTAAAACAGGAAGTTAGCATTTTCATGTTCTGACTGAGGGATTTCTGAAAAAATTAAAACATACAGCTCTGCTCTCACTTCTAACATAAATGAAGACAGAAAACTAAACAGCAGTGAGTTTTGTAGGGTTAAGTTGGACTAGCTGGTATATAATGATGTGCTATGTGATTCATAGCGACACAGCTATGTTAGCATAAGATAAACACAGTAAGGGTGTCCAAATTCTTGGCTGCATCCTCCCGAGGACCCAGCCTTTGCGGTCTACGTGGGCTGGGTCCTCAAGAGGCCGGGTAGGCTGCAAGTGAGCGGCTGTGAAATTGGACGATCTAGCCTTCAGATTCGCGTCACCGCTGTCTTGGTGGAGTTTAATAAACTGCCGTCTGCTCCTTGCTATCTAAAATATAACAGGACACTGGCGTAAATTCTTGGTCATGTCAAACTGCTGTTTAATCAGTCTTCCGTTTGACGTTTATTCAGCTGTGTGAAAACCTTAAAACTTTAATGTCAGCCAAACTGAAACGCCGAACAATAACATTTTAAGATATCTAAGTGACCTATATTTATCATGTTTAACCTGAGTAGCAAAAGACCGCAGGGGTTTAAAAACGATGTACCAGGAGTTTGCCGTTCTCAGTGGCTCTAGCGAGCCTTGAACCCTGGCTAGCTATCGAGCTGGTGGGTAACAGACGTCTCCGAAAACATCAAAAAAAAATTGGCGAATATGTGATGTCTTGATAAACCGTGCAGATATTTAAAGTTTACACAGCTACATTCTTGCCTGAAAATATGTTAAAGGTTTATTTTGTGACCCAGAAAGAGTAATAAGAGTAATATTAAAACTTAGTGGCGGCCGCCATTGTTAGAAAGTGGAATTGGCTGGGCCGCCCTATGAATTCTGGGATATGGTGGGCCACGAAGGATACACCTGACCCATCCTTCTAATCGGGAGAAAAGCTAACCCAGCTGCTGACTGCAGCCTATTGTTTACTGTAAAGAAATGAGTGTTTCCAATAACACTGTTAAATGAATAAGAATATTGAACTAGTGCCTTCAGAGGATCCATTTTTCAAGGTGGTCAGGGATTATTTAAGCCTGATATGTTTTATTGTGCATTAAAAAAAAATCATTGCTTAGGCTACTGCACATTGCTAATTAAACAGCCAAACCTGTTTTTGCCTTAATTCATCATGATGACGTAAAGGTTTATTACACAGTGTACTGGCTTTTATTGTCTTGATAAGATCTGTCCACAGACAGAAAGACAAATGGACAACACCTCCAAAAGTACTCAAAAGCTTCTTTGTGGTAATTTCTGTGTTTCAAGCACCACATTTTGTTATGATGGCGCACACACACGTAGACATGTACACTAACAGGCTTACAAGGTGAAAAAAATCTAAGCTTCATTGCTGTGGCTGATAAATATTTCATGTTCGTAGATGAGATGATGTCCCACAGATGTGGGGAAGTACAGATATATACAAAACATAACATGTCGACATGCTTTGAGGTCGTGGACTAATGCCCTTTACTGAGTACTCATGGGTCAGTCCTAACTCGGTGATCAGTTTTGAGATCTAATTTTAATTTGCACAATCCCAGCTCCTTTCAGTCACTACAGTTCTGTGACTTTATCTTGGACGTTTGCACTACTTTAGCACTGAAAATCTGTGCATGCATACCAAAGTACGTACAACTGTCTCCAAGGTGGTGACTGCTACAGTAGGCCTCATGAGGACTCTGCATACACATTCCACACACAATGCACTTTCATAGTTTTCATCAGGATTTTAATACAGAAAATACTTAAACATTGAGAAAGAAATATTAACCCTTTACTGATACAAGACTGGACTACAGCCAAGCCTCTGACCTCCTCGCTTCCTCTTTAGCTCTGCAGCACACTGTCCAAGTTGGAGGGTCTGATCTATATCTGCCACTAGGGAGCACTATCCCTCTCTAATGGCTGCTAAACGGCCTTCCTCGGGAGGCCAAGGGCCACGTCGCAGACCAAATTGCACTTGCATGTGTAGATTGTCTGCGTTGGTGTGGGGTAAATATACTTAAAACGCACTACGGCGTATATCAGCGCGGCAGCCTTGACTGCAGTTACCACCGGAGAGTATGACTCCTCCGCATTTCCCAGGCAAAAGGCCAAACACATTTACAACACTTCAAGTGTCTGCGACACAAGAACGCCCTCTCCACTGTGAAATATGTAAATATTGCACTAATCAAAGGGTTGTGGAATCGCAAAATGCCACGGAAAGGTTATGACCTGGAGCCTGTGCTAATAAGGGAGAGAGGGAGGAAGTGAAAGAGGGAGGGAGGAAGAGGAGGATAGAAGAGGTGGTGGAGAGAAGGCTGGGGGTGGAGGGGCGGCGGTGGTGGTGGGAGGGTAGAGGAGTGACAGCTACCACAGGCGTTTCTCCTGCCTGAGGAGGACCTTCACATGCTGACCTCTGCCTCCTGCACTCTAAGACTCTGACAGTAATGAATAGGAAGGGGCTGTTTATGCATATCAAATGTTATTTACTCTCCCACAGTCAACTGTATCCACAGAGGATAGAAAGAGAGGAGCGGAAGAAAAAGACAGGATATTCCCAAAGACTGTGGGCTGCCATTAGAACAATGTGGACAAGAATGCAGAGGCCTCTGCAGTGGACTGGGGTTAATCTATCTATCGCAACGAATTACATGACATGGTTTTACGGAGCTTTGGCTCATCTTGCTTTTAAAATGCTACATTGTTCACTGCCTTGATTTTTTTTTTCTTTTCGTGCAGGACTCGAGCTCTTTGACAGCAACGGAGTACCTACGTGAAAACGAGCAGTCGTTGGAGCTCATAAGTAAACTTGACAATGAGCTCCTCTGAAAATCTAGCCCGCGCTATTATTTGTTTCAACTATCTCTTGCTCCACCAAACTAAAGTCTATATCCCGCGACAGAATCAGGGGGATGTTAACATGCATTCTAGTCGTGTAACATATTTTTAAGCAGGATTAATTCTTTTCCACATTGACATGATTGGTCTTAAATAGCACAAACCTTAAAGCCAGAGGGAGGAAAAGCCTGAGCAGAATTATTCAAGGGAATGACGTTCGACGACGAGCTCAAGAAAATAACCTTGAGCATGAACAATGAAGAATCAGCCGCCAGAAAACGTTTGCGTCCCCCCCACCCCCAACCCTCTCCTCCTTCCCCGAGTGTCAGCGCCGTCGGTTTACGGCTCGGCCTCATTTTCCATCACCCCTTTTGAGAATTAAGTTGGATCTTAAGTATGTAAATGAGAACCTATTCCGTGGCCCCCACCCTCTCTTATACGAATCCCAGGACAGACCATGACATTTAACATCGCCTTCACTAATTTGTGCTTAATAGCCAAAAAGTGATTAGAATTAACATTAATGACATTTCATATGTCTCCCCTTCTACATTCATTACCCGTTCCCTGCTGCTGATACTTAACCAGCTAATGCTGGTGGCCGCTTCTTGCAGCTTAAATTTCCTGTTACACTTCTGGCAAAAATCTTTCAGTCGCTCCTTTCTTTCCTTTGCAACAAGACAACAAGGCAGGAGAATTAAAGTAGGGGAGGGAGTGGGTGTTTCAAAGCCTTTAAGTTGGAAATCTGTTCTATCGGTCACACCCTCTTTTCCAATTGACACGAACATCCTAGCAGATTAAGGAGGAGTGTGTGAATGGAAAAGTGGGGAGGGGGGGGGGGGCATGGTTTTTTTTTTTTTTTTTGTGTGTTCCTGCCTGCTCTGTCATCTTCTGCTTCTCTTGTTGAAACAAGTCATATCCAATACCCTTCATCTCTTCTTCTCATTCCTCACCGTACCGTCCTCAAGCAAAGGCAAATCACAGAGGATAACAGGGCCTTAAGAAATACTGGCCTATTGGACATTTCTTTCTTAGATCTGTACATGGAGGAGATTATCATGTGAAAAATGAGCATTGTGTTTGTATCAAACGACAGTCTCCACCAGCCCTCCGCCCTGCGCTCTGGTAATTAGTGAGGGTTTCCAACCTTGCTCAAGGGCGCTGAGCTTTTCCCGTGTGTTTCCTTGCCGAGGTCAACCGATTCTATAGCAAGCATGTTACAAAGGTAATTTGTGGTGATGACGCTTTTGACGGGAGAAAGAAACAAAGAGAGGGGTGCAAAGTGCAAATGAGCAACATAACAATTTTGTGGTATTGTCATTGTAAAAAAAAAGGGCCATTTTACTTATATGCATTTTAAAAAATGTACAAAAATGTACAGCCTATAAAAAAGAGTTTAACTAACTTAATTTGGACTAAAATTTTAAAGAAACAAGTTTACAATTTATTTTGAAAATGTAAATTCCACAATCTGCTTTGTCTTTTTAGAGGATTTTAACTACTGTAACACTCCAGCATGACTTAAATGTAAACCCAAAGTACAATACCAGGGAGGAACTTTTGTTTTTAAATGGAAAAACACCTAAAGAGACAACATTTAAATTTTGGTTTAATTTTCTCCAGGTTTAACAGCTGTAGAAGTTTTTCTCTCTCTAAAAAAAAAAAAGATCAACTGGAGGGCACCTTTTTGTTTACCACTAGAACATGGTTGTGATACAAGGATGGAAGATCGTTAAGGCGGAAAACACAAGGAATGTCATGGACGAAGAAAAAAAGAGGTGGTTGAAAGGGTAAGGAGAGCTGGGGGTGATCATGGGGTAATGGCAGCGGCCTGGCTGCTGACAGACAGGCCAATCTTCCGTCTGGACAGACTCAAGAGAGATGTGTCAGTCTCCGCCGGCACCCCGGGCCAGCCGCACCACCACGTTGCTAAATGTGTATTGGCAAAGTGTCTGTGCCAATGCCATTAGCCAGCAGACTTAAATTCCCCTGTAATTTTCAGTGGTGCTCCTAGTTATTGGCACCTCTGATGGGTCGAGTATTTGAATCCTGGTTCACGCTTAATGGATGACCGGTGGCAATGAACAGGAAGGCGATCAGTTATCACTCCTACAGGACAGATCCACGTGCACACGCGCACGGACATTCCCTCACACTGCTATTACCGACTGTCCCTGAAACCTTCTTAGAAACAAGTAGATCATAATAGATCACGCTCATTGCTTTGTGGTGTGTTGAACAAAAAAATCAAAGTTTTCATTGTGAATTAAATGAAAGTACTTTATTTTCAAGTGTTTTATGATTTATAGCAATGGAAACAATGACGTCATAGATTCCAGTAATCGTAATGACGGTTCTTTAACAACACAACTGTAATCTCAAGTCCCTTTCATAAAATAAACCAAGATTTAAAAGCAGTTCTTCTAAAATGTCCTGGTGGAAGAGACACAGTTAAGGTCTAAAGATATCATTTCCAGCATTTTTAGAGTAACTTCCATCAAAGGTAAGGACAAGTTTTAACCCCTGTGTGACATTCAGATCGTTCTCCATATTCAGATGTAAAGAATATTCCCCACTCTTGTTGCTGCAGGTGTTTTCCTTTAAATAACTATTTGGAGCCCAAAAAGTGAAATCATCTGATATTCTACCAGAGCCAGACGATGTTAGGAGAAAAGCACAAGAAATGAATTTACGTTTACGTTAATAGCAGCCCTCGACCATTAGTCAACTCAGGATCCCTCATAATCGTACATAAACTACACCTAAAAAAACATTAAAATAAAATTTAAAAAATGTCCACACGCTGATGTATTGCTATGCAGTGTCACATAATAAGGACTAATAGGGGTGTTTTTCCTGCAGAGGAACCAATTTTATAACACAACAACATACTGTAAAGAATATAGGAAATAATGTGCAGTAAAAGCTGTGATTTGTGAGTCCCCATCGAACAGTGCAGCTGCTGGTGTCTGGGCTCTGTCTGTTCTGACACTGGAATATATTTTCTCTTTATCAAAAACCTCAGGAAGGAAAACAAGTGCAAAACATTCGTTTAGAAGTGTTCTGATGGGCATTTTTTGTTATTTTCTCTTCAGGCTTTGATCGGCTAAACACAGCAGATGGCCCGTAACTGTAAAGTGCAGAGAGCAGGGAGACTGTGACAATGCTGATATAGTGTCGTACTTCAAAAAAGGACCAAAAAACTAAAAAGAAATCCTGAATTTAGAGCACAGGGGTGAGAACATGCAGTAACATTTCATGATGATAAACTGGAGATTCCAGCAGGAACACTAAAGTAACTGCATAATAAACTGTAAAGGTTATATTCTATAGAGAACAGCACTGCAATATTTTTACACTAAGAAACCTGTTACGTATCAATAGACCCACGCGTCAAATAACGCTGGCTGCCAGTAATTTACTGTAATTTAACAGGAATCCTTGTATAGCTTTCTTTTGAGACATGAAGTACATTTCTGCTAATAAACCTCCCTGTTATTTACTGGAGTCGTTCTCCATTGTTACATGTTAACTGAATTGAAAGATCTGAGTTTGCCTTCTCATGCTACGGTAGATGTCTGAGGCACACAGACACACACATCGGCACCCCTGAAAACAGCCCTAACACACACTTTAACACAACTCATTACTCCAGCAGGACAGGTTTAATGAAGGAGAAAAGACAAGAGACAGAGGCTTTGGAGACATTTTTTGACTTTTAGTGCTGATCTGAGATCAGGTCTTTGCCAATCAAACCTCTCATTAGCTTTATAGGGCAACAAGGACAAACTTGCATGTGGTCTGATTGTGATTAGCATTTAATTTAATTTTTAATTTTTCCACTCAATTCTCCCTGGATCGGGATACAATAAGCGCCAAAAAAATGAGACATTTTTACTTCCTCTTACCATCTGTGACCCAAAAACACATTAAAACTGCTAGAATTTTCATGAGCTAACGATTGTGAAGTTGTTCTGGATTCTTGTGGGATTTGTAGCTTTGAATGTCTCTTTCACAATTTTACAGATCTCCCTCTCTCCCTCGCTCTCTCCCTCCTCTTACTGCTCCCGCTCCCTTCAAGCGACATTGCCCGTAGTGTATCAGGGGAATACGGTCTTCGTCAGCTCAAGACAAACACACGAGTGGAAAAAAACACACACAAAAGTTAAATAACTATATACAGGAGCAATTTAGGTCTGCTGTAATTTGTATATAGTGTTTGACAACCTTGCCGGAGAAGTTTTCACCCCAGAAATGCTAAGTAGTCCCAGCAGGAGTCAGTCAGGAAGAGGAGAGGGAGCTCTTTGCTGTTTAATGTATTCTTCGGCAGCCCAGAGGCCTCCAAAACGCTGCATGTCTTTACGATTCACTGTACACACTCGCGCACACACACACACACACACACACACACACACTCACATATCTGTCGGCAGTCAGACTCTGATGGAACACTGCTAATGGGGCTGTTTTTAATGAGCCAGGAAGAGGAGAGTGACCCTTCGAAGGTGAATATCTCTATTTCTCTCTGTATTTTGCTGTGTGCAAATGTATGCCCGCATGCCATTCACACACACACTTTTGAACGTGCAGGCACACAAGTCCTTGTGAATTTATACCAAGTTGTAGTATTTATCTCTAATTGTTTTTAACTGCCATAATTACTTTCAGCTCTCGGCTCATTCATTCATTCAATCCTCTCATCAGGAGCGAGTGTGCGAGACATCAGAAGGGAGAAATGTGTGTTTTTACGGCTCAAGAGCCTGCATAAATTGTGAGGGTTTGAAAAAAAAGAGCCCTGCAGCAACAGTCCTCCGCAAAGCTGCAGGAGATCCGTCGATTTCCTCAAGTTCCACTTCACGTTGCAAGGGACATATCCATCCCCAGACAACCATTTCACTTTATTTCACTGATTTTATGATCTTTTCCTGCAAAGCAAAGGGGGGAAAAAGGAGAGGGGGAAGAAAGGGAAGCAGTTCTGTGAGTGGCCAAAAGATGGCACACTATGTATGGAGGGGAGAGGGCTGTGATGAGCGTTGCGGCGGCTGTGGTGTCTGTATTTAACCTAGAACCTGGAGAGCGTCTGTGTTTCCTCTGCTGGGACTCTTCTGCTTCTAGGATTCAGGAGGAGGAGGGAGGAAGCAGGAGCAAGGTAGATGAACGGGTGTCATGCCTCTGCTCATGTTGCTCAACAAGCTATCCCGTGGCTGCTTTTTGCACTAAAATGAGGCCGAGGATATATAGCTGTGACATTTTATCTAAGAGCCCCCCGTCTCATTTTGTCTGCAGAACATGCGGAGTTACGGTGCAATCCGAGAACGCGGCTAGAAATAATGGTTATTCTGATGATTTGTGTTTTTTAACATCTCCAAGAGAAAATAAATGCCCTAACTAACCAGGTAGGACATATTGTATTTTATGCGATAATATTTTTGGTCTCTAAAAAAAAAGGAGCAGGGGGAAAAAAATGGAAAATAAAAATGAGAGAGGAATGAAAAAGATCATTTCATACATCATCTTTAAACAGATTTGTCATGAAGCATCCTCATTAATCCCAGCAAAATTGTCTTTTTATGGCTGTTGCTGATTTCATTTAATCTTTCTTTCCTCGTGCCTGTGTGGCAGTTTTATGTCTGTACTAAACACTTTCTTCTTACCCAGATATGAATGATTGGAATGGCCCCCCCTCCCCTTCCTTTTTCTTTTTTTTGGGGGGGGAGGGGGGGCGCTGTGGGGTTAATTGGGAATCATTACATTATCATTATCACAAAAATACAACAAGTGCAAAAAAAATGTGGAACTGGCTGTCCTAGAATAGATTATGATTCATGATGTGCCAATATTACAGTTTATCTTCACACATGTAATGAGCACAAGCTGATATGAATGTTTTAAAAATATCAAAAGCACTTTATTTTATCTCTCGCGCCCCATCAAATAGTTATATTATTAACTTTTTGATATTCTACTTTTACATACAACTGTGTGTAAGTTGTGTATGCAAAAGTGGGGATCACACAGCACAGCAGTCTGATCCTTCAGCGTGATTGCATTCGCTCTGTTACTTAACATGGACATGCTCACATACTCATCAAAGGCACACACACACACACAGATACACGCACGCCAATGCTACAAGACCACAGAAAATCAATGTGACAGGTTTCAGTCGTCCCTCAGTGTACACATCCCCACTCAGACTCTCTCCTGACATCTGCTCGATTACCTCCTACAGCCACACACACACACAGACAGAGAGAGAGAGGCGCCCTCCCCATGGCCGCCCTAAGCCCCTCTGAGCCATATGAAATGTAGTTGGTGCAGGAGAAACCAGATACTGCTGGCTGTGTCACATTGCGTTTGCCGCCACCCGTCAGGAGCGGGTCTGTTTGACTGCCAGACGTTATGACAGCGTCAGTCATCCTCCAGCCCAGCAGCAGGCTGTGGGACAGAGAGGAGTAAGTGAAGGAGGAGGAGTGGGGGGGGGGGGCAGACCTTAATCACCGCAGGCAGACTGGGAAGAGAGCAGTCCTGCCTTTACGAGAAAATGATTTGATTTTGTGTGAAATTGCATAAAAAACATTGTGTTTGCTTTGTTTGGTTTTTGTCTATCTAACATTTGGACAAAGAGAGGAAAAAGGTGATGTAGCTTTCAGCGCTTTGCTTTGCTAGCAAAGGTGGGGTGGTGTAGAGCTCAGCTGATCCAAAGATTTCAAGCAAACGTCCAGTGGCTCTCTGACCTCTTCCATGATCCATGCGTGTGCAGATGCTTGTGTCTCGCTTGTCGATTTGACAGCTGGCAAGTTGATGATTGAGCTACTTATCCTGTCAGACCTGTCAGGTAGACTCACATCTTTATTTAATTTTATGCCTCTCTCTTTCTCAATCTGTCCCTCTCATTATACACACACACACACACACACACACACACACACACACACACACACACACACGTGTATATATGTATATATATATATATATATATATATATATATATATATATTAGTGCTGTCAATAGATTAAAAAAAACTAACTAACTAATCTCACAATTTTCTGTTATTAATTGCGATTAATCTCAATTACTTTATTAATAGCCTGGCTCCAATTACATTTTTTTATTCTTTATATTTTAAGTAATTATCGTTGTTCACCGAAGTCCAGTGGTCTCCGGTGAGAGCGACATTCCTGACTTGCACAAGCTTGCTGGACTGCTGAGCCCTCTGGTCCCCATACAAAGTGTGCAGTCTCGACACAATGGTTCCTCTCGAGGGCAGATTGTAACACTCATCTCCTGATGCAGCACGAATGACTTCTCTCAGTCCATCATCTTCTACTATGCTAACTGGTCGGCAGTTTTTAGCTATCCAAACAACCAAGGAATTGGTTACCTTTTCTCTCACATTTTTTGTTATTCGTCCACAAGCACCATACTCCTGAAGCGTAGACTGGCGAGGTCCCGTAGAGGTGGATTCAGTTGGGTGTTTTGCTCTCAGGTGATACGCCAGTGATGAACTGCTTCTGTGGTACTTGAATTCAGCGTTGCAAATTGTGCATCTTACTCTCGTTTTGTCCAACAAGCCATCAGGCAACTTCTTAAAGAGAAACTTTCCACCCAAAAGTCCGCCCTCGTCCATGCTTGCGTGTGTTAGCTAGTGTTAGCTAGATAGTAGCATGGTGTCACTTCTTCTTCTTCTTCTAATCATTTCTGTCAGGCCAAACGCCAGCATAGCACACTGTTGCCCCCTCCTCCAGAGGTGCTCATGAATTTAAAGGTCTTAGATTACAGGAAATTAATAAAAAAAACAAAATCAGCGTTAAATTTTTTTAATGCATTAAACATTTCGCGTTGATCTTAACAATTAACGCGATAATTTTGACAGCACTAGTATATATATATATATATATATATATATATATATATATATATGTATGTGTGTGTGTGTGTGTGTGTGTGTGTGTGTGTGTGTGTGTATATATATATATACACACACACACACACACACACACACACATATATATATATATATATATATGTGTGTGTGTGTGTGTGTGTGTGTGTGTGTGTGTGTGTGTATATATATATATATGCATATATGTATGTGTGTGTGTGTGTGTGTGTGTGTGTGTGTGTGTGTGTATATACACACACACACACACACACACACACACACACACACATATATATATATATATATATATACATATATGTATGTGTGTGTGTGTGTGTGTATATATATATATATACATATATGTGTGTGTGTGTGTGTGTGTGTATGTGTATGTATATATATATATATATTTGCCTAAGCTGCAAGAGTGTGCTGAATATCAAGCCAGAAGGAGCACAGATAACAGCCAGCTACCAACACACATGCATGACAGTCAAGGACACACACACGCACACTCAAAGAAACACAGGTGTACACTCAAACAAACCTGCACCTCATGCCTCCCATATACACAGAAGATGTGACGGCATTCCGGTTTGTCAGGTCATCTGACAGCACCTGTGAGCTCCCATGTGGCCAGAGAGTTTCCAGACAGCAGGACAGGAGGCCTGGACAGCAGCACCTCACGCCCTCTCCTCATCTCACCCCTCCCTCCTCCCCTTGCACACACAAACCTTTCCTAGTCTCACCTCCATCCTCACCCATTGCTTCTCACCGTGCAGGACAGCAACCCTCAGAAGAGCCCGGCAGGATAAGAGGTGATGGACAGGCCATCTCTGGTGTGAACTCTCGCCCTCGCCGGCGAACGTCATGGACAGACAGCTCGCTTTGACGTGAGCCAACAGCAGAAGGAAACAAAGTTGAAGCGGTAATCCTCAAAAATATTTTTTTTGGGTGATGTTTTGTCTTTGCCGCGTCTCCGCGATGTCTTTGCTTTGTGGTTTTGCATGTCAGTCGATGAAAGGGGAGTCTGGTAGGACGTCGGGTTTGTATAGGTGGTCTTCTTCTCTTTGTCTGCTAAGCTGCAGCAATGTGCTCAGATGTTTTCTTTTTTGATCTCAAATGTTAAATACATCACAACATACAAAAACATCTTAGTGTTTGCAAGATAAAGTTTCCCAAGTTAAAGGATGTAAATGATTCGACTGTGACTGTTGCACCTTTACTTTTGCTGCTGTGGGTTTAGCTGTAGTTTACTAAGTTCTGTAAGCTAAATCTATATTCATATTTGGATAATGATATATAAGTACTGTAGGCATCAAAAACATTGACATTAATTAAGAAGAACTCTTTACAACTAACAAATCTGAAACAAGCTGGTAAAAATGTTAGAAATTATCCAATTGAATTTTTAAAAATTGTATTTTGTATTTACTATAAATGGTTAAACAGAAAACTAGTAACTGTAGCTGAGAAAAACCACTGAAATGCATGTCAATACAAACATCAAGCAGAAAAAATGAAAATCTTCAAACAGTGAAGTCCAGCACTCGATTAAAAGCTGATTTCTAACACTTTATAAAACTGCCGAATGCTTGAAATCCAAACATGTGAAAGCAAATGCTTGTATTCGGCACAAGCCCTCACTCAGTGCCGCTGTCAGCCTCCTTCATAGCCATTCTATGTATCACTACCTCAGAAATCAAGGCCTTCTGCTATGAATGATTAATAAACAAACCTATTAACAATGCAGCAGACGTTTCACTAAAGGTCCATTTTCGGAAATACAATCTCCCTTTTGTTAATAATGTCCATTAATCATGCGAGGATGTCACTTAACGCAAGGTTAATGAAACACTGCTAATGCCTGGCTAATCTATCCCCAGTCAGAAAGCTGCTGTAACTGTAATTCCTAACCCTCTAAACTATTTTCCTGGGGATTCTCGCTGCGTGATTGATGGATGCGGGACAGGGGATGTCCATTATTTTTAAGTGGAACACAGAGGCAGAATGTGGGGGTCAGCTGCGGGCCGAACTCAGAAAGCTTTACCTGTCCAAATGGCTAATGAACCACTGACAAGATATATGGGAACACTTTGGGGGAGAATTTAAGTATGACATAACAACTTGATAATGGATTTATTGTGGCACTTGGAACCATTCATTCACAATCAGGCATAATGTTCATGGCCTCCTCCCGTCATAATCCTCCGACCAAGTATCGACGGCAAGTGCGACTTCAGCTAGTGCCGATCGTAGCGTGTGGGTGTGCGCGCGCCTTCTTCTGACTTCCATTTTCCAGCTGTCAGGCCGACCTATTAAACAGAGTATTATTTTTTTATGTCTGTGTGCATTGTGTCTGTGTAAGCAAGGCATGGTGTAAGCACAACATTAGGAGAGATGTTTATTGTAATGTGAGTGTCTGGTGCCAGCTGAGCTGAGCTGCAAGCTGTTTGGAGAAGCGGATGACTGTTTGATTGTTTGATGACAATGTGGGCCTTGCATCTCTCTTCCTTTCGTCTGCGTCTCAGAAGAATGCTGACATTAAATGTTTGATGTTGGCATGCACAACTGATGTACAAATAAAAACCTCACCGGTGAGACATGATTTTTCTTCTTCTTCTTCTTTTTTTTTTAGTCTTCTTGCATTTTTGACAATACATTTGTTGTTTCTGTTGTTTCCACGTTCGATTCAAGTTTTACCTTTCCCCCCCTTTTTAAAAGTTTGGATTGTTTTTATCTCTCGCTCTCTCGTTTTCTTCTTTCTTTTTTTTTCTTCTTCTTTTTCTTCTTAAATCAGAAAGTCGCCAGAAGATTTACTCAGGGGTTGCATATGAATTTAAGAATAACTCTTTTCCACTTGAATACGTCTTGGGTTTTTAATGGGAGGGTTGAAGCTGTGATGCCGGGGAGTGGAGGTGGTGCAGGGAGAGGAGAGGCAGGTCAATATGAGTCCTAATAAAGCGTGAGTTCATTTCCCTGCTGCACTCCCCCCTGGCCACCAGCCGCTCCATATACAAGTCAAATCGGCTTTTTGCCTCCCAAAGCCCAGTGATTTATGACCCGGCTCCATTGACCAGACCAGCTAGTTTTCATTTTTGTTAAATCGCGTGGCCTCTTAAATGAAACTATTGATTTAAAGTCAGCTTACTGAGGATTTAATTTGTATTTGGAAAATTAAAGCAGGTAACGCTTTATAATTTCACACTACACTGGAGTCGAACCAGTTATCCTCTATCCCTCGACCTGGCCTCGATCTACCCAACATCAGCGCATACACCTATCCCCCCCCCCAATTTCTCCCTCCATCTGGTTTTCACCGGCCACTTTGTGTGGCCATTAATGAATTTTGGACAAGGAGAAGAGGGATTTATAGTCCCGGGACTCCAGCCTGGACTGTCCCACACGCAGTACCCCTTTTGTTCAGAGGAAATCAGCATTTAGCCGCTGTCTTTGCTCTGAATTTCAGTGACCTTGACTTGCTGTTTTCTCCATTGCACTTTTTTTCTTTTGTACCTCAACTCCATCAAAATCGGGCTACTGAATCCCTTTATCCGCTTATCAAAAGAAGGGGCTTTTTGTGTCACTTTGCTTGTTTGCTGTTTTGTCACCACTGCTCCACTTTTCTGGAAACTTTGTGGGGGGGAAATGATGTATGAAATCACAGGCAGGAAAACAGTGAAAAACATCATCTCACACCGACGACTGCATTCTGGTATTTTCCAAAATGGCACAGGGGGAAGCTGTTTGCTACTCCCCCCTCCATCACGTGTGATTTCTCCGACAACCTTGCCTCCCATTTTTGACAAAACTAGGAAAAATGATGCGCCTCACCTTTTCAAAAATTACACTTCCTGGCCAGAAGAGGAAGCTACAATTATAGCTCCAAAACACGGTGACATATTTGTTGCTCATTGTCCCTCATTTGTGGGGGAGAAGCCATGCTCGCTGCACGCCTGTCTCAGCTTTGTCTCCAGGTCTGTTTCCGCTGTCTCCTCCGCTGACACCGTGGCAGCCAGGCATCCCTCCCCGCTGCCCCGCTCACCTCACCCCCTCTCCCCCGCCCTGCCATAAGCTCCCTCTCCAAGCCCCTCATTAACCCCTCCCTTTTTCCCCTGGCATTGAAAAGGCGCTGTCTTTAAACCTGTCCCCGGCATCTTCAACAGAGTTTTCAATAGTGAGCATGTGGGCGGAGGGGCGGATCCCGTTCACTGTGCCCCCGCACTGACTGTTTTATATTATATTTAGTAATAATAATCACAGTTATCGCGCCTCCTCCTCATCCTTCCTTTTTGTTAAAGCCTCCTGCTAGTGGGGCGGTGGGACGGCATGGCTGTCTCCCCGGCCTCCTCACCTCCAAAAGGGCTTGTGTGTGTCGTTCACCCTCCATAAAGGAGAGGGAGGAGCAGCGGGTGGGGGTGGGAAGCTCTAGGGTGTCATTAACTCCTTTCTTCTCCCCAGGAGGAAACAGCAGTTTGACTACCATGATCCTGACCCCCCCCCATCCCCATCCAGCACTGCTCCATCCACCCCACCCACCCACACGCACACACAATCCCTTCACCCTTCTTTGCTTCCTTATATCCCCGCGACCCCAAAGCACCCCCACCCCTGGGGCTCTCCATAACTGTTTATTAACACGTCTTTGACTTCAGTAGACTCTTTAAACCGAGCTCACCCCTCCACCCACCACCTTCAGTCAGACGTCACTTGAAGCCTGCGCTTTCCCCTTTCATTATCAGGGACCTGTTAGAGCTCGGGATTGTTAACCTTTTAGCTCAGTCGATGCAGGGGAATTTCACTTCGCTTGTTTTGTCTGTACTTCCTGGGGTGGCAGTCGCGTTGTTTGATGTAGGAATAAAAAAAAAGACGCTCATATTTATTCCTTTATTTTTGCTTCAGGTAACGCAGCAATGTGTCATTTGGGTATAGGTGAAACGGGAAATTCCTGCATAAGCTTATCCGCCTTTAAAATATCAGCCGTTTTAATGACTCCTGTATGTTTTTCTTTTTTTAATGAAAATATCTTAATTTGTAATAACGTACATATGATCATGTGTGATGTTTTTTTAAAGGCAGCACATGGAGAATAATTTGCTGTGTAAAGTGTTTTCAGCAAAAATAAAATGTGCACTAAGTATTGCTACACGCAAATCGCCATAAGAAGCAAAATGATAGCAGACTGTACTGCTGCTGCAGCACTGACTGAAACAGTTTAATCTTTCAACTCTTTACAAGATTCTGATTCATTTTAAGTGAAAAAAGTTTCCCTTTCTTGAAATTTCAGACGCAGTTTTAAGCAAATGAAGTACAGCACATGTGGGTAAACAAAATAAAGTATAAATGTGGGATTAGCTTTGCAAACTTTTTGTAAACATCTCCAGTCAGGAATTGACTACAACTGTCTGTCAGTTCTGGCTTTGATTGCTTAACCGTGACTGTGCTTGGGATGATCCAGGACAGTAGTAACTGACTGACTGCATGAGCGTCCCATTGGGAGCTTCCACAAGGGTCTCTGAGCCGGTCTGCCAAGCCTATATCTCTTGCGCTCTCTCCTCCCATAAACATCACACAGCACTGCTGTCTTTAAAAGGCCCTGAATGACATCTGGGAGTGCAGGAACACTGTGATTAATCGCTAAGTTGATTCTCATGGAAATCACTCCAGATCGACACAGAAAAGAGAGGAGGAGGAGCCAAAAACCGTGTGAAACCAACTCTGGCCAAGTACACAAAGATGATTGCTCGCAAGGGGATTTTTATGTTATTAGGAGGGGTGGATTGCTCTCAGTAGAATGGTCTCAATCTTGTGCCAATGTTTAACTCCATATTTCAAATCTATAGGCTATAAATTGGCTGCTGAATTGGACTGCCTTACATACAGCTTAAAGAAATGGCTTTTAAATCATTTCTTAATCACACGCCAATCTGTAGTATCACAAAGAGGAGTGAGAAAAGTGTATTTGTTTGTATTTGAAAGTTCCTTGTATAAGTCATTTTTATAAAATAAAAAATAATAGTAAAATCAACACGTACGCTATGATTGAATGAGCAAGTGGGATTAATGATAAGTGTTGTAAGTGAGGTGTTGTAGCAACAAGCGTTAGGTGGTTAACATAGGATTACACTTGATTTAATGGGGATGCTGGGTACTGAATCAGTGACTCTGATTTCCCACAGGAAAAAACCCTCCATCAATTGTAAATGCTGTGCATGTAGCGGCTTAGGTAATTCATCCGGGTGGGGGATCATTCAAATAAACAGATTCCAATGATAAATGTGGGCTTTGGAAAGACATAGACGAATGCGCA
This sequence comes from Copadichromis virginalis, assembly GCF_057382275.1. Lineage (NCBI taxonomy): Eukaryota > Metazoa > Chordata > Actinopteri > Cichliformes > Cichlidae > Copadichromis > Copadichromis virginalis. The sequence continues at coordinate 16,404,327 of NC_140628.1, read as the reverse complement.
TTCTCAGGTGTGTACCACAGTTGAGGAACGGTGGAATTCACAACAGTACCTCTTCATAACAAAGCCTTGGAAAGTTGAGGCTGACACCTCTAAAAATGAATGAAAGTTCAATGGCGTTCTGAATGTTTGTCAGGCGGTGCAGTTTATACTGTTTGGCATAACTGCCTTCCCCAAGCCATAAGTCTATGCCAGCATTAAAAACAAATAGCTGGACAGAAAAAAAAAGCAGGCAAGGAGGAAATTTGCCCGAGTGAGGAATTGATTTTGTCTGGCCCAAGAGAGTACTTCATTCTTGGTCACGGCAGCAGGAGGGCTCCGAGATGTGTTTTACTAACAGGAGAGCAAAGGCACCCATGCAAAACTATTTTTTAACAGCGCCTGGAAAAATCGCCCCACTCCTGTACACCATTTTTTTCCTTCTTTACAGATGACACAATACTTTCCAGTCACTCGTCACCAGGAGCACCTCACGGCCACTTTTCAGATTTAGAGCTGCAGTAATGCAACATGGCATCTCTTCCTTTGCAAACCGGTGACACTTCATGCGCTGAGCTGCACATGTCTACCTGAGTACTCCCCCACTCCTCCCCAATATGTTTTGTTCTTAGATATTTTCTCAAACAGGCTATAGATTTTGATCCCAAACGATTATAGTGAATGACAATATAATTCACCCCCGTATAACCGAATATCTCCTTTCATACTCTATGAAAACACAGGGTACTGATACAGTGTACGCTCCGGCTGTCACCAGTTTCTGTCCACCTCAGCAGAAGCGGCTGGTTTTATAGGGCTGGTAAGTAGCGGAAAATGTGAATAAGCGAATTTGGAAAGCCTGACTCTCCTCTGCAGTGCTAATTTAGTATGAGAGCTAAGTGGCTCATTTTTATGTGAACACCATTGTGTTCCTAACTGTGCAGCAAACAATCGCTGTTCCAAGGCAAAGAAAGACACAATGTGAACAATGGAACAATGAGGGCTTTTTTTTTTTCTTCTCTGTTGCTGCCTGGAGGAAAAAAAAAACAAAAACCCCCCCGATCCCTACAAAACAAATACAATAAAAAAAACCTTGCCTGGTATAATTGTTTTCTAAGGCTGTGATTTGGATATGTTAAGTGTTATTTTTTCAGGGGAGGAGACGGGATGTGAACCCAAAGTGTGTGTGTGTGTCTTTTGCACGCCAGGACGTGGGGGTCGCGTACACGTGAAAACACACAGGTGCATGTATACATGGCGAGCATCAGCCGGCGCCGCCTGTTGTCGTGTGTTTTAGTGTGTATGTTGACAGGGATCAGCGATGGGTGTTAAAACATTTCAGGCCCCTGCTCTCCCCACAGCCATAGCATTGACAGTGTGAGACCTGCCACTGAGCAGCCTAACCTGACACTATCTATCACTGGGAGCATGCAAGAGTCAATGCTACACTGCACACACCGACACACAATCTCCCTCACTGTCTCCTGCACTCTGTCTCACTTCCGCTCCTTGGCTATTATATTCCTTCTCTCCGTATTTATGTATGTCTCTTTGTCCCTCTGCTTCTGCTCCTCCGAAAGACGCTGAAATACACACAGACACACGAAACACGGGATTCTTGGAAGTCTCGCGCACATGTCATCAATCAAAATGATCATATCAGTCTCGCGCGCAAAGTCGTATTTATTGCGCGGAGTGATGATACAATAGATTTCATCCTCCCTCGTGCTCCGTTCGGTAACACATTATCAGCCGGTCTATAAAACTTTGTGTGCGTCTGCCTCTCAGTGCCTCCCACCAAACACTTCACTCTTTCCAAAAAACCTTCCCCCGGGGCGGCTCGTATAGGGCCTACATCTGTTTGTGATATACGCCGTAATACAACACCTCGCCCACACGCTACAATGTCACAGATTCACAGCACGACAAGGAATTGACATGGTGTACTTTCCCAGAAGGTCTTGCTCTTAAGGGCTGCGTCCAGCCCCCCCACAACTCCGGCCCAACTCCATCGCCTCCTCCTTCAGATTCTTACCCCAGCAACATGGACAGCCCATAATAGCAGACATGAATCTGTGTCTCCCCTTGCTCCAAACAGATGCTGGCTGTCCATAAATCAAATGCCTCCATTTTGTTGAGGAGAACAAAAAGCGTTGTTTCCGTGGGCCTGGTAATAATCCCTGTGCCCCATGTTGTGTTTTGTCTCTGGGCCGGCTCTCGTCTCCCCTCTCCTCTGTCACACTCCGGCTTCTCCACATGCATTACAATAGGGGCAGCCAGGTGATGAATATTTGTGTCTGGCCTGCCGTTAAGATTTCATTAATCACCCCAAGACTTGAGAGCAAAGCAGCATACCTGGCCAGCCAGCAGGCAGCGGGCCTCCGTATACAACCTCCTGGGGACGAAACACAGCCATGTTGTGTTATGTTATGGCAAGGCTTATTTGTTGTATTTGTCTCTTCTCTCTTTTCTGTCGCACTGTTTACACGGTTCCAAGTAACACCGTGTCTCCGAAAAGAATGAATTTGCTGAAAGGAGCAAAAAAGAAAAGTTTTTACTGTCCAGTAGCATAAAACAACCATGATATGCCAGCAGGGGCTTGTTATGTGTGTTGATCAATACCAACTGACTCGACAATTATTTGACCAGCTGAGGAAATTTCTGGCTTACGCAACCCCATACTTACAGATGTGTATCGATGGAAGACAGTGCTACATAGAAATGAGCCGAGCGCCAGTTCATTTCAACTGGAAACGTTTGACAAAGGCTCATTCTGAAGTCAAAACCAAACCTGACAGCGCAGCAAACATAATCTAAAATTAGAATATTTCCTGTCCCCTAGTCAGGTTAGTCAGAGACTGGTGGAAATATGGTGTTATTGTTTGGGTCATTTAGAGGCCGCAGTGACTACTAGACGGGGAAAGCTGGGATTATTCTAACAATGAAAAGAAAATAAATTCGGCTTCAGGTTGCAGACAAAAAAACAGACAAAGGTTAAAGGTCATTATTACTTAAACAATCCAAGCACCATCTTCTTAAGGGTTCCCTTTGGTGTAATCATGTCAGCTGCATGCCTCTAGGGATGGCAATGCCAGTGTGTCAGTTGGTTCAACAACTGTTTCAAGTGCCATGATATCCACGGTCCTCAGAGCGCAAATCCCAGTGACTTTAGTCGACAGTGACATTTTTGTGAAACTCATAATTTTGAAACAAATACATTTGTTGATGTGAATTAATTGCAGATACGTAACCTCCTCAGAATTAATGTTATAATGTCATTGACTTCCTAATATTTCATGTGTTCCCAGAAGCTCCAAATCACAACAACAGTCACCTCAATGCACTTTATAGTGTAAGATAAAGAATCTACATTAATACAGAGAAAAACCCAATAATCAAAAGACTTCCTTGAGCAATCACTTGGTGACAGTGGGAAGGAAAAACTCTCTTTTAACAGTTTTGGTAGAGCTAGGCTTCGGGAGCAGAAGCCATCTGTCACTACCAGTTGGGGGTGAGGGCACGACCAAGTAAGTATTTCTTACCAAATACTTACAAAACCATCAGTTTGAACTGTTTCCATTAGACTTAGCTGTACTCTGTTCAGTGCTAATTAATAACGACTGTGATGCCAAGTTCTTGAACTAGAAATGATGAACAGGGTAAACATGATACCTGTTAATCCTGTTATGTTTGAAGTTAGGTCAAAGCGCCGCTGTTCCTCACTGAATGCGTGCGGCTCTGACTCAATCATCTTAACAGTTTTTCTATCATTATGATGTTGCTCAACAGTCAGGACCATTATCGTTTCGTTCCCCTGTATCAGAAATCAGACAAAGCTCAAATGTTTTTATTCTCTCCCCACCAATACCGCAAATGTTCATGTCAACAGCTTAACCCGACGGACACTTTTCCCAAAATGTGACTCTAGGCACACAACACAACCGCTGTTTCCCCCGCTCTCCACCTTCTTCTCTTGCTTTGTTACATCTTCCCTTCTTTTATGACACTGGTGAGGGAGTAACAGATGGAGAGACAGAGTGCAGGGATGATGAGGACGTAAAATGTGCAACGTTTACTCATTCGCTTCTTTATTGTCTTTCGCTGCAGGAGAGGAGTGAGGGAGTGAACGGAAAACAAACCAGTGGGTACAAGGACACGGGCCTCCCGAGCCTCATTCACCAACCAATCGGCCTTGATAGGATCCACCAGCTGCCAAGGATACACAGACTCCCGCTCTTTATCTTCTCTCTCGCCCTGCCTCTCTCTATCCACCCTTTGCCTCCCCACCTGTTTTCTCACTGTCAGTCAGTTTTTACTCTCTTTTGCCTGTCTATTTGCCCCCCTCCCATCCCCCTCCCTTTACTGCCCTCCCTTCTTTTCTTCCTGTCTGTAATGCAGACCGGTGATGGATAGACATGTGCCGGCGTACAGAGGAACCTATTTGGACTGGTGTGTCAGCCCATCTTTATCAAATGTTGCAGAGGTATATTCTCTTGCTATGCTTCATTACTCTGGAATGGCGGGCCCTGAAATGTTTGACTGCTCTGTCTTCTCCCCTCAGACCCCCTTCCCTCCCCCTCTCCCCCTCTCATTTAGTGACTGTGAGCTGTAGTATTGGAGCTCTGAAGTGAGTGTGAGCATTGCTGTCCTCTCTCCGCTGGCTGGTCGAGGGAACACAGCGATGCCTCAGGGGGTAGATATCGATTCCATTGCATGGCTGAGGCGCTAACAAAGCCCCTCCCCTGCCTGCCCATTCTCATGACAACCAGCTGCCACAGTGCTCCGCCATTGGTCGAGCCTTAGCGGTGCCTGTGCCAATCAAACAGCCACTGACAGCTCCTATTTAAGCATGACCTCAGGATGACATCACTGGAAAGGCATTAAAGTAATAAAGGGCTTGGTCGTACAATACACTAAAGGGCAGCGCAAGATAAAGGCTCATCAATCAAAGCAAACAGAATCCAAATTTCAGTGTTTCTTTCGCTCTTAGTTGGCGCTCTCTCGCACAGTGGCATGACTCGGACAAACTTTTCCCCTTGCAGCCCATCTGTTCTGCTATAATATTCTCACTATATCTGCACTGCACACCTTGCGGGTAAAATCGAGACTGAATGCGTGCATGTGTGGATGAAGGTATATCATCTCACAGGAAGTGGGGATCAATAGTAAATCCTCCTGAGCTGGAGCTATTTCTCCAGAGAGGTGGGGACTCTAAGCCAAATCAATGAGGAGCACAGAGAGCTTCTTGGACTTGATGGAAGTTGTTGGAGTGATGGGAATCTGGCCAGGGCGGAAATTTAGCACCTATCATAACAGTTGTGGGGGGAAGACACTTGTCCAATGTCAAAGAGATCTCCAACTTTAGGTGGAGTTCCAAAACAGAAACGACTCCCCCATAGGTCATCGTTAGATCAGCTGCTGCTAGGTCTCCCTTGTTATTGGCAACGTTATTTCAAAGAATGACAACCGCGTATCAACCAGGTCGGAGCCAAACTGGAGGGCAGCCAGTTCAACTGTTGATTTGTTGAAGCTCTCTCCGAGGCCAGTGGAGCCTGCGTTCTTCCACCAGCGCCATTTGGACCTGACTGGCCTTTCCCCAAATAGCCCGTTTTGTCCTATAATCCATGACAGGGGATGGGGGCACTATGGGATCAAAGGGAACGCGTGGAACCCTAAAGAAGCCATAACTCTGGGGTTTAATTGTATTTCGAGTAAATGTCAGAGCACCCCAGACGTCTGGGAATCATCTGCCTCCCTTTAATACCAGTTATTGTCATTCTATCAAACAAAATCACATTTGAACCAAAATATTTGGAGAAGTAGCATGTGGGAGATTCGCTCCATGCAGAGCACTAAATTAGAGGATAAATGTAAACGGGGAGCTGCTTTATGACACACACTGTAAACATGCTGTAAATTGGATTGTCATTGGTTCATTTCTTTAAAAAGCTACGGAGAAATGTGTGCTGGATGTCGAAGGCAGAAGTCATGTTGATCATCTGCAGCAGGATTGCTTTATAACTAGAGTGAAACAGAGTGGCTCATGTGTCTGTGATAATTAGGACTATACTCTGTTTTGCATAATCACCCGGAAAGATAAAAGTTGAGATGAAGCATTATCAAAACAATGGTAACTGCACAGGAGGACGTTATCAATATATCTGTTTCACATCCTGGGTTCTCTCTCATATTTTGACAACCTATATAACACGTTTAACCTTCGGTGTCTGTTTCTCAAAATGAAATTGCGCTGTGGAAAAAAAAGAAAAAATGGAAAAGAAAGACTCATATTACCGTGAAAAAAGATGGCTTTTCTCTGGAACAATAAGCAGTCCTTGAACTCCACGTCATTAAAGTGAACGCCATCATTTCCTTTCATTAAGATGACTGTGTGCAGACACATATTGCAGTTGGAAGGCGAAGCTGCGGCAGGAGACTCATTTAAAAACCGCCCTAATCTGGAAAATGATTCTAATGTTTCTCAAATGTTATATCCTCCCAACCTAGTATGTGAAACACTTAAGAGAGCCGTGAGATTCTGAGGCGTTTAAACGAGTCTCTCCTTAAAAAATGTACCCTGAGAGCTGCTTTTCCTGCTTTCACATATATTGCCAATATTTTTGACGATAAATACTGAAAAAACTGAATAAAATTCATATCCTTTCCCTCAGCCGGAGATTATGGTTATCTCATGCAAAAGAAAAAAGCGGGCCTCTCATAAATTGTGAGCCTCTGTTGCGTCTTTCTGTTGATGTCAAAGTGTAGAAATAGCCATGCCCTCTTCTGTCCTCATTTGACTCAACGGGTGTGAAACAGTCCCTCATATCCTTGTCTTGTCCAGAGATGAAATGACTTTAAGACTGTGCAGCGTTGCCACAGGCAGGTCGGCTGAATGGCTATTTCAGGAGAAATGGACATGGACATAAATATCCTTGCAGGGTGCTTTGTAATAAAAAAAGAAAAAAACCTCACAATGTTATGGAATGCAGTCAAACATAAAGATAGAAAAAAGAAAGAAAGAGAGAAAGAAGAGAGGAGTGGGTGTGGGTAGAGGGTGGGGGGGCGAGGGGAAATATCCATCAAATTAACACATCAGTGGCTTTGATTGTAATCTGTCTGCCCTGGCTCTTGCTCTGCCACGCTAGACAAGCAGCCAAACGTGATTTATCAATGCAAAGCTAATGGCATCAATATGAATCTAACTAAAAATCAATATTTCATTACCAAATTGTTAGCAAGAATGAAGAAAAATGGCCGCGGCCGGAGCGTTCTCCAGGGTAGGAGCATCTGGAGTTCAATGTGACAAGATGAGCGATGCGTGACTCGGGGCTCGAGGAAGGACACGGCGAGGACAGGACTCAGTCTAGGCACACTTTGAACTCTCTCTCCTTCTCTTTCTCCCCTCCTCCTTGTTTCAGTCGCTCCAACAATGTTCCCTCCACTTTATTATGTTTTCGCTGTTCACTTCCTCCCCACCCCACCCCGTCTCTTTCCTTCTTTCATATCTTTATCACACCGTTTCCTCTATCAATCTCCCCTCGTGTGTCAGCGGAGGACCACACAGTGTTTCACATTCCTCCTCAATTAATGACCAACTCGAACATGGAGCCACTCAATCTCCCCCCGCCACCTCACCCCACCCCTCCTGTTAACACACACTCGCACTCTCTCACACACACACACCATTTCAATTATTTTTGCCTCCTTTGAAGACAAGTCAGCATTTTTTTATCTATTCCCCTTCGCCTTCAGTCTCTCTCTACCTCTCTCCCTCCCAGTGGATATATCTCCCAAGGCTCATCACACGTTCTCCTAACCAGCGCTGCATGGCTTCTCCTGTAATGAGCGTGAGAGAGAAAGTGCAAGAAAGAGTATGAGAAAGAGCGTAAGACAGAGAGAAGAAGAAGAAGAAGAAGAAGAGAGGGAGAGGCTGGGTTGATGGGTAAGACACCTACCACTGGACTAGATCACACCTCCCTCAGATGTGACCTTCACTTTATTTATATTCTAGTTTTTAGTAACGAGTATTTATTAGGGAGGGCCTGTGATTGTGGAGCACTGTCAGGTAAGTAATGATGCACCTTTGTGCTTGTGCAGCAGCCCCAGTTGCAATTAAAAACAAACACTCTTTCTCTCTTCTCTCTCGCTGCACCCTCACACCCCTCCCCACCTCCAAACATACTCATGCACACACACACACACGTACACGCTCCCTCTTTCTTCACTTGGACCAACTCCAGTCGCACCTTCCTCTTTTTCTGCCTACAGTCTCCCCCTATTGCCACCCGCTCATTTATGTCTCCCGTGGGAGGAGGCGGTAATGTCCGAGAGGCCCATTTCTCTCCAACAGGAGCGGACAGGTCCACTCCTCCGAATGAAAAGGGGAAGGGGGTGATTGTAAAACATGTGTCATTACAGTGTCAAAACACCAAGCAGGCACAATGACTCCATCCTCCATCCTTCGCCTCCGATGTTTGGAAGGGAATTCATCCCCTAATTTATGGCTCATGAGATAAGCATCCCTGAACTGTGTTGGTGTGCTAAAGGCCTGGCAATGACGAATATCATACATGGGAAGAGCGGCTAATATGAATGCTAATATCGCCCCTGACATACACTAAATCGACCCTGGGTGTGGAACGTATGCGGCTTTGGATAAAGTGTTCATGTTTCCATTGGCGGGAGATTAACCTACTATGGATTTTATTGACACAGTAGTGCTGTGGAGCAGGAGTGTGGGAAGAGGAGTGGATGGGGGTGTGAGGTGAGGGGATTTCACAGAAACAACTGTTATGTCCTAATTACAGCACAAAACTATATGTAATAAATACAAGGGTCACCAATGACAAAGTTCTGTGAAGAATTCAAATGGTTCATTTAAGTTAATTTAAATCTAAATTTAAAGTAAGATCAAAGTCAGAATCTTCAAATTAAAACATATTCAGAATTTGCTATATATTATTAGTATTAAATTTCTAATCTAATAATATGTTTTTAAATAAGCAGACTACTTGGTTCTGTGTGGAAGATTTTGGTCTAAAATTGTAACTTGTCAGTGTAATTATAAAATAAATAATACAGAGTACAGAACACAACAGTTCCCTTTGAAATACAGTCAAGCAGAGTTGTTAAGTAGACTGAAATGAAATTACTAAAGTAAAGCACTCTTAAAGTGTATATGCAGAGTAATTAAGTTTATTTTCTTCCTACAACACTCCTCTTCTAATCTATCCATTGCATAAAGATGCACTGTTGAGTACTAATAACAAAAACAACAGGATGTATCAGTCTCCCAAAATGAAAAAAAAAACAACTTGTAGAGGAAAAAAAGATTTTAATATTTTCATATTTAAATGGAATAAAAACACAATGTGCTAAGCTAACTTTCTTTTGTATGTTATTCTTACAATAATTCTCGCCTTTCTGACAATAAAAAACATGCTCGCGAGGAAAGAATAATCACCAAACAAATTAATTAATGTGTTTTTTCCCCTCTTTGGTCATATAATTAAATGAATCACTGGTGGACTTATCACTCACGCTGCTAACAGCCTGGGAGTCCTCTGTGGCAGTATATAAGTAGGAGTGTATCACAGTGGAGTATAGCATGACTTGGGCTCATGTCTTAGGAATGAGGCTAACAAGACTTTCGTTTTGTCTTAATGAATAAATTAGAAAAGGTAATACATAATACATAGCCGATCCCATGTCGGATGGAGTGATAGATAATACATATCTTTCATTATTTATTTAATGACATGAATGTGGTGGGGAGATCTGGAGCCAAGAGTCCAGCATATATAGAGCCTGATTAGAATAGCAATAGGCTGAATCACCTTACCTCTGTCTGACCAGTACAACAGGCAATTTGGCCTTTAGGGAAATACTAGAAGACTGCAAGAAAAGCAAAGCACTGCCCGTGACCCTGAGTGGCTGAAGCTTGTAGAAGCTTGCCAATTGCATGCTGTTGAGTGTTATAATTACACAGTATTTATCAAAGCTAGACAATCAAGTTACTGGTTGTCCAGTTGTGATTTGTACTGAGTGATCATCTCATGCAAATTAAAACTGCATGAATCTAAGTCATTAATGGATCACTTTCCTTGTCAGATCAATGCATTTGATGTAGAACTACATCACAAGTTTAAAGCTGCATCAGCAGATTTTTTAACCACATGAGGGCAGCAAGAACAATCTGAATTGTACTGAGCATTATAGCAAACTGTTGCATTTGCACATCCAGCTGTGAAGCAACATTATGATCACTAGTGAGCTGTCTTACATTACACAAGCTAAAATAAAAATACCAGTGAGTGCTTTATTCAGAGTTACTGTAGGTGTTGTATTTTTACAAGCACTTGTGCTGAATATGCTTCATTTGCACTGTAAAGCATTGAAAAGCTCAAACAATACTGTTTACATAAAAGCAGCCAGCATCAAAAAATTCTAAATGTATTAACAGTGGAAGCAATAAAGGCTGAAAATGTGATCTCTGAGTGGAGACCTGGCTGGACAATGAGACGTCTTATACGGTGATTTTGTTAGCAGCAGCACCCCAGCCCCAAGACTCCCCCTCCCCCCGTAAGCGATTACAGGTTTTAATCAGGCACACAACCCGAGACCAATTAATTGCGGAATAAATTAGCCAGTTTAGCCCAGATCTCGTCGTTCAACAATAGAAACAGAGTAGGGAAAAGCAGGGACTGATGATTATAGCACAGGGCTTCACATTGAGGCAGGCCCATACGTTTGGCGCTCATAAGGATTTAGGGTGCTAATGGGACTGGTGTGTTGCTGCCGGCTCAATTGCGTCATAATATGTAATTAGATGTTCTTTGAATGGCGATGCATTCAAACCAGAAACATATCAACACTCGTGTTAAAGTCAATAGTGATGGTAATCAATAGTCATTGACTTGAGGATCAATTTTCATTCCCAACAGTCCAATCTGCACTTCTATCATAACTATGTCACCTTTTTTAAACACAGTTTTTTTTAATAAATAAATAAATAAAAGCACCATAAACACATCTCAAAGTCCTGAAGCTCTAGACCAAAACCTATAGGTAAATCAGTCTTTCCTCCCTTTACATTTCATTTACGACCAGAGAGGTTTCCATTTTTCTTCCTGCTTTATTTTACTTTTTAAAAATTTTTTCAGCTTGACTTGAGAGTTTGGTGTTAACTTCTTAGGCAAATTAACAATTCTGAGGAAGTTTTTATAACAGCTGCAGTAACATAATGCGTTGCCACCTGTAGTAATGATATCTATACTTGATCTGCCTCTCTTTTCAGGCAAGCAACAACCTCTGTAGCTTAGACATAAGCATAAACGAGGATATACCATTTAATCCTCAGATATTCTCTTCAGTCAGCTGTTTAATTATTCTGGTGGAATGTTTATTTTTTATATATTTTTTTGTTTTATGCTTGTCAATATTAGCCTTCTATTTAATGTATCCACGTACCCTGGCAGGGGTTACATTGTGCCAGAAGTATCTGGAAAAGAGAACACCACCTAATTAAATTTGTAATACAAAATACTGTGAAGTAGTTTATTTTTCCATGTGCTGGAACTTGGTGGTGCTTTTAGCTGATACCACAGACACATTTAGGCCTGTGATGTGTTGTTTCGATGTCAGTTCTGCTAGCAAACTTCAGCATCTAGCTAGCTCTACAAGACAGAAGCACAAGCAGAGTAATCTTTTAGAATACAGAGTATTTTTATTAATATTTTCAAATTCAAAAGTTTCAAACAGTTTGAGATTTATGGCACACACATTATGTCTGTACAGTCTGGCACACAGTCCGCTTGCTAGCTAAAGGTACAGCGGCTATTTTTTCCAGTGAAGAAGAAAGGTTTTGTTTGTGTGATAAGTTCACTCTCAGAGTTGGAGAGAGCGAGGACAGGAGAGGAAGATGAGAGATTGTTTCAGAGGTAAGGACTGCTCATAAATAAGTGATGTGAAGTTATCTGCATATTTCATATTCTCAAGAGTTTGAAAACAACCAAAAAAACCCTAAAAAAATTCCATGTGATACTGTTTATACTGAAGTTTATACTGGGTAGTAAGTGCTAAACTGGGTGGATTGCAGTGTCATGGTGCAATTTACAGTGATGGACTATGTTGCACTGGTGAAAGGCAGTCTGTGGTGTCACTGCTAAGTTTGGTCCTGGTAGCAACAGTAATGTTATTAAAGAGAGGCATGTCACTTAGATCTGAATTGAAATTATTGACATAATTTAGCAGAAATAAAGGTACTAGTAGAAGTAGAAGGATATAAAGACTTTAGACAGATTTTATCAGATTGGACTGAATATTCTGTACAGACAGGTTTCATTACTTTTTGACCACTGAAATTAAAGTTCATTTATATTTATACTTCGTTGCGGACACGGACACTGACAGCCAAGTAGTTATTCCTGTTATATATGTCCTTGACATTTGTTTGAAGTCAAATCTACTAGGTGGGAAATTGTAACATGACTTGTTACTGAATGAGTCATATCTCATCTCTGTGTTCACCTACTTCACTTTAACGACCTACACTTAGCTAACCAAGCTAGCCCACCCATGCTACCATTAGCTCGTAGTTCCCTGTGTCCACGCTCTCATCCAAATATGTTCTTGTATAAACCACTGGGTGACTATGTTTAATTGTTTATACCCAATCTATAATCTACTGCTATATATATATAATTCTTGTGATACACTCAGACCTGTGTTGAGTAGAGGAGGCACGCAGTGAAAGAGAAACTAGAGAAGAGCAGCAAAACAGCAATAAAAACTCACAATGAGCTCGAATTGAAAAAAAGGACAAGATTTTATAAAGAACACAAATAAAATGCTTTATTGTTTTGGTTAAATGCCCCGAACTGCACTTTGCAACTTTAAAACCCTTTCAAATGTGGGGTTACAACACACGCACACAGAGGCGGTGTTACTTCATTTTTTTTTAGTAATACCTTTATTTCCCATCTTTACATAGAAAATAACTGCTTGTTGATATATAAATGTTTAAAATTATGTTTACAGAGTCATTCAGTAGACTTAGATGAAAATAAATCGATAATAGCCTTTATCTAGATATATTTTTCACAGATGTTATCAATTTCCCCCTATCAGAAATTCCCTGACATCAGCATTCAAGTATCCCATTAGGCTTTCCACCATTTACCTGGGGTATCTAACCAATCAGCCACTCTGTGGTCCTGGAGGTGGGGGTGGTAGAGGGGTAGAAAGGGCCTCTAGGGTTTATCTGTGGAACATTCGAGGGAGGCAGGCAGAGTTTGATGGGCGAAGCACACTTTAGTGTACGGTGAAGGCAGTATGACTAATGTGTGGAATGGGACATTTACATAGAAGAGGCAGGCTGTGCTTGCAGCCTCCCAGAGGTATGTATGGCTGGCCCAGCGCTGTGTCTGCTGCCTGTCCTCGGGGCTCCCTCTATCACTTCATTTCCATGCTCCATTTTAGATCAAGGCTTCTCTAATATTTCCACATTATCCAAGGAGGCAATCTAAGATTGGAATTTGATCCACTTTGAAGGGGTGTGTCATCACACATTTTCTTCTGTGGTTTTTAAGAGTTTTTTTTGTACCTGTGGCGAGACTTAGTTTGGTAATTGTTCCTGCATGTAAACACTCAAATTATTATAATAAAATGAAAGTCATTGCAACGTAGGATTAATTTACTTTCACTTCTCACATGAATCTACGATGACACATCCCTGCACTGATGTTTCTGTTTCTCCTCACTCCTCATTTTCACCTGTGACAAATTTCACACACAAAACAAAATGATTAGGTTAGCACCAGGAGACAATCACATTGCATCGGAAATTGTAAATTACGCAGCACAACAGTAGGTATTTATACACATATTGTGACTACTATAACTCATTCTGCGGGAAGTAATTATTACTGACAAACCTTCTCAGCTTGAACATTATTAGTGCGCATTAACTAGCACTCCCCTTTGTAATTGTACATGGCAAAAGCAGCAGGTTGGAGGGTAAATTAGTGGAGGGCAGAGCCGAAGGGAGAGAAAGAAAAGATTGGAAAGTTAATCTTGAGCAGAAGATGGAGAACCAGAGGGCGCGGAAAACAAGAGGAAAGAGCACTGGGGGAACAATGTGAATATGATAAACAACAACATGAATGAAACCGCTTGTTTTGCAGGCCGTCTCCCTTTGGACCCGTTTTCTAGTCTATACCATATTGCTGTTGTTTTAATTAGGTGTGCGAGGGGTGTTCGCGTTTCCGTGTACTGTATAGACTACACCTGTATTCATCAAAGACTTTTTGTCAGCTGAGACAGATCCGGAGAGCAATGCAATGCGTCTCGCTAACACCCAGCCAGGCCTGATGCCCGCTATCCTGACATCCTACTTTTGATTCTCCCTTTTGTTTGCTTTACGCCCTCTAAGTGTTAAAGATAAAGGATTATTTCGCAGACAGGAAAGAAACTGCTTTCGGAAAAATATAAAACAGGTAGTTTTTTTCTTCATGTATTAGGATTTACCAATACATGTCATGTAAATGAGGTTGGTGCAATTTTAGTTGTCCCTGGGGCTTGGATTGTGTTAAGAAAAAAACTACATGTAAGAGAAAGACAGGGATAATATTCTTCCAGGCGGTTTAGAAGCGAGTCAACTGCGACCGTGGACCAAAGAGATTAGCACCTTCCGTCTGCTTTTCTCCTCATATCTTTTACTGTGTGTTACTTTTACCAGTGTGGATTACTTTTTAATTAGTGTTTCAAAAAGTTATACATAATAAAGTATCCCAGCATCTATTGCAACCCCTAGGAGATAAAAAAAGGAATAAGACCTTATGATAAATCAGTGGAGACAGTGGGTTTTCCCACATTGGGTTCCCTGGGCTTTGCCAATGAGTGATTTTTAACGTACGAGTCAGTTGAGCAGCAACCTGATTAATTGATTCTATTCAACCACAATTTATACAACGTGGTCCCGTGAGGACAATTCACTTCTCTGCTTTTGGTGGGTGCCTTGTGTTATACAATATATTGATAAAAGGCTGAGAAAAACCAGCTTTACATACAAGCTAAGAAGAAAAGATATAAAAGGTAATCTTAAAAGCACACAGAGTGAACCACTGTAGCTACAGGAAAGATGGCTTTCTAGATAAGTTTCATAAGTTTGTACTTAAGAGTGCTTGACTATAAAGAACTTTTATATTTATAAACATAATTGTGGATGGCAAATGTTCTGAAAAATCACGAAGTTCTCATTGAGGTTCCTTTCATCATCCTTCTTATTTCATCAAACTTGTGATGTGTCTAGCTCCTGATTTCATCACTACCTCTGGGTTTGTAGGCGCACAAAGCAGGGGGCAGAATGCTGTCTTGCTGTGCAATAAGAAATCTTAATACTGTCCAGATGGTGGAGGTGAGGATTGACATCCAGGAGAACTCCCAGGCCCAAATGGCACTACTGTGAACATAACAGAGTCATTCAGGTTTCTAGGGAACCACCATCTGCAACACCATTAAATAGGTTGCAAACATCTCTGATGTGATTAACAAGAACCAGCACAGGATGTTTTTTCCTTTAGCTGCTTTGGCTAACATGCCACTACTGAGCATGAACTACATAACTACCTACCTCTTCTTGACAATGGAGGATGTCATTAGAGTTGTTGAGAGGTTTCAGCACTGCTGCCCGCTCATTCCCGCAAAGAACTGTAGGGTGTTAGTGCAAAAGGGCAAAGAAAAGATGACTACTGCTGGCCCTTTCTGGCCAGACAAGCATTTATTTGAGATCTTACCCTCCCGGAAGACAGTTCTGGTGCACGAGTGCAGCACCAGCTGCCACAACACTTTCTTCCCAAAGGCAATCACCATCCTCAATCTGCCCTTCTGAATCTGGAAGTCCCCACCCCCACCCATGTCACACCAAAGTCTGCTCAGAAAACCCACACGTTTGCACCAGCCTAGTTGAATTGCACAAGTTAAACATTAGCTGATCAAACTGGAATCTACAGCATTCCTGCTATTTATCTGCCTTGAAAAAATCAAAGGGATCTATCAACATTTAGGGAGAAATGTTGTGATGAAAATTTTCACATTTACATTGGTACTGATTGGTACATAGATACAGTACCAATCAGTTATGGCTCAGTCACCGTAGAGTACTGGTGGGACAGGTGGGACAGACAGGTTGCCTGGTGGGTGGCAACCTGTCTCTCTACAGACAGGTTGCCTGTACTCTCTACTCCTGTCTCAAACAGACTGGCAACTGTATGGAAATAATAGCCGTCTTATTTATAAATGGAGACTGACAACAGGTTGTAATCAATGTGAATCAGACTGTGCATGTAAGAACTATTTGCTGTCAACAGGTTTTATTCCTATATAAAACCTGAAAATGCAAAGGTTCCTGAAAGCCTGTGTCATTCCGGCATTAAATCGCCATCCCTCAGCAACTGTACCACTATTTGTGGAGGAATCTCTGCTTCAGATCTGTAAAGTTCTGGCTGGACTCTGAGTATGTGGTCCGCAACAGAATTGAACAGATCTTCCATTTTTGAAGGATTGATTTGTTTTTAATAACAGTTAATTGCTGTATTATCATACACTCAACAAAAATATAAACGCAACACCTTTGTTACTGCTCCCATTCCCCATGGGATGGACGTAGAGACCTAAAATTCATTCCAGATACACAATATAACCATCCCTCCCAAACAGTGGTCACAAATCAGTCCAAATGTGTGGTAGTGGGCACATCTGCTATATTGAGATAATCCATCCCACCTCACAGGTGTGCCACATCAGGATGCTGATCTGACATCATGAGTAGTGCACAGGTGTACCTCAGACTGCCCACAACAAAAGGCCACCCTGGAATGTGCAGTTTTTTGCGCTATTGGGGGTCTGGGGACCCAGAACCGGTCAGTATCTGGTGTGACCACCATTTGCCTCATGCAGTGCAACACATCGTCGCATGGAGTCTATCAGATTGTCAATTGTGGCCTGTGGAATGTTGGTCCACTCCACTTCAATGGCTGTGCGAGGTTGTTGGATATTCGTGGGAACTGGTACACGCTGTCGTATACGCCGGTCAAGCACATCCCGAACATGCTCAATGGGTGACATGTCCGGTGAGTATGCTGACCATGCAAGAACTGGGACATTCTCAGCTGCCATCTGCCCTGAACAATGTGAACCATGATTCATCTGTGAAGCGCACACCTCTCCAACGTGCCAGACGCCATCGAATGTGAGCATTTGCCCACTCAAGTCTGTTACGGCGACGAGCTGGAGTCAGGTCAAGACCCCGATGAGGACGACGGGCATGCAGTTGAGCGTCCCTGAGACGGTTTCTGACAGTTTGTGCAGACATTGTTTGGTTGTGCAAACCAATTGTTCCAGCAGCTGTCTGGGTGGCTGGTCTCAGACGATCTTGGAGGTGAACCTGCTGGATGTGGAGGTCCTGGGCTGGTGTGGTTACACGAGGTCTGCGGTTGTGAGGCCGGTTGGATGTGCTGCCATATTCTCTGAAACGCCCGTGGAGACGGCTTATGGTTGAGAAATGAACATTCAATGCACGGGCGACAGATCTGGTTGACATTCCTGCTGTCAGCATGCCAATTGCACGCTCCCTCATTGCTTGTGGCATCTGTGGCATTTTGCTGTGAGACAAAACTGCACATTCCAGGGTGGCTTTTTGTTGTGGGCAGTCTGAGGTACACCTGTGCACTACTCATGATGTCAGATCAGCATCCTGATGTGGCACACCTGTGAGGTGGGATGGATTATCTCAATATAGCAGATGTGCCCACTACCACACATTTGGACTGATTTGTGACCACTGTTTGGGAGGGATGGTTATATTGTGTATCTGGAATGAATTTTAGGTCTCTACGTCCATCCCATGGAGAATGGGAGCAGTAACAAAGGTGTTGCGTTTATATTTTTGTTGAGTGTAAATTAAATTACCAAGTTGAAGCCATTCAGTCCCAAACTGATAGTCACTTTATCACCATCTTGGCACACCAAAGTCACTTTGAAGAAAGCAACTCACTGCCACTGGTCACAGACCTGGTCGCCATGTTCAAAGCAACCATGTCAGAGGGAAGGAGACTGTTTATTGCACACAGTTGCAATAATTCTGGTCATGCTGTGTTCTCCAATCACTGTTTTGCTGAGTGTGACTGTAGCACAAGTTTAGCCAAGCATAAGGGCAGGGTTAGTGATTCTGTTCAGCACCACCTCTCTTCTATGCTATTTGATAGGGCAGCCTCACAGTGACAGCAACACTGACTCCCGTGGTTTCTAGTGTTTGTGTTAAGCTAAGCTGTTTGGTGGGCGGCCGTAGCGCCATGTTTATGATGTGACACCAGTCTTCTCATTTCGCTTCACGGATAAAAATGATTTCTTCCCAAACTGCTGAATATAACAAGACTACTAAAATTAAACAGTAAAGTTATTGCATAGATATGTAAAAATAAATACGTTTGAACGAAGCACGAAGAAGCATACTCAAAGATTTTAATTTATTACAAAAAATGCCAAGCTTTTGTGTTTTCACATGGTAAAACTGCTACATAAAGAAAACATAACTCCTCACAGGAAGAAAAGGAAAAGTTGGAATGCCAGTGTAGTCTAGCATTTAAGATGAGTCACAGTTAAATCAATATAGGATTTCTAAACGGAAAAGTGTATAGAAGTTGTTTCACAAAAACCCATCAGTCTTAGTTATGTGGAACTGGCTTGTAATGCACAACTCCAATTAACCAGGTCAAATTCCCCATAAAACCATCCTGCTTGCGCAAAGTGATTAATGACAATTTTGATGAGAGCTGAAATTTAAAAAGAAAAGAACAGGAGATTTTTTTCCATCAAAGGGGTCATGAGAAAAAGTGGCCACATCCTCTTGTTTGCTTGCATTCCCAGGGTGGATATCTTTCTTCCATCGCAGTCCGCTCCCTCTTTCATGCCTCTTCTTCTCAGTCACAAGCTTTCTTCTTAGCAATGCAATGTTGCACAGCATGAAGCACGCAGCAACAGTTAGTTTAGTACGGTGGGAGGGGGAGCGGGAGGATATAAACACCGCAGTTAAAGAAGCAAATTCTGGCTTTGAAAGCCACACAGATGGAGTCATTTGATTATTATAACCCTGCCTATTTTTTTGTACTGCAGAACACACACACATTAATTTTAATCAAAAGCTTTTGACAGTTCATTTCATATGCCGGTCTGCTTGTCTTGATTCCCTAAAATTTTATGAAATTAGCATGTTGTCTTACAGTGCTTGTTTATGCTGAGTGTCACATCCTGCAGGAGTATAATAAAGATTTATATTGTGTCAGTGATTCATTTTGGGCGTTCTTTTAGTTGAGATCTGACAGCATAAAATACCAGCTGACTCTGAGAGAAGTACCCTTTAACATGTCACTGGCAATGAGATGAGAAGCTGCAGGAAGTAACCTCTTACAAATGTTGCATTTACACTCTGAGTGGCTTAAAGAACGTGGGCTGTCGAGGCGTGCGAATGGGTGACACGCGGGGCGATTCTGGGCAGGGAGGGAATGGGGAGCGTGGGTGAAGCCTCCTTGACCCCGAGTAGCGCAGTGGGTGTGGATGGGTGGGGGTGATGGTGGCCTTTCTGGGGCGCTAAGTGCTCTGCTTGTCCAGCCCTGGCAGGTGAACTGGCAGGGGCTTCACCCTGAGGTTGGAGGGCTCAGCACTGAACAGTGGCTCTGGATAGGGGGTTCTGGGATACATCCTGACTGAGAATGCATGTGTGTGTATGTGTTTGTAAGTGAGTGTGTTTATTTGGTTGTACAAGTTCATATACATAAGAGCACATGCTCATATGGGCGTAGCTTGTGTGTACGGCTGTGCATCTTGGTGTTTAGCCCCTAAATGATGAACACGCTGCTTGTACCAGTTGGCAGATGGGGACCCCCAGCCCTTTCTAAGAGTAGGGTAACATGCTGACGAGTGTTTCCAAAGAGGCTCGACAGGCTCTACACGGTTGCATGTTTGGGGCCCTCTAACCTCTCTGTCGTATCTGAGGGGCCCTACCAAGCCTCCGTAGTGGCTTTTTTCCAGTCAAAAGGGCGTATCGTCTCTGCCCTCGGGACCCCGCTTCTCTACCTGGCATGAAGGGTGACAAAGAGGGCAGCAGAAGTCACCGGATACGAGGGTTCGCGTGGACAGGACAGAAAGGAGTAACACGCCAAGCTACATTGCCCCGCTTCCCAAGCTGACATGATAAGAGCTGTTCCCGAGAGCCACTTTGACCTGTTTTGCCTTTATGAAAAGGAGATAATCCTTGCCTACTGAAAATGCGTTTGATGGCGAAGTGTGTAACACCTCCTGCGCCACATTCACAAGTGAATCCTGTCATTGTGGAGCAACATGTGAGCAATTCCTGCCCGCTTTGATTTCCTCTTTTGTGTGTACATTTATTTTTTTTTTTGCCCGTTGTTGTTGCTCAAAGTCGCACACTTGTATGCATCCACCTCACCATAAACACATGTATGACAAGTTTATAATTGTAGCTCCAAATCAGCGTGTTGGTGTGTGCGCGTGTGCCACATGGAGGCAGAGGAGGCCATAATTGGCATTCCTACCTCTGTGTGCCAGCCGGCTCTCTCTCCTCTCGTCAGAGTGAGAGTTGACAAAGAGAGCGCCAAGCGTTTCCAATCCCACATCCCTCACTTTTTTTTTTTTCTCTTCGCGGCCTGTGACGAGAAGAAGGCGAGATCTGCGTGTGTGTGTGTGTGTGTGTGTGTTGGTGATTGTGTGTGTATGTGCGTGTGTGTTTTGGATTAGTGTCTTGCTGCACAATAAATCTTTGTTAAACAAATGCAAAGCAGATGGCACCGTGGTGTCTCCACCGTGAGGAGAGAAAGAAAGAGAAAAGGAGAGAGAGAAAAGGAGAAAGAAAGAGGAGCAAGGAAAAAAAAAACCCTGCACGCCTACTCCTTATTCTCATCCTCCACAGACACACTGATCATGCACATTACACAGACGGTGACTGTGTCGAGCTGCAAAACACTTAATCCTGGAGTGGAAGCTAAAGGTGGCGTCTGAATCGCTGACGGACACCCAAACACATTCTGTTCCTGAGAGAGAACATTTTGTTTATCAAAAGGCACTGTCAAGCGTGCCTGTTGATACTAATGATAGAGCAGACATTTTTTTTCTTCTTCTTCTTTTTTGCCCCAACGCACACGAGGAAGACGTGACCGGGCCACGCGCCGCATTAAAGCAAGGTTAGGGGAGGTAGAGGACTCTGTTATGTCTCTACCTTTTCATGTAGAAGTGGCCTTTTCTGCATGAGGCCAGCCACGCTCGGCCCCGGCTGTCGCTGATAGTTATGGATCCTTTCAAGAGCTCCCGTGTTCCCTGACACAAAAGAACGAGCAGGCCCCTGGGCAATATTGCGCAAAGGAGCCGCGTTTACAAGATGGCCACAGACGGTCGCGCGGTGAGACTGATTTGCTCGTCACGAAGGAACGCCGAGGATTCCCGGTGACCATTGTCCAGATCAGGCATATCTCACAGACTACGGGAGGGCCGCTGTTGGATTCAGGGCATATGCGAAAAAAATCCTCCTGTTTATACTTCTCGATGAGTTATTTATTTTTGCTCATTATAATATTCAACCTGACATCGTGTCCAGTCGGCCCTGTGTAACCTCTGTGAGGAATCATGGGACACACATTTAAAAATAAGAATAACAAAGAGCGCGGTCATAATTATGATGATAGGTGACAGTGTTACTGAGCCAAGCATCATTGCAAATGACAGCAGCCTGTGTGTTTATATTTGCGTGCGGCCGCATCATACCGCACAAAGCAGAAATGTGCTCCCTCGAATCACCACAAGTATTGCTCACAGATGTGAGACTGGGGCTGATTTGAACTGTTCTGCTTCGCACAGCCGTAGTATTTTACCTGTGCTCACCGTGGGTCGTGATTAATGAACTTATAAAGCTGCATACGCTTGAGACTTATTTAAATACATTCGCAAAGTAGCCAGTCTAACAGAAAGAACCATTACCCATGCTGATGAGCCTAACATCAAGGTGCTGTTCTCTTCCCCTCAAAAAGCCGAGACTCATCCTTGGCATATATTTTTAGACTCCGTGTCTGACTGTGAGGCCAGATTGAACCACGTTTTTCAGCACTGCAATCTTTACTCCTTTCATCTTGCCTGGAAATGGAGGGAAAGCATCACTTAACATTGCAGCTTACCACACAATTACCTGAGTACCTGTTCTCACTGCAATTACAAGCCCAAGACAAATAATTAGTCTGACAAATGACTGCTGGGCACATCGCCCTTGTTGTGGTTGAGCCGTGTAATTTGGAGACCCAGCTCGAAATGCTGGCACTGTGGCGGTAATTAGCGATAGGCGATGTAACTTTACACCCACAGAGAGTGTATGTGCACAAACGTGTATGTTTGTACGTGCCACTGTGAGTTCACGTGTCACCGCAGCCTGGGTTGCAATCATAAGCTTCAGAACCTGGAGCCTGGGTTGCGGGAATCTCTGCGTGTCGGCCCTGATCTCCCAGTCAGCGACACAGACAGCAGCAGCCCACCTGCCAGCCTGTCACATCTCCCCAGCGAGGGGCTGACACCATATTGTCAATGCCGCAGATTGAACGGCGATCTCTTTTACAATCCCCCCTACCCCTACCCTCCTTCCCTCCCCTCTTCACTTCATCTGCCATCATCTGTGGTCTGTCTGCACGTCGCCGTGTGTGTTTCTGCTCCTTCCTACCTTCCTTCCTTCATTCACTCAGTCCCGGTTGTCACAGCTGACAGAGGCTTGTCAAATGTTCCCGCAGCTGCAGGTTCATCCATCATTAAGCGGCTGAGGAGAATTGAAATAATCTCTATCAGAGCCCTCGGGTAGTGCTGGCGTCTTTGGAGATGCCGGGTCTGTAGACTGCAAGGCCTCGCTTGTAGGAGGCATCATTACTTCCACATCTGTCAGATTTGAGTAAAAGGTTACATGGTTAGGGGAAAAAAGAAGAGTCGCGCAGGCAAATTCAGGATGATAGAGCAAAGTCATAAAAGTAATTTGAACTGTCTGCGGCGATACATCAAGTCTTGCTTTCTTTGCCGCTGAAAAGACAGCCATGTCTTCACTGGGTATGCATGCACATCCGCATATGGCTCAGCCCTTTTATTATAAATATGCAAAAACAAACAGCCCCCCCCACACGGCACACACATATGCACACACACACGCGCTCATGTTTTTGAGTTCCCGTGGGGGCTCTTTAAGAACATTGGTTCTCAGAAGTAAATGGATCGCAGGTGTTTTCTTCCACATAAGGGAGGATTTTACAGGAACAGGGACCTGACCTCTCTATGGGGATTAAGTGCAGGTAAATCCAGGGTGTGTTCCCTGCCTGGTCACGGCAACCTGGGAGGCCATGTCTGACTCCCCTTAGTGAGTCACAGAGGCCCTGGAGCCCCGAGCGCACACCAGGCGGGCAGACCTCCTCCCCGGATGGCAGCACACAACTGCACAGTAACCGCTCATACACGCTCGCAGACTGCAGCACAGGTGTGGAGCCAAGCAAAACAAAAATATTCCTAATTAGGTTATTTTTTAATCTATGGAGGCACGAAGCCTAATTACTACAAGGTGTAAATACAGACGTTTCCATATTTACCACTCGTGAAATAACTGAATACGAATTAGAAACAAAAGGGGAGGATCAGGGAAATGTTAAACACAACACAGAAGAGAAAAAAAAAACAACAACAAACCCTCCAATGAGAATTAACAAACAAAGCCCTCCGTTATTCTTATCATGCTATCTGATCAATCTATTTTTGTTCCTCAACAGCTCTAATCTCTCTCCCACTCCCTCCCGTGTTGCGCCGAGAAACATTTTTTGCACTTCAGAGATAAAATCACAGTCTTCTCATCCACTCCTCTTCTTTTGTCTCCATTTCACACAACAAAGAGATAACACACCCACGTGTGACAAGTCCACCCACATCCATCAAACTTCGCTCAAATCTGCCAGCAATAGAAAACAAAAGGATGACTCTTTCATCAGAGAATGGGCCAGAGAGCATCGATCACTCGCAGAGTGCTTAAGCAGTGAGCGAGCGAGCGGTGTGGAATGGAAACATATAGGCTCCGTATGGATCTATGGATTAGGCCACTTATTTGCACCACTTGTAGCAGTTGTTTTGCATTACACAAAGAATTTTACCGTTGTGTAAGATATGTGCTGTCTTTCGCTGGGTTCCCCATCCTCATTTATAAGATAAATTAAAATTCTCTCTTCAAAAAAACACTTCAATCAAACGTGGCCTGTGTCCACTTCTGTGATGTCGTTTCACTGGGATTTTTTTTCTTTTTGTGGATAAATATCTTTTTCTGCTTTTGTTTTCATATCTGGAGTTCTTCCTATCATCTGATCCACCACAGCTGCTGCTGAACTTCTTTTATTTGTGTTCTTTGATAGCACACCGCAGCAAATGTAAAACAGAACCCCCCCCCCCCCCCCCCTCGTGCACTTGAGAGAACTTTTCCAGGGTAAAGCTTTAGTGACAGGAGACATTTATCATGGCAAACGTAGATGCTTTCACGAACTGGATATGGAACGATTCATTAGTTGACAGCAGAGCTGACGTATTTGTCTTGAAAATGTAGCTGATTACAGCTGATTGCCAATTATAGTATATTCACTGGCTCTGGTTTCTTCTAGAGAAATAGCCCTTGTGCACACTTTTGACAGTCTGTATCATGGAGAAGGACAAATGCACTGATTTTTTATTTAACAGCAAAGTTTTAATCAATAACCTGCATTTATCTATGGATTTAAACAGTGCAGACTAGAGAAACAGCATATGTGTTAGTTTTTATGATTTATGATTTTATTTGTTTTGTTTGAGTTATTTCCTGTTTTATTTTGGAATACCTGGCTCTCATGCATCCTAGTATGTTTTATTCCATCCTTTGTTCTCTTCCTTCCAGTTTTCTGCACTGTTAAAAGTTAGCTAATTACCATTTGTAAGTTATATAGACTTCTGTACATCACTCCACCCGTGCCAGAGAGTATGGAAGCCTGTTTCCGCCACTAAATAAAAACAAAAAAGATAGTATCCATAACTCGAAATTTTGAGTTATTTTCTCAAAATTTTGAGTTAGCTCTGCCAATCAAAAATATACGTGAATGAGGTCGCTTTCTTGTTACCTGGAAGCATATGGCGCTTTCGCGAGTACGTTTGCTGATAGTAACACCATGTGATTCAGCTAATAACACAGGGATTTCATCATTTGTGAAGCCAGGCTGAAAACACTCAGCAATCTGTGCATTCACGACTGGATGTAATACCGGTAGCTTAGCTGTAGCATTTGTATCTGAGGGCTTCAGCTTCCGGGTAACAAGGAAATGACGTCATTCACATAGATTACTGATTGGCAGCGCTAACTCGAAATTTCGAGTTAATATGTCGAAATTTCGAGAAAGTAACTCGAAATTTCGAGAAAATAACTCGGAATTTTGAGAAAATAACTTGAAATTTTGAGTTATGGATCCTTTTTGTTTTTTTAGTGGCGGAAACGGGCTTCCATAAGAGTGTGTCTGAACTCATTGTAACATTTTCCACTGATGTTTCTCAGTGATTTCCAGTGCGAACCCTTTGTGTAACTTTATCTATGTTGGTCTTTAAAATGAAAGTTTAAAAGCTGTGAAAATGTTTTGTTTAACTCACCATTCACACCGACCACTTAGCTTAGCTGGACAAATCTGGTGCATTACTTTTTTCCATAGATCTGACCAATCAGAGCACTGCATTTGGCAACAAGCGCATTCGTAGCTTAAATCGCAGAGCGGTACTGAATATATGTACTGTTTGCCATACATTAATAACCCGTGTATGACCTCAGGCTGGATAGTTAAACTGGATTTTTACTCCTTTGCTCTTTAGCATTTGTGTTTCCTGCTCATTTCCCAGTAATCTTGGATAATTGTTGGCTGATGGTCTTTTCTTAGTGCCTAGCCTCAGCTGAAAAGTATGAAAGCTGTCAAACTCACATCTTAACCTTGGCTCGACATATTTCTTTAAAGTCGGCATAGACGTCCTTGGTAGACTTTCTAATAGAAGAAAGTGTTTGTTTGATAGAAAGAAAGGTTTTTGACAGTCTTTTCATTGATTAGGAAAAAAAGAAATAAAAAAATTAAAAGAACTTTGAAAGAAAAAGATAAAGAATAAGTGTGAGTCAAACTGATGACTCGAGTCTGTGTTTCAGCCAAAATCAACTGCTCACGTCACAGGGTGCTAAGAGGTGATCGCTGTGAGAATCTACACAGATTAAGTCACAAAGTAACAAATAAAATTGAATTTGTTTTTAAAGAAATGTAAAGGGCTTAAAAGTGTTGCCTAAAACAAGGCAATACTACTGTGTACATTGACTATATATTGTGTGTTCACAACCATTTAGTGACCAAAGAAGGTGAAATTCATAGTAGCACGATTTTGTCTGTTTTTAAGTCTACAGAGGGGTTTCCACATGCATTGCTCAAAGGCTGATGTGCTGATTCATTGGCTGAAACAGGGAAGGGAGTTCACCAGAACTGGTTAAAGCACGGAAAAGCATAAAAGATCAAAACATATGACATAAAAAGTACAAAAAGTACCAAAAAATAAACAATAGGAGTACAAAAAGAATACACAAATACATAAAATGTTTGAATCAAAAATGAATACTGTGCCAATGGGTAAAAAGTGCTGTATAAGTAACAAAAACGTTTTGAGAATGATAGGATGGCTTTCTACTAAGAGCTTCTGTTGTAGATGTGATGCTTCAGTGATGAATCACTGTAAGACAACCCTGGGTGCGGAAATCTACTGACTAATATCTTGAAACCTACACAAATCAAACCAAACCTTTCTGCATGGATAGATAGCAACAGAGAAAATAGCTTTGCAATTTGGACGAACTGACCCTTTAATATCAGCTAAAAGCCGGAAATGTTATAAAGCACGCAGAGGCAGACAGGCTGTAAAACATGACATGTTTTTGATTTCTCCCCCAAAAAATAATTGTACTTTGAGGACAGTAAACCAAAGACATTAACACCACGACAGATGAGCTACTGGCAATGTGATCCAACAGAAGAGAAGAAGGAAAAAGGTCAAGGTAAACTGGACCAGAGATTTAAAATGTTCATCACAATCACAGCTTGCCATCAGCTATTAAGCGTCCGGTAGCGGACAGCCACACAAATCCAGGCCTGACTGCCTCTCACAAAACCTCCTTATCTCACCTGTCCACCTGTCCCGCTCACTCGTCCATCTTCTGCCCGCCGCCCGCCGTGATTGCATCTTTAGTGTTACTACCCAAGCGACAGCTCTGCTGCAAAAGCAACATAAAGTCAGCCATTAAAAAAAAGTGTATTTATTATTTCTGAGACACAAGGAGACAGCAGAGAGGATTGCCTCTTCCTGTGGCCGTGCAGGGGTACAGTGATGGAAATGATGGTGAAATCAGCATTAGCAGACTGGAGAAAGGAAGCAGCATCTGTCATGACAATCCATTTCCATTTTGAGTGATGAGATTAAAAGAAGAAAAAATGTATAGAAATTGATGCACGTTTTTGAATGAATCTATCCTCAAGGTCTCTGTCACAGTCTGGCAGAGGCAGACTATAGGGAGTGAAGAAGTTGGACCCAAGTGCGTACACGCAAAATAACAAGACTTAATATTAACTGAAAACAAGCCGTTTATTGAGGCTGATCTTAGCAAAGAAAAATTAAAGCAAAGACAAAACTAAATCATGACCTAAACTGGGTGAGCTAACAAAACCCTGGAACATGAACATAGACATAGAAACCTGGCATGAATGCATAATCTTGGAGACAAGGTAGGATAGCAGACGCTCGGACAAGGCATGAATGAACACACACAGACTAAGGCTACGTCCACACGCACACGGGTATTTTTGAAAACGGAGATTTTCCGTTTTCGTTTTAAAAAATAATCCCGTCCACACGTAAAGGCAGAAATGAAGGAAAACGCTGCTAGGAACATGCCAAAGCAACTGGTGGCGATATATTCCTAACCGTGTGTGGTATACTGTAACTAGCAGCAGCTATTACTACCTCCCACCTGTAGGTGGTGCAGTGTTATTGTATGTGTTCTGAGCTTATGGAGTAAAAAGTCCGGACCTCCACCATAGCCTCGTCTCAGTCCTCTGTGCTTGGTCTAAAGTTATTATTGACCACAACCCACGCTACACGGGCAGTTGGAGCAACACTGCATAAAGCTACAACACCGTGTACAAATGCCAGCTGTTGTAACTCATCGGCGAGAGGAACCACGCTCCTACACTGTGCAAACACCAGATGGTAAAGTGCTCAGGAGGAACAGGAGACATCTGAGGAAAATACACCCAAGTCTGTTCAAGGACACACCCATGGACCCAGATGAACTGTCCGTTCACACCCAAGAGCCAGTGGAGCCACCAGCAAGTGACACCCCACAAAACTCTAGTCCTGCAAGTATGGACAACACACCCACATGTTACACACGCAGTGGCCGAGCAGTAATACGCCCTGCCAGGTATAGAAACTGAGTGATCACGGAGCCTAACGTCACTCTTCCCTGTATCTGAATTGTTCTAGACGAGTTAGATAGATGTCTTGTTGGAAAAGAATGAAAAGATGTCATGTTTCAGATGTTCATTTTGACATGTCTTATCTAATCTGTCATGTGTTCATCTGTTTCAAAACACTACACTGATGTGTATTTGCATTGCTCAAGTGACAAGCAATCTGAGGTGTGCTTTCTTTAATGTTGCAAGAATATAATGTCGCTAATGTTCCTACGATTTAAAAGGTACATTCATGTTACAGTATAGCAGAGTTAAGAAGTGTTATCTTTATCTCGGAAAAGAGGGATGTGGTATACTGTAACTAGCAGCAGCTATTACTACCTCCCACCTGTAGGTGGTGCAGTGTTATTGTATGTGTTCTGAGCTTATGGAGTAAAAAGTCCGGACCTCCACCATAGCCTCGTCTCAGTCCTCTGTGCTTGGTCTAAAGTTATTATTGACCACAACCCACGCTACACGGGCAGTTGGAGCAACACTGCATAAAGCTACAATATGGTGTCAGAAGTCGGCAAGACCGTGTGAACAGGGACCGCGACGTGAGTAAGCTAGCCGTAGATTAGCTAACAGTAGCCATTGCTAACGACATGGAGCAATTCAAGCCACCATCACCGCTACTGCTCACAGGCAATTTATCTGAGACCTGGCGCAGATGGGAACAAAGATTCGGACTGTATATGACTGCTACGGGTGTGTTGGAGAAGGATGAAAAGGTTAAAATAGCCATTCTTCTCCACACTATCGGCGAAGAAGCGCTTGAAGTGTACAACACGCTCACAGTGACCCCGACCGGAGACGCACTGACAATGGCGGACATTTTGAAAACTTTTAAGGAATACTGTAGTCCACGAAAGAACGTTGTTTTTGAACGCCACAAGTTCTGGTCATACCCGGATATAACAGTGGACAGATATGTCATGGAACTCCGTCAGAGAAGTAAAAGTTGTGAATTTGGGATCAATGAGGACGACATGATCAGGGATAAATTGGTGTTCAGCATAAGTGACGCAAGACTAAAAGAGAGATTGCTTCGTGACAACGACCTCACACTGCGCAAGACGATAGAAATATGCAGATCAGCAGAAGTGGCCAAGTCACAGATTCAGGCCATGCAGTCAATAACTGCAGCCCAAGACACGTCAGTGGACGCATTAAGAAAAATGCCAGGATACATTAAATCAGGACACAGTAAAAACAAACTGAGCAACGACAAACAAACAGTTTGTCACAAATGCGGCAACAAACACGCATTCCGACAGTGTCCAGCCTATGGGGCAACATGTCACAAGTGTGGGAAAAATAACCACTTCTCAAAAGTGTGCAGAGCTAGCGCAGAGAAGAGTAGACACTTCAAGAAAACAAAAACTATTAACAACATTGAAACTGATGGCGATTCACTATACATCGGCATGGTATCCAGCGACAAGCACAAGACTGGCAAATGGCATGAAAGTGTGACAATCGGAGACGTACCACTCACCTTCAAGCTAGACACAGGCGCGGACGCAAATGTGCTCCCCAGATCAGTTTATGATGAGTTACCAGATATGCCTCGGTTACACCCCACAAAGACTGTACTCATAGCTTTTGGTGGAGACCTCATTCGTGCAGATGGTGTGGTGTCTCTTGAGTGTGAAGCACGGAAGCACAAGGCTGTGTTTGACTTTCTTGTATCAAGCCATGCAGATAAACCGATCCTAGGTGGACAAGCTTGTGAAGAGCTCCATCTGGTGCAATGAGTTGAGACCCTTGCCATGACATCCTCTGTACCGAAATCAGCCAAACCACCTTCTACCTCGGAAGAACTTGTGGAGATGTACGCTGATGTGTTCACAGGCTTAGGTGAGTTCCCTGGAGTTCACCACATACATATTGACCCAAATGCAACACCTGTGATTCACGCATGCAGGAACGTGCCACTCTCCATAATGGATGCGCTGAAGAAGACGCTACAAGACTTACAAAACAGAGATGTCATAACGCCTGTCAATGAGCCTACAGATTGGGTCAACAGTCTTGTCGCCACACAGAAGAAGAACGGAACACTAAGGGTGTGTTTGGACCCTTGTGATCTGAACCAAGCAGTTAAACGCCAGCACTACTCCATTCCCACACACGAGGACGTTCGCAGCAAGCTAGCAGGAAAATCCATCTTCACCATATTGGATGAAAAAGATGGATACTGGCAGATCAGGCTGGACGAGCCGTCATCAAAGCTCTGTACCTTCAATACACCTTGGGGCCGATATCGCTTCCTCCGACTCCCATTCGGGATCAAATCAGCCAGCGAGGTCTTTCAACAAAAGAATTGTGAGACTTTCGGCAACATTCCTGGTGTATTTATCATTGCAGATGATATGATAATTGCAGCTACATCAGAGCACGAACACGATGAAATCCTGCAGAAGGTCATGGAGAAAGCAAGAGCAGCTAACGTGAAGTTTAACAAGGACAAAATTCAGTTCAAAGTTGACACAGTGAAATACATGGGCCATATCATCACAGCAGCAGGGCAGAAAGCAGATGTTTCAAAGATCAAAGCTATTGTCGACATGCCGACTCCAGAAGACAAACAAAGCCTTCAGCGTCTGCTGGGAATGACGAAGTTTTTGGCACAGTACATCCAAAATGAAGCATCGCTCACAGCACCTTTGAGACAGCTACTCAAGAAGGACACAGTGTGGCAGTGGCAGCCACATCACACAGTAGCGTTACAGACGCTCAAGTCGACGCTCACACAAGCGCCAGTGTTGAGATTTTATGACCACAAGAAACCATTAACACTGCAGGCCGATTCTTCAAAAGATGGGCTGGGCGCATGCCTATTACAAGAAGGGCAACCTGTGTGTTACGCGTCACGAGCACTCACAGACACAGAAAAAAGGTATGCACAAATAGAAAAAGAGTTGCTAGCCATTGTGTTTGCCGCTAAACGATTCCACCAGTATGTCTATGGAAGACCAGTGACAGTGCAATCTGATCATAAACCCCTGGAGGCGATAGTTCGCAAACCGCTATGCAAGGCACCAGCGAGGCTACAAGGAATGCTGCTACAACTACAGAGATATGATCTCACCGTCACGTACACCCCCGGCAAAGACATGTTCATAGCCGACGCACTCTCACGTGCCACAACTACCAGTGACGACGGAAACGTGAGTGAAAACGCAAATGATGAAAGAGTTGTGTATGCTCTGGAGGCCACAGCAGCATTGAGCGAGAAAACACTGTGTGACCTGAAAAAAGCAGTGGCAGCAGACAGCGTACTACAAGCCGTGCGCGAAAGACACTTCAACGGATGGCCGCCCAGAAGGAAGAGTTTAGACAAAACACTCCACAGCTACTGGCCTATGAGACACGATATCAGTTTCCACGATGACATTATTATGATCGGGGACAAGATCGTAATACCCCAAAGCTTCAGGCGTGTGATCCTGGAGAAGCTGCACCTTGCCCACCAAGGCGTGCAGCGCACAAAAGCCAAAGCAAGAAGAGTGCTGTACTGGCCTGGCATGTCACGCGACATAGAGACTATGCTTGAAAAGTGTGAACAATGCCAGCAAATGCAGCCAAAGAACCAGGCTGAACCGCTTATTCCACACCAGATTCCAGAGCTGCCATGGATGAAAATCGGAGCAGACATCTTCGAACTGAACGATCATCCATATCTTTTGTTAGTGGATTATTTATCAAAATATCCAGAAGTTCTTAACTTACCTGACAAAACGGCACACTCTGTGATTCAGAAGATGAAATCAGTCTTCGCAAGACACGGAATTCCCAAAGAGATAGTGAGCGATCATGTTCCATTCGCCAGCCACGAGATGAGATCGTTTGCAGCATCCTGGGAGATAAAGCTAACTTTCTCCAGTCCCGGCTTTCCTTCTTCGAATGGCATGGCGGAGCGAGCCATAAAGACTGTCAAACATGCACTTAAGAAAGCTGCACGGACTGGAACAGACCCACATCTAGTGCTGTTGTCTTTGAGGAACACTCCAGTCACAGGACTTAGTGTGTCACCTGCACAAATGTTGATGGGACGGGTTCTCCGCAGCACCCTGCCATGCACCAGTGCTGTGTTGAGGCAGTCAACCCCACAGAACATTCACGACAAAGTGCGCGGGGTTGCAATCAAAGCGGAAACGCCACTATGATCAGCACGCAAGACCATTGCCTGTTCTGACCCCAGGCGAGACTGTGCACATGCAAACAAGGCGCGGTTGGGAGCCAGCTGTTGTAACTCATCGGCGAGAGGAACCACGCTCCTACACTGTGCAAACACCAGATGGTAAAGTGCTCAGGAGGAACAGGAGACATCTGAGGAAAATACACCCAAGTCTGTTCAAGGACACACCCATGGACCCAGATGAACTGTCCGTTCACACCCAAGAGCCAGTGGAGCCACCAGCAAGTGACACCCCACAAAACTCTAGTCCTGCAAGTATGGACAACACACCCACATGTTACACACGCAGTGGCCGAGCAGTAATACGCCCTGCCAGGTATAGAAACTGAGTGATCACGGAGCCTAACGTCACTCTTCCCTGTATCTGAATTGTTCTAGACGAGTTAGATAGATGTCTTGTTGGAAAAGAATGAAAAGATGTCATGTTTCAGATGTTCATTTTGACATGTCTTATCTAATCTGTCATGTGTTCATCTGTTTCAAAACACTACACTGATGTGTATTTGCATTGCTCAAGTGACAAGCAATCTGAGGTGTGCTTTCTTTAATGTTGCAAGAATATAATGTCGCTAATGTTCCTACGATTTAAAAGGTACATTCATGTTACAGTATAGCAGAGTTAAGAAGTGTTATCTTTATCTCGGAAAAGAGGGATGTGGTATACTGTAACTAGCAGCAGCTATTACTACCTCCCACCTGTAGGTGGTGCAGTGTTATTGTATGTGTTCTGAGCTTATGGAGTAAAAAGTCCGGACCTCCACCATAGCCTCGTCTCAGTCCTCTGTGCTTGGTCTAAAGTTATTATTGACCACAACCCACGCTACACGGGCAGTTGGAGCAACACTGCATAAAGCTACAACACCGTGTACAAATGTTGGCCAATCAGAAGTCCAGAAGCATCGGCGGGAAATAGTAAACAAAGATGGGGCATAGAAGCAGAACAGAGTCGTATGTGTGGAGGGACAGTAACTGTGTGTGTATATGTAAGCATTTAAACACTGCAGAGAGTACAAGTAACAGTGTTGTAGAAATTCATTTCACCAAAACAATAACGTGGCACACAGTGTGACGTCAAAAAAGGCGCACACCTTTGACGCTGCGTTTTCTCCGTTTTTCTCGTCCACACGTGAATGCAAAAACGGAGTTTTCGAAAATATCCACCCTGGCAGGCGTTTTTAGAAATCTCCGTTTTCAGTGACCGAAAACGCAGTTTACGTGTGGACGAAAGGTGCAAACGCATAGAAAAATCTGCGTTTTCAAAAATACCCGGGTACGTGTGGACGTAGCCTAAAAGCACACAGGAGGTGATCAGGGGAAGTGGAAACACATGGGGAAACAGCTGACACAAATGAACATAATGACATCACAGTAGAAGAGTAAAACTAAACACAATGAACACAGGAACACATGACCTCTTCAAAATAAAACAGGAAACATAATGAGACAGACATGACAACATGAACTTGACAACAAATGACGTGCAGACATGAAACACATAGGACAGGGGAGACTTAATACAGGGGTAGAAAACACAAAGGGAAACTAACAAACAAAGAACTATAATGACAACCTAGGCATGATAGAATGAACTTAGAAAACCTAAAGGACTTAAACTAAAACTCAAAACGCTGATCGTGACAGTCTCTGAAGAGATGACATATTATTAGACGGTATGCTGGATTATGATTTTAAGAAATTAAGTTTTTTGTGTTACTTTCACTGCTGAGGGCTGATTTACAGCAAGGTTACATTTTTATCCTGCACATAATTCTCAAGTAATAACGTAATAATTAAAGCCATTTACTTAATCTATAGTATTAGCTTAATGTTACACACTTGGAGCACAAAAATTAGAGCACTTATTTTGCATGATTTTTCTTTTTATGAGCATTGTTGACACATTAGTACAGACTCTGTGCTTTAAAGTCGCGATTGGTTGCTGTTTTCACTTTACAGCAGGCATTTTAGAAGTACAGTGTACAGTGCACAGTACATAGCTAGTCAACACTGAAATAAAAGAGCAGCAAAATATAATGTGCTATATAGTGTGATATATATGTGATATCTGTATTGAAGTACACTTTTGAGTCATTGTAACTTTGCACCAAATATGGTGATTTTTGTCAAAAGCATTAAACTGCATTGTGTTTTATAGTTATGTGCATATTAGTGTTAAACATGGCTATACATAATAATTTCTACATGCAGTATCAACTATTTATGTTAATCTCTTGTGTTTTCAATAATTACCCAATAAGGAATTTCCTTTTATAATGCAGGGCTTCTTGGACAGAACAATAGTTCATTGCACTTAAGCCCTGCAAAGTGCCCCCCCACCCTCTTGCTAAAATAGACTGTATATGTGTTGTCTTGTTTGGTGCCGGGGGGCATAAAGGGCTTTAAAGTCAACGGGTGTCGTGCTACTTCCACCAGGCAGCCACATGTCTCTGAAGCCAGCATGCGTCACACATATTGACGGAGGAAGTTCCACGTGTTTCTGCAGACAGCCCTGTCTGCCTGCTCTCATACTTCGCTCTGCTGAGATCTATCCCTACAGAACGAGGTCAAGCCTGCATAATGACCCTAACGAGTCAAGATTTGCGGGATTAGATTATTTCGAACAGTTTGCAGAACTACCGTTTTGACAACAAATATCCCCGAGCCAGAGAGTGATGGTCGTTCCCTGGCTGCTTCTGACATCGCAAAAACAATGTGTTGATTTGGATTTCACGTTCAAGCGCTCGTCGCGTCCGCACAGCTTATGCGGAGAGATATGTCATTCCGGGGGTTAGGCTAATTTCAGCCAGGCCAATTTAGATGATGTCAGTGGGTGCAGGAGAAAATGGAGCTGACCTCTCATGCCCCGCGCTGCTACACTGCGTTAGACTTTCCGTTCACCGAATTTGGTAAATCTGCCGCATTTATTTCCCCCCAGTGTCCACTTCATTACAGAGCGTCTCAGATATCGGGTGCACCATTCCATGACAGATCGCCAGCCTCCACCAGCAGAGCAACGCCGCCCCGCTCTTGTAATGCAAAGAGATAGGAGGCAACGTGAGCGTTCGGTTCAAAAATAAAACACATCGCTTCCACTGTCAGTCTCCTCTTCAGGAAACATTTGGCGGAAAACGCTGTCCTAATCTGCCTTGTCTTTGGCTGTAATTATCAACCCTATACTATAACCAGGCCTCTGCCGCTCTCTTCTTACATTGTGTCTCTTTTGTGTTTCGCTTTTCTCATCTGTTTTTTTGTTCCCCTTTCTGTCTTTTGATTCCAGCGGATTGAAGAAGAACAGGCCTGATTGTCTCGCCTGAGGTAAGATTTCATAGGTTTACATATCAAAGTCTATAAATAGATAAGAGCTTTTGAAAGGGAAAGTGAGCAGAGAGAGGAAAGTGTGTGTATGTGTGTGTGTGTGCATGCTGATTTGTGCCTGCGAGTTTGTTTGTATGTCTGTATGTGAATGCACGTGTGTGTGTGTGTGTGTGTGTGTGTGTGTGTGTGTGTGTGTGTGTAAAGACAGAGAGGCTTTCCCACTTGCATACACAGCGAAAAGAGCCTCCACCAAAACAAAAGGGATTATGGCATTTCAAGGGTGTTGTGTTTGCTGTGTTTATTCACATAGCTCATGGGGCTGTGCAGGACCAGCAATGAATGTCAATGTCAGGGAGCGAAAGCGCTGCAACATAAGATAAATATGATGAACAATAAACACAGATTAAGGTTGAATATGCCACGCTACATCACGCGCAGATCCCAAGTCTCATGACATCAAGTAACCCTTGAAAGTGTTGACATGATCACGTTAAATTAAAAAACGATGATGGCTGCTCGCCTCGAGTGCCGCGTTCCTATGGATAGTTCGGGAAAATTCAGGTGTCGCACCTGCTTAGTCTAGCCCTGGAAGTGGTAGGTATAACAGGGGGCGGGCCGTATTAGCAGCGATCATAATGCTTCGAGGATGGTGAAGATGAATGCATCAAGTGCATCAAGTTGATGGAGCTGCTTCGTATAAAGTTAATTAGGCTGGGGTGCGCATTCTGCAGCAGGTGCAGTCTGTATTGCAGGTGCAGCAATGCTGGCTATTAATGCACGGGAAGTACAATATCTGCGTAATCAAAGTGATGCCTCAGCAAACACACCCTTACCTATACATTTTTCCGTAGTAGAGAGAGAGAGAGAAAGAAAAGTTGGATAGCAGGGATAGCAGCGTTTGAAAGATAAAGCCTAATGTGCACAATATTGCAGCGTGTTAGTTAACAACTGTAGCCTTAAGTTTAAGTTAACCGATTGCTTTTCCATTCCCCCGCCTTTTTTTTTTTGTATTTCCACATCTAATTACACTTTCATTCATCAATGTTGATTAATAGGTCCTGTGGCACGCCTGCCTCATTTTACTCTCAATTAAGCTGGTTGATGCATGTTCTCATCAAGCAAGATGCATTGGCCTGGTTTACTTGAGGCGCTATTAGTGGACACTGTAATTAGTATCCCAGCACATAGAACTTCCCCCACCTCCTGAGCCCCTCTCCCCAAGCTGCCATCTCTGGCCTCTTTTAATGCCTTCCAAATAATGAAGATAACAGAATAGATGAGGGACGAGCAGTCCGGCTCACGTTAATCATCTTCCTCGCTGCAGTTTTTGCCCCCCTCCCCTCTCTCTCCCCTTCTTTTTTAGTGGGAGAATTATGGCTTGTAAAATCACCAAACTCCCGATGTCCTGACAGACCTCTTTTGTGTGCCAACCACTCCAGCTCCTCCCCGCATTTTCCTTATCAGTGGGGAGATGTATGTCTTTATCACATTTCACACTCAAAAGGGAACAGCAAGCTTGATATATTTGCCAGTTACTAAATGTGGGGCTTTATCGGAAATATCAGTCTAAGTTGTGCACATTAGCCCACATGCTCTTTGAGAAGCCACTTTAAAAGAAGGCTGATTACACGCTTGTTGCGGTCGTGATACAAGCTTCAGTGCCGGAGCCCCCTTTTTCTCGCTCAGCCAGCTTTCCCAGAGCGCTCTTCTGCCTCTGATTCCCCGCACTTCAAGGGATCTCTCTGAGGAGGGCTCTGGGGGCCTCAGCAAAGAGCCTAGCTGGGCAGATGGAGACTAAAGGATGGGTGAAGATGGAGAGAGATGGAGAGAGAGGCAGCAGGAGTAATAAAGCCAAGAGAGATGGAAAAAGAAAGAAGTCACACGGCAGCAGTGTGGCCGCTCTTTGTGCTTCACACGCTGTAGCGGTGGCCATGTCTCGTCCCCGTGTCTGTGCGGACGGCTCCCATGGGCCCCTGTACCGAGCTTGTAAGTGCTAATTGGGCCTGTTAGGGTCAGCAATTAGTCGGCTGCTATTGAAGGATCGTGACAGCCAGGCCTTACAGAGGCCCGTCATTCTTTTAGGGCAGAAAGAACCAGAGCAAAACAGACTGTAACATGGACAAAAGCTGATGCCGAGACGACTAGCAGACAAGCAGCAGAGGGAGATAAACCAACAGGATATCCCACAATGCAATGTGTACTTTGGGTTAGGGGGATCGTATGAGGCAAGAGCCATCTTCAGTCAGAAGTGGAAGGACTGATGCAACTCTCTCCACCAAGAAATAATGCATCAACTAGCACTTTTCCCTTCCTGTATCAAATGAAGAGAGTTTGGAGTTGAAATTCTGTGTGAGTGCGATGTGGCGCAGTTTGACTTGCTATTCGTGCTGTCTTTGTGTTGCAGTTGCTCAGCCGCTCTCGTAGTTCTCATAATTTGCTTTCCTAAGTGTCGTAGCAGAGGGAGCTATTCAAGGACGAGGTTCTGCAAAGGTTAAAAATGTAAACATCTAAATGAAAGAAGCGATTCTCTTTTTAGTGAGAGTTCGGCAAAAGACACCAAACACGCGAAAATGTTTTTTGACTCTCAACAGTGAGAAAGAATAAAGGGAAAAATACACTCGAGCACCTGTAAGTACCAGCAAGTGGCTCTCAGATGTCAGCGACAGGCGGTAAACTGCCCGACAGTCGGTCCAGCCATGCAGACCTGACGAAGCTCCCTAATGAATAAGACAGGGGGTCATTAGCAGATTTGGCCTCTAACTACCACAGCTGTCTCTTATTGTCGGGCCTTCCGGTTTGTGTGGGCGTGTTTGAGATTTAGGGAGGGAGCATCTGCTGCATGCTCAGCAGCCTCGCGGCAAAACTGAGAAGTCATAGATGCTTCGTTTTCTTTGTCTTCTTTACAGATAAATTAGAAAACGAGTTGTCGAGATTTCTTTGTTTTCCAGCTGGATTATTTTCAGCTGTAGGCCTCGAATACATGAGAAATGTCAGGTTAAGAAATACAAATGTGGGACAATATGGAACAGATGTCATTTAGATAAAGCGAATAAACAAAAGCATTAAGTATTTTGCAGACATTAGCCAAACAGAACATCAAGCAAAAGATATAAGGGAAAATGTTAACATGGTTAACCTCTTTTTTTAAATATCTTATTATCTCGCACAATAATACAGCACAGCAAATCATGAACCAACAGTGGTGATTTGATAAATGATATCGAGGAAAAACCAGCAATGTTTAAAGCAGGGTTGTCAAATTCATTTCTCATTATGGGCGTCATTGTTTTTAAGTCGGCCAGAATGGTGAAAATCCTTTTTCCTCAGAGTAAATAAGTTGAACTTCATATTTAGTCCTTGTAATATCTCAATATAAGGAAAAGAATTTGAACAGTATGTTGTCATTGATTTGTACATGACAAAGAAATGCTGCTGAAAGAAATCTGTCTGTCAGCATTACTCTTTAGACTGTAAAAACCTTTACATCTGTAAAATTGTAAAAACCCTTCCAGTAGCTCATTGAGCAGACTTTCCCATAATTATAAAGCAGAAGTTTTTTTTTAACTTACAGAAAATTTTCAGTTTTATTGATTTAACTCTGGAAATATTGTTCAAAAAATTATTATGACTTAATTATGTTGGTGTCATATGAACTACGTACGAGTGAGGGAGGTCTTTATCAGGAGGACTAGCTGTAGAATTTATGAAAATACAAAATGTTTGCCCTCCTGCACATTCTCCAAATTCTCCAGTGGGCTGGATTGGAGTCTTTGCCAGGCCAGTTCTCGCCCCCGGGCCTTAAGTTTGACCTCCCTGGCTTAAAACATCATAAGGTGATTAATTATACTGAATTTAACCATCATAATCATATATGTATCTTGTGCAACAGAGGTACAAATTGCCTTTTCAGCAAGAGTCTGGTAAAGACATATTAACAAATCAGGCCAGTCCTGTTGTGGGCTTCAGTGAGGTCTAGCATTGTAATAATATCATTTTATACAAACCACTCAACTAGGTGCTTCACAGGCAGTTTGGAGAAGCTTCCAGGCTTTGATTTTGCCTCACATCATGCCTAACAGCACCTCTCAGCTCTCCTAAATTCACTGTAAAGCACTGCCTCTTATCGCGTATAGCTTAAATCAAATCAGACCCATTGCCACAAATAACATGGCAGGCATAAAAAGGCGACGGGGTTGCAGAATATTTGTCTCACGAGTGGCCCTCAACTTGTACCTAAGTGTTACCTCTTTATTATGCAGAAAGTTCAAAGGTTTGCCTGAATGCATATTTGCATTAAAGAGGAGGGGCAGAGGGGGTTGGGGGATAATAAAAATGTATGGTTTCAGCCTGAAGTTGTCATAGCAACACTGTCATTGCTTTTCTTAAGCCTTTCATTTTATATTATCATTGAGCGAAGTGAGGAAGTTACCTGCTGCGTGTGTGTCTGCGCGTGTGCGCGTGTGCACTGCGCGTATGTGACGGGTGGGGACTTGTTGTGCTCTGAGAGAGTGATGGGTTAGGCAAGATGACAGGCTGGCACAGGGGGCAAGCAAGATGGCGACTGAACATGCTTGGATCTGGGGAGAGGTGTCAGTCCTGCAGCCAGTGAAGCAGAAACGCACAGGAACACTTAGGAAGAGGTGATTCAAAGAGGAAACAAACAGAAGCTCCACTTTAGATATTCCTGTGAACCCGGAGGAAGTGAATGCTGGCAGGAGATGATTTCTTCCACATTAAAACAATTAAATTACAGTGTTTACATTTCAGCACGCTGTTCCTTCACCCTAGCTTAGCAGCGTTTGCACAGAAAAAGGCAAATCAGGGAGTTTACATTTGCAAACAAATTTTGCAAATTCATGCATCT
This sequence comes from Copadichromis virginalis, assembly GCF_057382275.1. NCBI lineage: Eukaryota > Metazoa > Chordata > Actinopteri > Cichliformes > Cichlidae > Copadichromis > Copadichromis virginalis. The sequence goes on along the minus strand of NC_140628.1, from coordinate 16,363,352 downwards.
CCAGGCTTTCCTAGCGGCACTTATCTGACGTTCACCCTTCATTATAATGACGAAGCAAGATTGAATCTGTTAAATGTGATCTCCATCCACAAGGAGTAAAAGGAAGACATACCAGCTGCTCAAATTCATAGGTGATGAATTGAGCTGCAGGCTTCCAGGCATCATTTTTCAAAAAAAAAAAAAAAATCCTCATGGTCACAGTCCATTTTTTACATAAAACAGCATGAGGGTTTTTTAAAGAGAGATGCTCAACTTGTAGTCTCTCTTAGTCATGGCTAAAGAGCGATATTGCTTCGGCTTCATCGTTTACGTGGTGCAAAGGGGGGAAATTAATCAAAGCTGAAGAGTGATTTTTTTCGAGCAGCTCCCTGGGAGAATAAACATCAATAAACATTACTTAATACCCTACAACACAACCCCGCAGGGTCCCATTTAATTTCACTGGTGGAGAACGCCTAAAGTGCTACTGTTTTACACCAAATTACATACTTTGAAAGTTTGAAGAGGCAGCTAGTTTTCCCGCCCTTGAGAAAGAAATTAAATTAGCTCACATAAAACTGTGCACGTGTGTGTGTTTGTTCCTCAGTCTAAATTGTTGTATTTTTTTTTAAACCTGAGAATTTCCAAGTTAGTGCAGAAAGTGATTAACAATATTATCCATCAAGCCTCGACGTGCGCAGCTTCTCTTCTGTTTTTTCAACACTTTTCCTGCAGCTGCTTGCCGTTCGCATAACTTTGAGCTGTCGCACTCGCCCGCTACAAGGTGACAGCCATCACAACACTTCACATTGTACTTTTCACAACACACTTTTTAAGGAACTGCTTGGACTGTTAATTAATTACGGCGCAATTATCCGACAGCTTCGGCGGCGTGACGTGTTTAAAAATCAGCCGCAGAAATGAGTGACACGGAGATGTGAGGCTGCCTGCCGCCCTTTTACATCCTTTTTTTGTTTTTCTTTAAAGAGTGCACACACGCGCACGCGCTTGCATGCACGCTTCGCTTTAAACCAAGCGGCGGATGGCTGGAGAACACCGTCAGAACATCGTGCAGTCGTGTGGGGATTTCATTCACCGTGTCAGTTTGGAAACAGACGTCATCTCTGTGCGTTTAACACCGTTTGGCCTCGTGTCAAACATGAAATGAGTCATATTTCATCATGCTTTTCTGAGATGTTCTAAGGAGCTCGGCAGGCATTTCAACATGTTGACTTATCTGGTATCATCATACACGGCATGTGGGAAAATCTCTGTCAGTCAAAGCTGTCACAATCTCTTTTTCTGATTTGACTTCAGCTTGATTTTCTTCTCTCATTGCTCCATCTCCTGTCAGAGCTAAAGCAGCTGCCTTGATATCATCGTGAATTTACACGTTATCATTTAGTTATTTTTCTTTTTTCATCTTGTATGAAGAGTTGAAGGGGCGTCGGGGTCGAAGTAAAGTTTTAATAAAAGCTGAGCCAGTGTTCACTTCAATTGATTTTATGTGGTTTTATCATAGTGACCAAATTACAGTTGTTAATCCCCGGAAATATTATCGCAGGTCACAAAGTTTTAGCTGCAAATGACATCCGACTCAGAGACTCTGCCAGAGTCCCTGCAGAGTCCCTCAAAGTGCCCCCCCCCAAAAACAGCCTCATTATAGCAGCAGACAAGAGCTGGGTTTGTGTACTGACTATCATTCTGGACTTCCAAAACCATAAACACTGTGCAAGCCCATGAAAATAAATAGTCAGCTAATGCCAGAACTTATCCCTGCTGTGTTAGCACACTTCTTTTTTTTTCAAAAATAAAAATAACAGAGGGAGTGATGAAAGAGCATTTGGATCCAGATTTCCTAATGGGCTGCAGGAGCCTGTTTCGAATTACAGGACGCTAGATGGTGACGGAGCTGGAGCTGGGAGCACCTGATTGTTGTGTTTTTGGAAAAAAAGGAACACCTGTCATCCCCGCTCATTCATCCCTCTTTGCATCCCCTGCTTTCAAGCACTCACAGAGAGAGGAAGGGCGGCCCAAGATGAACAAGGGACACTGGCAAATACCCAAGCCGCTGATATCTGATCACCCTCCCACGTCCTAGCAAAGGCAGAGAGACAAAAAAAACCCAGTCACATCCCAGCCCGCAAGAAAGCAAGAGAGAGTTTAAGAGATGAGAGCTGTGTTTCCTGTTACTCTCACTCCTCCTCCTTCTCCTCCTCCTTTTATTTTGATTTAAGAGCGGAGCTACTTTAGCAGCGATATGAGGGGCTGAGAGAAAATAACAAGGCCTACCAAGAGATTAAGCCTTTAGCCACATGACTGTTATTGGAGAAGAGCCTCTGTGATCCTAGCCAGTAAAACACATTTCAAAAGTTTACACGATGCTGTAGCTTTGTGCTCGCTGCCATCATAACAACAGTCGGCTGAGCTTTTGAGTTGCCGTCTGAAGATCAAATTTGAATCAAATGGATTTAAGTGGTTACACTGAGAGTTTTTCAGTTGAGCTTTAAAAAAACAAAACAATATAAGTGCTCCATTGGGATTTATGTATGCATCTCTGTTCCTTACTTTAAATCAAGGAATTAGAAGTATGTATTAGATGTTTTTATTCCCGAAAACATCACGTCTTGACTTGACTTTTTTCTAATAAAGTACCAAAAAAGTAAGAATAGAAACATTAGTTTCAGCTGATGGGTCGATTTTCATTCTTCCTTCATATGTTTGCAGAGAACATCCTTCAAATTCTGAAGCTCCACATGACTTCAGACAGGGCTTTGATCTGATATGCTACTGCTAACCATGACCTTTGACCCTTTAGTGTTCCTATAGGGACCACTGTGGTATTACATTGTATTTCTTGTGCTTTCCTCAAAGGTTTTAGTTTAAAAAAGAGTGAAACAAATGTAGCTTTGAGTAAGCATTTGAGAGCTTTAATAAATGTACAAAAACTAAGCTGTCAGTATTAAAGTGCAACGTGTAGTTATCTTTCTGGGTGTAGAGTTTCAGAAGGGTTTTTGGTTATGATACCTAAAGATTTAATATATAATCCTGTATATCAGGGGTTTGGTTAGTGCACGTGCGCAATCCACAGAATCACCCATACATAGGAACCCTAGACCGTTTTCATTCTTCTTTTCTTTCTTTTATCAGCTCGTTTTATTTTTGCTTTTTAAAATTTAACATGTCTTAAAACTAAAATATACAATAATTTTGAAGAACCTGCCTAAAATTTAAAAAGATTACCCCTCATAGTTTTGAGGATGGCAGTCTTTCTACACTACATATGCAGCTGTATAAGAAATCCCTGACCTGTTAGCCCGGCGATGGCAAGAATCTGAATCTCCAAATTGTCCAATCCTGCAAGAAACTTTCCAGATCCTTTTTTCAGCGCTGATAAATCAATATTTTTAGTTACTGCTGTGCATTGCAAAACAGAGCTTTTGTGTAAACCATTTCTCTTTTTAGATTTAGAGCAGAGTTGTGTGAAGTGTTTTCAGGCCAATTTTGTTGATTGCCAAAAAGAAAATATATCATGTAAAGGGACCATTGAAGAAATTTACCTCAGTCAGTCAATGATGACTTTGCTGTCAATAAAATCTTATCAGTGTTGTTCCTCACCCCAAACCTAGACCCCAAATATTATACATTAACTTTACAATATTAATGCAATGACTTTAATATACTTTAATGTCATTTTAAGATTGCTGATCAAACTTTCTGTCTATGTTGTGAGAAAATCATTGCAACATATTTAGCTTAGTGTGTTCTTTACGGCTCTTTTTCATACAAGAGAAGTTTAATTTAAAAAAAAGTTTACATCATGATGAAATCTACTCTGATCTACTCTCATCCTTTAAAAAAAATTTTTTTTAAATCCTTTTTAAGCTAGTGTTGCATGAACCGGTCTTTCTCTAGGCCAAGCAATGCTTACTTGGAAGGCTGAAAAATGCTGCAGGAAATGCTTGAGGCAACACCGGAGCACACACACAGCTGTACACTAACAGACACATGCAACACAAGCGTGTAAAATCAAAATCCCAGCTATCGCCAACTGAACAACTTAAAGGTTAATTTGCAAGTTTATGTCTAATATATGTGAGTTTTTCACAGTAGGGTCTCTGCAGATAGATGCAGCGAAGGAGCGTACTGGGCTGCTAATTTGTCTAATTCTGGCTTTGAACTTTCAACCTCTCATCCACGACCCTGGTTATCCTTGACTTGTCACCCCTCGTGACAAATCTTTTATCAACAGGCACGATTTCATTTGCATCTCATATCTCTGTTAGATAAATGAATAGATTGGTCACTGGTAATCATTTCACTGTCGGTGACTTTTCAGAAAAAAAAAAAAAAGAAAGCGAAAAAAAAGGGCGAGATAATCTTTAAATAAAACTGATAAGCTTAACATTCAGTGCACAGTGCATTTCATTTCCTCCTCTGCAGGGATAGAATATCAAACACAAAACATGAAATGTGTTTTAAATCACTGGAGGACGGTGACATGATTGTTTCCAGCACACACACATGCACACACTGACAGACAGCACTTTCCTTTTCTTTTTCCCCCTCCCTTGTACGTAATCTGCAGAACAATCACACAGAAGCCACACATCACAGTGACAGAGATGCACCTCCTCTCTACCTCTCAGTATCGATCTCCCATCCAATCTAAATGACCCTGTTAACCATTCCCTTAGCCCACCCCGCCTCTTCTCTTTACTACCCCTCACTGCTTTGAGCCCTACTTAGCGGCAGCAGCACTAACCCCCACCACCCCGCCGTGCCCCACCCTACCCGAACTGCCGCCCACCCACTCACCCACCCACTCACACACATTCACCACCTTAGTCCTCTTAGTTTAAAATGGCCCGGTGTGAAATAACTCACATCACTACAAGAGGGATGAGGTCATTAGAACATGTGACGCCCTCTTGAAACAGCAAGCATGATTGAAAAATCAATTTTGATGCCTGTTTTATTTTTTTTTCTTCCTCTCTCTTCCTCCTCCTTCTCCTCTGTGCTCACCTCTCATGCCGTCTGTGTTTGCATTTACTCTTACCAAAGCTCCCCGGTAACGCGTTTCCACCACTGAAACGCCAAATCAAAAGACATAAAACTATTACAGCAACGCTCCTTGTACTTCAAATAGCCTTTTTCTTTGTCTACCTCTCGCAGCTTTTCATGCTGCTGCTCTGATTTTTGGTGGGGTGGGGGTGAGGGGGGGGGGGGGGGGGTTGTTTGAACATGTGGGAAGAATACATTTTAACCGAGGAAGTAGTTGAGGGTGGGCTCCGGAGTACAAACTAGGCTGTCACACTCAAATGATAATGATGCTGTGCTAATATGTTATCATATACATAACATCACCCCCCCCACACACACACACACACACACACACACACACACACACACACACACACACAACTTCCCCCCTCCACTCCTCTCTCTTGGTAATATTTCAATCTAGCTCATTACTCCGAGCCTCTCGATATGACTGCAGTCTTTTGGGAGTGCAGTGGTGGCTTTGAGTGATTTCTGAGTTTTTTGATCTTTTTAGCGGATCGCTTCAGGTTAGCTCTTCCGCTCACCTCACATCTCCTATCCATTAAACCCGAGTCATTTTGAAGCATGTTCTTATTAAACAGCTCCTGTGTTCTTTTTGGTTGAATATTTTCACGTTGGAAACCCAAGGACAGGGCCTGCCCACGGCGAGGGAGAGAGAGAGACAGAGAGCGAATGAGAGAGAGAGAGAGAGCGGGTGAGAGACGTCAGTGTTTTTTTTCTTTTTTCTTTACCAGCCGTCAACCTTGTTGGGTTCAGTGTAACTTTCATTAGAGAAGGAGATTTAGTGCACTTGAAAAGACAGATGAAAGAGTTAGAGGCTAATTATCAGGAAATTGAAAAAAGATAGATGTACTGCAGTGACTACAATTAGTGAAGCACAGAATATCAAAGACTTATCAAGAGCAAGTGAAAAGGCTGCCTTGAAGAGCGAGCACAATTAAGGCATCTGCAGCCCATGTGAAATGAGAGAGAAGAGGAGGAATAAAAATATGCCGGCTTGAATAGAAGTCCTTTTTTTTTTAACATTACAGGGATAGAGGGGGCTTTAGCGAGCCAGCAGATGACACTAAATCACACTGTTTGATGAGCTTCACTCGCTGTGGCAGAGTTCTCCCACTTCTCTTGCTCGCTTGCCCTTCTCCCATCCTCACTTCCCCTTTTCTTCTTTACATTCATGATGCCTTTTACACCCTGCTCCTTCCCCCTCGTGGCCCTACCCATACCCACACACACACACACACACACACACACACACACTCACACACTCAATGGTGGAGATGGGGGCAATGTGTTGCCTCTGCTCTGACGGGACTCTCTTGCATGCTTCATTGCCTCACAAATTTGCACTGATCGACAGTCGCAGGTCACACATGCTCACAAATAGGTCATTTTGGGGCTATGTGTGTGTGTGTGTGTGTGTTGGAGGATGTACAGGTGCGCAGTGATACCGCCATCGCAAATCTTCAAATCAGTTCGTTCTTTTTTTCTTCTTTCTTTAAAGAGGAACAGGAGTAATTTGAGGATGTTGTCCGAAAGTTTGGAAAGCGAGTAAAGCTAAACCGAATGAAGACAGCGGCGTTAGAGGCAAACCCAACACATTAATGACCAATTTAAGAACCATTTGTTTAACTTTTTTTTTTCGAAGCAAACGATTAAATGAAAAATTTCAGTCATTTTCTCCTTACATGCATCTCCAACATGAGATAAAGGTGATCAGCATGCTCACTGTTCATTCATTGTTCAGTGGTGGCGTAACGTAGGTGGTTTTATAAGTCACGTTACAGCCATGTGTTTTGACCGTGAGCTACGTGAACTCTACGCCACTTTAAAGGCTAATTGTTTAACCCAGCTATTCTAAATTTGGGAGCTCGTTTTTTTCCAACGCTTTTCCTCCAGGAAGCGGTGTTCTCATTCAGGTAAAAAACTCCCAGGTGACTGAAGAAAGCAAAAACAGTAGTGTTTCGCCATTAGGGGCATCTCTCTTTGCAGCCTGGCCATGATTGTGACTCCTCAATATGTGAGAGATGCTTCGGGGGTCTGTGCTCTTTCCAGACAGGCTTTTACATAAACTGCATGGCAGAGGCCTCGCCAAATCTACCATCTGTTGGATCTCTCTCTCCTTCTCTCTCCCCCCCTCTTCTTCCCATCTTTTCTCCCTCCCTTTTCTCTTGTCTGTCGTTTCTTTTTTTCCCTCTCTACTCTATTACAAATACGACACAAAAAACCCACAGCCATTCTCACACTGTTTACAAAACAAGAGCTTTTTGCTGGTTAGAACAGAGAGCTCAGTTAAGGCAAGTCGTCACTTTTTTTCTTTTTTTCCTTTTTTTTTCTTACCGAGCATTTGTTACCAGAGATCTTTAGGGATACTGCAGTCTTTAGTCAGAGGACCTGCTTTTTTTGCCATTAGTAGAATGATATAAAACATGACAAAACAGCGTCTCTGTGAAGCCGGGTGTTAGACGGGTCTATTCTCTCCGGGACTGATATGTAGGGCAAGAGAGGAACAGCAGGAGGAAGGGGGGGGGGAAGTGGGGGGGATGGGCCTGATCCGAGAGCTAGGGGGCGCACTAGCACATGCACGCTGCACTGTGGCTCAAACACAAAAAAGTGATGGCCCTGTTGGCATTTATCTCTATAAGAGTAACAGTGACAGAGCAATGTGTTTTGTTAAATGTACAGTCTTTGAGTTTTTCTATGCAGATTGGAAGCAAAAAAACAAAAATCAAAGTTCTGCAGATTTGCAAGGCACATATCAAAACCACAGCGTGTGTTTTTATGTGCATAAGTGAGAGCACACTCTCTGTCTCACATTCACACTCGCGCATACTGAGAGATGAGATGAGATATTGGGAGGTGGTGGTGTCTCTTTGACTGTTGCGCCTGAGGCTCTAGCACATGGGATGGGGGGTAAAACAAATGCTAATGTCTCTCAGCCAACTAGCACACATGTCTAGCAAAGTGGAGAGAGAGGGGTACGTAGATAGACAGAGAGAGAGATTGGCATCTGTCTGTTAGCGCCGAGATCTGCAGTACAGTCGAGTGTTTTACACGCTTATTGTTTCGTTTGCCTTACAAGGCCCCCAAAAACTGAAGTGCCAGGAAATTAATTACTCTCTTTGGGAAATTTCTCTTCCTGTTGAACACTTTGAATTGTATCAATTGCGAGAACATGAAAGGAAGAAAAAAAAGCGTGCTCGAAATATTGGCAGATATTTGCTAGATGAAAAATTTGGTACACTTTAAGGGCTGAATGAGGAGACAAATATGTCCTCTAGCAGCTGCCATTGTTTTTTACTCTGAGAGAGTCAGATCAAACAAAAAAGAAAAGAAAAGGAAAAAAATAAAAGATCAGTAAATATCAGTGAATGACAGCGCAATCCTTTAGCTGAAAAAGAGGATTTAAATTGGGATTTATTTTTAAGGGTTAGCATCTGCAAATGCCTTTGCATGCATGCATTCATGCACACATTAATGTCTTCTGTGTGCGTGTGATTGTGTGCGTGTGTGTGTCGACAAACCAGAGCCACTATCTGCTGTCGCCTCATTCATTCCCGCCACCTGATCTCCATCTGAATTGACAGCTGTAATGCTGACTCTTTTCATCCGTGCTACAGTTGAAAACAGCCAATAACAGCGCGCACAGCACTGCAGCGCGCTGATGGCGTCCATGTGTGTGTGTTTGTGTCATTCACTCATCACAGACAGTGTTACAAGTCACCCTGTATTTTTAACTCATCTCCAACAGAACTGTAATCTTGCCCATTGAACCTTCAAATTGTTGGATGTTACCTCAAAGGGAATTGGAGAAGAAAAACATTACCCATTGCTTATCGTCACCTCTCTTACCTCTTGTCAAACCTGTGTTTGCTTCTCTGCCAACCTTTTATTCTACCTGCTACTTTCTCCTGATTATTTTTTTTCCGCCTATCTTTTTCTGAATGGGCGCACCCCTCTCGTTCAATTCGAAGGCTTTATTGGAATCCGTGTGCAATATTGGCAAAACAGAATGTCGGTTTTTACACTCTGTCGAGCATGTTTATGCACTGAGATCACAATGGAATATTTAATCATTTAATTTGAGGGCCACCGTTAAGATTATCTAGAACAATGTGGAAGGAGCAGCAAGACGGAGACGCCGCTGAACGTTTTCCCCCATTTATGTTACACGGCGTCAACGCCTGCTCCGTGTCTTTTCCCTTACGCTTCACCTCACGCTGCCTCCGTCTCCTTGTGTCTCTCTGTTTTGTTTTCTGTCTCTCTCCTCACGTCTCTCATCCGATCCTCCAGTTGCAGGATTACAGGGCTGAGGGTCAGAGTCGGTGTGTGCTGGACTAAGGGGCAGAGATTAGCTTCTAAAGTTCCTACCCAGCTCAGTTCATAACAGGAGGTCGCATGTGTGCGTGCGCGTGTGTGTGTGTTCTGTGGGTCAGGGGAGCAGACGTTGGTTGAATGAAGCAGATTAGCTAGCGTGTGAGACCGAGCTGCAACTCTCTAAGTAGACCCCTCAGTCTCCAAAATCTATCCCACCCTGTCATAGAAGAATGGTACAGTCCTCTGTGTGTGTGTGTGTGTGTGTGTGTTGTGCATGCGTGTGTGTGTGTGTGTGTGTGAGAGAGTCTTTTTCTTTTTTATTTGCTGTGCCCTGTCAGGCTTTTGGTAGGGTCTGGCCCAGGAGGAATGCTAACTCACAGAGCTAGTGCTTGTCACAGATTCTACTCTCAACACACACATACACAAAGGTACACACGCACACATTTTGCTTGTCAAGGCTTCTCCACACCAGGCTGGTAATTAAACTCCCACTGATTTATTGAGTGACACCAACAAATCCCAACCCAGCTTTTTTTTATGACAACCATACCTCCTCGGGCAACAATCACCATCTTTTTTATTCTCTCTCTCTCTCGCTGTATATATAAATGTTGTCTTTGAACGAGGTTTGGGGGCAGGGAAATACTTCAACCATCTTTTTTTTAAAGACACATAAATTACATCAGTTCATGTTCACATGAAAAGAAAAGATCTATAAACTTAGACTATTTGTAGCATGCTTTGGTGTCTTTTTTCTCTTTCCTCTTTCTTTTTTTTTTTGCTTTTACCCCCCAAGCCTCAAGTCACAAGATTGAAATGTGCATGTCTATGTTATAAATGAAGTCTTTCATAATGCTTGGCGAGCCCAAGAACACATAGTATAAACTATAATTAGCCATTCCCTGTGACAGGAAGCCTTCTAGGTGTCTCTCGCTGTCCACTCATGATGACACTGCTTCACTTTTGTAATCACAACACAGCGTCTGATTGACAGCTATCTCACAGGGCACTAAATGCCAATGGACGTCAGAAACTTTGCCTTCTCTATCTGATTCCATCCCCCCAAAGCGAGGTTCTCATCGCCAAACCACAAGCAAAACCATTGTTTGTCGACAAGCGCTATCATTTACCCTCTCTGAGTCAGGGAACATTAGCAGGAGTACGGGGAGATGAGGGACTGTTGGTGTATCTGATTCCTCGGCAGGGGCTCTGAGATGATGCTTAGGTGGGTGGACTGGTGGGATATGAGCCTCAGATCCTTGGCAGCTGCCAATCAAGCAGCTCTCTGAAGTACAATCAATGTCATCAGGCTCCTAGTCAACCTGATCCACATCAGAAGAAAGCGTGTCTCTGTGCATTTGGAGAAGAACAGGAGATTTCCATCAGGAAACGTGAACTAGAAGTCAATCAAACAACTCTTCTGTTGTATCTTTTATCTGATTCGCTCCTATCACTATAAAAGTGCAACAACAAATGTTTTGTGCAAAGTTTTTTATTTATTTTTTTCGTTTTGTCACGGCAACGTTGGCTGGCAGATAGGTAGGCGGGTGGGCGGGGCTGCAGGCTCCCAGACTGCGGGACTAAAGGTGTGTCACGGAGGTGGTGGAAGAGACGGGGTGGCAGCGGATTTGCGCTGACAGCTCGACACACCGAGGGTTGCTGGTTCCCCCATGACAGAAAGAACAGCATACTAAATGCCTACCTGAGGTGCCACAGATGGAGAAGTCAAAGACAGAGGAATCTTTACAAGGCATTTTGGAAGGCGCCATTAATATTTCATCAAAACTGCGTTTACACGCGCAAACAAACAAAAAAGAAAGTGTGTTGCCTTAATCCACCCTGCAGTCTCTCACTCACTCACACACAGACACACACACACACACACACACTGATGCTCTGTTCTATACTTCTGATCCCCCCTTTGCTCACTCTTCTTTTCTCTTTATTGCTTCACCCACAAGCCCGAGCCCAACATAATATTTTGTTCTTTAGTTTTTTTTGTTTTACTCACTGCTGCAGCAAGTAGGTTAAACCATGTTTAGGGATGCCATGCTAAGCAGTTAGATACAGCCTGTTGTTTGCTATAGTCAAATTTACAGTCTTAAAATTCCACCTCAGGAAGTCTGTGCGTGACTACTTTAGTGTCAGCATTAACACAGTTTACACATTATCCTTAAACCTACAGTATAGATAGAGTATAAAGGAGCAGATGACTACCTGTAATGTAAAACGTATACGTTCTATCTCTGCAATTATTTTTCTTGTAATAGTTTTTTTTTCTCTAACAGAAGACTTAATATTGAAGCTAACTGTGTGCATACTGCCTTTGCATATAAATAGATGAAATAATTATTGCATAACTGTCATGCAACTCTCACAAACTTCATACCTGGAGTATAGTTGGTCTTCATTAAAATCATATAAAAGATAGTATTATTATATTAACAAATGCTGTACATCTTTGCCACAGCTGGTTTGTATGTACAACGGAAAACCAAATTTCACTGATCTCCCACAGGTTGGGAATTTATCCATGGCGATGGTGGTGCGTGGTGTAAATTGTGACCAATGAGTATGCAGACGATGTAACCAAAGTTGTATCTTTGATTTAAAGAGGGAAACTCCAAACCTTTCAATAGACTATTGATAGATGCTACAATTTACCAGTGTTCCCTTATTTGAACTCTTTTCCCCATGAAAGCTGACTGGGAGTAGCCTTTGAAGATCTTTTCTGACCTGAGAAGTGGTCTCTGCCTATGCGGCTACCCTCAGAAACTCTTTTAATGGTCATCAAACTACATTTTTGGGGAATACAAACTTGTGTTTATTGGGATGGCCCCAGTGTTGCACTCCAGCTGGAACTCGCTTCAAATGTTTGTAATTCCCACCACCAACTGATAAAGTGATATCCTAGAATCCGTTTGAAGATGCAGTTGTAAAAATTATATTTCCCCACAATCAATAATGTATTTTTTTTTAAATCACAAAGCCTTTACACAAATTACAAAGACTTTAAATACATTTGTGTAAAATGACTGTGGTTAAAATTGCCATAGAAAAACTTTTATTGCCATGCAGTTCAAATCTGGTTTCTTCATAAAAATCCAATCTATTGACATAATCTCAAAATCAGAGGGATAGTCAATCAGCCCTTTTAAAAACCCTGCTGCTACTGCATTAGCTGCAGAACATAAATAAATTTTTCATCTCTGATCCCAGTGTGCTTCACTAATGGATTGTGTGGGACTCTTGGATTGTTGGCCAATGTGATCTGAAGCCTCAAAGGTATTTATGGAAGCTGTCAGTGACCTGAGAAATCAAGATAGCAGCAGGGTGGCGCTGCTTTGGCATGCTAACTAAAGCATGGACTGTTTAGATTAGAGATTTTGAGAAGGCTGGAAATCTGGATTGCATGTTCACTCACAGTAAAATCTTGTGTAAATATTGCAATGGTGTGAGAAACAATCAGTCCGATCCACTTAATCCAAACACACGACGGCCTGACCTGACTTTATGTGCGCAGAGTAACAGGCGCCCCTTGTACGTACAGTGAAGGAAAAATATTAATTTGCAGAACACAGAAAGTTAAAGGCGCATAAAGAATAATGTCAATACGCTCACACTCTCTCTCCTACACTCGCAGTCACACATGGCACAGTGGTAGATCAACATGTGACGGTGAGAGATAGCAGCAGCTTGCCGTCTTTGCCGGGAGCAGCCATTAAATAAACATGTCAAGTTGTGTGCGTTTTAATGATGATCAGCCGAGCCTGGTTTCCCTGTGAAGCGCCAGCCAAAAAGGATAGACACAGTGCAACTCCCCAGACCTCCTCTCCCTCTCTCTCTCTGTTTCTGCCTCTCATCGACACTTCCTTCACTTTGACAGAGATGGAAAGAAAGAGAGAACAAGAGGCAGGCCCGTTTGAATCAGGTTTGGGGGTGAGGGAGGTTGTTTGTATGATGATTTTTCATTTGAAAAGAAAGAAAAACATCAGTCAAGTGCAAGCTTTTGTGAGGCTTTAACACAGCTCTATCCCCGGTAGTGTGTGTGTTAGTTAGTTCTGAGTGCTATGTGTTTGACATGAGAGTGAATAACGGGCCGGCTGGTAAACGCTCTGTTTGTGTGTTTACGGCATTGCACGCCCTTAGGTGCGGCGTCTCTTGCTCTCCCCCCCTTCTTTCTCTCTCTCGCTCTCTCTCGCTTACTTCCGTCTCCGCTTTGAAGAGCAGGGGCTCGGCGTCGGATTAAAGTTTGTTTGTTTTACGTTTAGCGAGCGAGAGCTGCCATTTCTCTCCTCCTTTCTCCCCGTCTTCTCCCACTCGCCTCGTGAGTGCTCGCGCTCTCTCGCACACACGCACGGTAAATCTCACAAACACTCTCGCGCGCATACACCTCACATCAGAAGTAGTGTGGAGTGCTGAGGCTGCATATGTAAATGCTGAGAGATTGTCAAGTGTCTGGGTGTGCATACATCAGGGTAATCAAGCCAGTGCTGATGGGGAGAGCTCGCTCCAGGAGCAGATCCGCAGTACTGGCAGTCACACAGCCGTCACTGAACTGCTGCCAATAATGGGTTTGAGAGGTGCTGGAGGAGGGGGTAGAGAGCATGTGTGTGTTTGCATGTGCATTTGCTCGCACACAAACATGCCCATCTGCAAGTTGCCATCTATTTTGTATGGCATGTGTGCATGCATGTATGTTAATGTGACACCTCTATGACAGAAAAGCTGATTGAGAGTGTGAAGGTGAAGCCAATCTGCCCGCAGTAGCATCGGAGTTGCAGTTGGAGTGCTGCTGAGTTACAATCTGATAGAAAAAAAATGCCTGTAGATAAACTGGCCTACCGTCACCTTCCTCTGCAAAGCTACTGTGTCCAATGGAATAATAACCTTTTAAGTCCCATCCAAACTCATCCCCCCATACTCTGCTGTTTTTGTATCTGCCACACCAGTCAAAGCCCAGGGATGAAACAGTATCTGACTATCAAACAGCCAGTTTATCCAATTCCATCCGGTCTTATCCTATTAAAAGTCCCCTACTTTTTTGTTCCATAGTTTCGATTTGAATAGTTCTTGTAAAAACGGTAAATTGAATGCAGCAGTGTACCTTTGATATGAGGAAAATCAAAGGCAATCCCATTGATGATGAACTAAAAGGTAACAAAAGATTAGACACAACCATGGACTATCTATATAAGATGCTAAGTCACTAATCCAATGTTTAGTGAAATTCCATTTCTAAGTCTGGAGTTGGCATCTTGGAGTTCTGAAACGGGATTTTACAAGTGAGGGTTTGAACTGACTGGTAAACCGAAATACACATATGACTTGTCAATCCCATTGTTTTACTGTGTATTTTACTCCAATTAAGCCTGAAGTTTACAAAATGACCATTGTGTTACTAGAACTATGAGCCTTCCCTCCCTGGCCATGATAAAGAAAGACTGTTTAAGGCACTTTTTCAGTGGCTTTGGACCCATGGGCTTTGTGTATCTTTTAAAGTCTATGAGCTTGGCGTTTGAGAATAACATCACAATGACGCACAGATGTTACTGTAAGTTGGCATGGGTGTCTAAAGAGCTCCCTGAATCGGAGCATGGCACTGTTGCAACAACTCTGCTTATGAAATTACTTTCCTCCTTGATGTTCCATAAGGGGTATTATTGCAAAGTGGAGGCGTTTAACACCACGGCAATTCCGATATTGACAGATTGTCAGACCATGTAACGTTATAGAGCTGGGTTCACGTGTTCTGAGACTCATACTGCGTAAAAGTCGCCAAAGCTCTGCTGACTCAATAACTGCAAAGTTCCAAACCTCCTCCTCTTTGTGCCCACAGCTCCATGGCATCGGTTTCCATGGCCAATCAGCTCCTATAGGCGTCATGTGTAGGTGGCCCATCACCTTTGCCAATATAGTCGATGTGCTGATGAAGTAATATATAGACAGTAGTCAAACTGGGCACAGATTTTTTTTCATATAATCTTGAGCAATTACGTAGATTAGCCATATCATATAATATAAGATCATGATACAGTATATTTTACATGTAAAATCATTATTCTTTAAGAAATTAGTGCAATTTTTCGCCCAAGATAGCAGTGAAGAACAAGAATAAAGGCTTGTTAGAGGTTGTCACTACCCACTTATCAACACAAAAACACCCCAAAGTGGCTGCTGCATATCTTACCATCATCTATAGTAACCCATTACCATATTTTCAACTGTATACCAGAGCACAGATCATACTATACACTGTCTTGTCCTTTATCTGCTATGTTATTCATGCTTAGCCTTACAATGCTATTTTAGTCAGCAGTATCCTTTATCTCATCCAAGTCTTTCACGCCCTACTCGCTTATTATATCCTACACTAGTCTGTTCCCTGGCCTGGCAAGAGCACTGGCACGTCTGATCAACTAAACAGATCCCCCAGCAGGCCTCGCTCTTCCCTGTGGAGAGCCCGGGATTGGGAGGAATGTTAACATTGCATTACAGTATGTCGCCACGTACACAATGTCCTCAATGAACGACACGGCTTTATCTGTCTCTCCCGGGATCTGGGCCGTGCCTCCTTCTCCTCTCTGCCGCTCTATTCATATGATATTCTCACTGTCCCTTCCTCCCACCTCCCCCTTTCTTTCTCTGCACACATGTGCGATAGACAGAATATCAGGATTACAGTATGAGCTGACATGGTGACACGGTGTTAATCGTCAGAGTCGTGTTTGTTTCCGCCCAGAAACTGTCACCCTCTAATAACGAACCCCCCAAACCAAACACAATTGGCGCCGGAATGGCAGGAGTGGCACAATAGGCACAAAACCCAGCAATCTTGTCAACATATACAAATGGAAGGCAAGGAAGGAAGCCGCACGCGTCCCCTTTTCTCTTGTTGTCATAGAACACACATGCGAACCTTTCATGTCTTCTTCCTGCGTCGTGTCAGCAGAGGTCTGCAATTAATTTGTGTAATTGCCTCTCACACACACACTCACACACACCCTCATATCCATCCTAACTCCACCTCCAAGCCATTCTTTCAACCTCCAAGCAAAGTCCTCTCGTTTTCATGCCACTAAAGACACACACATTCACAAAAACCAAACATGTTTTGTTCAGGACTCTGATCGGGCGCCGACATCAACAGAAACACAGAATTTATGATATCTCAGTGGTCAGTGTTGTGTTTTTTGTTTTTTTCTTCTTAAGGTTGTCCACTGGGTTATGAAGAATTTAAAGGCTTACATACCCTGCACCATGGAAGATGAATTGACTTATTTCTTGTGTGATATTTGAAAATCTTACTAAACCATTTTTTTTAAAGAAAACTACATCACAGCAGAAAAAGTACTAGGGAGCTATAATCTGTATAGAACATTGATAAAGTTTCTTTGCAAAAGTCAATTGTTTTCAACTTTTGTAATTTCGAACATTTGAAAAAGTCTCGCTGTTATGCTGAACTGTGCTCAGCCGGTGAACTTTTGTTTTCTGTTGGGCCATGAGGTTTCAACTATACACTCAAAGACAGAGATGCTAAAGATTCCCCCTCCACACACGCTAGCATTGCACATTTGCTTTTATATTATTTAAATAACTGAAGGTAATATAATCTTCTACTTCTACTGGCTTTGTATCAAAAAATGAAATTCCAGTATTGGTAAAACAATATATCGCTTCAGTGTTTGTGTGTTTGTGTGTGCGCCTGTATTTGTGCTTTAATAGCAGCGCTCCCGTGCTGCCACGGGGAAAGTATGTGTAGAGCGGCAGCTGCAAAAAAGGGCCCTCCCAAACCTAGGCTGACATGAAGTGACAGCTCTGTATATCTCTCACTGCCACTGACAGCTGACAGATGGATAGCACTCATACACCGCAGGAAAAAAAAGACAGGGAGAGAGCGCGGGGGAGTGCGAGGAGTGGAGGGATGGAGAGAGAGAAAGAAAGAGAGAGGGAGAGAAAGAGAAAGCCCCCAGGATGATTCGCCAGCATTGCTCTCTGTTCAGAGGGACCGGCGTTTGATTGAGTGCTACAGAGAATAATAAACCCTCCACTACCCGGTGCAGTGCCAGGCTTTCTCTCCCTCCTTATCTCCCACTTTCCCCTCCCTTTCTCTCTAACCCCTCTCCTCCCTTAATTCTCTCCTTCTCTCTCCAACCCTTTTATTGTCGCCCCTCCTTTGGAGCTCTGCTCTTGCTCCTTTATGCTATGCCTCCTATTCCCCAGGCCCATCTTCCACACCTCGTGGTCTATCTTTATGTTTTTCTCTCTCTCTGCTCTCCCTTTCAGTCATCTGCTATCTGCCTCTATCTGCTTTCCTGGTGTATTTGTCTCTCTGTATCTGAGGTGTGAGAGACAGGGGTAAGAGGTCTCTGTCAAACAAACCAACAGTACTCACTCACAGCTATTCCCCTGTGTATCTGACAGTGTATCTGGATCTGTGCTGTGCTCTCTGTTTCCACCACTAAAGATACAGCGAGCATACATGCACACGCACTCACAAACACGCGGCAGCTTTCACCACAGCAGGGAACATGTGATCGGCAAAGCGAGCAAAAGTATTATGTTAAAAGCAAGTAAACATTCATTTTGCTTGGCTATATGAGGATGAATAAACCCTTATGCAATTGAATTACCTAATCTGAACAACATAACTTTGTTCTTGACCATGAATGTATGTAACACTAGAACTAACATTGGGAAAGAGTAACCAACGTCAAAGTGCCAAAATTCAAAACATTCTCAAAATACAAAGATTTTTAGAAAGTTGTTTTATGATGCAACAGGTAACTTTTGTTTTCTCAAGGCAAGCTTCTTTACAGTTGGTTAAACAATGACACGTGCACACGAAGTGCAGACTTTTACAAAAGGCTTCTACAAAAACTTTGCATTAACTCTTCAGCAATTATAACCATGTTTTACACACAGTCCCCCATTTTCACAGGTCCCAAATTAACTGGATAAGTGACTGACAAGCAGGTTCATGGCCAGACCTGTTCCTTTGTTTTTTCTTGATGAATTAAGTAGACATAATGCTTGGATTTGATTCAAGATGTTGAATTTGTTTTTGAATCATAATTGTAAAAACAGAGTCCAATCTGAAAACATCTACAAGGGAAAATCTTTGGACAGATGAAACCAAGACTTACTTGCATCAGAATGATGGGAAGATAAAAGTATGGACAAGGAAAGAAACATGAAAGCTGTAACCACGAAGGGGCGGTTCAGGGTCACCTGATCCTATAAGCTTTGTCAAAAAAGAAAGTTTTGAGCCTCATTTTAAAAGAAGGGAGAATGTCTGTCTCCCAAATCCAAACTGGGAGCTGGTTCCACAGAAGAAGGGCCTGAAAGCTTTGGCTTCCATTCTACTTTTAAGGACCAAAGGAAGAGTAAAGTGCTCTACCACAGTGATACGGTACTATGAGGTCTTTAAGATACGGTGAGGCCTGATTAGTCAAGACCTTTTGTGTGCAGAGAAGGATTTTAAATTCAGTTCTGGATTTAGCAGGTAACCGGTGAAGAGCTTCTCGGGGTACACTTAGAACTGTGCAATCATACTGAATTACTGTAAACCAGCCTAGAAGTAATAAATGCATGACGAGGTATTTCAGCATAAATGCAAAAGCTATTTTAAATAAGTGCAGTTTGCAGTTTTCCTCCTGTTGCCTGTCTTAAATGACAATAATGATGTACACAGTGTGTGTTATCAGTACACTATAATGATTTAATACTGACACATAAAGTCAATTTCAACAGCAAGCGCATTATTGAAGAGTACACAGTGCAAATTAAAGTATGAAAGGATGATGCAGTTCACTTATCCAGTAACAATGAAGAAATTATTTAGTGTGTACAACTCTCTGAATGTGTCTACTTGCTAATGAGGGCACACGAACACACTTGAATGAACTTGAATTACTAAACTTATGTGAGATTATACTAACTTACATTAATAATTGGAAGGTCTAATGAGCCAGTAGTCTAGACCTGAAACTCGAGTCATAATTTGGAACAGTAAAACTTGAACAGCAAAGTCCTGCTAAGAAAAATCGAACTTTTTTGTGGTATTCAAACAATGCGTTCTTATGTGGCTCACAATAGCCTTACATCTATGGATGAAGGTCTGGCACAAATCAGCTGCTCTTTGCAAGCCCCCCCTGAATGCCTGCCCTGTCGTCCTCTTCTGTGCTGCTTTTATTTGGGAGTGTGAAGGAGAGGATTAGCAGTGGCTTGTGGAAAGGAAAAAGGATGCGATGGAGGGAGGAAGAGATAGAAGGGTAGAGGGTCACGCTGAAGAATTAAAGGTGTGTATTCTATTTGCTTTTTTGCTGTTGTCTCCGCTCCAGAGACATAAAATGGACACTGCTGTCTGTCGGTGCCCATCTGAATGTCGCTGTTCATCTGCCCTCTGCCTCGTTCTCGCTGCACACATGCAGATGCACACACACACACACACACACACACACACACGTACGTATGTTCAGTTCCGCTCTATTTTCCATCTCCTCCATGAGGGTTAATCTGTGGATGTGTTCCAGTGCCCTCCTTCTCTTTTTCTCCATCTCTTCACCCCCACCTCCTCCTTTTCTTTTCCCCTCTCATCCCTCCATCCCCTGGGTCTGTAGACGGCCTGTTTCCCCTGCATCCCAACACTGAAGGGAGAAGCTAAGAGGCTGTCTGGCTGCTTGGTTGGCTGGCTGGCATGGAATTGAAAGATGTTTACTAAATAGCCCCCATGTCCCTGCGCCTGGCATTTAGTAGTCAAGACTCTGCTTGCCTGTTACAGAAAAATATGAAGAGAAAATGACTCACAGTTCACCCCCAGTGACACGCAGCTTGCTTTCTGCACCTTATGTAGTGTTCACAGTTTTCATTTTTAATTGTATTTTCTGCTTTTGTGTTTACGTTTTAATAAGTCCTATTAATTAGCGCTCAGTCTCAAAAGCATGTTTTCGTACTCGTGTTTTTTTAATCTTGGGAACTACTCGAGCATCATTTTCACTTCCTGCGACACCAAATCACACCAATGCAACTCTGAGAAAAAAAAACAGCACCTCCTAGTTGCTAAGGAAGTGCAGTGTGCACCGCCGGTATCAGACTTAGGATTTCTGAAGGATGTGATCTTAGCGAATGCAATATTAATAACTTTTAGAGGGACCAATTTTTGCAGCAAGTGGGGCACACAAGCTTTCATTTAATATGTGTGTGTGTGTGTGTGTGTGTGTGTGTGTGTGTGTGTGTGTGTGTGTGTGTGTGTGTGTGTGTGTGTGTGTGTGTGTGTGTGCGTGTGTTTGTATAGGTGTATCTGTATTTCACACATGTGTAAAAACACACACACAGACATCCAACCTTAGACTCCCCCCATCTTCCTGGCTGCGAGAGGGACAAACCAGGCTCATCATAAATCAAAATGATAAATCCTGATCATAAGTCAGTCAGGCTGGTGTCAGAGCCAGCAGGCGAAGACATGCCCTCGAACGACAGGGACACCGGTGACACCCATCACCTTCACATGTCACCCAGCTAAGACACATACACACATACACGTGCACACTCTGCCCACTACCACTTTGCTCTCCTGTCCTTCAAATATCCCGCCAAGGACGCATTCACTCAGGTCCACATACTCATCCAAAATAGAGCTATCTGTTACTAAACCAGCACCAGACATAAAGCAATGACTGCATTCACTCCTTTTCAGGACAATTTCAGCAAAGTGAGACAGAAATGGCCTCGACTATTAGCCTGGGCCGACCCTCATTAACTGATCACCATTGATTCCTCCTAACGGGCTGTTTACCTAATTAAAAGCAGGAACCTTACATTGCGTTACCTAAATAAATGTCTATTAAAATATCACTTTACCATGTGCAGGCAGAGGCGGTGAGGTAGACTTTATTTCTCTGCACTGTGCTGCCAGGCTTTGTAGGAAGACACAGAGTTAAATCACACTCTGAAAGGTGAGTGTTTGACAGACCTGGTCCTTGTGTCGCTTGTCACGCACATTTGATATTTTGATAGCTTCCCGTCTCTTCCCATTAGCCCCTGGGGTCCCAAAACCATTTTAGATGTTTATCGGGAAAGCGCTGGGGGTTAATTTTGTGTCTCGTCAGAAGTGCCGACACAGAACAGTATCACACTGTAACCCATCGCGGCAAAATCACAGCAATCGGACGGGCTTATCAGGGAGAGTTGTGTTACACTGACTGACACATGACAATGACCCTGGTGACTCTCTGTGGGCTGATAGCATCTGGGTTTTCTTTTCACTACTATCCCGCTCTTTTCCTCCTGCTCACCCCCCCATCTTTCTCTCTCTGACTGCAGGCAATGGAGAAATTGGGACTTTGTCTCTGGGGAAGTGGAAAGAGTAGGAGGGAGAGTGCATGGTGTCTTTGAAGGAGTGTACTGCTCACGCACATGCACAGATAGCATGCACGAAACAAACCCCTGTAAGCGCTGTGCGTGCGTACGCGCATAAGGCAGCTCCGATTGAGCCGAGGGTGTGTGCACGCGTGATAATATGCATGCCTATCTCCGGCCATCCAGTTTTATCAGTGACAAAAAGGTATCGGTTTCACTGTTTGGTGTGGAACAGCATGAAGCCACAGGGCATGCCTGCTCAATAATCTGCTACACGTACACAAACACTCACATACGCATACATGCATGCATGCACACACAGGTTCACGAATGCAAACCAACCCAGCATGCTGGACACGCACGGGTGGTACATATAGAGGTGTACATGCACATGTGTGGTGCATGCAAAAGCACACAACATAGAGACTCAAAACACACACACATACACAAAGTGCATTCTGGCTGTCCATCAACACTCCCTGTCATTTTCACTCACCCCCCCCCCCCCCCCCCCCCCCCCCCCCCAGTGACATGGCCGAGTCCCTTTTTTCTTCCCCTCAGCTTTAATCCCCCATTTACTTTCAGCTGCTGGTACTGAGGTAGAGTTTATCTTCACTCATACACACGCGGTGTGGCTTGAATTAGTCTATATTTATGTGACTGACTTCATTCGCAATTGAGTGATGATACAAGTATTTTTTATTTTTTGGGGGAACGCATAAATCAAGCATGGTGGCACGATTTTAAGATATTTCTTTGACAACCATAAAGCAACAAGGGCTGGATTATATTTTGAGGTTTTTTAAATTTATTTATTTCTATTTTTCTTTGTAGAAAAACTAAAAAAGAAACTACTGTTTTATGACACTAGGGGTGACTGCTTTGTGGCGCAAATCAGACGATTCAGATGATTAAAAAAAACAAGAATAATTTCTGACATTGGCATTAATGAGATCAGTGGTTCCCACCCTGCAATAAATGAATGGGATGGCAATGTCGTTCAAGTGGAAAGAAAGAAAATAAAGGTATAAAAAATCTTTTTGAGTTATTTCTTCTTCCAGTTGTGTGAAGATGTGATTATTTTCAAATCTTCTGAGGTCTATAAATCATTCAGGTATATCTGAATATCTCAGTAGGAAAACCCTCTTTGTTTGATTAGTTCACCACAGAACACACAAAGCTGGGGAGCTTGTTTTTTAGGTAATGGATCCGATCATTACGCCCAGCTGATCGGGTCCAAACATCTACAAAGCAGAAAAACCTGTGGTGTCATTCAGGTCTGAGGTTTGAGACTGGGTGTCTGGCGATGTGTTTGACCTGGGTGATCCACAGCAGCTTCCCCCTTTTTACTCTACTTCAGTGATATGCTTCAGACTTGAGCTGACAAATAGTGAAGCACACCTTAGAGGTCTTGTAGAGTCCATGCCTCAGCAGGTTGGAGCTGTTTTGGCTTCATGTGGAGGACCAGCAGCTGGGATCGTCATAGTGTTTTGGCTTCTCAGTGTATTATTTCTGGATTGATTTAAGTGAAAGTAATTCTAGTAATTCATACATTTGAGGCCTATAATTTGCCCATTGGACTGTACTAATGCAGAAAGTCTCACTCATAGTCACTAGATGATGCAGTTGTGGATATTTGCACAAGTGAAGAAGGCAAAAAAGCAAATACGTGTTGGTTTCTGCATGCGCTTGTGTGTTAGTGTGTGTAATTCTTTGGGCGTCAGCCATGTCAATCAGCCCCCTGCAGCGCAACTGCCCTTCACACTTCTGTTTATCTGCTGCTGCTGAGGACTGGGAAGACTGATAAGAGTACACCACTCCCTGTCTCCCTCTCCCTTTCTCTCCATCTTTCTGTCTCTCGTCCTCGCACATTGTAAGCAAACAGACACACAGACGGTTAGGTGTCTCTTTCAGCGTCATCAGTCATATTCATCCTCTGCAGGTTTTCTCAGAATCAGAAGAACATAATGCCGTTTGAAGCAAAACCTGTTCATTGTTAATATTTGCTTCTTTATGTTCACTTTACTCATGTCTAATCTGCCATGCCATATGTTTAATCTGTGTACAGTGAGTGTGTATTGGATTAACGCGCTCGTGTTTATTCTTCACATGTTAACGGAATGATCACAATGATGTATCTAATGGTCAAGGCGAGCCAATTTTCTTGGTTTTCGGTTTACTTATTCAAGCTCCATGTGTGTTTGAGCTCTTTTAGATTGTGTCCTATATTATAATCAAGGATCAGAATCCATTTTCTCTATCAAAGCGCTTGCCGACGGCAATGTTGATTAGCACAAGCCCCCAAAATGCTTTTTTTCCCTCCTTCCTTTTTTTTTCTCTCGCTGCCACCTGAAATGTTCTCTTTTCATGTCTGAAGACTGGCAAAAGTCAGGCTCCACATTTCCCTGGAGACCAGCCATTGTTACCATGGTCTGTGGACATTATTGGCGGCCACTGTGCCACCCATGTACACCTGTCACTCAAGGATAAGGAGGCCGCGGTGAGCGCACAGACACAGGCTATTGGGCTGAATGTGAGTGTATAGATGTGCTGAGCGTTTAGGGAGTTCATGCGTGTATATTGAGTGGGTTGAGTTTGCATGTCTATGTATCTGTGTGTGTGCGTGTGTGTGCGTGGTTGTGTGTGCCCTCAAATGTCTTTGTGTGTGTGTGTGTGTCCTCACTCAGTCAGCCAGCTGAGTCTGCAGTCAGTTTACGTTTGACTGCAGGGCAAAAGCTCGAGCAAGAAATGAATTCTGACTCGCCGAGCGCCTCACATAAATTCCTTTTCTCATATTCCGACACAAAAGACAACATATCTGCATTGCATTAGCCCTGGGACTCCTTTCTCATTCTGATGATGATTTAGGGATGTTGAGATCTCCCCATGAACATCAGAGGCAGAGGCAGAGAGAAACAGTAAGACAGAGATAAAGAGGAAAGACACACTGAGAGATGCTTTTGGGTGTGGGTGAGGGGGTGTGGGGGGATGCTATGAACGGAAAAGAAATGATAAAATGACATTTAGGTTTCATATAGCTATAAATTATATACTTTTCGATTATTTCTTTGACAACATTGGAAGGCTGTGGAGCTGCTGAGCGGTAAGAACTGTTCCCTTGCAGCAAGAGGCTCCTGGATTTGAACCCAGGCAGCTGTTTTCATCTTGCTGTGCCTGTAAACAACAAACAAGCTAGGTCAATAAAGCCTATTTAGGCCCAGGACACTCTTGCAAAAGAGACTCTATAGTCATGTGAAAAATCAAAGTTTTCACAGGACTCTTTGCAGTTCGGTGGAAAGAGTCCACCCCATGATTCAGTAGCTTGTAGAGCCACCTTTAGCAGCAATAACTGCATGTTATCGTTCTCTGTATGTCTTCATCTGTCTCTCAGATCATGCTCACGAATTGTGGCCCAACTCTGCTTTACAACTTTGCTATAATTCATTTGAGGTTGGTTTATGCACAGCTCTCTTTATGTCCCACCATAGCTTTTCAATCAGATTGAGATGTGGACTTTAACTTGGCAGCACCTTGATTCTTTTCTTTTTCAGCCATTCTGTTATAGATTAGCTGCATTGCTTGTAATCATTGTCACGTTGCATTCCCCAGTTTTGACCAAGCTTTAGCTGTTGGACAGATGGCTTCACATTTGATTCGCACAGTGTGAATGTGTGCGTGAATGGGTGGATGACTGGATGTGTAAAGAGCTTTGGGGTCCTTAGGGACTAGTAAAGCGCTATACAAATACAGGCCATTTACCATTTTACCATTTGACTCTAGAGTTTGCAGTGACTGCAAGGGACCCAGGACCTTTGGTGACAAAACAAGGCCAAATCATAACCTCACCACCCTCATGCTTGACAGCTGGTATGAGGTGTTTGTCTTGACATACTGTGTTTCTTTTTCTCTGTGAATGCTGTGTGGCCAGACATCTTCACTTCGGTCTTTTCTGTCCAAAGAACATTCAGAAGTGTTGTTGTTGGTTTCAGAGGCAACCCCTCTGGGCACCCTTTATAAAAAAGCTATGACCGTTCATTCTTTTTGTAATTGAACTGTCATGAACTTTCACATTCAGCATGCTAACTGAGGCCTGTAGAGTCTGAATTGTAACTCTTGGGTTTTGGCAAGTTCTCTGAGGACTGCACGTTCTAACCTTGGGGTGAATTTGCTGGGATATCCACTCCTGAGAAGCTTGTGGCAATGTGTGAACTTTCTCTTTCACGTGTCTATAAACTGAAATAGCAAATGCATTTTGTGTAGTGCCCTGCATCAACCTGTTAAAGTAAAGCAGGCTTTACCCGTGACAGCCTTGCATTGATTTCTTTTATGCATCTGCATATGCATCATCTTTGGCACTTTTTCATGCAAATAATTTTTTTTTCTCTCGCACATGGTTTTGTCCTTGAGGTGAACAGAGTGACATGCTGGATAATGTTTTCTTTTGACTGAGGTGACAGCCCCAGATTACCATTTGCTCCCAGTTATGCCACTATCTCAGAGACAGGGAGAAACAGAGTAAGATGTAGAAATAGACACGAGTGACTTCCCTTTTTTTTTTTTTTTTTTTTTTTAAATTTGAGCACCTGTTGTTTGTAAAGGTTGTTTGCGCGAAAGAAAAATATTTCAAAGAAGGGAAAATACTGTATGTCCTCTGCTTGACACATTCATAAAGGAAATCATCCCTGGTTATGAGGAGGGCCATTTCTATTTTGTATGTTTTATTGTGAAATGCTTCGCACCGCTCAGAGTCACATCTCAGTCAAATCATCAGATGAGGGTTTTCCTCACTGTTTCTCAAGCACATCTGTGAGGACCGCTGATATCTCAAGTTATGTTACAGTTAGTTATTTTAACTTTTAACGTTTAAAGGTGCTGCAATGTGTAACCTTACCACTAGCTCTCTGTCGTGATAGTGGTACCAAAGAGAGTCTTTGAACCAAAGAGTAAAACAGTGAAATGTGGATTATTAAATATTAGGTCTCTCTCCTCCAAGTCTCTGTTAGTACATGACTTAATAATTGATCAACAAATTGATTTACTCTGCCTTACAGAAACCTGGTTGCAGCAGGATGATTATGTTAGGTTAAATGAATCAACACCCCCGAGTCATTCTAACTACCAGAAATCTCGAAGCACAGGCCGAGGGGGCGGTGTGGCAGCAATTTTTCACACCAGCCTATTAATTAATGAAAGACCAAGACAGACTTTTAATTCATTTGAAAGCCTGATGCTTAGCCTCGTCCACCCCAGCTGTAAAACTCAGAAACCAGTCTTACTTGTTATCATCTATTGTCCACCTGGGCCTTACACAGAGTTTCTGTCTGATTTCTCAGACTTTATATCTAATTTAGTTCTGAGCTCAGATAAAATAATTATTGTGGGTGATTTTAATATTCATGTAGATGCTAAAAATGACAGCCTCAACATGGCATTTAATCTGTTATTGGACTCAATTGGCTTCTCTCAAAATGTAAAAGAACCCACCCACCACTTTAATCACACTCTAGATCTTGTTTTAACATATGGCATAGAAACTGAACATTTAACAGTGTTTCCTGAAAACCCTCTCCTGTCTGATCATTTCCTGATAACATTTACATTTACAATAATTGATTACACAGCGGTGGAGAGTAGACTTCATCACAGTAGATGTCTTTCTGAAAGCGCTGTAACTAAGTTTAAGAATATAATCCACCCACTGTTATCATCTTCAATGCCCTGTACCAACATAGAGCAGAGCAGCTATCTGAACGCTACCCCAACAGAGGTCGATTATCTTGTTAATAATTTCACCTCCTCACTGTGTACGACTCTGGATACTGTAGCTCCTGTGAAAACTAAGGTCTCTAATCAGAAGTACCTGACTCCGTGGTATAATTCTCAAACACGTAGCCTAAAGCAGATGACTCGTAATCTGGAGAGGAAATGGCGTGTCACAAATTTAGAGGATCATCATTTAGCCTGGAGAAATAGTTTGTTGCTTTATAAGAAAGCCCTCCGCAAAGCCAGAACATCTTACTATTCATCACTGATTGAAGAAAATAAGAACAACCCCAGGTTTCTCTTCAGCACTGTAGCCAGGCTGACAAAAAGTCAGAGCTCTTTTGAGCCAACCATCCCTTTAACATTAACTAGTAATGACTTCATGAACTTCTTCACAAACAAAATTTTTATCATTAGAGGAAAAATGACCAATAATCATCCCACAGATGTAATATTATCTACAGCTACTCTTAGTACCATTGATGTTAAGTTAGACTCTTTTTCTCCAATTGATCTTTCTGAGTTAACTTCACTAATTACTTCCTCCAAACCATCAACGTGTCTTTTAGACTCCATTCCTACAAAACTGCTCAAAGAAGTCCTGCCATTAATTAATGCTTCAATCTTAAATATGATCAACCTATCTCTAAAAATCGGCTATGTACCACAGGCCTTCAAGCTGGCTGTAGTTAAACCTTTACTCAAAAAGCCATCTCTAGACCCCGCAGTCTTAGCTAATTATAGGCCAATCTCCAACCTTCCTTTCATATCAAAAATCCTTGAAAGAGTAGTTGTCAAACAGCTAACAGATCATCTGCAGAGGAATGGTTTATTTGAAGAGTTTCAGTCAGGTTTCAGAGCTCATCACAGCACAGAAACAGCTTTAGTGAAGGTTACAAATGATCTTCTTATGGCCTCTGACAGTGGACTCATCTCTGTGCTTGTCCTGCTAGACCTCAGTGCAGCGTTCGATACTGTTGAGCATGCTGTAGGTATTACAGGTACTGCACTGCAGTGGTTTGTATCATATCTATCTAATAGACTCCAATTTGTGCATGTAAATGGAGAGTCCTCTTCACACACTGAGGTTAATTATGGAGTTCCACGGGGTTCAGTGCTAGGACCAATTCTGTTTACATTATACATGCTTCCCTTAGGCAGCATCATTAGAAGACATAGCATACATTTTCACTGCTATGCTGATGACACCCAGCTCTATCTATCCATGAAGCCAGATAACACACACCAATTAGTTAAACTGCAGGAATGTCTTAAAGACATAAAGACCTGGATGGCCGCTAACTTTCTGCTTCTTAATTCAGATCAAACTGAAGTTATTGTACTCGGCCCTGAAAATCTTAGAAATATGGTATCTAACCAGATTCTTACTCTGGATGGCATTACCTTGGCCTCCAGTAACGCTGTGAGGAACCTTGGAGTCATTTTTGACCAGGATATGTCCTTCAACGCACATATTAAACAAATATGTAAGACTGCGTTTTTCCATTTGCGCAACATCTCTAAAATTAGAAATATCCTGTCTCAGAGTGACGCCGAAAAACTAGTTCATGCATTTATTACTTCCAGGCTGGACGACTGTAATTCATTATTATCAGGATGTCCAAAAAACTCCCTGAAAAGCCTTCAGCTAATCCAAAATGCTGCAGCAAGAGTACTGACAGGGACTAGAAAGAGAGAGCAGATTTCTCCTGTTTTGGCTTCCCTTCATTGGCTTCCTGTTAAATCCAGAATTGAATTCAAAATCCTGCTCCTCACAGACAAGGTCTTAAATAATCAGGCCCCATCATATCTTAATGACCTTGTAGTGCCATATCACCCTATTAGAGCACTTCGCTCTCGCTCTGCAGGCCTACTTGTTGTTCCTAGAGTATTTAAAAGTAGAATGGGAGGGAGAGCCTTCAGTTTTCAGGCCCCTCTTCTGTGGAACCAGCTTCCAGTTTGGATTCGGGAGACAGACACTTTCTCTACTTTTAAGATTAGGCTTAAAACTTTCCTTTTTGCTAAAGCATATAGTTAGGGCTGGACCAGGTGACCCTGAATCCTCCCTTAGTTATGCTGCAATAGACGTAGGCTGCCGGGGGATTCCCATGATGCATTGAGTTTTTCCTTTCCAGTCACCTTTCTCACTCACTATGTATTAATAGACCTCTCTGCATTGAATCATATCTGTTATTAACCTCTGTCTCTCTTCCACAGCATGTCTTTTATCCTGTCTTCCTTCTCTCACCCCAACCGGTCGCAGCAGATGGCCCCGCCCCTCCCTGAGCCTGGTTCTGCCGGAGGTTTCTTCCTGTTAAAAGGGAGTTTTTCCTTCCCACTGTCGCCAAAGTGCTTGCTCATAGGGGGTCATATGATTGTTGGGTTTTTCTCTGTATCTATGAAGCACCTTGAGGCGACTTTTGTTGTGATTTGGCGCTATATAAATAAAATTGAATTGAATTGAATACAGTGTTTTTCATGAGAAATGGAAAAAAATCACTCCTTCTTTTGCAAATGGCACTATGTGTCACATGGAAATCAATTAAAACACTCATACAAACCCTTATTCTCTGTGCTTTCTTAATTGTCCCAGAAGCCGGACTGTAGCAGTCAACCAATTTAAAACAACATCCATATTAAAATGAAAATACAGCTTGCAACTTGTATCCACACTTAAAACTTCGACCTTTCCTCATTTGTAAAACAAGATGTTGATTGACCCGAAGGGTGATCGCATCACTGGTGTTTGACTACATGTCGTCTTGTTATTATTGCCATGTCTCAGGCACAACGGAGGAATTGTCATTGTGAGGGCGGACATGGTGGTGTGGATGGAGGGTGGTGGTGGACTTGCACGGGGAGGGTGTGGGGGGGGGGGGGGGGGGCTATATATGTGGGCATATGTGTGTGTGTATGGTGGAGGGGTGGGTGAGTGCAGTGGGGACAGGAGAGGCTAAGATGCAGGTGTGAACCTCTCATTATCGAGTGGCATGTGTCCTGTCACTCATTCATTGTTACTGGCCATGTTCACATCTGAGCTCTTTCACATTACTCATCCTCTGTTTGCCCCACCTGACCTCTCTCTGACGCACGCGCACACACACACACACACACACACACACACACACACACACACACACACACACACACATTCAATACAGCTGAGTATTCAGGCAGACAAATCCTCAGTGCACTACAATATTTATACATCTCAGTTGTTCTTGTGTGCTCAACTTAGATTAGGGGAAATTGTTTTACAAAATACTGCTTATACATTATTTACCCTTCATTCCCTTTGTTTGTTCTGCTCTCCATTCCTTTGTAACACCACTTTGTGAACATGTGCAGGGAGAAATCCTCTTTACACTCCTGCAAGTCTATCAATGTGCAATTTGAAAGGGAGCCTGCGGTATCTAAAAGATTCGTCACACTCTTTAAATAGAGAGTCACCTTTAAATTATTGCACCAATTAAACAATGTCAATAACAAAGCATCTTAACAGTATCTTGTCGTATCAATGCTGCTTAATGTGACACGAAATACGACTAAGTTATTGCAATACACTTCATTTAAGGATGCCAGAGTGTAAGTAGAAGTTGACTCGTAGATCGTTCATGTGAGGAGAGCAGTCAGATCCACTGCAAGAAAAGACCCTGGGGTTTTCCTGATGATCCGAGTTTCCTGGGAGCTCCTGGTCCCCTCTGTGTTATTCAATGCAGAAGATATGAGGTGCATGTTTTGTGTGTGTGTCTTAGGGGTGACGGTGGGGATCTTAGGGGAAAGGAAACTGGGTGAGAGTTGTATGTGAATGTTTGGTGGTGGTGGTGGTGGTGTGTGTGTGTGTGTGTGTGTGTGTGTGTGTGTGTGTGTGTGTTGGTAGGGGGGGTGTTGTGCTGGGCTCTGTTGTGTTGTATGCATCATTTCATGGGTGACAGAAAATAGAGAGCCCCCATGGGTGCCTCCTTCTGCTCAGAGAAGCCGGAGAGGAGAGACTTTAGGGACTGGGAGAATGAAGGAGGGAGAGTTGAAGAAATGGAGTGAGAGAGGGGGGTCCTGCCATCACATGGGACAGATCAAACCACAGCTGGCTGATTTCATTCGTCCCTTGCCTCCCACTCTTCACATCCACCCCTCCGTCTCCTTGAAACTTCTCCCTCCATTTTTTTTCCCTGTCCTCTTTCAGAGACACTGTGGAAATCGTTTTCAGTATTCAGCCTGTTGATCATGTCCAGAGAAAAATGTGCAGTATGAATATTAGAAAATACCATGCGCCCATTCATGCAGTCTTTGTTTTACTAGTTAGTCTGACTGACTATAATCTAGCCTGATTATTTACAAAGGCCAGCAACTGCTCTGTTTGCATAGCAAGGTCTTTGGTTTCATAAGAGTTGTGCAGAATTAAATTTTAAATCATCCAGTAGATTAAAATGTTTCAGTACTAAAGTGGAAAACTAACAGACCCAATAAAATTGCTCTCCTCTGTGTTTTTGCTTCAGAAAAAAATCTCTGCCAAAGATCTGCTAAAAGAAGGTGCAACTGTCTTCAGGAAATACGTCACCACTGTAATTGTATCATTAAACCTGTCAGAAGGAAAATAGGTTCAAACTCTGTATTTTGATACATTGTGCATCATGTTATTTATTTATTTATTTTGGTAGGGTATTCAAAAGATACTGTTATCAACATGAATGGATTTTTATCAGGCTTAATAAACTGCCTTCATATAAACTGTAGGTAAAGATGACCAAATTCAAGGCAGCAAACATGAAGGCAGAAAGTTCACATGACCACCAGCCCATGGCTATATTTCAATCAGTGCTGTTACCCCCACCTCCCACGCTTCCTGCTCCATGCTTTCCTTTTTTTCCCCTTTTTTTTCCATGCAGAGAAGGCGGAGGACGGAGAGAGATCAGACCACACATACAGATCCAGGCCTCCACCCTCCACCCCCAGCCTCCAGTTCCCCCGCCATCTGTGCACGTCCCTCTGCCTGCAACTCCACAACAACAAGGCCCTGAACCTCCGCCGAGGAGTCAATCCATCACTGGAGAAAGAGAGAAAAAGACAGAGAAAGGAAGTGGAAGGAGAGAAAGGATGGGTGGCGGTGGAGGGGGGTGGAAGGGGTTGCAGGAAAAAGGAGAGGTGAGGAAAAGCGAAAGTGAGATGCCATGAAACTTAATCACAGAAAGGGTCGTGTCGGGCAGAGGAGAGGAACAGATTAAATTAGCATAGCATTAGATATGGAAAATGATCTCTGTCAAAATCATCCGCTGCACAATTATAATATGTTAATTACTTATTTCATTAAGGAAGTTTATTATGGCCTCGCAGATGAAATCATGCAGGCCGAAGACACCTGGAGGAAAAGCACTGATGCCTGAATCTCTCCCTCTCCCTCGCTCTCGTCACTCCTCAGTCTCAGCTGCCTCTCTCGCCCCATCCTCATTCCTTCACACATTTCTCTTTGTTCCTCACTATGTGGCTTTAAGACACAACGCTTAATATTGGCTACTGTGGTTGTCATATACCGACGACCACCAGAGAAGAGGTTTGATGTTTGCCTCTCTGTCTCCCATCTCCACGTGGCTCATCGGTAAGAGTGCGCATATAAATAGAAGTGAAAAAGCAAAGCCAAATACAAACAGGCATGGGTCCTGTGCAAACATCTATATGTGCAGGTTCTGTATAAGGTTTTCTCTCTTTTTTAAAAAAAATCCTAAACTCTTAAAAGATATACATTGTCATCTAAAATGTTATTTTGAGTATTTTTTTCATTACAATCTCAGATCTGTACCATTGCTACACATTAGTGTGTCACCAAGGGAGAAGCTTGTTCTCTTTTGATGAAACCATGAAAAGGAGACAAACGTGGTCTGTCCCTGTAGAGCAACTTGCCCAACACATATTAATTATTTATTTTCTGCAGTGGTGTTTTATTCATTCGTGAAACTGAGTTACTCACTCCTAACACAACTGATAAAAACATCGGTAATTCACATTCACTCTTTTTGTTTCGTTTCAAAAGTTTTGCATGTTATTTGCTTAGCACTTGAATTTGAACAGAGGGGCACGGGGCACTTTGCATTTGTTTCCACGGCCCTGCTGTCTGGCTCGCTGGCGTGCTGCCTTCCTGGCTCATCACTGCTGTTCGGACAGACAGACAATGATGATGACAGTCATCAGGGATGTAGCAGCCTTCCGCCTGTCCATCCGACAGTAAGAGCGAGAGGAGCAGGTGCAGAAAATCGAGAACAAAGAGGAAGCAGTGAGTAGAGAGATTACACCTGGCAGTAACGTGTCCCAGGTTACGCTGGGTTAAAATCAAGGTCAGTTAGACACAGCAAATCCACAAGTAAACGAATTCAACCAAACTGTTCCGCTCCTTCCAAAGGTGGTCCGAAGTACCTTTAGATAAAGCGAGATTTTAATGCATTAAAAATTCACATATTCGCATTATCAGTCAATTGTAACTTTGTAGTAGCACTTTAAATTAAACCTCTTGGTTATTTAGCCATAGCAGATATTATGTTGCATTAAGGTCAGTGGAAGTGTCATCAGGTTTCTGAGCGTTTGGGTGCCATGGTGAGGAACATGGTAAGGAACAGTTTTTCTGAGGGCTTTTTGCCTTTATT
Source organism: Copadichromis virginalis (assembly GCF_057382275.1). Taxonomy (NCBI): domain Eukaryota; kingdom Metazoa; phylum Chordata; class Actinopteri; order Cichliformes; family Cichlidae; genus Copadichromis; species Copadichromis virginalis. The sequence goes on along the minus strand of NC_140628.1, from coordinate 16,329,240 downwards.
TACAGATTAGGAGTAAATATTAGACAGTAAACAGGGAGAGAGTGCAGCAGAAGACACGCAGCAAATGGCAACAGGTCAGGTTCAAAGCCAGGCCACTGCATTTCAGTCATAGGACATATGGGCACCCGCTCAATCACAGCGCTTAACTGGACCTGCGACAACTTTTGCTTTGAAGGCGAAGGATCTTAATAGTTTAAGTATATCTCAGCAAGTAGTTGGCAAGTGTTTGCAGACCAGTCAGCATTCTCTGTGCAAACTATGAACAAGTCTGGCAATCTGCTTGCAACCACAAGGAGGTTTTCATTGCAGCAGTGTATAAATCTTTGTGACCAAGCTCACCTTGTGACTGCCAGCAACCTTCAATTCAATTCAATTCAATTCAATTCAATTCAATTCAATTCAATTTTATTTATATAGCTCCAAATCACAACAACAGTCGCCACAAGGTGCTTTATATTGTACAGTAGATTCTATAATAATAGATACAGAGAAAAACCCAACAATCATATGACCCCCTATGAGCAAGCACTTTGGCGACAGTGGGAAGGAAAAACTCCCTTTTAACAGGAAGAAACCTCCAGCAGAACCAGGCTCAGGGAGGGGCGGGGCCATCTGCTGTGACCAGTTGGGGTGATCGAAGGAAAACGGGATAAAGACATGCTGTGGACGAGAGCCAGAGATTAATAACAGATATGATTCGATGCAGAGAGGTCTGTTAACACATAGTGAGTGAGAAAGGTGACTGGAAAGGAAAAACTCAATGCATCATGGGAATCCCCCAGCCTACGTCTATTGTAGCATAACTAAGGGAGGATTCAGGGTCACCTGGTCCAGCCATAACTATATGCTTCAGTCACCAAAGACTCAGGGACTACGTATTTTTCCCCAGTAGTAGCCTAGGGGTTACTTTCCAGTCTCTCTGCATGTGTGACTGGGGCTTCAGCACCCAATTTCACTGAAAATGCCATCGATGTCTAGCAGTCACCCAGTCAGACAGGCTAGATGGTCCTCTAGCCTGTCTGACTGGGGCCTTAAGTAATCGGTTTAATCGCAGGTGATCCATCCATCCATCCATCCATCCATCCATCCAGCCTTCCACTGTTCACATAATACTTCTTATTCAAAACCACACCACATGAACTGCTTGGTAATATGAAGTCAAAAGCCAAGGGTGAAAGTAAGTAGGCTTTATCTTCTGGATACTATGAATCTGTGTTTAAAATTTGATAGCAATTTCTCATCTTGCTGAGATCTTTAGTTATGGAACAAAGTGGTGGATCAGGTGACTGACCTACTGAGAATGTAAATGATGTGGACCTACCATGGCAAATGTGACCATCAAGCATGTATTAGAGATAGACATGAATGCCATAGAAGCCATAGAATACACACACACACACACACACACACACACACACACACACACACACACACACACACACACACACACACACACACACACATATATGTGTGTGTGTGTTTAGTTAGTACAGTACATGTGAGTTTTATGTCAAAGGACAATGTTTTTTGGACAATCAATTTTTTTTTACTTTATCACATTTGTTAAGCTTTATTGAGAAATGTTAATAAGAATTTATTTATTAAGAAATTCCAAGAGTCCTGAAACTGCCATTATAGGGATTAGCAACATGCTCAGTTCACCATAGAATGAAGCGAAACACCATAAAGATAAAGTTCCCATGAAGGGAATTTGATGCAAGAAAAAGCGGCCGAGCCACTGACTGGAGTCTTTGAACTTTACATTTTAAAGTGTATCATAACTATACAGACATCATGCAAAATACAGACAGAAGAGCGAGTAATGCAGTGTTGGTTTCTAATGAAGCAAACTGTTTTCAAAGTAAATTTATGAATATATAAATATGCATCACATGTTCATTTTGTAACGATAATTGCTACATCCCTGATTTAGTGATTCCCTAATAGATTCAAATGCTGGAATCAGAAATATTATATAAAGAGCCAGAGAAAGATCAAAGATAGCCGATAAAAAGCTATAACGTCTGATGCATGTACAGTATGCAGCTGGGAACTGGGAAAAACAAATTCAGACGTTTAACATCTCTCCAATGATCCCAAATTTTCAAAACATCTTCGCTGTTTAACATGTTTAGCATTCTAACTTCAAAAATCCCGTAGCGCCTCTCATATTGGCTGCGAGGCTTCAAGCAAAAACCGTATTGATCGCAAAGTGAGAGGACTTGCAGAAGATAAATAAAAGGGAAAAAGAAAGGAGATGAGAGAAGAGAATAAGGAGATATATATGGCAAGAGAAAGAGAGGAAAAAGAGAGACAGAGACAGGCCAAATAAACCAGGGGCAATATCTTCAGTATCTGGGGCTCTGTTCTGCAAGGAACACAAGCAGAGGGAGGGAGGGAAAAAAAGAGGAGAAAAGAGGAGGAGAGCAAAAACATCTTAGAGAGTGTGTACAAAGGGAATGAAAACACACGCACACCCGAAGGCTGGGGTCACAGTCAGAATGCTAGAGAGGTGCAGCAGACCCAGCGGCTACGCAGGAACACCTCGCTCTGCCTTTAATATACCCTGCCCACCGCGCAGATTTCAAAACAGATAGTCAAAAACAAAAATCAACGCCCCCAAACACACACACACACCTCTCAAACACAGCCTCCACCGTGTACATAAACTCTGCAGCCCCCATGCAGATGTTGTGTAGTCTTGTTAGGTCGAGCTCACAGGGTGGGAATGGGTAAATTCAACAACAATGCCAGCCACTGGGGAATTGCAGAGCAGACTCACACATACATACACTAAACTCTCTCTCTCTCTCTTTGCACATCACAGTCTCCCTATCTCGATCTCTCATGTGCACGCACGCAGAGTGAGAGAAGGGTGAGGAGAAATGAAAGGTAAGCTTTTCTTACCGTTTCATGCATAATTCTGCCTTACAGCGCCAAACACTGCGATGAGTTTTCGTAGCGCAGATATTTCTTTCTCTTTTTCGCCTCTGTTTTTGCCTGTTGTATGTGTGCGTTTGTGCACGTGTACTTTAAGGCCAAAAGTTGCCATCATGATAAAATAGTTAAGTTGGTTTGGGCAGCAGCTTGTTTTCAATCAGGGCATTTATGAGGGGTTGAATCATTTATGCGCCCAGCGTCCCGGGCGTATGACAGATCCCTTGGAAACACAAATTATCATGTTGACTTGCAACAAACACTGTGTAATTACATCATGGCCTGTCGAGAGGCATTAAGGAATCTTCACCCTATCTCCAAAGTAATGAGACACTAATGCAGCTACGTATGACACAGTCATTGGCAGTTAAAAGATTCACCCAAATATGCTGCCACTGAATAATTATAAAACATCACAGTTTTACAGGTTATCACATCAGAGTGTCTCTAGCATGTCGCTTCAATTTCAATAAAGGACTCAGTAATAGATTCACCATCAGGGACAAATGTCTCTGTGGCCCGCTGCTATATATCTGGCGTGCCCCTGTGTATCAGACCTGCCTCTGATTTCATTTATACATTTCTATTCTTGGGTGAGGAGTAAAAGTGTAGGTCCCATTTGAAATCCAGCAGCTCCTGCCATGTAAAAGAGCCAGAAATGGGACAGTTCTCCTGCATGTGTTAGCTCTCCACTTGATCCATCAGGCATCTATCTATTCACAGAGGTCTCTTTAGGAGCAGACCGCTCAGGGCTGTTTGCCTTCGCGATGTAAGTGTGAGAGAAATTGGGAGGGCCGTAGCCCTTAATGGTGTTGCCCCTCCCCACCCACCCCCAGCCTCCTATCCTTAAATCTGCAGGGAATAAAGAGTGCTGTTAAACCAAACTGGAAGACAAATGGTTTTGTTCAATGGGAAGCCACCTCCATAAATCCCCACTTAATGCAGTGGAGGAAGGCTGAAGCAGAAACAGGTGAATTCGCCGCAGTGAGGGAAGCCATTCATTACCTCTCTGGAGAAGGGGAGAACAGGCAAAGAAAGGGCCAGGTAGATGGACAGACGGGTGGACAAGTGGAGAAAGATGAAACGAGGGGAGAGAAACGAGGGGAGAGAAACTCAGCGCTTTTCTAATCTTTCCAGGCCTAGATTTAAACAAAACTGGGAAAAAAGGACAGTCGGTGGATCTTTTATGTGATTGATTTTAGTTGACTAAGGATATAATCAGTGTGATTTAACCCAGTCTACAGATTGGAAATGCTTTTCATCTGGAGAGAGTCAAACATTTCATCAGATTCCACTCGACACCCTAGCTTAGTGATGATAAATAGAATGATTATTGTAATATCAGTAAAGTACCTAATGTGCATCTTTTACATATCTTTTGAAAACACGTGGACGTTTACACTTTGATGTTAAATACTGTTAAGCAAAAGCCAGAAAAGTCATTAGCTACAATATGAAAGCACCTGTGCTTCCATGAGCGTTCAAAAATCTAAATAATGAGCCTTGACAGAAACACTTAGGCTGTATGATAACAGTGGTCTAGAACAGATTTTGAGTCACTGAATGTTGCCAAAGAGCTAAAAGTGATTTCTGTTCAATAATGTAATATCTGGGCGCACGGCCTTGAAAAGGAGATGTTCTGTGAGAGATGAGGTGAGGATAAGACAGGACGAGAGGCTCTGAAGGGCGAGATAAGTGAAGGGGGAAGGAAAGGTAGCATGGGTGGCAGGGCGTAGGAGAAACAGTGGCACGGGAAAGAGGACTGGAGTTTTGGAGTGAGCAGTAAGTGAGTTATATTTAAACCATTAGGCAGCTTATTCGCTCAGTACAAATGCAAATGAACCGGCATTATCATCACGGCCTCTTCCCTGGAAATCGACTCCCTCTGTAATACCTCAGCAGAAGTGGACCGGTCGTGAACCCTCCTCCTCTGCAGTGCCAGCTAGCCCTCAAATGGCCTACATAGACAGCTAGATGCACACACGCAGAGTCATGCGCGCGCACACACACATGTAGAGTACCCCTCCTCTCCCAGGCACCCACCCAAATCAGAGATCAAAGGCTGGATTTGTAAAGCTAATGGCTGCTGCGCTGCAGCCAGGGACAGGGAATGAGAGGAGAGAGAAAGAGAGGGAAAGAGGGCAAAACAGACAGCAACAGCGGAGGCAGAGTGACACAGACGCGCCGAGGAAGAAAATGTCTTTGTGTTTCGAGCATGTGAAATTACGAAGCACCATGTGGACAGCCACCGCAAATGCCACTATTTAAAAATAAGGCGACACAGAATATAGTGGGAGGTATCTCCAAAAACACCTTAGACAAACGCCACAGTGAGGCATTCACACTTTAACTTTTCGCTGGGTACAGTTTTACTTTTAGGCAAAGTGATGAGAAACACATCCACAGATGGTGACTATCTCTCGCTCATCACTGTGTGGGATTGTGGAATTGATGGTGTTGAAACAGACCTTTCTCTTTGTCTCACACATGGCGCAAGTGCTGCTGCTATTCCCACAGTGCACTGAGGGGCCATTGAGATAAATGGCATGAATACAAGAAAAGGAGTGAAAAAAAAGAAGAAAGGAAAGGAGGAAAAATGCGTCTTCGCCTTACAGAAAGAGAAATCTCAAGCATTCAGTCTGCCAGTTTGCATTGTCCCAACATTTATAATGCTTTAAGCTTGTCAGTAGTGCTCTGTCACTCCCACTCGTTACATTGAAATCCTCGCTGTCACGAAAAAAACAAGAACAGGGGGGGGGGGGGGGGGGGAGGGAAAAAAAAGACCCAACAGAAAACAAAACCGTTTCATCACGTGCAATGATTTTGTGATGACAGAAACATATTGAGGAGCATATTTCACAGCTAAATTTAAAACTCCTCAGCATGTATACCGAATCTCATATTCTTGTATATTAACAGTTCAATTCTTGCCTGTTTCCAGTTCGCTCAATTAGGAGCCATTTTGGTGGCGAGCGGCTGGCTGACAGTGATGAGAGAAGAAAAGTAGCTCTTGCATACATTAGCAGTGGAACCAGGCCAAAATGCTAGATTTCTCCTGATGACACCAACACTGTGACTTCATTATCATGACAATAAACAAGCGAAATGAGCAAAAATAAAAGTGTCAGAGCAGCAAAATTGCGCTAGTGGCTGGTTAGAGCCTCCACTATGATGTCAATACCTTATTCAATGTGCTAATCAAGACAGCTGGTGATTCTCAATGGAGATGGTTTCGTTTCTATTTTTGACAGTGAACAAACAGTGAATTTCAAATCTTTTTGTTGTTGTTGTTGTTTTTTAAACCACTTTTATGGCATAAGCAGTCCTCTAAGTTTCCCCTGCAATGAAGATAGCCTTTGAGATTTAGCGTCACCCCCACCTTCTTTCTCCTCACTCATCCTTGAGACTCCATCAGTCATCATGATGGGGTGCTGAGGCCCCTCCATATCCCCGTGAGAGAGAGGATGAGGAAGAGCATGATGTAGAGGGATGAGGGCCAAAGCCAGAGCTCTTTGTCAGGTGACAAAAGCTTTCCAACACAACAATAGCTATCAGTCACTCCCCGAGCCTGTCGGATTATTCGGATCACTATACAGCTGCAGTGGTGTGTGTAGGTGTCTGTTTAAGGGTTGTGGGGGTTGGGGGGAATGGGGGTTTAGAGGTAACGGGAGGGGGTAGGTATTGTAAGAAAAGCTGGTCATGGTCGCGCTTCACCCCTCTAACATTAACTATCAGTAGCAGATCGCTAACGTTTTGCTTACATACCAGATGGTTTGTAAAGCAGCGGGGTACCGTAGGAGCTCAAGCCTGGAGGTTCGTGGTGTTACATGCTTACATATTTGAATTTATAGATATTTCTGGGGCTAGGATGCTCAATTGGACAGCTAACAATCAGTCAGTATGACATGCAACAAATTTACCAGAAATGAGACTAGGAAATTTTGGAAATAAATGTAGCACTGGAAAAAAATACACATATGGAAATAGAAAAAAAATATGAAAAATGAAAATAATCTGTAATTGCTTCTACATTCATTAGATTCTTCAGAAATGTGGTAGTTTATTGTTATCATTGGTAAAAACAAGGAGGCTGGGTGAGAGTGAGGTATTGACAGTGACCTCCAGCTCCACTCTCTCTCAGGTCAAAGTTCAGGGTGAGGCTGATGCTAAAGGACCTGATGAGCAGGAGTCTGAGAGGAGGGCTGGGCACCCGATAAAAATAAAAAAAAATCAATGCATGGCTGGTGGTGGGTCTCCTTCTCAATCAGCCTCCGTGACAGCTACTCCAGATGGCCACTGGGCAGGTTGGCTGTCAGGCCATCAGTGTCATCATTACCCATAAGGCACAGCACGGTCAAAAGGTCAAGGGGTGGGATCTGTAGATTTGTCACCCTGCAACACCAGGGAGGCTCCAAATATTTGTACCATTGTCAATGTGTGTGATTTCTTTTTATTGTCAGTGATATAATCCACAATATCCAAAATAGTGGATCAGGCAGGAGTAATTAATAATGGCAAAAATTTAGATATAATTTTAATGTGGAACAATATAAATGCTAGAACGGATCCAGCCTTAGCAACATGTGTTTTTCTTTTGTTTTCATGCCATAGTTTATACAATGCATAGTACTGTGGAGACTAGAGTTGGATGCTCAGTCACTTCCAGGAATAACAATCTGAGGGTGTGCATGGCTGCTGGGGGGTCTCTGTGTGCCTTTGAACAGTAGATGAACTCTGTAAACTCAGCAGCACCACTGCCCTGGTCACAGGGTCATTGCAGGGTCAGGGGTCACAGAAAGGGCTTCCGTCTGAACTTTAGCACTGTGGCCCTCTGATAACCTTGTTGTAGTGTGAGGAAGCATGGCGTAACAGAAAGTAAAAGGATAGTATTAGCACCTTTAAATTAAAGTGATATTAGCTTTAGCCATCTTTGTTCCTGAGGCTAGCTCTTTTAGTCAAGTCCACTTATTTCCAGTGTTGTTGGCATCATGGAATATATTCCCTGACAACTACATTATAAGAGTCACACAACTTCTATGTTTTTCCTTTAAACTGATAACTAGGTTAGCTTAGCTTGCCTGATTCTCCCCAAAGGTAGCAAATGTGGCTACCAGCATGTCTGCGGCTCACTAGTCAACACAGATGCATAGGCCCTGTTTGTTTAGTGATCACACAAACTTAAGCTCCAAAAACATCTTGGTTGGAAATGTCTGGTTTTACAGGGAGCGAATTTTCTTTTCTTGTACTCTTTGGAAATCAGTGGCTACTAAAATCAGGCTTCTATTTAAGCTAATATTTACTCTCACAAAGCAAATTAAGTCCATACCCTGTCAGGTTTTTTCATTAGGCACGTTAGTCTCAAAAGAACCAGCTCTAAATCTGAGAAGGCTGTTTATTTTTGATAGGCAATATGTAACAATAACTGTATCTTGAGCAGGGCTGCAGTGCCACTTGAAAGCACTCTGTGTCCTAGTAGCACAAAGCCATATTCTTCTGAAGCGGTGAAATTATGCTTTTAGCACTGCGCGTGGAGTTAATATTCAGTAATATACATGTTATGATATTAAAAGGCACTATGAATGAAGGCAACGTTGAAGTACCACCTTTGACAGACAGCCATAATAATATATGTTCAGTTTCCTTTGCTGGCTTCCGCTGATTAAACACAATGAGAGATCAACAGCATGTTTTTATGATTGCTGTCTGTTTACTGCCTTGCCTGGTCAAAGCCTCAGAGTGTGTAGTATGTAAACATTATGTGCTGTCTTTCACGCACACACACCACATGCCTGTATGGGAAAACAGCAGTCGTGTAGGAGGGACTGCAGTTGCAGTATGTCTGATGAAGCCACAGTGTGACACGACCCTCTAAACAACAGATGCAGCCGCGCACACACACTCTGCCAAGTCCCATGCACGATGGAGCACACTTGTATCCACGCGGACTGCGAGAAGACAGAAACCATATCCGCATACATCCACATAAAAATACATGCACTAAACGTGACCTTGCCCTGACAGTGGCATCCACCTACGCTACAATCTGTGTGACAGCAGAAAGCAAAAAGAGATGAGATGCCCATTTTTCTTGAAGTGGCATTTCTTTTTTGGATTTCTTCCTGTTACTAGTATTCTGATGTGTCAGAAATACGATGTGTTGCACCTGGCAGAAATCTAGCTCTTGCTAACTATCAGCAAAGAAGCTGAAAACGAGGATACACATAAAGAAGAAGTAGATGTGTCGGGTGATAAAGCCGCTAACTCCAGGTGAAAGAAGTAACCCTTTATTCCAACCCTTTAGACCCCTCACCAACAACCTATGGAAATGTGAATGTTTTGATAGAAGTGTCCAAAGGTAAGTGCAAGAGTATGACGAACAGTGGAATTTATCCAAATATCAGTGTAGTTCTCTGCTATCCCGAACTCATATCCTGCATTTACAATCTTCAGGCCCCGAATCTTTATAGGCTTTCTGAGAACCTGTGGAGAAAAAAAAGGAAGAAGAAGAAGAAGAAGAAGGGGAGGAGAGGGGGGCAACAAGAAAACCTAAAGGCTGTTGAACTACATTTGTCTCTCAGACAGCACCTACAGTCTGCTCTGCCAGCTAGGAAAACAAGGAAGGAGCAACCAGACGGAGGGGGGGCTGTTGTATTATCCTCCTCACAGAGGGGTGGGGGGGTGGTAGGTGGAGGGGAGTTGCTCTGCCATGTTATTGAAATCTCCAAGTCCTGAAGCACTCTGCTGTACTTCTCATTAACCGGTGCAACGTTTGCCGGGGTGTCTCTTTCCTCTTTAATAATAAAACAACGCTCCCCTCTTTTCTGCCGACTTAAAGGATTTCCTAATTTAATCAACACGGGCAGGAACAATAACAACAAAAGCATCAACAATGGTAACATGGCCTCCAGTGTCTTGTTGTACTTTTGCATAGCAGGGAACACGCTTGGATGCGGGGGGAAAAGTCATGTGCGCGAACGCGAACGTTTGAGCTTCCTGCCTGGCGGAGGATGGAGGGAGAGCTGCAGAGGGGCTGACATTTAGTTCAGTTTCTTCTCGATGTGCTCATAACGCGGCTGCCAATCCGTTAGCAGGCTAATTGATTAACGCGAGGTGAAACGAATACTGTGTTTTGTCTGAGCGCACATTTACTCCACATGATGGTTTTGAACTGCGGAGACAGAGACACAACCCAGCTGGGAAGGAATCTCCTCAAAGTTAGCCACAGTGGCTGCTGACTGACCCACGTAGCACACGCCAGCCTTAGTCTACACAGGCAACCTGACCTGACCCTCACCCTGAATGTCCCTCCAACACCACTACAGTGCCTCACACACACACACACACACACACACACACACACACACACACACACACACACACACACACACACACACACCAGTTTCTTGGGTCTGCTGACCTCTTGATCACCCTCTCATAGTCCAGCTGGCCTCTCTTTCACCCCTGACCTCTAGATCACCCCAGATAGCAACCTGAGAGGCTGTGGTCATTTCCCTCTCCTTGGTTGAGAACAGTTTCATTCTGCAAGTCAGGACCTCTTATCAAACCGGAGTAGATCAGATATTTAAAGATAATGAAAAAAATTTGTGTTTGTATTGTTTATTTTTTTCAGAATTATTGTAACAATTTAATTTTAGCTATAGAAATACATAGATTCAGTGTAAAAATAATACATTTCAAAAACTAAAGATTTTATTTTTCAGGAAAAAGTGAAAAACTTTAAACTCATGTGAGTTGACTGCAACTAACTTGCACGGCAAGCTTAAGTTAAAATCTGACTCATATCCAGTTTACTTTACTGTGCCGGAATATTTAACCGGTACAATTGTTTACACCAGACTTACAATTCTCAGTGAAAATAACTTTTCTAAGTGCTACTTCAGTACTCTTCTGGTTCACATGTTGTACTCACTTAAATTAGCAGCATCCTGCTACAGATAGCACAGTCGCAGAGCGAGTTATTGTCTGAAGAGAGAGGCTGCATATTTCAGCAGTAGTTGAAAATCATCTGTTTTTGTCTCCCAGTCAGGTATAACATGTTACATGCAGGAATTCAGGGAAACAATGAGGAAAAGGTAGAATTTTGTGCACAATATGCAATTGCTCCATCATATTTGAAATGCAGACTGGCTTTTTTGGTGAGAGACTAGTGGGAGTTGGAGGTGCACTGCAATGGCTTCTGGGAGTAGAAAACAAACAGTGCTGTCAAAACAAATGCTTTAATGCCTGCGGAGGCTGTCCTGCACTCTGCAGTTAGCAAGACTGGTCCATACCAGCCGACTTAATAGGCTAATATGGATGAGAGATTTTTTTTTTTCTGTGGTGCTTTTGTAAGCTGAACTTTACATCAAAGACCCATGATTAATTACTGATAAGGGGTTAATAAAACATTAATGCTTTTTGTAATTAACTATGTCTCTGAGATACAGACAGCCCCTCTTGCCACCGCCACTTCTCTCCTCACTCACCCCCAGCTATGTCTTGTCTTCATCTTTTTATGTCACATTCTGCTGCATCGTGCCATCTCGCGTTTTTTTTTTTTTTCTGAGGTTGAAGTGAAATCATTAAAATAGAGTATAGGATGGGCCAGAAGGGAACAAACACAGCCCCAGATTTGTTTATCCTGCTCCAGAGGAGGATGGGGTGGCGGGTTTTTAATTAAGAGCTTTTGAATATTAATTTCGAAGGGTGATGGAGGCTCCAACAAGGTCAAGATAAAAAACAAGAGCTTCATGACGCTCACTTTCTCAAGAACTGAGCCTCCAGAAAACAAAAGACTCTCATTAGCTGTCTCGAACAGGCCAGGGAGCGGGTTCAGACAAAAAGTAACGTTGCGTCATCTGCAGGGAGATTCTCACTGTTTTCTTCCACCTGAGTCCAGCGGAAAAAAAACAAACTTAATTACTGGAACAAAAACTATTGAGTTATGAAGTGTTTTGCATATAGCATTGGATCTTGTTGACATAATGGGATGTCTTCTGAAACAAGCTTGTCAAAGATTGACAAAAAAAGGCAAAATATGATTGTAACAGTTTCTTTCTTTCTTTGTCTAAAGTAAATATTATCTTTGGGCATTTTTAGCTTTTAAAATTAACAGGAAATGAAGTAGAGATTAGGGTGTGGGTGTGGGAGGTGAATGGGACATATGAAATGGTCTTGGGTATGGTCAGGCCTCTGCAGGCTTTTGCCGTATAGGGCGAAACCCAGTTAGCTTAATAGGTTTGAAGTATTCAGTCTAAATTGTAATTTTGTGATGGCTATGTTGCATGTAGGCTTTGTTGTGGGTTTCTAGTGTGCTCTCTGGTGTTTGTGTGGTTAAAAACAGCGTAAGAGTTTTGCCAGTGATAGAAACACGGTGATTAATCACATCTACCTGGTATCCATTTTCAGTGTGCTTGTTAAAATCAAAAATACAGCAGCATTCCTGAAACCATGAGGTCCTGGGGATTTGAGAATTTCAGCACAGCTGATGCCTTCTCATAATCCAAGAAAGAAACAGTGCAGTGGGATACCTGGGTGAGGAAATTCAGATAAAGGAGGCATGAGGCATGGTGTTCTTATAGGTACAAAATGTTCAATTCACATTAATAAAGTGTTTAAGGAGACACTGAAAAAAACAGTATAAGGGCAGCAGAGAACCTGACATACTGTAAAGCTATACAGCACAAGATTTGCACATTAAGAAGCTGATATAAAATACTGTAGGTACACGGCACCATAACTAACTGTGGTTACTTCAGTACTCTACTGTAATTTTACAGGTAGGCCACATTTGTTACAAGGTATTAAGCTTTGGATTTAAAATACTTCAATTTTTTAGTGCATGCCCGGGTGTAAAAGGGCCTCATTTTTTATTTCTAAGTTTGATTATGAAATCAGAAAATTATAGTTTCCTGTTTTGAATCCCTCAGCATGGATGTTTTCAAAGTTTAAATACAAAAAAAGTAACAGATCAAAATGTGTTATTGGAGTTATGCAGCTGAGTTCCTTTTTTTTGACATATATACTCATGTCAGAAGCCTCTTGAGATGACTGACTGCTCAGGGTCTGTAATAATCTCAGTGATTGCCGAGCGGCACACATTTGATAATTTCAGGAATTTGTATGTTTTCCTATTTATGTGTTTGCCCGCTGTACTATCTCTCTTGTGCATTGAGAGAGTACATTGTCCTCAGGGGCCACCATACCATTCCGATTCTAATGAATTTGTTATTTACATTAAAAATTGGTATTTTTAATGAGACTAAGAATTTAAAAGGAGGAAAAGGACTCAAGATAGAAATGGTGTGAGGGCCTTCCTCACTACGCTAACCAATACACCCTGGCAGTTAAAATACACACACACACATGCACAAATATTTGATGCACATATACGTGCATGCACACATGGACACAAATAGAAAGGTTGCACACGTAGCTTTCTCTATCTCCCAAACACCCACACCTATACACAGTGGATGAGACAGCGGGAATGTGTGGTTAATATTTAACAAGCAGGAACAGAAATAGATGGGCTTGTGTGTTCAGAGCTGAATAGGTTTCTGCAGAGTGGCCTCTGTGGCACATGAAACATTTAATACACTCCAAACAGTAAATCATAGGAAATAGAAAAGTTTACATCATGATAGACTTGTAAAAGAGCCTCTGCTGGGCTGCATGTGACTTCCCTTTTTTCTTATATTTGATTAAAACAAAAAAAAAGAAAGTTGTTACTCAGATTTTATTCTAATAAAAAATGCACCGGGCCTCATTAAGAGCTGGCTGAAAGCATTTTCAAAATTACCAGCAGCTGATAATCATGCAAACGGTACCAATAATAAATGGTCGCTACTTTCGCTTTCATGCAAAGGAAAGGCGAATAATTAGTGCCTGTTATCGATTAGGCGGTCATCAGCAACAATTTGAACTTGTCATGTCACCGGGTCTGCTAAGTGTAAAGATCACGTTGCCTCAAAGTGAAACAAAAACATCTGGTCTATGAGTTTGTGAGCGCGTGTTGTTTTTGCTTTTCTCTGCCTTTTTGGAGCCTGCACATGTGCTACCTGTGTGAATGATAAATCTGTTCCCTCTCATAATCTATGTGATTCAAAATGTGATATATGTGAGCATGAACTTTGAATTATGACCCAAACCGTGGATCGTAAATCTCTCCTCCCAAACTCTCTCTGAGTATACACTCTTAGACTCTTTGGTTTGGTCCACTCATAAATCTCTCCAAACTGGAGCGGAGGTACACGCTCTTTCTTTCTTACTTTCCAGCGCTCTCCCTCACACAAGTTGGAGATTTCCGATTGGACAAAACAAACGTGGAGAGGTCGGCTGATTGTTGCAAAGACAAATATGGAGGATTCAGAACAGAATAAAGGAGATCATTTCGATAGCCTGCCATTAAGATCTTTTGATATATAAAAATATATATAAAAATGTAAAAGGCACTATACTTGTCTCACTGTATAGTCACAACATATTCATGCAATAGGGCAGAAACAGAATAGCAGGCACTTTGAACTTGGTGTAAGATAACAATGGTCTTAGCCAAAAACCTCCCACAGCTTCCAGGCTGACCACTGATTCGGAGACTGGAGCCTCGAGGGTGTTTTCCAGACGGTGTTTTCTCTCTCTGTCTCATTTGTGCCACAGCCAAAGTGGATTTCAGGAGAATCACAGCATCAGCAGTCGAAACCTGAGTGGTGAGAGGACAAAAGAGTCGTCTGCTATTGTTACCCCGGCTCTCAATAATTTGCAAGTTAGCATGAGGTACGATATCACAAAACAAACGCCCTCAAACAGAGGGGAAAAAAATATATTGCCATCTCGGCATTCCTTCTGTCACCTGTGAAGAGAAACACCTGTGATGCGCAAGAGTCAGTGCATGGTGGTGGGATTATTATGTAGTAAATATTCAGAGGCTGCTTCTTCTATTAGTTTATACCCATACTGTGCAGCCTGTGGGCGTTGGTGAAGAGCAACACTGTAAATCTATACACACACGGGTGGGGTTACCTTTCGGCTTCATTTTGAGACGTGACTGAGTCGTGTCCAGTCCATCCAGTTCCTTCAGAGCAGATTGATTTACATGTTTGAAACTCAATTCCTCAATTCCTTACACAAATATAAAGCTATCTTTATGCTATGCGCTCATCATTTACCTACATATGTTAATTGTATTATAGTCAAACATACTTAAATAACATGAAAATAATGTTTTTGATTTGGAGTCAGTTTGGTATCTATTCAAATGGACTGAATACAGATTTACACTGTAGGGTCAACATTTGTTTTTTTTTGGTTTTTTACTAATTAATAGGAGTCCCAGGCTTCTACCTTTCTACCTTTAAAACCCACCACCAGCTACAACCCTGGTCTACATATCACCGTTGATGAACAGCTTTTCCCATCAAAGACTCGGTGCTGTTTCCTGCAGTATATTGCAAGTAAACCTGACAAGTTTGGGATCAAGTTTTGGGTGGCTTGCGACCTAAAATCCAAGTACATTTGCAATGTCTTCCCATATCTTGGCAAGGACCCCAATCGTCCCACTGGGGAGAGACTTTCTGAAAATGTAGTAATGAGGCTGATGGAACCATTCCTAGACAAAGGCAGAAATGTTACCACGGACAATTTTTTCACATCGCTTTCACTTGCGCAAAAACTTCTTAGACTGAAAACCACCATCCTCGGCACAGTCAACAAGATTCGCAGGGAAATTCCTCAATCCACTAGTGGATTGGCTAGTCATTCATATGTAAATGTGGTGGAGCTTGCAAGAGAGTTGGCTCACTCTCATGTAGCTGAGAAGAAGGCAAGAAAAGAACAGTTGCTTTGGACACAACCCTCCACACCTAGCCCTGGAAAAAGAGCCACGTGTCAGGTCAAACACAAATGCAAGAACAATCATGCCACTGTGCGATGTGTTCACTGCTACAGATACACATGTGGTAAATGCAGACTACAGATACCATGGCAGTGCCAGGATTGTGAGTGATTGCTGAAAATGTTGAAATGTACTCACTCACTTTTTATTATTATTTGTAAATATGTGTACAAATGGTTGGTTTTTTGTACTGTTTTTATCAATAAATCTCAGCAACAAAGGACCTACACCCATGTGTGTTGATTTCTCCCTAAGACGGCAAACTGAAACACTCCAAGTTGGTGACTTTTGGAGATTTATTTCCCTGGATGATTGAGAATGCATCAAGATGAAACACAAAAGGAAGTTCACAGCTTTTAGCAGCTCCCCCACCCCCTCATCCACACACCCCCACTCCCCTCCCTCCAGAATTCCCAGCTAACAACCTAATATACATATGAATGACTAGCCAATTTAGCTTCCACTTGGCTGAAGCTAAAGCTTAGCTAAAAGCCATTTGGCTGCTCTCCGGGTTTTAAAGGTAGAAAAAGCCAAATGGCAGTCCGTGGTGATGTAAGTGTTAACAAATTAATTTTATATTTTGAGCCACCATGTTTCATAGGAAGTTTCTTCCTGGTGAAGCAGAAAACAAGCCAGCTCATTGGGCAAAACCATGTCCTGCTGTGTCATGGGGGAATCTGGTTTTAGCTGGTTTTGTTTGTGTAGGCTTTCTTCACTCCCTTGTGTGTCATTCCCACGTATGTACTTTAGTTAATTTGAGTATTACTATATTTTATAAGCACAGCCGTTAACTTCATCTTTCATCTTCTTTCCTTTGTATTTTTTAGGTAAAATACATTTTTAAAAATCTTGTTTCCTCAGAACCTAACTTCTTGCTCCATAAAACCTAGAGTATCTGCTATGCAGACAAATTACACCCATGAAAGCAATACTGTACACTGCATCACTGATTTAATGGGCATTAATCTGAAAGCAGCATATCTAAACTGGATGAGCTGACCTAATTTTAAACCAAGTCAAATGTAAAGGTTATTCTATATAATCTTTTCAATATATAGTTTGCAGCAAAAAAAAACAGAAGAACAAGAAGTCAAGTAAAGTTCAAGTACTTTAAAAACTGTTGTTAAGTGAAGTATTTTAGTAAATGTTTCTAGCTATGTTTCAGAATTCTAAATAAGGCCTATTAAAGAGGAGTGTTCGATCTAAAAGTGCAAATGTATGTATTTATTGACTGCGTGATAATAATATTTCACCAGTTCGTCCCCAGAAATGCAGGCCTGGTGATTTAAAAAAGAAATCAGACACAGCTTGCATTTAGTGAACTGATGCACCTGATATGGTTCATTATGATTGTCATTTCCACTTCTGCTCCTACTGGTGCCGCTGCAGTCGTTTTGCTGCCGGTAACGGCGCTATATGGAGTAATTAGCGCGAGTGTGTTGCGGTGGGTTTACGGGACGCAGCGTTGTCGCCTCCATTACGGCTGACATTCATCGCTCATCAGTCCACTCACAGATGATGATGATCAACATACGGCGCATCATCGCTGCTAATGAGATGCGCTTTGCTGATGAAAGCCATTCGTCGAATTTCAAGCGTAAAAAATAGAGGCAGAGAGGAAGAAGAAAGAGAGACAGGAGGAAAAAAAACACATACACAGGAAGGCACATTCAGACAGCTCTCATCTTTCAATCTAATGGTGTTAACTAAGATTCATTAACCACCAGCCATCTTTGTCCTGCAGGAATCTTGGAAGTGTGTTTGTGTGTTTGTCTGTTCTCTGTTTCTCTTCCACATACACTCTGCCTTATGTGGCATGTGGTCATGTGTGTGTGTTTGCGTGTGTGTGTTTATGTGCGTGTGTGTTTATTTGAGTGGCCATGGGAATCTGTACAAAAATTTGTCTGTTTCAAAGAGAAGGTTCACTTCATGCCATTATCCATAGTAAAAATAAATTCACAAATGATTTGCTCCTGGAAATGTGGCCATGTGTGTGTGTGTGTGTGTGTGTGTGTGTGTGTATGTGTGTGTGTGTGCGTGTGTGTCGTAGTGGGTGTGTGTGGGTGTTGTCTGTGCAGAAGGGGTGCTCATCATCTCCTGGAAGGATTGATATGAACATTCTGTCACTCACGGGCAGCACAGATGGCTAATTTCCGGAAAAGAGCAGATTTGAGCCAGGTTTTAAAGAGAAAAAAAATAAAAATGGCACTTTTTCAAAGTGCATGTGTGCCTGTGTGCGAGTTTGGGAGAGGCAGAGTCAGTGTGTGTGAGTGCCTATAATGTAGCGGGGGTTCAGTCAGGCTTGACCACTGACAGATAAAAGCTTTGTGTTGTTGAGCTGCCAGCCCAACATGGCTGCCTGTCAGAGTGTGAGTGAGTGGTGTGTGTGTATGAATGTGTGTGTGTATCTGTATGTATGTATGCGTGTGCGTGTGTGTGTGTCTGTGCGCTCAGTGAAACCTCCAATGTGATCTAGGCGCCCACAGCTGTGGAGCTCTTCCAAAGTGCTAACATTTAGACAAACAATCCCTGCTCCACATCCATCGGAGAAAAAAGAGAGAGAGAAAGAAATCCAGATAACGTCACTTCAATACCCATTTAACACTCGCTTCTCTCGCCACCAAACATTGGCTATGGTTTTGTGGAAGAATGAAGGAAAGGCTGTGACGGGATTACAGCGCTGTTTACTGTAAATAACCAATTTAATGACCGCTGGCAAGCGTCAGACAACAGGCCAGAGGCTCAAAGAGAGAGACAGAAATACAAATGTGAGTCATCTGGTTGACTCCCCATTAGACCAACGCAGCGAAGGTACTTTGGAGCCATGCTCACGTGATGCCATGAAATAAAATAGTCCAGCAAAACAAGCACATTTACATAAGAAGAGCTTCCTCCTTAGGCAAAGAGTGTTTGAGCTGGACTGAGTGACTGGCAATGCCATGACCTCAAGTGGGACAAGATTGGGAAACAATATACTGTCTATGTGTACACACCCCAGAGCACTGCTTAAAAAAAAATATATAGGGACATGATTTGTGCATGTGCATCCACGTTTCAAAACGCATGTGTAACTGTCACTGTTTAGATCACATTTAAACAAAAGAAACTGGCATTTTTCAGTGTGTATATGCAGGTGGGCACATTTGTTCATTCAACCAAACACCGGCACCACCTTATTTTAAATAGATTGACGTGTTTAGGTTTTTTGTGTGCGTGAATGTGTGCGTGTGTGAGAAAGCAGTTTGTTTGACTGGGCATGCAGTGAATCTGTGTGTTTGTCTGCGCTAAGCGGATGAGGGACCCGGTGAGCAACGCTAAAACATCTAACTCCTTGTCCTTGCCCTTGTCAACATGGCGCCGTCCGTTATCCCTCACCTAGCAGACAAAGACACTTCTTAGAGGAGGGATCATCAGTTGCCTTTGCAACTCTGCAGATTCACTCCATAAATCCTAATTACCCTTCCCAAGCACCCCCCCCCCCACCCACCCCATATCCTTTCCCCACTCCACAAATAAATGGTCAGAAAGTGTAAAACATCTGCTGTGTGGATCATCTCAGTGGCTGCAAAGGTAAATCATCCTCGTCTGTTTCTATTATAAAGGCAGCACAGTCAAGGGACTTCAGCTCAACTGAATGTGGAGCATCACTTCACTGACTCTGTTTCACTGTGTCAATTGACTTTTCATTCAGTTAAGCCATGAAGTGATGTCTGTTGCTATTTTCTGTGTTGTTGACAATTTAAAGTAAAGCAGTGGTCATAAGGCAAAACTAAGGGTGTCAAATAATGACAATATTACTGGTCCAAAAACCAATATTTAACCTCCTAGGACCTGGACATCACGTTTTGGGTTAATTAGACCAAAATATTTAATCTTGCTGTACAAGGGCCTGATATCCACTTACAAGGACACTATACTGTTCTATCAAAATTTTAAATGAATATCCTCATATGTGGCTCTCATTTTTCTTAGAAACAAAAATTTGGTAAAAAAAAAAAAATCTGGTAATTCTTTGTTTTTACATTCATGAGGTCCCAGTCAGACCAAATATCAAAGAGAAATTAACAATGCATGCCATGGAAGAGTTCGGGTCTTAGGAGGTTAATACCATATCTGTGTAATATCATATCATTTAAATGTATAGCTATGAGATATATATTTAAATATAAACTTGCGAAATTATAGGCAAAGAGGCTATAGGCAGGAATTGCTTTAGTATGAGATGCCTCAGGTTTAAGGATTTCTTCATTATTACAAGTAAATCTTCACTAGTTGTCAATACATCACTCTATTTTTGCTTTTCCAAAGGAAAATACTTAATTGTGTACAGACAAGCACAAAACTACACTTGTTTTATAGTCCACATACTAAGTCATTGTATCCATGGAAACCTTACACTTTGTGTTCTTTGTAAAAGTTCTACGTCTGTTCACAGCGGCGACATTCAATGAAACATTCTAAAAAGACTTCAATTGAAATTTGAGCTAACAGTGGTTATTTTAAATCAAGTATAACTCCATTATGTCAAGTGTGGTGATGATCCACAACAGGCTTAAAAAACATATAATTATCACAGACTGTATCTGGTCCTGTTTCTTTGTCTTTTGTTAAGGCAGTAGTCTTCCATTATTTAGAATGTAGACTATTATAAAGTTTAAATAGCATCAAATGCCATGAAACCAGTGATAGACGTTAATAGCATCGTCCCAATGCATGTCACAAGCAAAAAGGGACCACAATCCCTAAGAAGATGCCTTTCAGTAAAACAAATTGGTCTTATACTGCAAGTAACCCTTTATGAACAGGTTGTGTTTGCCTTAGTCACATGTCATGCTGAGGTGAAGCACCTCTCTTTTTCCATAATACAGCCATTGATAAAAACAGCATTACAGCCAGAACTTAAAATGTCCTTTTAGTCTTAGTACGTTGCTGTGACATTTCATAAATATAATTGCACTGATTGTTTACTAGGTGATAGGCACTTTTGAAATGAGGGTGTCAACCAAAGACTTTGACATCACTACTCATTTGTGAAACTTGATTAAGGCAATAAATCCATACAAACAGACTTCTTTTTGCGTAGGTTTAAAGGACCCTTTATACCCAGAGGCTACATCCATCTTTTTTATACAACACAACTATACATGACCAAATCTTAGAGGATATAATCTGCCAAATATGGGAGGTTATGTAAAGTGTTGCTTTCACTACTTGATCGTGGTAAACCATGTGTAAAATTCTTTGCTTGTGTTCCCTAAAGTGAAGGTCCCTCATTATTAGATTGAAAAGTACAGTAAGTCATGGATCGACTGTGCATAAGTGTTGAGTCAGCCCTCATTTTGTTAATATTTTGCAATTAAACTTGGAAATACGTGCAAAAATATGTACAGTATGTAAGGCAAACACAGAGCTTGAAAGTCAATATTTGGTATGACCGCTTCTTCTCCTTCTTCATCAACATAACCTGAACTCTTTAGGCATCTTTCTTAGAATTTATTTTAGTTTCAGGTCTCCAGGCTTCTTGAAGGACATTCATAGCTATTCTTTGGATGTTGGCTACCTTTTGTTGTGTTCTCTGTTAAGGTGATTTTAAGGTGTTTTTTTGCTGCCTGTTGACCAACAACCAGAGTTGACTTTGTTTTAAATGTTTTAAATATATACATAACTTGAGCTCTTTCCCTTGATGGTACGTTTCTGTGTTCATAACTCCATCAATTTTGAAAAGATCCCCACACCACTGGCTGAAATGCAGCCCCAAACCACGACAGAGCCTCCACTGTTTAAATAAAAATGTCACATTTGAATTCATCGCTGCGTAACATCTGCTTCCACTGATTTTCCGTCTAATTCTTGTGTAATCTGGAATACCTCAGCCTTTTCTCCGTGTTTTCCCTGTGAAAGAATGGCTTCTTGACAGCCACCCTTTCACTCAGACTGTTTCTGATGAGTATAGGACCAGATGCATCTCTTAGGCCCTGCATCAGATTTTTGTTGGATGTCTTTCATATTTCATAAGGATATGACTTTTAGATATTGCTTATCTGCTGTAGAGAGCTTTACAGGCCTCCTAATTCTTTTGTTGTCTTCCACTTGTTCAGTTTCCTCAAATTTCTGAGGACACACTGCACACCATGCTGAGATATACCTAGTTTTGGCTAATATTTTTTTGTTGATGCAAAATTCTATTTAGGGTGTCAGACTGTGTTACATTCGGCATTTTGTACAGTACTGTATGCAAGGTGTCAAAAGCTATAACAATAGGTAGATGACTTTACAAACTTTACAGTACAGGAGGCCTTACAGCACGAAACGGGAAGACCAGGCTGTTTGCTAGAGAGAAGAAATTGGCGACGTTTTAAGCGCTTGAACAATACCAGATTGTTGAGGAAATGGAAAGGTTAATGGCAAAAAAACCACAAAGGAGAAACTAAAAAATGCAGACTGAAAAAATAAATAACTAAAATAAACTTTGGCATTAGCAATACCACTGGCATGATACAGAGGCAATAGGATTCATCTCATTTACACTAATTATGGGACTTTTAGCTTTGACAATTGCGCCAGTTTATTTCTGTTTGGTATTAAACAAGTAGACTCGCCCAGGCCTGTTGGTATTGACATTGCATTGTTGTTTACTTGTGTAAAAAAAAAAAACAGATGGCCTTAACATATTTGATATTGGGGGAAGGGGCGTGGGTGGGCAGCAGGTTCATGCTAGTTTAGTTTTGTGTGTGTTTCTTGAGCAGGCGTGTGGTATTTTATTTGCCCTCGTCCTTTTCTGCCTGTCTCTTCTCCCCTTCTCCCTCCTTCTCGGCTCTCCTCAGCCTCCAGCCAGCCTTGCCACAGACAGGAGGTCAGGCCATGCCACTCCGCTCTGCCTGCTGTGAGCGCTGGGTCACTGAGCCAGATAACACCACCAACTGTTCAATATTTGAAGAAATCAAGCATTCTGTTTGTTTGAAATTTTGCTATTTGTTCATATTCTTTCCACCTCCCCCGATAAATCTTGCAGTTTATGCAAAACAGAAGAGAAGCTCAAGGGTGAAAAGTAGCAAATTAAAGCTTTGGGAAAGCTGTAAAGCAATAACTCTTATTGTAGCATGTGCATTTAACCTATAAGATAAATGTATAGTGTAATGCCTGTACTTTCTACATCTAATGTAGAATACCATTTCAGTTTTAAATCTTGTTAGAGTTGTGATGAATCATTTAAGTTATTTTCTAAACCCATTTGTTCATCTATCTAAAATAAATAAAAGTCAGCCATGTGCAAAGAGTTTGTTCAAAATATCCTCTAACTTCTACCTTACTCATTTTAAATGCACCTCTTGATTTTTACAGCAGTGTGAGGCATTCAGTTGAGCAACAATGTTTCCACTCGAGAGGGACATTTTGGCACTTCTTTTCAGTGTTTATCATGAATATTCAAAACTGTGATGCATTCCAAGACTGACACACCAGACATGCAGATTAGTGGAGAAATATGCTACTCCGCGGTCAGGGTGGTAAAAAATTGAAGCCGGATAATGTGAATGTTTATGTTTCCTCTTTGGTCACCTACAGCGAGTGAAAGCAACCAATTTCAAAATAGAATGCGACTGTAGTGAGGGTGTTGTGTAAAACGGTGCTGTTTAAAATAGGAGTGCTCTCATGTGCACCCGAGCCACGCAGTTTTCTCCACAATAAAAAGGTGATTTATTTAGTATTTGGAGGACTGTCAGGCCAAGCAAAAGATTTCACAGGGTCTAATTTAATCTTGAATTGCTTAGCTCCATACACCATTCAAAGTCAAGAAAGGGGCACCCGCTTTATTTTTCACAGCACAAGAATTGCAGACATGCCATTCCACATAACCGGGAAGTTGTGCATAAGCAAACCGATATGCACATTAACGAGTGCCAATATGCAAGGATGTGGCAACGCGCGCAGAGTAGCAATAGCTTATCTCCTACGCAGCCTGATTTTGTGTTAAAATAAAGAACAACGGTTTAAACACCAGAGGTCAACTGAGGTCACTGATTCAGATGGAACTGGAAATATTTTTTAACAACATTTGAAGAGAATAAGGAAATCGTCTGAAAAACCATCAGCTTTTAAAGTCACGTGTGTAACTTTACAACAGTTTTTCTTTCTATTGGTCACTATGTAGCAGTCTGTAGGCCACAGGAAGCGTTTTCTTAATGGGTTAACAGTCTTAATTGCTTCTTCAAGGTCTTATTTAATGCAGTGTGTGTGTGTGTGATGTGATGTGATGTGTGTAATGTGTAAATATATGTGTGTCACTATTTTCTACTATATGCTCCACTTGTACGCTCTACTCGCTGCTCGCTTCTTAGCTGTTAAAGGCTAGCAAGCAGTTGATCATAGTTTTCCTTTTATTTAGTGGGGAGCACACATACTGCTGGAAACAAAGATGGAAGAGGTAGAAATGAATCAAAACTATAAATATGTGGGCTGTGAAATTAATGTGCCAAAACACAATAAAAACTGTTAAATTCTACTGCCGTTCTAGCCGATCTGCGAGGCTGTACGCATGCACAGCAAAGCTTTGAGTGAAACGGTAATGCCACGCTCACAGTGAGCAAATTTCAAAGTAGCGAAATGCATGTCTTATTGAGCGTTGACTTTATTAGAGAGCGCACAGAAATAGTCTAACAACTGTTTGAGGGATAAGCGCCAATACTTCATGCACAAAATTTTAAAGTAATCTTAACAATCCAAAGCGAAAGCCCAGCCCTGGCGGGTTATTCTTCGTGATCAGTCAGTATGTTTCAGGTTAATGTGCAGGGTTTACTCCTCACTGTCAGACGATTTCAAGTCACCCTCGGCTTCATATGGCAGCTTCTCTCTCTGCAGGTTCTCTCTGCCTGTCTTACTTACTCTCTCTTTCCATAATGTCCTCTCCAGACACCAGTACACTTGAAGGGTTTAAGGTAATTGCACTCAGGGCTTCATCTTAGCGCTGCTCTCTCACATGTGGAATCATTATCCAGGCTAACAATTACAGCCTGCTCTAGTAATTGATCAGAAAACTGTCTCAGGGAGGTTAAAAGGTATTAAATATCACCACTTTCTTAATTTACTGCGCCTGTCAAATAAAAAAGGAGGAAAGAGGAGTGAAAATGAGAGTCTTCAGCCTTTTCCCTCTCTCAGCTTAAATAATGACCCCCAATTAGAGTTCTTCTCTGTTACTATGCACTGCTCTAATGCAGGTCTGTTGGCCCTGTGGCTAATCTTGTGTACACAGGGTCATGAAGATTTTAATTTATCGTCTTGGCATTGTGCATGTGTGTGCGTGCGTGTGTGTCTGCTTGCTTCTGTGTCTTTGTGTACGTGTGGATGTATTTGCATGTGCAGCATGTCTACGCGCATGCATTTTATTTGTGTGTTTTCTCTTATTTTTCAACTTTACTTTCACCAAATCACCAATTCTAATGAGTTGCCACTGGCAATTATTGCCCACTTTAGCTGTGACCCTACAAGATGAGGGGGTCAGAGTGTGCTACTTTGTGCTTTTGTATGCATCAAAATGGGGAGGGGAAATTATCAAAATGTGCAAAAATAAACACAAGATGTTCATTGTGTCCTAAGTGGTCCATTATGTGCACAAATCTGCCTTTGTATGCTATTATCGCACCTCTTTGTACTTTCATTACGAAAAAAAAAAAGATTTCTTTGATGTTAAAGCAAGAGTATAAAACGCATCAGATGCTGTTTAGTGATTATTGCATTTATTATTCTACCTCCTTCCTTATTACATTACAACAAATTTCTGTTTTTGTGTCACACGTATAAACACTATACTGAATAAAATCCAGCCGTGTTCAAGGATTTGGTGACTTTTGCCCTTTGTAGACAGTTTGGTCAAGAAGAAGTAAGAAGTAGAGAAACGCACAGACTAATACACATTCAAACACACCCTTAAAAAACGACCACGGTGTTCTTGTGTGTGTCTGCTGATTCCTTGTTTTTTTATTAAACATCTATTAAACAATCAGCCCTAACCCATCTCCCTCTGTTCCTCTCTCTCCCCTGGTAAGGATAGCTGACAACGATAGGCAGACAGAGCGAGGTGGAGGAGGTGATGGGAGGAAGATGAGGGGAGGAATGGAGGGATAGAGGGTAACAGCAGGGGACAGCAGGGCTAGCAGGGTGAGCGACGCTCGGTGCCTCTCAAATCAGGTCCATTTTTTCATTAGCTCATATCCTTGCCAGGCTTTACAGCTGGCTGATCAGCAATCAGTGGCCGTTTGTTTCAATCAGGCAGCGACTCCACTGTTACAGACAGGACCAGATTACCGAGAGAAAGAACAGGGGAGGAATGAAGAAGGGAGGAGAGGATGAGGAAGGTGAAGGCAGGGGGAAAAGGAAGCACTCGTCTTTACCTCGCCATCAGTGTGATGAAAGGGGTGAAGCAGGGGACATGCAAATACAAAACGCACAAAATGGAGAGCAAGGCAGTTGCAAATATAAGGTTTTAAACAATGGAGTCAGCTGTACTGAATATGCTCCCCATCAGTGCAAGGACAATAGAACGAGGCTAATTTTATTTCAGTGTTGCCACTTGTGTGCTGGAAAAGTTAAGGGAGAAAAAAGGAAAATCTGAATGATTGGTACACTGCAAAAGGTATCTCTTTTAACAAGTCATTTCAGGAAAGTCTTTTGTTTTGGGGTCTTTTTTGTAAAACAAGTGAAAAGAACCTGTCATCTAGCAAGATAGAGTTGGTTGTTTTGCTTTTTTTTTTCTCCAAAGGAGTAAAGTAATCTGCATATTTTTCTCCTTCTTTCAAGATATTGTGGCGTGTTTATAGCAAAAAAACAACGACAAGTGAGACTGCTAGAGTAACAAAAGAAATCAGCTCACCCTGGCTGCCCAAATTACTTTCCTGTTGCCTTCCTGTTTGAAGAAGAAGAGAAATAAGACTTTAAGATCAGATATGAGATTAAAAGCCTTGATGAGAGTGAGTGCTTTTTTTTTTTTTTTTTGCTGTGAGGGGAAGTATGAGGAAATAAAGAGAATTGAGAATAATATCTATCTCATTCCTCTTCCAGTCATCCAGCCAGCCTCTCAGCCTTTCAGTGCTGAAAGGACAGAGTGAAAAAAGATGAGAATGAGGGATGATTTAAGGAGGAAAGCCAGCACCGTGCCCAAGGAGGCCTTGTGCCTACTGAGCGTGCCCAATGAGTGGCGGAGACTGAGGCGTGTTGGATCTATAAGCAAAGTATTTATCCTGCCAGAGACCCTGAGAGATTAGCCTCCGCAATGGTGATTTATACTGACACACAGCCATCCTTTACCTTATACTACTCTCTCTCTCTCTCTCTCTCTCTCTCTCTCTCACTCTCTCTCTCTCTCTCTCTCTCTCTCTCTCTCTCTTTCCCTCGCTCTCTTCATTCCCTGTGGATTGTGTCTGTCAGTGGGCCCTGATGCCCAGTTAGCCTCCAGCTATGATATTTGATCATAGTAACTACTGACTCTGTCACCTCCATTTCTTTTCGGCTCAGATACATTATATATAAGGCTGCTGAGACATGGATGTATAGCGGAGAGGGCAGGAATCATATGGAGATGGATTAAAACAAGTTTGATGAATAGAGCATCTTCAGCATTAGACGGCTTGGATGCATGTTTATTTAGCTTCTTGACAACCTGGTTGTCTCTCTATATGAACAAGACAGGATGGAATACATCACAGTAATCAAATTTATTAGATTCTATTAAATTGTAGTTATATAAAACCAAGACTGGTCAATTATGGAATACAATGTTAGACGTAGAGGTATAGGTAAGATCTGCTTTGATTTATTTGTAGTCTTAAAGTCAGAGTCTGTGCTATTCTTTGGCCTGAAGCTGCCAAAACTGTTTTATGTATTTTGAGGCCTTGTCACACCACTTAACAGAATTTAGAAGCAGCAAAATCAGTTCATTTAAGTGGAGCTGCTGCAGTTGCTGGATTCTCTCATAACATGTAAACCTTAACATATTTTTCAGGACTAACCTGTCATGAAGTCTGACATAGAAATTGGCAACACTGAGTAATAGCATGCTAACTTGTCAATGCTGCCCTCTGAGGAGACTGAGAGCCAGAATGTAAGAAAAGCAGGCAACTTATAGCACATTAGCTACATTTTATAATCCCCCTTGTGGCTACTGAACTAATTTGGAATGTAAGTTATTCTTTATTAGCTTTTTTCTTCTGTAACTTTAATATAAATTATGAACAATTATAATGTAGGCAACACAGAACCAAGAAAATAAGCTGACTTGCATCAGCCAGGGCTTTAGCTAGCTGTCTACCATGAAAAAGACAAAGTGTTTCATAAAGTAGACAGCATGGTAAATGTACTGCAAGCCTCTATAATTTTTTTTTATGTAGAGGCTCATTAAAGTTAGTGTGTGTAAAATTTTTTCGTTAGAGGTCAGTAGATTGCAGATTGAATTCTGTTTTCTTTCTCCTCCCAGTTTAAATGCATAATCCTAGGTGTAGGGGCCACTGTAGGACGAACATATTTTAGTCAGGCAGTAGAAATCAAAAACATTACATTTAGACTGTATCCAATAACAGCTGTGGCCAGCCAGCGTGTTTCTGCAACTGTTTCAGAGCCACCCTGAAGTTCTTACCTATCTGAGTAGGTCTACTGTCTCTGTGCACTGTGAATTTGTTAATAGGTGAGATGTATAGCACATGCTGTACTTTTCTATGGGTACAACTGCTGTTTTTGCTACTGTTAGCCTCCATTAGCTGCTGTTTGCTGATGATAGTGAAACCATCTTTGCTACTGTTAGCCTCTTTGGCTGCTGTTAGCTGCAGTTAGTGAGAGCATCTTTAAAGTGAATTTAACTTTATCAGGCTCTGACACTAAGTAAATAAACTCTGTGTGAGAATACAACCAAAATGTTTATCAGTGGTAAAGTGTGATTTTTTTGCAACACATGAGCCTAAAATTAGCTGCCTTAATGTTAGCTTGAAACCAGCTTGTATTGTTGTTTAGCTGGCTCTTGTGAGCTATCTGAAGATGGGAGATGAGGCGTCAGGTGAGGAGGAAGGGAGTGATATTAGGTGTTGGTGACATTGTCAGTGTTGCCAACTCCTCAGTAAGGAAAATCGTATTGGCTGTCCTAAAAGTTGCTAAATTACATCATCACATAATTTGCATAATTGATCATGCTTGCTGTAGGAGAGAGAAATAACATCATGGAAGAGATATAAACTGAGTAAAAACTGAGTATTTCTTTTAGCAATTAAATATTTTTTAATGTCACAATTCAAACCCACCTCCTTTATCTGGGCTTGGGATCGGCAAAAGTGACCTGAAATAGGCACTCTGGCAAAGTCACTGTTTTTTTTGTGTGCGTGTTTTTATGTAGTTTTAAACCTTGTAATCCACAAAAAGCAACAGTCAATGAAGAACTGACTGAGTTACAGTCAGGGCGGGAGCAACGGCTTCGCTCATGCACAGTTCATTTGCAGTTTGGGCGTGTAGGGGTGAACATCTCCTGCTCTGACAGCAGCTGGGGGCGACTGCTGCGTGAGGACTAGCCGCCACCTGTGAGCTCTTTGGCACGGGCGAGGTGCCCACAGCAGCACCCACTGCTTGTTGAGAGCAACAGTGATACATGCTTTTACATCAAAAAGTCGTCATAAGTATCCAATAACACCAGCAAAAATTGCTAGATTTTTTTGCTAGTGGCTTTTAAGAAAAAAGTGGCTAAGGGGGTCTGAAAACTCGCTAATCATAGCGACTAAGTCATTAAGTTAGCAACACTGGGCGCTCCTTTACCGATGATAACGCTTAGGGTTGATCGTTCATATCTTGAGTCTAAAGGTGGAGACACAAATCTAAATGTTTCTCTCCAGCATTTGCATGCCTACAACTTCCCTTATTCTCTGCCTTTGTTATTTTGTGTTACCAGTCATTAGCCTCATTCGTAAAATCCACTGCATTCAAATATTGTGGGGGAGCATTGCGCTTTCCCCAAACCGCAAACCCTAATAAACGTATTGATTATAAGGTTATGAAAACCCATCAGTTTGTCAACAGGGTTATTACGCTTGAATCTATGGATATTTGTGCATACAATATTCTTTTTTGCTCTTAAATAGCCTAAAAATTACTGAGTGCACCTTTTTGGAATTTAACTGTTCCAAAACTAATGTGGAATAATTATACGAAAACTTATGAAACAAAACCCTTCACCGGACAGTGATCTACAATTGGTAAAATGTTAGTTCATAATCAAATCAGCGAAGGTTTTAGCCACAATTACTAATAATATTTAATTATGTTGTAAATATATAATGAAAGGCAGCACATTAATCAGTTCATTTCTGGGTAGTACAGCCAATATAATAGATGTATGCAAAACCAGTATGAGTGATGGTATATGTCAGATTGTGCTGGACATCTGAAAGAGTCGCTACACTCAACAGTTTCCTTTCAGATTTACAGTCTGTTGTCAGGTTTTATATTATTAACAATGTGTTACACTTAAATCATGAATAACAGTCAGTGGGATGTGAAGATTGTGTGAGGCTCTATTTACACCCATTGTAGACCCCCAACCCTCGCGTTGCAGCTGCAGTTCAGCAAGCTCAGACAAATACAGTGTGACAGCTAAAATCAGTAGACAAGTTGGCACATTATGCTAATTATGAGATGTCATTACATCTTAAATGGGAATGGCTGGTGGGCTTAGAAAGAGGAACGAGGGCATCGTCAGTAGCCCCATCGACACAAACTCGATCCATTTTTCCCCACACCCCAACAATCAACCCTGTCCTCCAACTCATTCTCTCTCTAACATCTCACCCTTGGCACCAGCACCCTAAAGTCCCTAAATGTCTAATCTGACCCAGTGTGACAAACACAGCGAGGCTGTAATGTATCATTTCAGTGCGCGACTTCGACTGGTAACGATGGATGTTATTGAGAGAGAGCATGTCATTGGCAGATTCTTGGCTGGACGTAATTAGATAAATACGCTCATATTGAAAGCTGTGCACACATAGAAACTTATATACAGGGTGGGCCATTTATATGGATACACTGTAATAACATGCGAATGGTTGGTGATATTAAAGTCCTGTTTGTGGCACATTAGTATATGTGAGGGGGCAAACTCCTCAAGATGGGTCGTGACCATAGTGGCCATTTAGAAGTCGGCCATCTTGGATACAACTTTTATTTTTTCAATAGGAAGAGGGCCATGTGACACATCAAACGTATTGGTAATGTCACAAGAATAACAATGGTGTGCTTGGTTTCAACGTAACTTTATTCTTTCATGAGTTATTTACAAGTTTCTGACCACTTATAAAATGTGTTCAATGTGCTGCCCATTGTGTTGGATTGTCAATGCAACCCTCTTCTCCCCCTCTTCACACACTGATAGCAACACCGCAGGAGAAATGCCAGCACAGGCATCCAGTATCCGTAGTTTCAGGTGCTGCACATCTCGTATCTTCACACCATAGACAATTGCCTTCAGATGACCCCAAAGATAAAAGTCTAAGGGGGTCAGATCGGGAGACCTTGGGGCCCATTCAACTGGCCCACGACAACCAATCCACTTTCCAGGAAACTGTTCATCTAGGAATGCTCGGACCTGGCACCTATAATGTGGTGGTGTACCATCTTACTGGAAAAATTTAGGGAACGTACCAGCTTCAGTGCATAAAGAGGGAAACACATCATCATGTAGCAATTTCAAATATCCAGTGGCCTTGAGGTTACCATTGATGAAGAATGGACCCACTATCGTTGTACCCCATATACCACACCAAACCATCACTTTTGTTGGTCCAGCAGTCTTGGAGGGATCCATCCAATGTGGGTTAGTGTCAGACTGATAGCGGTGGTTTTCTTTGTTAACTTCACCATTCACATAAAAGTTTGCCTCATCACTGAACAAAATCTTCAGCATTCCAGTTTTTGCTTTGACCATTCTGCAAATTCTGTGCCCCGATCTGGGTCATCCTTGTTGAGATGCTGCAGTAGCTGGAGTTTGTAAGTGTGCCATTTGTGAGTAGCTAATATCCACCGAAAGGATGTTTGACTAATGCCACTCTCCAGTGACATGCGGCGAGTGCTACGCTGTGGGCTCTTGCTGAATGAAGCTAGGACAGCCACTGACGTTTCTTCATTAGTGACAGTTTTCTTGAGTCCACATTTTGGCAAATCCAACAGTGAACCAGTTTCACGAAAATTAGCAAGCAGTTTGCTGACTGTAGCATGGGAGATGGGTGGTCTCGTAGGGTGTCTTGCATTGAAATCTGCTGCAATGACCCGGTTTGTGCGTTCACCAGATATCAACACAATTTCGATCCGCTCCTCACGTGTTAAACTCTTCGACATGTCAATGGCTGTGAACAAAGACAAACTTGTAAATAACTCATGAAAGAATAAAGTCACGTTGAAACCAAGCACACCATCGTTTTTCTTGTGACATTACCAATACGTTTGATGTGTCACATGGCCCTCTTCCTATTGAAAAAACAAAAGTTGTATCCAAGATGGCCGATTTCTAAATGGCCACCATGGTCACCACCCATCTTGAGGAGTTTGCCCCCTCACATATACTAATGTGCCACAAACAGGACTTTAATATCACCAACCATTCCCATTTTATTACGGTGTATCCATATAAATGGCCCACCCTGTAGATAAAGCAGATGCTGTAGATGCAGCATTACTTAACTGCTGACTGTGGAGGCTGTTTTAACATTGTGCGCAGGACTCCATGTTCTTCTCGCCATAAGATTAGATAAGATACTTTACTTAGCCTGACTGATTGCATCACATGATAAGGCATGTGGACCTAAACATTTAATAGACACAGATATCATGTGATCATATGAGTTTTCAATGGTCATTTTATCTCTTTGTGAAAGTAGGATTGTCTCTGAGGTCTCCGCAAATGACCTGTCACATTATCTATGTAACAAAACACACAGATATACACACAATTATTATGACTTAGATATATCTTCATGCCTAACTAATCATACTGTGAATTTAAGCATATTTCAATGGCCGTATTAGTGTATAAACTACTATGGGTGTTGA
Organism: Copadichromis virginalis; assembly: GCF_057382275.1. NCBI lineage: Eukaryota > Metazoa > Chordata > Actinopteri > Cichliformes > Cichlidae > Copadichromis > Copadichromis virginalis. The sequence goes on along the minus strand of NC_140628.1, from coordinate 16,296,344 downwards.
TTGTATTATTTCTGTGTCACTGAGCCAATCGAGACAATATCTGATATTTTCTCTCAAAGTGCCAGCAGGTAAAATGGGTAATCAGTAAAAGCAAAAGCAGTCTCACAGACACATGCACACAGACTTGCATGTTCACATACAGGCAGAGCATTCATCTCTCAGTAATCTAACCACAGGGATCCCTCACAGTTATGGCCCCAAATAGCAGGAGCTGTCAATATGGACAAGGTTAGTGAACCCAGGGTCATAACAAGCCAGACCCCTACCCACCACACACCGACACACTTCATCCACATAATATGACACTGCCTGGGCTGCATATTACCTAACTTTGATTACATACATGAACATCATGAATTTAATTCGGAATATCAAAAAAAAGAGTGTGCACTGTACATGCCTTAATATATCTCAGCCTGGTACTAATTGAATTTTATTCATTATACTCCAGGCTCCACAAATGTTTGAGGCACAACATGGCAAATAATTAAGCATTCATTTTTAGTGACATAATATTATATGGATGATATCACAAGGCCTCTGTCAGGGGGATTGTATTGATAAACTCAATAAGCTCATCTGGAGTAAAAATCGGAACGTATAGACAAAGTGCGTGCCTGTCAGTGTTTTTCTCTGCTCATAATTTAGATTAAATTAGAGTTAAATAAAAAAAAACGTCAAAAGAAGAGGAATCATCAAGCCGATAATAGGATTATTGTTTGTTGTTTGTTTGTTATGGATGGCGGATTAAAAAGAAAACCAGGGTTAAACGCAGGGAAGATTAGCACAGCCTGCGTAGTTATCGCCCTGCCGTTTCATAAAATTAGCAAACGCAACAGACTGAGAGCTCATTTGCATGAGGAGATAACGCTGGCATTGTTGTACGAGTGTTGCTGCTAATTAGAGGTTGTGCGAATACTGTTATGATGAATTAAACCCTTCATCATTAACACTGAGAAAACTCGCAAATGATTGGACAGAGGGGGGAATAGCTGAAAAGCGAGCTTGAAAGAGTATTTACAGGGTGTCAACTTGACTGACACCCCCTCCCCCCAAAAAGAGAGTCTAGGGAGGGGCAGCTTTCTCTTTCGAATGTTATCAAAGTCACTAAAGCCCCAGATTGAAATATTATGGGGTTTAATAATCTTGGGGTGGGAGGTTGGGGGGTGACCTGCTTCTGTGCAATGGCTTGTGCGTGTCTGGACTGCCTTCTGGATTTAGCTAGGACGTCTGCGTGCGTGTGTGTGTTTGTGTGTGTGTGCGTGAGCTCATTTGTGAGTGTTTGTGATGTGTGTGTGCTTTCCTGTACCATACTGCATGTGTGTTTGCCTTATCTAAAGTGGTTAATTAAATAGCAGAGTGGAATTGTCATTTAGTTTTAATTATGTGCCATAAATGAGGAGAGCAGCCGACTCGCGCTCCTTCTCTCTATGAACTGGTCCTTCAAAAACATCAGTGAATAAAACCTAATATATGGTTCAGTTGGAAGTTATGCAATCTGACGAGAGTCGGCGAGAGGAGTGGAGAGTGGGGATGGTGGGTGGAAGTCGGGGGGGGGGGGGGGGGGGGGGGAGTAAAAAGGGAGATGGTGCTAATTAAAGTCAGCTCTCTGTCAGTTCTGGTGGATAAACACTTCAAGAAGCTTTGCAGATAGACGAGAGATGCCTTTGTGTCAGGGAAATCTCTCTTACGTGGAAACGTACTCCGAAAAGGGTGACATTCCCCAGGGAGAAAGCGTCTGATAAGGACCTTGTATTAGTTTAATAAAAAATACAACCAAAAAACCCCAAAAAGGGCCAAAGTCATAAAGATATGCCCTTCGTCTAGTTTGTATAGCCAGCAACAATAAACCCCACAATACATTTCATTGATTACACTATTTGCATTGATTTGATCAGCTCCATGATATCTTAGCCACATATTGGTTCTTTTTTCTAAAAGTAATAATTTGCATGTAGTTTATATAAAACTACGTTTCCTAATCGTTTTCTGAACATGTGTTCTGAAGGCCTTTGTAGGCACTACAACTGATAATGACATGAACAATTTTAGCCTTTCTTGCTCACAGTTATTTTCTGTATTGACTGAACAAGCTTATCTTTTAAGAGACGGCCTTCTTGCTTTGTACAGCATCTTGCCTGCTTTTCCAAAGGATTCACTGCACCGGTCCAAAATAGATTGATTATCTATTCATTGTTGTAATGCTTGGCAGTTGGTGTTTGACTCCACATTCTATTAGATTTCTTCTGTTTTGATTCTCCTTAGTTACAATGAATCAGAAAAGGAAAAATTACCTAGAGAATGCATGCTGAAAGGCAACAGCATTAGTCATGAGTGCACTACCATGAACGTTCATCTCTTATAGTTATGACCGCACTTAGATTTGGATGGTCCAACCAGATGTTCATTGTTAGGCTCAATGTAAAGACTAGTCTTAACAAAGACAGACTTGAGATATATAAGTGTATACTCCTGTGTATTTGTCTGTCTAAACCAGTTGGTACAACCGGCCTCAGAAATCAGACTCAGCAGTTGAAATGGGCCTGATACCCTTTTCAACTGTTTCACTCACTGAAGACACACTTAAGCAGTCAGAGCTGTGTACATCGGATTTTGAATGGGAACATCATCTTATCTAAGGAACTACCCCACAACTATCGAAATGCAGTGAGAGGAATATTGATGTATCTCCTAACACTCATACAACTCTTGTACTGAATTACAGTGAGTAGTATGAAAATGTCACTTGCTAGGAATTGGTTTCGGCAAAACAAAGCAGAATAACCCGTCAGGTGTTAACAACACAGTAAGAGAACTAACACAGCTGAAATACTGCAGTGAAACTATATCAGGCTGTTGCTTGCTTAGAATAGGGAAGAAAAAAAACCTTGTTGACATGGTTGTTGAATGTTACTATACAAATGAATTTGTTAATATTTTACAAGTGCAACAGATAGAGAGACTGGAACATTTGTTCTGCTGTGTTTTGGTCACTGGCAGCAATGTGCAGCAGTTGGGTCATAGCAACCAATCAAAGCTGCTCAACTCATTGCACCACCTCAAGTGTTACCAAATATATTTTTTTTCAAATGTCAAAAATTTCCATTCACATACCATGTTAGGTTAATGGCACAGTAACCTCTTTCAGATTGCCAGATGTTGAGCCCGTTCTCATTTGTCTGCTTTGGTTTGCTCGTGTTATTGCATTACTTCCTGGTCAGCAGACGCAGCCGGGAACTCAGTTCTTGTAGATGTTGGTTGAGGGTTGAAATTCGAGGCGCCTGCTTCTCCAAAGGACCCCCAGTGCCTGCAGGCAAAGCTGACCCCATCACCGTTCTCCTCCGACTGTCTGTGGTGCCGATCCTCGCTTCAGGCTACAAACTTACAAGGGGGGAATGCATGTTTGGAGGAGAGAAGGGGGAGTACAAGGCTGCATAGGGCAAAGGCTTAATTTGCCTGTTTTGTCACTAAATTTAAATAGGAAGATGCTGGGAAGTGTAATATTTTACAATGTGATTAATCCCTCTCTGTCATGGCATACAAGGGGCTAATGGGAAATAATGGGGTGAGGGAGTCGGGGTGGATGAGTTGTGGGGGACCAGTTGACTGGTGATTTGCTTGGATATTTGCCTCTTCCATGCAGTCAAATCAGCCTCCATTTAGAACATGAAAAAGTGTGTTTAATTTGTGATTCAAACAAAGTACTTTGAACACATTGTTTTATAGAATCCATTGAAGATATCTGGATTTTTATGATTTTTAAAACAGGTACTTTAAGCATCAGTTTTATACTATTCCATGGTATCCATATTATTTAATTTAGATTACCTTAATAATTTCAGATAACTCAGGTACTGGGTGGTAAGGGGTGTGTGTGTGTGTGTGTGTGGGGGGGGGGGGGGGTATTCATTAAAGCTACTTGCAAGCTACTTGCATACATTTTTTAATTACTACTATAAAATTAATATTCTTGCGGGCACTGTGAAAGGAAGTGATAGAAAACAAAGGAGTATTTGGAAAGAGTTTTTTTTTTTTTTTTTTTTTGCAAAACAACACCACATTTTTCTTTGAGTGACAGCCAGCAGTATTTTCAAGGCTTTCCTTCCTAGTGAAGCCCGGGCGACAAACTGCACATCACAAGCCGGCCAAGATGGCATCCATCGCACAGCCCTGCCACTGATCTCACCGCCATCGGCCGCCAATCAGACTCATCACATGGCTGCCTTCTGCTTGCTGACAGCAGCCAGGGCCAGAAAAGTTAACTCTTGCTCCACCAAACTGGACAGAAAATCTAGTGGAATGACTGGGCCTTTCTCTGTGTCTTTTTTCCTCTTTGTTTGTGGTCAGATTATATCTGCACAAACCAGGATTGAACCACAGCAAGCGATCACTCTCTCCAGGATCCACCTCAGCCTCCTCACTGTCACTGGGACAGCAGAGCAGCAATTTTTTTGTTTTTTTGTTTTTTTCTTCTTCTTCTTTCTGCTCTTTTTTTGCAGCTAGACCAGCCTTATCATCTCAGTTTGCATACACAACACTGTGGTAAATTATCGTGTGAATGTGCATAGTGAACATTTCTAACTTAATTGGGAATATTGAATAGCAGATAATTAGATATTTGATGTGACACGTGGCGTCTAATGGGCTTGATGCAGTGGTCTCATGTTGTTCCCATAGCGAGAGGGATTTTTGATGTGTTGTCAGGCTCCAGTGTAAAAATAACTGAAGTGACAGCAGTGACTTGGTTGTCAGTGTTGTCGAGGCTGGTGCGGATTTTCACAGCCATGGGTCTTGTGTATGTGTGTGTGTGAGTGTATACGCCTGTGTATATGCGTGTGTGCGTGCGTGTGTGTGTGCTTGCATGCACTTGTATACTTGTGTGTGTGTTTGTGCACTGCAATGTTGTGGGTGACAGTGCTGATCGCTGTGTGATGACAGCCTATCATTGTCGCTGTGCAAGAGTGAGAGTGGCAGGGGGGCCTTTTTGGCATGTGATTTCTCCACGCCTTCATCTGTGTCTATGGCACTCCGAGCTTGGCTTAACAAAGGAGAAGCAGGGTGGCGAGGTAGAGGGGGAGTACTCGGTGCTGGATGTCGGAGGCTGGGTGGGGCTAGCCGTTGAGACACTGTGATAGTAGCTGCAGTCACATGGTGTCACTTCCACCCACGGTTCAGGAACAGGAAGCAGAATTCACAGAATCTGTAGGGCAAAAAAGTCACCATGGCAACCAGCTCCTTTTAAACTTTTTTTTGTATGGTTGCACATTGAAGCAGTGAAAACATGGCTAACTATCAGTCACATTTAACATGCTTGAGTAATTTCGATTGTTGCAGGTTTGTCAAGTTCACTTGCCATTTGCTAGCCATCTTGTTAAAGCCTCCAAGCAGTTACTTCGGTTTAGCAAGACCAAACCTTTTTTTCTAAATGAATTGTAAGAAAGCCATTGCTTTCATTTCTTTTATGACTGGGACATAAAAACTCATGTATAGAATTAGCAGCCAAATCTAATGAAAAATGTTAAATTCTTTGATTGCCTGCACCAAGGAGGTTATGTTTTTGGTAGCATTTGCGTACATGTGTGTCATTTTTCTGTCTGTAAACACAATAAGTCAAAAAGGTTTGACTGGAAAAATTTTGTTGGGGTGTAAAGTGGGGTCATGTTAATAATCCATTAAAATTTGGCCTTTATCCACCAAAGTTTTCAGGGCCAAATCAATGATTTATTATTTGAAAATTGAAGGGGAAAAAAACCTTAGAACTTAGAAACCATGATTGTGGTGTGCATTATCAGCATATAGAAAGTACCATACAAAGATTTAAAATGGCACGTCACATTTGACCTCTGACCCCATCCTTCAAGGTCAGTATATTGATTTAAAGGTCAAAGTGATAATAATAATACTCTACAGAGCTGTTTAAAACTATTTTTCTTACTGTCATTGTTTATTGTCTACATACAGATATATATAGGGAATAATATAAGTAAATTATACATTTACATCCAGATGTTATGTCACATCCGACCTGTGACCTTTTACTTTTCACAGCTGCCCTTCAAGTTGATCCCAAATGTGTTATGTCTTTAAAAAAAAAGTAATGTCAACAAAAAGAGAACGAGCTGCCTAGTTAGTTAGAAACACTGTAGTATAATATTATATAATGATATAATATATAGAATATAATCTATTATTATCTACTTCTACATAACATTTGTATACTCAAAGTAAACATCTGTCATGCTACCCTTATCTGATTTTTAACCTTTTAAAACAGGTCAGAGCGGGCACGCTCTGTTTTGCGAAACTACTTTTAAATCCCGGTAGTACTGCAACCAGGTGAGCTAGCGCAACAATTGTTTTTGCATATGAAACCAGAGGAGTTGTACTTACATCTTATGCCATCAGCTTGTCTTAGGTCACAGTTTCCTTCCACATATAGCTTTGCAAAAATTGCATAAAAAGCGCTTGCAGGAACAAAAACATAATATTCCAGAAACACGCTTTGCCGATCCGATCAGCTGTTTGGAACACTTCCTACGTTGGAATAGACGTCAGCGCGAACTATTGCATGTCCGCTATGACCTGCCCGAAACCGGAAGTGACGTCATTTTTGCGGAAATGTCGTTTTTTACCATCAGGGCCTCATGAGCCTATACTGGTGTTTTTAAAAGTTATGTTTGACTTTATGACTTTCTGTGTCGTTTCTGGGATGCTTAGGACTAATATTGCACTGCTGGAAATAGTTTATTTTGATGCATGTGCTGCTTTTTTGCAAATTTGCACTATAATATTTATTTTCGTTTTTCCTGCAGTGAATAAAAATTGGTGTATTTCAAAAATAAAACTATGAAGACAGTCAAAATAAATTTCCTGTGGTGGGAAACTATTTTGTGCAACTTTTTTGTATTTACAGTTTTGAGGGATAAGCTTCTTAAATTTCTCTAACTAGAAATATATGTTAAAAAAACAAAAACGATTTTCAATTTTTTTGTAGTTTATTGCACTTTTTTGCAATTTATGTAATTACTATGCACTTAATACATACATATTATTAAAATTTAGGCTGTAATGGTTGTATTGATGTATAGCAACTTGAAATGCTCCCAAAAATGGCACCACAACATGTAAAAATATAATATAAGCTCTGGCGGACTTGGTTCTATGGTAGGTCTTAAAGGGTTAATGAACAGCAAACTTAAAAAGCTTTTAGAAATTACAAAGAAAATAAATTGAATACATGCAAACTACAATACTATTCCCTTAAAAGTAAATACTGCCCAGAGAGTGAATGGCCTTGGTGAAGGTTTGCAACCCTTGGAGTTTTTCTTGTGGTAAGGTGTGTTAGGTGTGTGTCGGAAAGTAAAGACCCTAATATATTAGAACGAAATCCCAACAATCACATGAGACCTATGAGCAAGGATTTTGTGACGGTAGGAAGGAAAAACTTCCTTTTTAACAGAAAAAAACATCCGTCAGAACCAGGCTCAGGGAGGGCTGTCCATCTGCCATGGCCAGTTGGATGTGAGGGGAGGTAGAATCGAGCAGAGAGAGGCAAAGACTACTACAGAAGCATAGTGTTTCGTAGCACGATCTCTGGCTCATCCCAACAAATATCGTGCTAGTTCATATACAGAAAGTCAGTAATTGAGTACTTACACTGCGAAAATGATCAGATATGGCTGTGCATCAGTGTCAAATCTACAAGACTGGCTTGTATGTTTCCTGGTTCAGCTTTTGTAAGCAGATGATTGGCTATTACAACATCCATCTCACAAAACAACCCCACAGATTTCTATCTGGGATTCTTTGAGTACCATGTCCCTTATAACAGCTCTGGTTTTACTTTGTACTGGTTTTGTAAAAGGAAGCAGAAAAAAAAAATTATCCAATCTGACAACATCAAAAAGTTTCCTGTGAAAGGAGTCATTTCATTTTCTGGTTAGATTTTTGATAAGGGGAAGGGCTTTTGTAATAACTTGCCTTAAGTCATCAGGGGCGAAATTTCAAGGAGACAGATCACATGATTGTTTCTGTCTAAGGCTGCTTTGGAAATGCTCCGAAAAGCCTCTTTCTTTCCTAGTTATTACCTTATTTATATATGAAAAGTTAAACCAAAGTAGGATTCATAATGGAAATATTTCCTCTTTAAGATCTAGGAACAAAAGCTCCCAGTGAGGTTGGCCTTGGCATACTTTGAAACTAGTCCAGTTCATTGCACATACAGTCCACGCACACACAATGGCTGAAGTAAATTATCTCGATGAAATGAAAATGAAATGACAGGCTGTCCATTAAGTCAACACCCAGGAATTCCAGCTTCCTATCTTAGCACTAAGGTTATGTGTGACTATTAACTAGACTGTCTGCCCATCTCACCTGGAGACTTCTTCATGGGGAAAGAAGTGAGTAGTAGCTCACAAGGACTTAGTGTTTGCTGATTGTCTGTCCTGATCATTGTTTTCATATTAACAGTAAACTCAAAATATAAAAGTTATGTATTTATATATACATAAAGTGTATTCACCTGCTTCAGTGTCTGTGTATTTTCGGGTTGAATTTAGAGTCGCCTCCCTGAGTTATTTATGCCAGATTAACTGTGACAAAGATTGTCATTTATTCTTTTATCAGCAAAGAAGACAAACTTTTCAGATGCGTCAGAGACAAGCCACCGCATGTTGTACACTCTGAGGAGCATGAGAAACGTGCGCTTCGTAAGTGTGGAGGCAGTTAACCTTTAATAAACAGATGGACAACTCCAACTGGTGCTGTGAAATTAAAAGGCTTGAAATAACAACAGTACGATTACATGCAAGCTGCCTACAATGCCAGTCTGTTTCTTTTTCCCTTAATTTTACTTTTGTTCCTTCAAACTGATACCAAAGTGGTCAGGGCTCGTCTTATTTAGGGCTCCAGGCCACTAGAAACTCTTAGGTGGTCCTCCACAAAATTACCTAGTGCAGTCAAGGGGGTTCACATGACATAACCTCAGCAAATAGTGGTAATCATTAATAAAAAAAACCCCTGCACATTAACAGCAATTGATCAGTGCTTTACACGACAGTGTTGTGCTCGCTCGGATTGAAATTTTACTCATAAACTAGTACTCATTTATGGTTGACACATGGAATCAGACGGAACAACCACAGTATTTATGCCAAGCAAAAACTCACACACAGCAACAGATACGCCTCTCTTGTTTCTCCCTTCTTTCATCTTTGCAACCCCCCCCCCCCCCCCCCCCCCCAAAAAAAAAAAAAAAAAAAAAACCCTGCTGGCAACCTCTGGCTACAAAAACTTGAACCAATAATGTTAATGGGGGATCACATGGGAGCAGCGATTGAGCTGGGTGTGGGGTTTGCAGGGGAAACTGCTTCCAAGCAAACACATTGTAGTCCTTTAAAGAAAGGGGAAGAATGTGCAACACATGCCCCTGAGCTTCAAATCCTCTGGGAAGTGATCAGTTTATACAAGTCTTGGAAACATGATTTAGTCTTTTACAGGACACAAAAAAATCTCCATTAAAAATCTATATAAAAAGTGTTCATTGCAGGGTTTCCAGACTGAAAAAAATCCCATGCCACACTGGAAATATTTCTGTGGTCACACTTTCTTTGAAGCAATATTAACAAAAACATATTGACAAGTTGTGGTCAGGGGAGAAACCACCATCAGGGGTTGGATCTTCTGTGTCCTGTCCTGTCTCAGTATATATATCTTGTCCTGTGCAATAAAGATCTTGCATTAAATGGATATCGAGCTGTCTTACTGTGTTTTTGTATTCAGCACAAGCAAACTTTTATTCCGTTGGCACCGCATTTATCTGCTCGAGGAACAACAGCAGCTTTGTACACATTGCCCAGTTTGTGGCCTATAAAAAGCCTACGGCTAATTTTCCAAATTCCATCCACTCCAATAGAACAACCTCCTGATTAACAGTATGGATATCTCTGCTTTTCCTTCACTGCTAGTCATATACATATTTGTGTGTGTGTGTGTGTGTGTGTGTGTGTGTGTGTGTGTGTGTGTGTGTGTGTGTGTGTGTGTGTGTGTGTGTATGTGCGTAATTATTCCATTTTAACTGTTTTTTGTGTGGGGGTTTAAGAAAAGAGTATTTTTTAGGACTGAAAGCCGATTTGTAATGCAAATGGTCATATAATGATCATGTATACTACAGTCAGACAGGGCCACATTTACAACTTCGATATTTTTCAAGCTCTTTGTCTTTGACCCCCAAATATTTAAATTTAGTGTGATTAGAAGAGTGTAAGTTTCTTTTGCATATGAGTTCACGTACATGGTGAAAGATTATTTTTTATTGTCCTGTGGAGGAAATGGCCTTCAACTTTATTACCAGATGAGGTCTTTATATTGGTCATTGGGATACATTTGACAAAGTCGTCTTTTTTTTAACACCCAATGAAAACTTTTTTTTTCTTTCTGTAGTATCTCTCCATGGCAACCACAGTGTGAGGAAGGTTTGGAAACGAGCTAGCTCGGCTTAAGCAGAGAGCACTGGTTAAAACTGTTGTGTGTTTTTTTTTAATAACCCACAGCTGACACACATGTATGCAAAGACACAAAAAGAAAATTTACGGCTTGAATTTTTAAATCTCAACCATCATTTGGTTACACTGACAAGTAAAGATTACCGAGATTGTTTCCTTACATGGTGAAGGAATTTAAACACTCCAATTCTCGTCTCCCGCTGGAAGATAGCCTGTGGGTTACATGGCAACTGTCTTAACCTAACTGAAGTGAATATATCCCATTAACCACCAGCTTCAGTCTGGTAATACCACTGGACAGGTGACCTGCAGGCCTATAACATGTCTCAACCCTCATTCATGCCTGCCTGGGATGAGGCCTGTCCAGAAAGAGGCCTCGAGGGCCTACTGTATCTCACGGTCATGTCTAATCTGGTTACCGCAGCAACAGCAGGGATTAGGAGTGTGATAAGGGAGGGGCTCCTCTAACGAGTCTGGTCATATGCATAATTCATGTAAACGAGCCAGGCTAGGAGGAAAGCATATATAGAACACACACACACACACTTAGACATATACACATGTAATTAACCACTATCTCATGGATATCTCCTTGCAGTGTTGATGTACATGCAACACATTAAGTCTACATATTCGAGGTAAATCATAATGAAGCCGTATTTGCTGCAGAATTTGAAATGAGATTAATTAAACTTTTCTTTCATTGCACTGCTCGGCTTGAGAGGAAAATACAAACACACCTACATGTTCACCCTGAAATGCTTTATTGAGTCAGTGAAGCAAAAATTATGTGAGGCTGATGAGATGTGGTGTCATCCGTGCTTTAACAACACGCTGCAGCTGAAGCCCGGAAAACAATCACATCCAACGGTGTGACACGGGGTCATTTCAACAATATTAGTCATTTTCACTCACGAGCAGATGTCTTAAGGGACGAGATTATGGCTGTGATTTCACTGTGACTCAACATTCATATCACTAAAGTGCGAATGTGCTTGTGTGTGTTTGTGTGCGACAAAGAAAGAAAGAGATAGTCGGGGTGTCTGCATTAGTGAATTTGAATGCACTTGTTTATGTATATGTTGCTTCTCAGTGGACATGACAAATGTGTCGCCCCCTTCAGTGTGTGCTACAACGAGAGGCCGCCTTCCACCGCCCCTCACAAGCAAGCACACTAACACACAAACACACGCATACACTCTGCCACCTCTTCGCCCTCGCTCTTCTCCTCGTGCCCCACTCCCCCACACCCCACCTGCATAATAAACCCCCGCACCCTCACCCCCACACCCCCCTTCTGTCTTTCCTGCCAGAGCGCCCATGTCCAAACCAAACACAACAGATCAACAACTCGACATGCAGATCGTGTCACGGGATAAATTATGCGCAGCGTGTCAGCCTCATACGTGGGCTCTTGGCTGGCTGTCCGTGACATGTGTCAGGGTGCCCCTGCGTCTCCGCTGCACAACGCTAATGACGGGATGCCGGGTTAGCCTCCGATGCACCCCACCCCTCCGCCTGCCCCCAACCACCTTCTACCCCTTCAACCACTCCCCTACCACCAGCACCCACCCCCACCACCCACTCATCACCAGCGATGAGACAGTGTGTCACCTCTGTGAGGGTGGAAGTTTAAAAAAAATATGTTTTGGTCCAGTGTTTTATCAATGTGGATTTTTGGTTAAAAAGCAGTGAAAGTAAGTGTTTAATGTGTTTGGATTCGTGTAGAGTCCACGGATATCGAGAAATATTATAAAATAGTCAACCATCATAAACTGACACAATAAACAATAATAAATAAACAATAAAAATCATAATCGACACAGAGGCTTTTGTCCTTTGTTGTTATTAAGTGGTGTGCAGCACTAAACCAAATGCCAAGTGTTGGTATCAGTTCTGTACATCCTTTGATATACACAGCATGACATGCAAGACCTTTTTAAAACAATTTACCGGTCTCCCCTTCCTCCCCACCCCCGTCCTCATCCTCTCCCCTCCTCTCAAATCTCTACCTTCTCTTGGTGCATTTTTTATTTATGCCCTTTTTTTGTGGTCTTTGTATGCAAATCCTGTCTGACTTGTCTGAATTATGTGTGTCTGTCCGGGAGCTTCTGTGATTCGGAGTGACTGAGGATTGCACACACGGTGATTGCATCCACTGGGCCCACTCTGAGCCTTGCATAAGTAATTGAGATGTCAGTATGTGTTCTCATATTCCCACAACAAAACTGTAGGAAAACATGCACTGTTGAAGGTCATTTGAATAATTCCTTAATGGAAGGAAGGCCTTGTTTTTCAGGATGCATGAAAAAGCAAATGTCAATGATCAAAATCAAGCAGCATCATATCTCATGGAGGCAGCACTGATTCCTGGAGCACTTCACCCTCCATCTCCCTCTCTTTCCTCTCTGAAAAGATAGATAAGGGATAAGTGTCTTTGTGCATATCAAGCACAGCACAAGCCACTGTTTCTCAAGGGTCTTTTTGAAACACAAATTGGTTTTGAGACATTTTCTATGTTGACCTCTTTGATTTGAAATAGGAAACGACAGGAACATGGTAGTTCTCGTGCTAAAAAAAAGAAAAGAAAAACCCTGAGAGGTCAGTGATTAAATCATACATACACACAATGGATGAGGGGAAATATGTCATTAATCTTTCATATATAGATTATTATCACAGCTATAGACAAGTCCCCAGGTGAACAGCCAAACACAGATAGTTATTAGCTGCTACATGGAGAAGGTGTGCATAGAAAAACACGTACCGGGCACAGGGCATGTTTATATCCTAGGGATTAACAATTCAAATGCATATTTTATGGAAAGATACATGCCTTTTAACGTACACCTTAATGAAACTGAAAACGGCAGAGACTTACAACAAAACAGACCCGCTCCTGACCAAAAAAGGCAGGAAAAAATTGACACAGTGAGAACAGAATGGATAGGTATCGTATCTTGTTTTGTAAAACCACATCCTTCATCCACCAAGCTGGAGGAAACATTTCACCACCACCCCCGCCCATGCTTTGTGTTTTGTCCGGGCTTGTGATGGATGAAGGGCCTGGCGACACACACCTGCAGATCTCATCCACCACCAAATCATAACTAAAGGCTTGGCAGACTGAGATGATCTCCTACATCCGTTAGCCTGCTACTGTCAAACAACATCATTCTCTAAAGACAACTCTGTCACATCAACCCTCCCACCGCAAAATAAACCCACCTTGATGAAAGACTGCTGCATGTCCATCAAAGAAAAAAAAAATGTGTGCACAGATACACTGCTACTCAAACCAGCTGGGGTATTGCACATGAGCAGCAGTGTAGCATGTGAGCTTTAATGAATAAAATCAACACATTTTAATACATTTACAATCTTATTAGTGAGCTATGAACGATATGAGGAAGGTTACAGGTGAAAAGTTAAACAGTAATAATAATAATAGACATTTCAAAGTGTCTCAAAATACAAAGTGAAAGTTGCTCCAAGAGCTGACTGACAAAAATATGACTTAAGGTTCTTAAATCCGTGTAACAGTTGCCTCACATTTTACAATGAGAAGCCTAGCAACAAAAATGAATCAAGTCCACGAAGTGACTTAGATGAACATAAAAATAGACGGAGGCAGGTATCCTCAGCTAAACGTGAATACTGATAACTTCTTCCCGAATGCAATTTCCACAATGAAGCCTCTTATCAGGATCCGAACAGATTTCTCCGACTTTAGTTTCTGATCCCGTACAAAGGCTCTCAGTCGTTGTTGCTTTGTTTGCTGATTCTCTGTCAGACATTGTTTGTTTGGTTTGAGGTATTTTGGAAGGGTATTAAACCATACGTCAGAGTTGTGTGCAAAAAGTTAGAGGTTTTGCACACTGCAGACGTACGCCGGGATCCTCAGCGGGAGCTTTGTCTTTGTTTCGTGGTTGACGATGAACTCCGCGTCGCTATCACACACAAAACCTGGAACGACGACCAGGAACATGCGAAGCTGTTCAAAAGGACTTGTCAGGGAAAACCACAGGTGTTGTTTCCGCTGAGCATGCGCACATATTGAAGTAATAACACGCCTCGGAACTTTAGAGGTGAACCTCTGAGAAGAGATCAAACGGCACGAGCGCTTAGATCAACAAACCCTGTCTCATTCAGCTTCATTTCTCTGTGAGCCCTAACCCTAGTGTGACACCTCTCTATGACTGCCTTTAACAGATAACAGTGTGCTTTATGCAATGTACTGGATAAGAGTGTAAAGCTGAGTACACATTCCCATGCTATCCCATATATACATTCTGTATATATATATATATATATATACATTCTGTATATATATATATATATATATATATATATATATATATGTGTGTAGGTTAATACTCCCTCCCCATGTTCCCACCAGCCCAGGTAATTTTGTTATTCTGTTTGCGCCCTCTGTCTACACCCACCCCTGTCTGCTGTACATAATGGTCCAAGCCCTGGGAGGAAGCAGGCATTTACTTATACAAAACCTTGAGGAAATCCCTACCAATCCTCAGGGCTCACGTTCAGGAGCGCCCAAAACACAAAGGCTATGCAAATCTGCCCAGCCTGCGTTTATCTACCCTCGGTTTCCGTTTGCACCGCGGGAACCAGCATTGTGCTGTGCGTGGCGATTATCGCATGTAATTTACATAGAATACGCACAGGAAACAGTGCACTGATCTCTAACAAAGCAAGAAAGAGTCTCTATCGGCTCAGGAGCTATCTGATGGTGCAGCAAAATTACAGGTTTAGCTGTGGGGTATTAAACCTACAAGGTGTTTTTTATTTCTGGTGTGCAGGGAACACTATCTCCTCCAAATGTTGCTTGTTTATCTGCCTTGTTTGTTTTATAACCCAACTCTAGCAGTCCCCTCTCTGAGAAAGCTGCATCTTCAGCCAGGGCTAATCTGCCCTCTGCCTGTGTTTCCTTTGTCACTGAATCCATGTATCAACACAGCGAGGTGCAGTCAGATTTAGGAGGTGTGTAATTGCACAAAGACACTCGTGCTAATATAGCTGGGAGACTGAGTATGTGTGACTGACTCAGCTGACACAAGACATGTTGTGAGTGTGAGGAATGGAAGTCATAACACTGCAGCATGGCTTCATCCATACAAAGGCTGGTACTGTAAGTACTCTATCAGAAACCTGAGACATGAGGGCGAAATGAGAGATCGGATTCCTGATGCAGACGCTTCACCTGCGGGACTGCCTGGAGAAGAAAACCCCAAAGCTTGTTGATACCTTTGGCTGGGGGTCACACAGAGGTCGTGGCCCCTAATAAATCTCCTTTCAGCTTTCACACCGGCTGAATACTGAGGCAGTTCTATAAATTTAATAAAGCTGGATGTGAAACATAACAAAAGTCAACTGCGCGCACACACACACATACAAAAACAAAACAAAACTAAAACACAAAACTGATGACACAGAAGCTGTGTGATTTGTCCAAAACAGTAATTACGAAATATCTGAAAATGATCAGTAAAGTGGAACGAGAAACTGCAACAACTTCCACTATATCTGACTAACAATTTAAAAAACACACACAAAAAAGCCTGTATTCAGTGATAAGTGACACTTCATCAAAAAAAAATACAGTTGGACAAATCAACCAAAAAATGTGTACATGTGCTAAAATAGTAGCATTTATTGCACACATGTATTCAATTTGGTTGTGATTAATGTGACACAGGCCGCAGATTCACCCATAGCGTCTCAAGAATCACATAAAATGTATTATTCAGTTTTGATTATAGGCTCCCTATTGCCCCTTTTTTTTTTTTAACTTAAGCAGAACAGACAGCCATCTGATTTTGCTCCAAGAAGACACGCAAAAAATACACTGCCGTCATTAATACAACACTGATTCTTTCAGAACGTCCCTCCGAAGGCCAGTCACAAGCCTAGCATGGGTTTCTTACTGTACAATAGGCACCCTTACAGGCTTATCATCCCCGTCATCTTCATCATTATAATCATTGGTGGTATGATGCGGCTCAGTCATCAGTTGTAAGTATGACACCAGTGACTTTTATTTTGTCTAACAATTTGGGAAAAACATAAAAGCAGGCCTGTTACAGAACACAGAATATGTACCAGCAGCGAGACGTTTCGAATCTCACCTCCAGTTTGCTAAGAATAGCCCCTAGAGGAAATCCTGTTACACTGGGTTAGGATTTGACATGGGTGTACACACTTGACTTTGCTCGAGAGCAAATTCTACAAAGCCGAGTTTTTACATTTTGAGTTTGGTGCACCGCCATAACAAAAGAACACACAACCACAAAAATCTGACTGTTAACAACTGCTTTGGGGTTTATTTTACAATTCAGAGAGAGAGAGAGAGAGAGAGAGAGAGAGAGAGAAAAGAAAAATGAAACAAACTAATCGGTGCTAAAAAGTCGTGTTTTTTTTTCTTTCTTTACAATATTGTCGATAAAACATTGAAATGTATAGTCATTGTGCATCGCTTATTTATTTTCCACACCATTTCATGCATCAAGTTGGATGCAAGTAATAATTAAAATCATTTCTGTAAACCAAGCCAAAGAAGCTAAATTTGTATTTTTCTTTAAAAAAAAGGTCATTTCGTAGCTCTACAGCATATATCTATGTACACCATCTGTTTTTATTTTTTAGCTTTTTCTTTTTGTATATAAAAATGACAATATAAAAGTTCAAGAATGCACACACCTTAAGATACAAACAATTTTGAGCCGTTTTTCAAATGGTAAGATATGTCTCATGGAGTACTGACATTTCACTGGTAATCATTTACACGTGACGGACTGTTCTCTTTACAGCTGAATAAAGCGACACAGTTTAGAAAGAGAAAAGTTGTAACAAACCATACACCTGGAAAATTGCTATGAGGTGATACTTCACAACAAGGAAAAAGTTTCTGCAGCAAACTTGCATACCGATGGCCGTTCATTTCCACTGATTAACTCAGAACCAGAAGCAGCATTTCACTTTTTCCAAATGTTCATGTGATCTTTTTTTTCCCTCTTTTTTACACTGACAGATTTATGAGCAGGCCATTCATCATCAAAAACATTGCCGTGACAGAAACCCAAGAAGGAAAGAGGGGCGGGGTGGGGGTGGGGTGATAATCCTTGATCTTTTAAAATCTGATTTTGACAAATGCAAGATATTTCAAAACATGTTCTCTTTACAAATTCAACTGTCTAAGGTGCTACTTCAGTCTTTCGGGGTATTCTTTCATTCTTTTGGTGTATACATTGAATTTTCCACCTTCTTCATATCAAGTAATATACAGTTATCTTTTCCACCAATTCTGTCCACTCGCCACTTTTACCGTTGAAGCAGTAGTTGTATTTTTGCCATGAAAAGATTAAAATATCGTGTTTAACCTTGATTCACTAAAATACATGCACAGATCAGACAAATAGCATATAAATATATTACAAAATAAGTGTAAAAAAGCTTGGCAAAACAAAAACAAATTGACATGAAAAGACATGGTCCAGTCAGGCAGTTATCACAAAAAAAAAATTAATAATAATAAGACTTGATTTTTATTTTTATTTTTCTGGCGGCTCAGTTCGGCCCAGTGCAGTAACTGTGAACAACGTCATTTTTAGTGCAATGAAAATCGAGTCAGTTCCACAGCTGTCAGTCTTTACTCTCAGCTCGAGACATTGTTTAAACCTTCTCCATTTTGTCTAGCTTCTCCAGTTTCTCCAAAGCGGTGACAAACACCAGGTGGTCCTCTGGAGACTTGCCATGGGTCTTGCTGAGGTGCAGTTTGACTGCGTGTTTGCTGACGAATGTCCGATTGCAAAGTCTGCACTGGTACACGGAGCCTGTGTCGTCCTCTGGCGTGGTCAAGGCTGACAGGGGGCTGCCGAATATCATTTTGTCTGTGATCACCTTCGAGGCAGCCTGCTGCTCCCGTAGGTGCTCAGCTGACAGTTTGGACAGGTCCTTCAAGCTGAAGCCCAGGTGAGACTCCAGGTGGCTGATGTAGGAGGAGGGAGTCCTGAACTGAGAGGCACAGTCACCACAGAGGAACACGGGCTGGCACGAGTCCATGTTCTTGAGAAACTTGGTGCCCCCAGTTCGTCTCAGCTGGTACTTGACATTAGCCAGCCAGTGGGATATGGTAGTCATGGAGAGGCCCGTGAATTTACAGATGTGGACCCTTTCCTGAGGGCCCAGGTCGGTCATGGCGTAGCGGCCCTCTGGGGTCTCCCTCAGGCTAGACGCAAACTGTGCCTGCAGAATGAGGAGATGCTGGGGATTCCAGTTTGACTGTCTCCCTTTCCTCTTCTGCACTGGGGAGAGGTCCTCGAGGGCATCCTCAAACGCGCTGCCATCAGCGTCCGACTTCTCTGAGATGGAGGAGGGAGTTGAAGATTTGGGCGTAAGTCTCCCGGTGAGGTTCTTTACCATGTCTGAAATGTCCATCAGAGCGTTCTCTCTCAGGGGTGAGGAGACTGTGTCAGGGAGGGAAATAAGGGGTTTGTTACCATTTACGCTACTGTTGGTCAAAAGTGCACTGCTGCTTTTGTTGTTGTTGTTGTTGTTGCTATTAGTGGCGGACTTATTTTTACTCAGGTCTATGGGCTGGTCATTATTTTCATACAGCTGGTAGTGGTTGACGGGCTCAGCTGGCTTGCCCTGAGGAGTTGGGTTGAAAGCTGGCTTTTCCATCATGCTGTTGCTGATTTTGTAAAGCATAGACAGTGGATCTGCTGCGGGACTTACTGGTTTTGAGGCTTTCCCCAGGTGTGTGTTCATGATTGATTGGAGTGCGCTAAGAGGGTTGATGAAAGGACTTTCAGGTGAGTGATCGGTGATGATGCCAAGACTGTTTCCGTTAGTTACTGGGGATTGGCACGTCTCAGAACCATTCTTTGAATGGTTGCTGTGGCTATCTACTAGGCTCTCTTTGGGCTCCTTCTTGCAGATAAGCTCTGAATCTACACTGCCCGGGCTGCTACTTCTCATACCAGATGGTTTACCTACAGAAAAGTCATTTGGAGATGCCAAATGCTCTCGCTGTTCTCTCAGTGCAGGGGAAGGGGATTTTCCCAGCGATGGTTGTCGGCATCGTTCCAGGCTCACCATCTTCTCCTCCTTTTCTTTCTTCACAGTGGCAGCTTTTCCTGTCACTTTCTCCACAAGCTCCTCCATGGCGGTGACATTGCTCCTTAGGGGAGTAGGAGAGGAAGGGCTCCGAGGTGAGTGGATGACTGAGTTGGGGTCGCTCACAAGACTTCGTAGACCACTGTTAAACATTGGCTGCATCTGAACACTCTGGACAGTCGGGGGTAGAACAGTAGCTGAGCTTTTCACGGCACCCTGCAGCTGGTAGGCCGCATGAATGCTAGGGTAGCCACCCCAGGTGGGCGTGCCTGTCTGAGCCTTGCTGATAGCACTAGATACTGTGTTCTCAAGGGATTTGAGAATATCTAAACCCTCTTTAGGGGTCTCCTCCAGGTCTTCTTCTCTAAGGTATTTATACGAGGTGGTGTCAGTCTCAGATTTCTCACCTGAGTCGTCTTTCTCTTCCTTGATTTTTTTCTCCACTTGCTCGCCTCCTTCGACTTTTTCATCCTCACCCGCTTCCCTCTTTTCCTCTGAGCCAGAGGATAGTGCAGGAGACACTGGCTGGGACTTAACCGTACTGGGAACAGGGAGTCTGGTGGTGGTTGGCGGTAATGGGATAGACTGAATCTTTTCTTCCACCACTGGATCAAAGACTAGCTGCTTGCCCTTTTTGGAAGCAGAATTTGTGACCTTCAAAAAGTGACCTGTAACCATCATGTGGGCAGTCAGCTGCTGCAATGTATCATGGGAGCTCCCGCACTCCATGCATTTTAGAATCTGTGCTTTGCGAGCTTCAAACTGCCATGTGTAGCTGGCACCATTCTGGTAGCCATAGCGGTTGTTTGGCGTAACATAGGGGTTAGCTGCAGCTTTTGTGTCTTTGCCAACATCCCCAAGAGAGACACTGCCACCACCACTACCAGCATGGATAGAGTCTGGGGAGCATGGAGAGACTATAGCATCTTGGATAGCACGTTTTTTAGCTGAAGTGGGCACCAGTTTAGTGGCCAAGGCTGGCACTGGTTCTTTGAGAGGCACTTTCTGGTAATGCTTGGTCTTGATCATATGAACGCTGAGATCTTGTAGAGATTCAAATGAGTGGCCACAGTACATGCATTTCAGAACTTTCTGGGCGTCCTCTTTCCCCTCCATTTCCATCAAGGAACGCTTACGTGGTTTGGACCAGCGCTTTCCCTGATCTTCCTCTTTGTCTTTGTTGTCATCTCGATAGTGGCCCGTCTCATTCATGTGGACCGTCAAACCCACCAGTGTGTCATAGGCAGCACTGCAGTCTTTGCAGCGGAACTTGCTCGCACCAGTAAAAACAGAGCCATACAGCTTGTTGTTCTGTCGGTAGAGCTGCACTGTGCTGAAGAGGCTAGGCTCTGGTAAAAGGTGATAGGGGGTCTGCTGAAGTGTTTTGGCAAGTGCTGCCTGATGCCAGTCATAGGCTACACCACTACCATTACTGGCAGCAGCACTGCTGCTCCCACTGCTGCTGGTTGCACTGTGGCTGCTAACAGAGCTAGCTGCTGTGCCATTTGTACTGCCACTTGCGCTCCCTGTGTGGTTGACAGTGGTGCTGGAGGTCTTGCCGTTATGGTGACTGCTAGCCATGTTGACCCCACTGCTCTTATTTATGGTTGTAGTTGTGGCCACAGAGGCAGTAGAGGCAGGCTCTGGACTAGTGAGGGCACTGTTGACACTGCCAGCTGCAGCAGGCTTAGATTTCATGATGTCCATTGTGATGCTAGACCAAGAGGCATCTGAGATGAGGTTTGCATAGACGGCCTTCATCTGTGCCAGGCTGTCCTGGAAAGAGAGGCCGTTGTTGGGACGGAAGGGAAAAGCTGAGCCCTCCCTCTCCTGACCATCCCTGGAAGAGGTGCTCTTGAAGTCTGCAAGTCGGTCGCTAGCATCACTAAGCGGAGACCCGTATCCAGCGTCAGGGTTAGTGCCATTGCTGAGTGGGGAGTCTCTGTAGCTAGGTGGTCGGCCCCCATCCACGTCTTCTTCTTCCTCGTTGCAGAGGAACTCAGTGTCCTGGCCGTCTAATGAGAGGCCGTCATCTTGCAGGTGCTCTTCCTCATCGTGAGCAGCTGCCTTAAGCTCGTCCTCGGGCATGTACGCTGGAGTACAGAGAGACAGCAAGAGAGGGGAGATAAAAATGGAGGGGGGGAGAAGAAAAGAGGTCAGCTCAGTGAAATTAAAGATTTACAGCACACTAACAGGACCACTGTCAAAATAACATGGAATGAATGCTCAATGGTGGGAAATGCAGGCTTTTATTCTCACCCAATGTGAGTGTGCGTATATGTCTGCATGCATGCATGACTTTGTGTGTACTTTGCACACATGTGTCTCTGAAAGCCAGTGGTGAAAAAAACCTCCAAGGGAAAAATAAATCACTGAGCTTCTGACAGTTGTCCTTTTCCTTCCCAACTATCTATTCCTCCACACATGCCTCATGTTCCCCAGGAAATGACTGGCTGTTTGGCCTTGTTAGCCAGCTGCATGCTTACATGTTCAGCTCCCTCCCTTCTCTTTCTTTCTCACTTTTCCAAGCCTGTACTGCATCTCACTCATCTAGTCCATGAAGCCTAGCTCCTCTCCCATTCAAGTTATTCGACTGGAGAGGGACAGAAGAAAAAAATTACCACTTTGGAGATATCACAGTTTTCCTAACCCACTCCAATTAGCTGACGGTCACTGTGCTACTATGCAGGAACTGGAAAAACAATGCTCTCTGGTTTGAGAGCGATACAAATGCAACCAGTTTATATATTTGCACTCCAGCTGTTCGATGATCCACAACAACACGGACAATGTCTTAAAAAGACAAATTAAAACAGGAAGGCAAACACTCGATTAAAGAAAAAAAGCCAAGCGGAAACAGAACTAAGATGTAACAGGTTTCAAGGAGAAAAAAAAACGTAAAAACAAACGAGATTGAAAGACAGACTACGTGCATTTGGAGGCGTGCATTTTTGTGAGTGCGTGTGTGCATGCAAAGAAAGGCACAGTAAGCATTAGCAAGCTGCGCAGACAGGAGATGGTTAGGGGGAGAATAAGTGAATGAGTAGAAGACGTGGGAGAGAAAGAAAAAGTGAGCAGGAGGCGGTGGGTTTGTTAGGTGGGGAGAGGCGGAATGAGAGGGGAAAAAAGGGAGAAAGAAGAGGGTGAGTGAGGCAGGGAGACAGGAGAGACGGCCCCCTAGCTTCTTCCTTTATCTCCTTCCTGCATGGTGAGATGTGTGTCCTACATGCCAGTATCAGTCTCTCCCGATGAAACAGATGTGCTGTCAACTTCAAACGGCACGCTAACCTGTCATATCATAATCTAAGTGGACATAATACCTGATATATATACACTGGCACCATTTACTGCTGCCTGAGAGGAGATGGGTGGAGGGTGGAGGGTGGTGGGTGGCGGCGGGGAGGAGGTGAGCAGCTGCACCATCAACTGTGAGTATGTGATGATGTGCATGTGCGTACGTGTGAGTGCCTCCGTAAGTGCCTGTTTGCGATTGCGACTCCGCACGCATGCTCACCTTCCGTGCCCATGTGTGTACTTTATGCATTTTTCCCCCCCCACTCGTACACATTTGCTCTTACAGCGCGAACCTGAACCCACCGACCATAATATTGCCTATAAGTCTGAGTTCGCTGTGTGCTACTGATACACCCTTCTCCAAATGAGCAACATACTCCCCTAACGCCTGACAGGATTTCTGTGAAATGAGAGCACTACAGGAGAACCTGGCTGCGCTTCAATCCCACTGACAGACTGAGACCGAGACAGTTTCTAAAACTCCTGAAAATCCCTAACACAGCAGATTAGCATTATGTGCTGTACTCTCTACAACACATCTGCAGAGTGTCTTCTGCTACAGTGCCTTCCCTCTCACTAACCCGCTTCCAAAAGAGGAGGCTATCAATACATATCAGCCTTTTTAATATACAAAGCATCCTGCAGAACGGCTATCCATTCTTCTCAAGCACACAGGAACGGCGCAAGCATACAGTAGGAATTACCTATGTGAATCACTCACATCAGCTGCAGCCAAAAAAAACAGCTAGCTGGCATTGTTCAATAAGTAGACACGCAGATACACAGACAGCAGGAATGAGAAGCAGCAGATCAGAAATATCCCTGGGTGAGTGACAAAACACAGACTGCAGCAGGGAGGGGCTTCGAACGATGAGCAGGTCGCCAGGGAACCCTTTGACGATCCCTGTCAATCAATTCCTGTCCTGCCATGTTGTCATGGAAACAACAAAGAGGGAGATATCAAAAGCCCACAGACAAAAGACTGGCAGAGACAGACATCTGTAAAAATCACAGGCAGCAAGTGGACGGCTTCACAAGCCATAAACGTACAACGTTCGTGATGAAACTTGAGTCTGAAATAAATGATCTCTCCATCTGTTTTGAGATGCTGCATGAATTCTGACAGGATGCTAAAACCCAACAAATATTAGAAGCTACGCATCAACTCAATCACCCGCAACTTGAAGAAGTGCGATTGTGACTGGCGGCCAGATTAAGCCCCTTCTCTTCTCCTGGATGCACATATGCAGAGCAACACCAGCAGTAAGGGGCGGGCCCGGGAAGGGCTGGCGTGCCGTCCCTGGCGGTTTGGTTTGCCGAGTGGGTGATGGCTGTGAGCAGGGCCATCTGCACGGGCGCCAAAGCGCCTGTCACTTTTGCTCGGGGACGTGCCGCCATCAAGGAGACAGGCGGCAGTGCGGCCAGGATAGGACTGCAGACTCACTGTCACAAGCAGCAGCAATCAAGCCCGCCACCAGCCACGCCAGATCACCAGCAACAACAACAACAGCAACAACACGGGGAAAGGAAGCAAGACTTATCCACCCAGTGTCTCTGATCTCCTGGTACCTGCTCAGAGGGTTAATGTAGCGCTAACAAAAAGGCTTATAAAATTTGTAAAGTAGCAAAATGGGTTTGTAGAAGCCCCTTTAAGTGTTGTAAAGAGCTCTTTGAAAAATGCATAATGCACAAATAGATTGACATACACACTTAATAGAGCTGTAATGCATGCATTATCAAAGGTTTTCATGTCTCTGGTTACCAAATACACTTTGGAACACAGACCCTTATTTGATTAGAGATAAGAGCTTTAAAAGAGCTCAAGTATGTGTTTTGTTCCCATCTGCCTCATTTATTATTATTCATATTTAAATGAGATAGTTCCTGAAGGACTACCCAACTAATGCACCCATGAAGCACCCTTGATTCTAACTTCTGCCTAATATGTAAAGATTGCAGAGCGCCGTGCGCCATTACAGATGTTTGCTATCGCAATCCGTGATCAAGTTTGTGCGTTTAACGCGAGCACTCAGGGACCACACCAGAAACGAGTCTGTGCAGTGCCCTGTTATGTTTGATATCATGTTTTCTGATGAAAAGTCTGCGGTGAACGCCCTGCCTGCTGCCTCAACACAACACTGGGCCTCACAGCGAGACAGAGCGATGGACCTATGTACAGATCATCTCTTAAACATTTTCTCCGTCTACACGCAGCGTAACTTTTTGTGTGTGTGTGTGTGTGTGCATGACTTTTGTAAATGATAGCAAATGAAATACAACCAGCGGGATACGTCAGCTTTTTTGGCGAGGAGCAGAGCAGAAACATATCACTCCTTTTCAAAACTTTGTATCTTTCTCCGCCCTACCCATTTTTTCCTTTTTTTTTGCTTTCTCCTTTTTCTTTGCTGCGAGTCTGCTGGTTGTTAAATCAATAAAACTCTCTGTCAGGCTCGCAGAGCTTCACCATTTGGCCGCTGTCAAAGCCAAACAAACCAGATAAGAAAGGCAGAAAGGCGATGAAACGAGCGAGAGAGAGGCAGAGAGGGGGGGCAAGAAGGGGATGAAACCAGTCAGCCTCCCCTCGCCACCACCTCCGTTTCACCAGCAATCCCTCCTTCTATTTATTTACACACATTTCTTTATTTATTTGATGTGAGTTTGGGAAGAGGGGGCAATCACGGCAGTCATTTGCGGCACTAATGTCCAATCATGGGGCCCTTCACTCATGTGATTTAGGCAGTGCAGGAGTGGGGTTCGCGGCGCAGAATGGTGCGAGGAGGGTGTAGAAGGCGGCGGTGAGGTGGGGGGCAGAGGCCGTTTAGGCCGGCCCCTAATAGGAAACTGGCAGTCTTATTCCTTCCCCAGATTCTGTTTGTCACCCCGCTCTCCATTACGTGCCTCCCAAGCCTGATGGCTTTGGACAGGAGCTGATCAAAAAGCCATCGCTTGACCTACACGCCGTGGCAGAACGAGACTCACGTCCTGCGCAGGGAGAGGAGAAGATGAGACAGAAGAGGAGAAGGAGGGGTGTATGTCAGTGCGTGGTGCAGAGCTGGAGAAAGAGGGAGGGTGATAGCTCTCGGACCGGGACAAGAGGGCTGTAAATAAAATGACATTATTATTTCCTCTGTCCCGTCATGTAGAAAAGCCAATTATGGTAATGCTGCTGCCAGCGTGTCAGAGGGAATGCTGGGATGTGCTTCCTGTGAAGCGGCTAACATGAGAGCAATGCCCTGATCAGGAACACAGGCCTCAGTTTGACAAGATACTGAACAGATAGGAAGAACAAGAAATAGCGAGGGACAAGGGAGAGAGAAAGCGAGAGGGGTAAGGCCTTGTTTGCTTAATAGATAAATATTAATACACCTGGATGGATTGAGGACCTATAGTCATCTATTCACTTTCAAATAGTTCACTTTCAACGAGGTGTAGAAAGTAACAAAATAAACACCAGTGAGGAGGTGTGTCATACAGAATCTTATTAAGTTCAGCTTGGTGATGTGAAAATGATAGAGATGCCTGAGAGAAGTTATCGACCCCAAAAGTTCATGAATTATATTCTGTCACACCTCAAAATTTGACGAGATGAATTATGCAAAGGCGACGGTGAAAGAGCCGGATATTGAGGGTGAAGGCGATCATTTACTTTAGAAGCTAATTCGTTCTCATCTCATCTCAGGCTTCTCCACGGTATCCCGTTCTTAAAAATTCCTCCCGCGCTTGATAGGGGTTCTCTCCTTAAAATAATTCCTCAGCTACCTTTCTCCTTTAACTCTCATCCATTAGCCCTTCTTTCTCTTTTTCTCCCACCCTCCTCCTCTTCCTCCTCCCCTCTCCGGCTTTGCTCACACGCCCACATGGGCCCCTCCCAAGCGGAATAATGGGAGCATATGGCCTAGGCAGCACCTACAGGGCCTTAAATAACTGCTGCAGCATTCCAGCTCGCTGTACCAATTTATCTCTCTCCCCCCCCTCCCCCCCCTTCCTCTTTGCACCCCATTTCAAAACACTTCTAGCTTGAGTTGAGCTCAGCAGACAGCAGCGGATGGGACATGTTGTTCTTCAGACACATAGCAACATAATGGACTGACACAGAAAGTGGTGTAAAAGTGATTAAGCGTCGTGCACACGGTACTGGTGTTGAAATCCAGTTTTATTGGCAGATATTCACTGGCCTTCTTAGCGATCATTTTGCACCGGCAAATACCTCAAGTCGTGTTGCGTTACGGTGAGCTAGTAGCATTATTTAAACTCACTGCAGTGATGCTTTAGATGGTGTTGTGTGTTGAGTGAGCTGAGTGTATACATATCAATGCTGGACCTTTATTTGCCAGTCTGTCCGTTTAAGTTCTTGGCCGACAGCTACTGAAAGCAAAGAATATGCTAGCTGGAAGTTGTAAGAGTTTCCTTTTGGTCTTTGAGAGAAAGGAGCTCAGGTTCAGTGAGTTTTGAAAGAATAAAAATGCATACAAAGCGTCCACTTAGTTGCCTAAATTCTGTTCACCTGATGAGATTACTGTCCTATAAATGTGGGGCTGAAGAGGCGCTAACCTGCTACAAGTCACACTCTCGTGTAAATATGTCCCGCAGAGTTCCTTCTATACGACCTTAAAAAGAATGATATATGGATTAATGGGCAGCTCGTGTTGGAGTGTTTATGCACACGAGTGCCATGTAAGTGCCTGGGCAGGTGTAATGTCTAAGTAGAGGGGCTGAATGTGTGCGCAAATGAGAGAGAGTGAGTGCGAAAGGTGCTGCTGTTTTATTTATAGAGCCAGCGCTATTTATACCCAACTCAAAGATCAGTTCAGAGAAGCTTGCTTGTGGGCCACAGCCAAGATCACTCTCCATTACGGTGCATGCTTAACACCAAAACACACACACGCACGTACACTCTCGCCTATATGCGAGGTGGGGCTGCGGTTGCCATCATATCTGCTTTGTACGTATACACACAGTAACAAAACAATGTGATTTAGTGCGCATACGGTACAGCCATGCATTCGTTCACAAAGGGGTGGATGAGGAAGGGGAGAGGGTGGGGGTGCACGGGGGTGAGCCCACACTGACTGACTGAGTGTTCTTCATGGAGTACAGCAGGCTTTAACATGCTCAGGGATCAATACAGTGAACCAGCGCCAATCGATTGCAATTCATCTGGCTATTTTTTTTTTTTTTTTACATTTCATTCTCACCCACTCACACTGCACGCTGAGCAGCAACCCTGCGAGGCAATACATAAATAAACATACACACATTTGCATACAGAAGAACACACACACACACACACACACCTGAGCCGCTGGAATGATGCCCCCCCCCCACGGCCCCAAGCGTGTTCAATAAACCCGTATGGAATTTATTTATTTTTATTGAGCATATCAGCCCATCCTGGTCCTCTCTGCATAACAAGGCCTGTATAATTAAACCATAAATTTCAGTGCGCTCCTTTAATTACCACAGACAATGTCAGGAGGCAGCAGGGTAAACAAATGGCTTTGAAGTGAGCGAGGGAAAAAAAAAAAAAGGTTCGACACAGCAATGGAGAAGCTGTTCATTTTGGTGAGAATGTTGTTGCACTTGAAAAGGATGAAATGTTAAAAAGAGTGTACGTGCTCGGGGAGTACAGTATGTATTTTTTTTCCTCCCTCCTGCCTTTTCTAAGAATACTTTTGAGGGATGCAGTTTTGTCTCAGAGTGAAGGAAGAAACAATCAGCGCATTGCTGCAAGCATGACGACGTGCAAATATGTATGTCTGGATGAGCACAGTACACTTGCGACTACTAATAAACTGAGTAATGGAGTGGGTGTTTTGGGTGTGTGTGTGTGTGTTTGCATTTGTGCCTTTTTTAAGCCTCTTTTTCCCATGAACACACAGAAGATGCAGATGGTACGCTCGTGTTTATATGTAGTTTACGGGGAAGCCAAGTTTCTTGAGTATGACTGGAGACACCTTTACGGTCTTCAACAGCATACATCATATACAAATGTGTGTGTTTGTGTGTGTATTGTGCACACGTGTGTAAGCTTTAGGTCAATGTCAACACACAGACCTGTTTCTCAGCAGCTTAGCTAATTACACAAGAGCCCTGAAGGCCACTTAGAACAGGTTAGCTAATTAACAAACAGGCTGATTGCAGATTAATTGAGAGGTGTTCCTAATCTTCACCCCTAAATGCAATGACAAATGCTAACTGGCACTAATTAGGCTGGTATGGAGAGCTGAGAGTGGAGGCTGTATTTACAGTTACCGTGGCTCATATGGATGTGTGGCTTGTATCCAGCTGCCTCTTTCAGACCTGCCAACAGGTTAAAGCAAATGAAACTTTAGTGAAAGTACGAGGAGGCTAAGAGGTAGTGAAGACAGCTTCATCAGCAGCCTTTTTAGGCTGCAGTGCGATGTGGCCTCAGTATGCATGATACATTTATGGTATTTTCTGTGCGCAAGAGTAACTAATACATATTTGAATAGCTCACTTATATTAGAATGTGAATATTTACTTATTTGCAGAAAGAGAGGAAAATTGTTCAATACAACACTGTGCAAAATTGGTGGGACACAACGGATAACTATAGGCCACTGGCGCCTCTAAATGTGGAACACTGCATCCTGAATTATTATTACAACTGGCAGTAAATTTTTTTAAGTGCTGCTTTTTTTGCAGTCTCTGTGAAAGAGAAACATGTCCCACTTTACCTGTGGGGATAGTACTTTTGAAAACTCCCTCTCATATGTCTATTGAAAGCCTACTGTTAAGACTACACTATTTGCAGTTTGACCTTTCCCTGCGTGTGAGGATTGGTTCCCTCAGCTTCAGCATGAATGGCGCGCACAGAACATGAAACCTGAAACGGTGTCAACACAATGGGTTAAGGTGGATTACAAGGACAAAATAAAGAGAAATAGGACCCTCGGTGGGGATCTGAACCGGCACCCATCTGTGGATGATCACCTGCCAATAGAAAATGTACTTTATTCACAAGCCACACACACACAATCTTGCAATTTTCACAGCCACTAAAACTACTCCCCAAGGCCCGACTTCTTCTAACTTCCATCTGCCTAGAAAAATTTATCATTCAGTTCCCCTGTCTATCACACACACACATACACACCTGTGCCTTTTAAGCTGCCCACCCTCCCCAAACATGCACACGCACTAAGTTTCCACCTGGACTCTTTCAACCTCTGACCCCACCCTCACTCCTTCTTATAATCCTTCTCTCCATCCATTGACTTCATTGCTTCCGTCTTTCTTTTGCAACACCTGCGCTTTTAAATCCCTACATCAGGATGGCCCATTTTACCTGAACAAACACACACACTGCCAGTAAACACACACAGAAGTACCTACACGTCCTTACCCAGATCCCAGGAAACACACACAAACGCAAGTATGTACAAACACACACACACGCACGCACACACACATGCACTGTCCCTGACAAGACAACAGCCAGCAGCAGCTGCTTCCATCTCCTAGCAACAGCCAGCCTGATAGATGACCCAACGATGGATAATTACCGTAAATCACCACAGCTCACACACTAAAGGAGAGAGAGGGGCAAGGGAGCTTAAGAAAGACTGAAAATGTAAGAGAGAGGGAAAGAGCGGGGATTGAGAGGGATCAGAACTCGAGGGCTTGGGGCTGGTCATGTGTGCACTAATGCACATTGATGAGCTCAAATTCATCTGCTTTTTAAAGCACACAAACACACACACACACGTATACATTTAATTCAGACAACATGCTCTCCTACACACATGCAAAGGTGCTCACCGTATACATAAACGTGTGTGTGTGCAGCACACAAACACAGTCACACAGTGTCAGCGCTGTGGCTGTAATCTGAAACCACAGGCCCCACCTTCCTATAGAGGAGCTTGTCTGTCACAGGTTCCCATCTTTTTGCACAAAGGTGCCTATCAAAGGCCAGAGGGTGCTGTACAGTGAGTCTGCGCAGTGCTCTAGAGCACAGTTAGGAATGGAAACAGCAGGCTGCTGCTTAGAAACTCTGACAACATGATTGCCTTTGATTTGTTTGAGAAGTGTTTGATTTAAGATATTGACCAGATGGATGCCAAAAAGTTCTCCAAACATGCTCTTTTTTTCTTTTATTTGGAAGCGAATGTCTGATTTGAGAATCATTCCTATTTTTTTAAAAACCCTCTACCGACAATGATAAAGCAGATTTGCATAATGTCACATCCAACTACTGACATGCAGTCTGTATTCCATGAATTCTAAATATAGCAACATGACAAACTACCTCCAGAAGAACAAAGTTTACTCCAAATTATCAACAGATCTTCGATATGCACACGCAGCTGCTCCATTTACTTCCCCATCATTTTCAGCTCTCCCAGACATGCAATCTGTCCTTCTCTCTCTCCCTTCTTTCTTTCCTTGCTATTCTCCCCTCCTTCCCTCATTCCCCGACTCCCTCCCTGTGCGAGTCCTGGCTGCTGCAGACATTTGATCTGGCTGCCTTGTGATAGATTGACAGGTAATGAGGAGGTTGAAGGGGCGTTGGAGACAGGAGCAGGTGTTCAGCACAGTCTTTTTGGCCAGCACTAAGCTGCCATGTCCTTCACTGCTGCACCGCACCACTCCGTTTCCTCCTTCTCTCACTCCTTCTTTCCCTCCTTCTTTTCCTCCCTTCTTTCCAACATTCCCCCCCCTTCTCTTCCTTAGAGAAGAGGACTATGCAATCCATCACACGTTGACACAGTCGGACATAGACTGTCTTTATATGGGAAAAATGCATGGGCCGTGGAAATAAATAAAGAATAGAACATCGTGTCCCATGCTGGCAGCAGCAAACTAGGCCTCGGACTGATCACTCAAACTGTGCCGTGAGGATGAGACTGATTTGGAACATCCGCCTGTAGAGGAGACCAATAATGGCTTCTTATAGCAAAGCTGGCGCTGACATGACTTTTAATGCAAAAAAAAGTTTCCTTTGCAAAATAAAAATGCTTTTGTTTTTAGAAACACCAACATTTTCACATGATTCTAAAGTACATTTCAGAGGCAGACTGTTCAGAAACTCACAGGAGTAAATTTTAGGTATGTTAGTCACGTTATATTAAAAGAGGACTCCCTTACAAGCTTTACAGTACATAATGGTCTAACTCGACACCAATCGGAGGCAGATTTTGACCTGTTTCAGTCCTGCTGACACAGCAGAGCACCACTCTGCATCACACCACACAAGCTAAACAGGAGGATAGAGAAGAGAGAAATCTGATGAGTTGGGAGACGGAGCAGAAATCTGAGGACGAGGATGTGAATGGTTGCAGTAGAGACAGCTTTTTTTGGGTCCAACTGTTGAATTGCTACTTTGCTGCATTTATGTGTTGCACTGATTGAATTTAAAATGAGTTATTCTCAATGATCAAGAGCAACAAGAACATTTTGTGTTTAAGTTTAACCCCAAAATGACCTCAGCTTGCTGTAATTGTTCAGAATCAGGTAATATATGACAGAAAGTCATTTGTGAAGCTTCTCTTGTGTCGGGCAATTTCCTGACATACGCAGACGCAGGATTTAAGGTAGAAATGAACGGTTGCACCTTTGAAACCACCTTAAATGCAGTAACAGAAACTTGAATTGTCGTCATGGGAGCCAACAGGCAGAGACAGCCAGAGGAAAAACAAGGCTTCAGGCTATAAATCCAACCCTCCAGTTTACTGCCCAACATTAAAGGACATGTCACCCTCCTAAATCAGATCACCAAGAGGAGACAGACGGGCTAAAATGGGGAGCATTTGCATGTTCAGTAAAACATTCCTAAGAGCTCAACAAAGTGCTTGACCACTTTCTTTTTGTTATATCCTGCAGTTAAAGATTGTTCATACAATTTGAGATACGTACAACGTGAAGGAGTCAACTAGCTTTCTGTCACGACACACCATTCTGAATGAAAGTAAAGATAGAAATATTTATCGAGCTTCTGTTTTTAATCAGCCTCCCTAAAGGTGGATTTAAACACTGAAACTAGCACTTGGTCTGGTGTCTGACCCACGTTTCTTCCTTTAAATCTACAAAAACAGCAGCTTCACCTGGACAATCTAACAGACAGTTTAATTATTTAATATAATGCCAGATAAGAGTGTGTGTAGAATTAAAGAGGAAGCCACCAGGCTTAAAATTAGCCTATCCCAATTGTCACCCTACTCAAAGAGAACCTGTTTTCTGAAAAAAAAGAAGTCATTGACGTGCAATCACATTCAAACACACTCGCCTGTCAGTTTATAACTCTCCTACTCTCACGCACTCACACACACACACACACACATACAGACCAAACATCGGCCAACACACAAATAGACACCCACACATACACACTTTTTAAGCCCTTGCCTGGCATCAGCTGTCACACAACCTGTCTCAGAGAACTAAGCAGAGACAGACGCTGTCAACTTAGAGTGCCTCAAATGCCCACATCCACCCAGGCAGAGGAGAAATCAAGCCTGTCTCCCAGTATAATTTGCACTAATCCTTCATGGGAGATAGTAAAGTCTATGGCATATCTGCCTAATAGCATCAGTCACCGGCAGGTTCTAATCTCATATTTAGACCCATTTCCATCACGGACTGACGACAAAAGCACCAGCACAAAGTGTGATTACCTTCTTATTTTTTTTACATTTCTGCATGACTTGACTCCTGATAATAGTTCGGTAGGGAGGTGGGGAGGGGTGAAAACACGAGAAGTAGAAACTTTGAGGTTCTTTTCTTCATGGAGGAAGAAGAAAGTCATTTCTACAGAAGACAGGTGGGCAGAAAAAATGGAGTAAAAGTAAGTGGCAAACTGTATCAGGAGAGAAAAAGTGGAGGTAAAGAGAGTGAAAACCTTTCAGTCAAGAGCCTGCCCAGACTCACACACGCTCACATTCACGTTAACACATCCTCATGCACGCACACACCCTTACAGACTCGAAGACACACACACACACGCACACACACACACTTCTTTTCAATGCGTTTACAACCTGTGGTGTTTGTCCTGCTCTACTGGCTGCTTTACCGCGTGCATTTGAATGCCGACTGGAGTGCATCCCTCTCTTTCAGACAGCGCCATAAAAGACGACACACACAATGAGGGCTCTTTTCAGCAGAGTGGGGCTGCCTGGGGGTAGGGAAGCACCTCCAAAACCGCCACAGCACTTCAACTCTCAAGGCACAATGAGGTGCTAAGCCTTGATGAATAATGAGAGATTATTCATAAAGATGACAAACAGAACAGAAACCAACTATACAAAGTGTTGCGATGAAAAGTCCTTTAGCTGCAGCTTTCCCTCCACAGAGTGTGTTGACTGTGGCCGAGTGTATTTGTGTGTGTCTCTAAGAGTGACCTGGCGAAAGGAGGGAGACAAAAAGAAGGGGAGGTAGCGCAAGGATCCTAATGAAGCCGTAAATCAGAGTCTGATGAGAACAGACTCTGAAGGAGGATCACATCAGTGGAGATCAATGCAGACAGCTACACACACACACGCACGCACACTGACGAGAATAGAGATGAGAAAAAGCCAGACGCAAACACATGCCAGCGTTCCCAAGTGTGGCAGACTTATGAAGGTAAAAGCAAGTACATGAGAATAAACACACCCATTCATTTCCAAACACACAAAATGACACACATACACACACACACATGCTCATCTAAAATCTATTAAACTCCCTCTAAGTTTAAAGCCCATCTTCCCCCAAGAACTCACCCGTGGGCTCAAGAGTCCCACCTCCTTGTTCAATCCTGCTCGTCTGAATAATATCTGCTGTGATGAATGGCGCCATAACTCTGATATCCACAATCAATCTCTGCTTTAAAGACACATTCATCTTGTGCAATGCTGAATGGATTTAGGGGTGGGGGTGGGGGTGGGGTGGGGGATGCAGATGAGAGGGTGGGGGGGGGGGTTGTAGGAGGTGGTTGGGTGCTTGCCTGACCTCCCAGAAGGAGGGTGGGTGGGGCTCGAGGGTGCTGATGGAAGGAAGAAGGGGAGTCAGGTTGGCAGGGCTGCACTGAGTGATGTGTGTCAGTTCACATCTGGCTACAAAAATAAATGAGGCTTATGAAGACAAATGAAAAGGGGCTGTCTCCCCAGTTCCCCCCCACCCACCCCACCGCCCTGACGCACACTCAAACTCAGACAGACAAGAAATGCACAGAGAGGGATGAAAAAAAAAGGGGCGAAAAGACAAAGAGGAAGAAGCAAAACAGAAGAGCTGAGAAGAGACCGAGTGTATTCACCGATGTAATGACCTCACAAGGATAGTGATGAAGTTCTGGTGTCGATGAATGCATATGCTGCTTTAGTATGAGCTGAGTCATCCATGGGTGCCAAAAAAGCTATGGTGGTGTAGCGTATGCTGCCTGAAATGATTGTTTTATCATACAGTAGCTAAACTTGACTGCGCTCTTTGCACTAAAAAAAAAAAAGGGAAAACAAAGAAATTAAAACGGCCACTGTGTGAGTGCAAATTCTCAGCCCTGAACTCACACCTATGGCTGAGGATACAGAGGCGGGGGGAGGGGAAGTATTTAGCGGGCTGGGGGGCTTTTAAGAGTGAACTATCCATGACCTGTTAGAAGGGTCATCTGTCGGTGACACTGCCACTCAATATTCTTCTTAATGATGTACCACGTCTTTTAACCCCAGCAGACAAAGTAAGGAAACATTACACCGTCAGGAGGGCTCCCCCACGTCTTCTTCCTCCCTCCCCGCCCCATCTTTTTCCCCTCTCATTCACTCTCGCCGCTTTGCTCACCAAGTTGTAAGACCCAGAGTTGGATTTTTAATTATTAAAAAGAGAATTCCAGCCAGAGAGTTGTTCAGCTCTTTTTCAGGCTATATGATCTGCCAGGACCTGGCTGGAGTCTGCACAGTGAGCGCCATATACCCTGTTTAGTCTGGTTGTTGGAAAGCGAAAGTAAGCGCACAGGCACGGCTTTCAAAGTAGACACGTGCTGACAAGATACATCAAAACTGTATTTATCCGGACACCTTAGCATGCCTTAAAAATATCCTGTCACTTACTAACCAAAGAAAAAAAACTTTTACTTATTCGATGATTTAATGTTGATTTTACCGTATTTCTTCTCTTCAAAGAAAAAGTTTAATATACCACATAAAAACACACGAAAACAAGGCCTGCTCTAAGGCATCTAAACAGATGATGATGATAATCAGGCTCTGGCCTCTCTAAATACATAATATAACCTGATTGGAGGAAGGGAAGGGCACCCAGGTAAGATAGTTCATTGATTCGGGAAGTGGCTGCAATGGAGTTAACCCTAGCTGAGGTTATGATGGGGGTGGATGAAGGTTTGGGATGAAAGGTGAGATGATGATTGATGAGAGGAAGCAAGAAAAAGGAGTGCATGCAGTGAGGTAAGACATTAACGGAAGAAAGTAGTAGTAGAAAGGCATGCCACAACTGGACCGACACTGTTTGCTGTAGTAACCGACACATCAGCTACAACGGGCTTTCCTATGTACGAGCTGTTCTGCAGAGTAATGTGCCCTTAAACAGGCCCAGTGCGTTCAGTGCCGTGACCCCCGCGGACCTCCGACTGGGTCCCGAACAGCCAGAAAAGCTGTAATCTCTCTGTCAAACAACTCTTCAGTAGCAAGTATGGAGTGTGTTTGTGCATATAAATGTTTCCAGACTGCATCGACAATTTAAAAACGACAGCAAAAGAATGACACGGGGGAACCAGCTATTCCGTACGGAGGGTGCAATAATGACATTCAGAAAGATAAGGCGGGTTTTAAACACGTCAGAAAAACAAAGGTAAATATTAATAGCATCATTTAGTGAGAAATTTGTGAATGAATGTATAAAAATATCGGTAGATGTTGTCAAACCGCTTGTAAGTGTTTCTGAATACCCTCCCAACTTATTGAATATTTTAATTATTCTTTCAGATTTTTTTTTCAAAAGTTGGCTTTGAAGATATAGCCAGCGCCTGCACTCAATGGGTCAGCCCTGCATACACAAACACACAATTGTATACACACACAAACACACACACACACGCACACAAACACACAAAGCGGCTGTGTGAGAGTAGAGGGAAGACAGAAACATTACAGGGCCCGTTTTTTTGGAACCAGGCAAAGTGAGTAAGGAGGGTGGAGGTGGTCGGGAGGGGAGGCAGGGAGAAGAGAAAACGAGGAGGAGAGTGAACAGCGGGGGCGGGCTGAAGGAGTAGAGATGAGGGAGGAAGGGAGGGAGGGAGGAAGGGAAGGAGGGTGGGTTGAGCGTTGGAATGAACTCTCTCAGGCTTTGTGGTGCACGTTTCCCAAGGCCCCCGCCTGGCCCCTTTGATAAATGACACATGTCATTCTGTCAGCTTGTGACACTGCAGCTGGGAGGCCCTGTGATGTATGGCTCTGCTGAAAAAGGAAATCAACTTTTTTCCCCTTCTCTCTCCCTCGCTCTCTCTCTCTCTTTCCTTCTGTCTCCCTCCCTCCTTTCCTCAGCCCAGCCTGAGTGCATGGCCCTTTTATATGAGGATTTAGGTTTCCTCTGGTCCAGTAAGCCCCCACCGCCACCCCCCAACACACACACATAGGCAGCGACAGACAGGCATGCATGCAGCCAGGTTGCGGCTGGTTTGTTCTCACGCAGACACACACACACACACACACACAGATACACACAAGCGGTGACGCAGCTATTATGATCGTGTTCAAAGCCGTAACCTGAGGAAAAGAGGGCAACGCCACATTGGAGGTAGATCCAGGATTTATGGCTAAAAGCCGAGGAAGTAAACAAAGTGCGCACTTTTTAATAGGCAAGGGGGTGGGGGGGGGGGGGGGGGTAGCAAGATTCCGGTTGGGCAGGATGGCTGGTGTCTCCCACTGGGTCATCTGTCATCCATGTGTCTGACTGGGAGTACGAGCACACACAGCTCTGGAAATGTTGCGCATGCACGCACACTCCCACAGGAACTGGGATGAACTGAGAGAGGTCTGCCACACACACACACACACGCAGCGTTATACAGATGCATACAGTTTATATGCAAACAGATAAATATTCACACACGCCAAAAGACTTTTCAGAGCAAATGCTCGCACTATCAATCTTGAAATGGTGGAGAGAAAAAAAAGAAAAAGAAAACAAAGACATGATGAGATTTTATTTCACAGGGCAAATGAGTCTAGCCAATGAGCTGCTCCCGTGAGGCCTGCCCTAGCCCTCCCTTCCTGGCAGATTAGCCTATCACGGCATCCTATTGACCTCTCTACTCCATGCACCGCCCACGCAATGGGTGAGCCAGCATAAAGACCAATCTCTCTTTCGCTTTTTCCCCCCTCTTGCATACACACTCCCTTACTCACACGCTCTCTAATCATATCCCAGTCTTCCTCTTCCTCACTCTCCCCCCTTCCAGTTTCTCTCTCTCTCTCTCTCTCTCTCTCTTTACACTCCTCCTCCCTTTCATTTCTCTCTCAACGGCTGACCTGTTATCAGTACACTGGAGATTTAACGGCCAAAAAAAAGAAAACAGCCGAGCGCGAGTCAGGCGTGGCGGAGGGACATTTCCCAGTGTCGCTTCTCAATCTTCATGTGCTTTCTCTCTTTCTCACACACACACCCAACCACCCACTACTGACTTGAAATCATCCAAATGTCTTCACTAGCATTTACTCCTTGCAGTCAGGTACAAAAAAAGAAAATACAAATCATGATGAGGTGATGGTTGTGTTAGTACGAAATCACAGGAATGAGGAGCAGGATCCAGGCCATTCATTGGGCTGCAACACACACTAATGAGTAAGAGTTCACTATGTGTTGCTATGGGGACTAGGGCTACTTTGACTAAAGGAGAGCAAAAGAGCCTGAAACACCGAAAGACAGGGAGAGGAGAAAGAGAAAGAAAACAGCATGAAAAGGAAGACGTTCGTGAGGATCCAATAGACAAAGGAGGGGAATAAAGAGTAGAGTCAGACATATTTAATAGATTTCCTTGCCACATATTAGAGGATGACCCATAAGGCAGGTCTAACACTGTGTACCAATTTCATCATCATGTGCTTATTGGAGAAATCAAACACAATGGTGTCATGAAAGGTAGCCGGATTTAACTTAATGTAGCGTTCTGATTGGATTACACAACAGGGCAACAATATTTTTAGCGTTCTTATTATTATCGTTGCTATTAATATTGGCTTATTGGCTTAGAGCATTTTAATAATGTGTAATTCTGGTTGAACCACAAAATTATTTACATTTTTTTTTCGGTGGCATGAAAATCGTCAAATTAATACCATGCAGCATTTTAAATACCAGCTATCTGTACCTCCCGGCAGCGAAACACTGATATCCTGCATAAAAAGGTTCATATCTCTTTGAATTTAAAT
Source organism: Copadichromis virginalis (assembly GCF_057382275.1). Classification (NCBI taxonomy): domain Eukaryota; kingdom Metazoa; phylum Chordata; class Actinopteri; order Cichliformes; family Cichlidae; genus Copadichromis; species Copadichromis virginalis. The sequence continues at coordinate 16,257,028 of NC_140628.1, read as the reverse complement.
AGAATATGAAGCCAGCCGAAAAGAGAGAAAAGAGAGCAAATAAGAACCTGCTTCGTTCGGACCGTGGCCACCTGGGGGTCACGACCTGCCTGCGACCCGGTCGGATGTGCACTCTGGCTGGGGTGGGAGTGTGTGCAGCAGAAGTGTTTGGAGAGGAGTTGGGGGGGCCACTAAGCTGGAGCACGGACACACATTTATAAATGCCAGAAGGCCTTCATGATGCTGTCAACAGCACCAGTGCAGGAGGGGTGGGATGAAGGTCCACTGGTATAACCCCCCCCCCCCTCCACGTTAACAGGCCGCCTCTGTGACCCCCACAGGATATTGCTATACACATGCAGACAACAAACACATGAAAACACCGCGCTGTTGCCCCTGGAAGAAAATCCCTACCCCTGGAATAGTGCAGCCACTGTAAGCCATTTTGTTTTTGTTTAGTCTCCTCTTTGGACAAAGTTTGGCCTGAGTGGTTTGATTTTGTCTTTTAATCACAGCTGGAGGACAGGAAGAAAGAGGCACGAGGAAATGAAGTAAGGGATATGACAAGAGGGGCAGTGTGTGTGTGGAGGCAAGAATCCGGGAGAGCGTGTTGTTGCAAGCGCGTATAAAAAGCTAGCAACTTTGGACTCTGAGGTCAGTTGATAAACACGACACTGACAAGTCAGGAGCAAGGACGGGGGGGGGGGGGGCAAAAATAAAAAAAACCTCCAGTTTCCCTGATCTTTCTAATCTGAGCCAAGCATTCACCTCAATTAATCACTGGAATTGTTACACCATGGTAATACTGAAAACAATCTCCATGATCACACGCACAAACAAAATTTCAAATTGCTATCATCCATCTCACCTGCCCCTGTTAAAAGCACACAGCAAGGGGGGGGGGGGGGGGGGGGGGGGTTGGACTGTGTATGTGTGTGTGTGTGTGTGTGTCGGGGGGGTATAGATGGCTGAACCATTTGTTGGCTTCCTCCCCACCCCCGTTCCCATTCTAAAGGCCCGGCCAGCAAGATGATGGTGAAAAATTAACGGCAGGCAGCCAAACAAGTAAAAGCACCAGGGCGAAGGGATCAATGTGCGGCATCCATGGTGGGAGCAGCTATGTAAAACACTTGCCTTAAGTCAGCCGCATCCGGTTAATATTTAATCCCTCCATCCATCTCCACAAAGAGCGTTTCCCTTTTAGCTTTAGCTGCCGTTTACTTTGATTACACACAGCTGTTTGGGGGTGGCTGGGGCCGGGGCGGGGAGGAGGTAGCGGGGGCAAAGCAGGAACGATAAGAGAGAGCATGGTGGGGTGATTTGCATGGGGATGGAAAAATATTCTCAGGTTTGATAATCGCTCAGAGCAGTCTAGTGCCAGTGTGAGACAGCAGAGAGGAGGTAGGCCTGAAAGAAAGAGTGAAATAAACAGAGAAAGAAGAGAGAGAGAGGGAGAGGTGTTAGATCTGTGAGGATGAGGGGAGGAAATAGAGGTGATGCTGAATGAAGCTTAGGAAAAACAAAACAAAAAAAAACAAACCGAGTTTCACTCCGAGGGGGTTGCCTTATTTAAAACAAGAGATATGCAAATACAGCTAGGAGTAGCAAAATAACACTGATATTATCTTCCTCGGTTATTTTCTGTGGCAAATTATTTCTAGGGAGGAAATCCAAAACTGTAACTCCCAAGTGAACATGCAAATCCATCTGCGTATTCCTGGGGAGCCTTCGCCACTCGCTCTCATGTTGCTTCTTGCGCGTTGCTGTTTTTGCTTCCCTCCTTTAACCGACTGAAGTTTCCCATGTTTATTCTGCACCGGTGCTGAAAACTGCACATTACAGAAGCCGAGCAGTAAACTACGCAGTGTCAACAGTGTTACGCATAGGCGTATAATAACTTCATATATATGCATGTAACGGTAAATTAGGTGATATGTAATTAGAAATAATGGCAAATGTAAAACTGAACTTTGCGTTTCCTGCTCTGCTACTTACTGTGCGCAGTCACCACTTGGCTGCCTGAAGCCTGTGCACATAATGCTTTCGATTAAACTTTACCAATTACCGAGGGAAATGACCTACATGCCGCTGCACTGATTTAAACCCTTAAAAATTGAGAAAATATGGCAAATGTGGAACACACGCCACTTAAATTTGAGGGGTTTTTTTGGGGGGGGGGGGTTGTTTGTTTTTTTTCCACCTTAATGCTAGAAGCCTGTCGACTCAAATGTGTTTGTCAGCCAGCGGGTTTACTGGAAGGAAGCCCTCAAGATGGGCAATGGCAACTGTTCATTTTCTCACTCGCTGACCTCAGCTCCCCACTTTACAATGTGGAATAAAAAATGGGCCCGTGCTAGCCAAGAGCGCGAGGAACACGGAGGGAAGAAGAACCAGCGGTTAGGTTAGTCTGCAGCTGCTGCTGTTTTGCAGAAGGTGAACTTAACATACACTGTGTATGTATGACGCACACCAGGGATGAAACGAAGATGCTTTTTTTTAAACCTGTGGAACAAACTGCATAGCGAGCTTGATCTAGAGTTTTGCTTTCGCCTACCGTCTTTGCATCGTTCTGGTATTATTCAACTACCAGAGTGCGAACCGGCCTACAGATTGAGGTTAAAATGGGGAAAATACCGGACCTTCCACCCATCCGCCCAACACTCGCTTCACCGTGATTGCTAATACAGCGAGCTATTGATCAATGAGTGCCTGCCGCTGGCTGCTGTTTCAAAGGGGGAGAGAACAGGGGCTGCAGGGCCTGTGACAACCCTGACAAGGGTAAAGTGTTATTTCTCTCACACACCGACAGCTGGACAAGGGGTGGGGAGCGGAGGAGAGCGTTGGAGGGGAATGTTGTAGGGATGGAGGGACATGTGCGTGAGTCGGGAGGGGCAATTCGGCCGGCCAGGCAGTAATTCTTAATTGACACCTGTCAGGATAATGGCGGCAGTCACAGCTGTTGTGGGAGAATTTGTCCATCGTCCCGTTCATCTGTCAGCTTTAATGCCCATCCTAAAAGCTACACCCCACCCACCACCCACCACTTCACCCCATGCAGCAAATACACAAACACACACGCACAGATTTCATCTCCCTTCCCTATCCTAAATATCCACCTCTCTTGAGCTTCACCCACACGGCCAATCTTCTTTGGTGCTGCTGCTTGGCTAAACATCGGTGCCCACCGCTGTCATCACACCATCACACATCCACCCCCCCCCCCCCCCCCCCACACTCCATAACAGAGGGGGGAAAAAACCCCACACTTAATCATTACATTGCTGTATGGATTTAAGCCATGCTGAGATAATTTAGTATTTGTTAAAAGACAAAAAAAACTGCGCTTTTCAACTCTTTCACTCCCCCAGCTGCCTCCTTTTAAGCGTGTCATTCGACCCTGACAATCTCCACCTAAGTTTGTCCGCCGAGGTACAACCAACGGGAAAAATGAGGAGTTAAAAAAAAAGAAAAATATATATTTTTTCAGCCAGCTTCCTTTTTGTTTTTTTGGTTTTGTTTAGCCCCAACACCAGAATTCCTTTTTTCTCTTTGCTTTTGATTGGCAGAAGAAGAAGAAGAAGAAGAAGAAGAAGAAGAAGAAGAAGAAGAAGAAGAAGAAGAAGAAGAAGAAGAAGAAGAAGAGTATTTATCCAGAAGGGAAAGGGGTGGGTGGGACGGGGTTGAGATGAGAAACATGCTGGAGAGGGTAAAAGAGCAAGAAATAAAGGGAGACGGAGTGCTGCAAAATGAGAGGGGAGATATGTGAAAGAGTCAAAGAGAGAGAGCGAGAGAGGTAGAGGGAGCTAGAGAAGAAGAGAGGGAGGAGAGGGAGGAGTGTACAGGGGTTGGGTGTCCCTGGATGGGGCTCTTGCTCTTCTGTAGTGGGCCCATCTCGTTTGTCTTGTTTGTTTGTTGGCATCAAAGAGCTGCCTCTCACTCCCCCTGCTAACTGATGTAATGAGTGGGTAAGCTACATGTTTTTTTTTGTTTGTTTTTTTCCTGCGCTGAGGAATTCAAATACTTATTAAACAAAATATTCTGTAATTGCTCATCTTTTATTGATAGTAGTAACATGTTAAATTTGGCTCTAGCAGACTTTCCCATAGCCTCTCGAGGAGGCACAGCACTGATCAAGAGAGCAAATTTACCCTCGGCAAATGTAATACTTTACTTAAGAAAATTTAAGATGTCAATTTTTGTGCTGTAAATGTTGCATGACTACTTCTCTTGAACGTTTCCCCTCTTATCCTCCTCATGTCTCAAATTATGTGCCAGAGGAAAGCAAAAAATAAATAAATAAAAAACACACACACAAAATATCAACAGTTTTTTTTTTTTCATTAATGAGCTCGGAGGTCTTACATCCCTACTGTGGACCCTTAACAAACTGTAATTACTCAGCACAACACAAATATTACATAGTAATTAAGCACACTTAACAGAGAGCTGATAACGGCGACAGCAAGTCATTTATCAAAGCTTTGAGTCCTTTCTGAAATTTCATGAAAGTTAAGAAAACGAGTTTGTTATGCTGCTGCAACATTGAAAAATGAGAACAAAAATTCTTTATTTGGGGGGAAATTGTTTTTCTATGGCAGTCAGGAATAAGACTGCTTGTCAGCCCAGTCCCAGAGGGCTGCTTTCTATCTGTTTCAGACTTGATTTTCTCAGACTAGCGGGTTTTTTTTCCTCCTTCTTTTTTGGATCCCATGACTTGCTGCTGTTTTTATGTGCTGCAAGGCAGGCAACAAAGCACATCTGGCTTCTTTAATGATATGATTTCCCATCATGCTAAGCCACCTCCATTATGACCTCCCACAGAGACATGCTGGCTGCACTTAAGCATTAGGTGTAGGTGTGTACGTGCGTTTTTGTGTGTGTACGTGCGCGCGTCTGCCTGACTGTCTGTGTTTATGGTTGACGGTGTGCATGTGTGTGTTTAAAGTGCAGCGAGGGCAACACACTGCTAGTGATGGTAGCGGCGTGCCCCGAGGGCAGGTTTTTGCTGAGAATGCCCCGAAAAGAATCAAAAAGAGGAAAAAGACAACGAGGGGCATTAGCAGTATGGCGTGAAATCTATCTTTTATCCATATGAACCACAAAAGCTACATGGTTACAAGTTTGCTAATATCATCTATCTTGTAATTAGTTATTCCTGATAATCCTTTTTTTAAAAAAAAAAAAAACATTCAACAAACCTGTTGATCTTGAAACCGTTTTGGTAATGTTTACACAACTAATATTTGCACATTCATGCAAAAGAATTACAAGGATGATAAATGAAACTAAACCATGTAAGAAACTAATACCACACACAGACACACACACAAACACCAGGGGCACTCGTGGTGACTCGAGGCATTAGAAGAGCGAGCTGAGCAAGTTTGACCTCTGACTGGCTCAAATCCCAGATGTAAATTTAACTGCTAGTTTGGGAGGGTGGCGCAGGAGCAAAAGTGGCTATTGACGAAGTCGATCGATGCCACCTGCTAACGACGCCACCGCTCCAATTAGTGTAACCTCTAGCTGAGTCCGCACACACCGGGCTAAATAGAATGGCCAGAAAACATACAGTACATGCGAGGTGTGTGTGTGTGTGTGTGTGTTGGGGCTGAGATGAAACAAGGCTGCGGTGGATCGATAAGTGTTCCCGCTCTGTCTGATATCCCTCCTTTTTGACTGGGAATAGTGCAGAGATATAACAGTTGAGATATGAGAAACATGGCGCTGCTCTTGGAGCTTGTTTTCCTGCTCTTGCAGTGATGTGGGGGGTTGGGGGGGGGGGGGGCAGAGGGGCAGGCCACGCTAAAAAGGATGACTAACATGGCGTGGTTACCGTTACACTCGTTGGAGTTATTCATTCCAGGAAAACTAACACCGGTCAGTGCTAAGCTACAAGCTCACACACACACACACACTCTCACCTCATCTCTCTCCCTTTCCTCCTCTTACACACTCACACAAACATGCACACACTTCTTTTTTTTTTCCTCCTTTTTTCATCCAAATCTAACATAAACTTCTCATTTCTCAGAAGCTGTGCAGCCTTTGAGCCATCGGAAGTTAAGCCTTCCAACTTTCAAGCGAGACACTAGTTCCTTTCTTGAAAAAAATCAACTTTTCATCAAAACAAGACTGTTCTAATTCTCGGAGGGGGGGGGGGGGGGTATTCAAATCTGGCAACACTGAGTTTTTTCAATAAAATGCACACACACACACACACACACACACACACCTAGAGCCTATGCAGTGCAGTATTCCTCAGGACACCGGTGCAGACAGAAGGGTGAGTTGATGTCTGTGTGTGTGTGTGTGTGTGTGTGTGTGTGTGTGTGTGTGTGTGTGTGTGTGTGTGTGTGTGTGTGTGTGTGTGTGGAGGGGGGTGCCACATAAATCTCAGCGTGCTGATTATTTCGAGGGGAGAATATCACATAACAGCATCGTCAAGTAAGAGCACAAAGGTCGCTGTGTAATCTTAGCTACCCCGGGCATGCAAAATCATTAATCCCCGGGCACTGTGATTCTCCAGCTCGGAATAAACTGGAGGCCTTCAGCGAGGCGGGCGGCTACAACACCGAGCTGGGAGAACGTTCAGCCAAAGTACGAGGAGGCCGTTCTATGAAGTGGCAGTGATTTACTGGCAAGGGTGGGGGTGGTGGAGCTGGTGGGGCCGCAACACACGCAAAAGTGTGAAAACTTCAACAGAACGTCGAGATTTTTAAAAATGGTTCCCGGGATTACTCTGGAGCGCTGATGCATCAGGCGGTTAGAACAGGCCTCAGCCGTGTCATTAATACAAAAATAAAAAAAGCTCTCGCAAGAGTTGAGAAATTTCCACTGAGAAAATTACAGCAGAAAATAAGAGGAAACTTCACGAAAAATGCACTGCATTAATGATAGTAATAGTAATTTTTTTAAAAACAACCCGAAAACGATTTTCGGCGTAACCGAAAGAATTCTAATGAAAATAAAAACAATGGGACAAGCAGAAAATTAGCAGAGAACAGAGGGATAGGCTGCAATGTGGTGTGGCTGGTCTGGCTCGCTTATTGCAAGGTTATAGGAGGTGTTGAGGATGGGGGCGTATGTGTGTGTGTGTATGGGGGGGGGGGGGGGGGGGCCTTACTGAGGTCATTAACTGGCATTGTCTCCTGATGTGATTAGTCAGGTAGCAAAGTCCATTTGTCACCTGCACAGGCAAATTGAGTTGGTGCGGCACTAGGGGCTATGGGGACTGTATAATATCAACTTGATTACATCAAGGCAGCTGTGGACTTGACACCTTACTGAATTTGTCAGCATTAATCGTTAGGGCCTGTCACAAATCCATCAGCTCCACAGATAATTAGGGCTCTCTCTAATGAAGCCAACGGGATGCAACCTTACCCCCACCACCACCACCCCTTCCCCACTCTATACACACACACACCGTTTCTCTTATAATTAACCATCATGCAACGGAACAAGAGCGACTATCTCGTCGTCTCTTTTCCCTCGTCTTCCTCATGTAAGACTATGCAAGCCTGCCTACCATGAAAGGCGGCGTCACTGCTTTCTGTCCTTTACTTTTTTGGTTTTTCCTCCTGGCCTCTTTACCTTTAAATCAAGGCATCGACCGTACGAGGTGCACGTAGTAATGCACAACATCCATCTTTGCACAAACAAGAACACCAGGGTGTGTGTGTATATATATATTTTCACAAACTTGCTGATTCAGGTTTGCAAAGTTTCTTCACATCTTGGTTTCCATGTTCTGGAATTCCTGCGTGTGAATTTCCTGATGAAAATTATAAAGCAACAGGAAGCGTGACAACGAGTGCTGCGTTTTCATTCCATCGGTGGAATATGTCATTAATGGGGTTTTTTGTCATCTAAACAGCAGTGTCACACACACACACACACACACACACACATGCAGATACTTCAAAATGATCCTAAGAAATCCTGTGATAATTTTCTTAAAAGCAAAACAAAACACAAAATTTATTGTTTAAAAAAAAATTGCGGAAATTGTAAAATTTACTGCAAAATAAAGCAATCGATTAACAACCTGATCAAAGAAAAGTTTTAACATGAGAAGCTCAAGCAACCCGAAAATTCTTTGCCAAGAAGCTGCCTAAGAAGTGCACTGTGTATGAAAATTAACAGGGAAATGTGCACATCTGATTATGTAACTCAAAGAAACGAAACTGTTAAGAAAATCTTTTGCTGTTTCTGATTTGCAAAATATAACTTTGCATGGTGCGGCCTCGAAACATAACGCACCTAATAAAAGTCTCCACAAGCTTTACAAAGTGAGAATGAAAAAAATAGGCCGTCCACACAAGTCTGCTATTGTTGTTTTAATTGTCTGACTCCTGATTTCCATGCCTAGTCCCACTATGAGCTATTTCCTCTTTGAGCAGTAGCACACAGAGGAAGCCACAGGTCAGTACGAGCTCCCAGTGGAGCATCGGGCTAGCCTGGTGTGTAAGTCGGTGTGTGCATGCGTATCAGCGTGATTGCGTGTTAGTCAGTCGCTTCTGGAAGCGTGGAGTGGAGGGCGTTATCTCTGACCGGCCATCGTGTTCATGAAAGAATGGAAAACATCCCGTTTGCCAAGCTGTGATTGACCATTACAACCCATGATGTGCATGGCACTCAGTGGACGTTGTAATGGATCAATGGTTTGTGTGTATGTGTGTGTGGTGTGTGTGTGGCAGGAGAAAGGAGGGGAAGGGAGGGGTCACAGAGATGTCATGTTTTTCATGCCTCCATCTACATGCAGAAACCTAACGGGAGTCCCTCTGCTCCCATCATGGCCAACCTTTTCCAGGGGGATATTTTGCCAAAGCAACAGCGGTGACTGTTCTCTCCATCTCACACACACAAATGCAGAAAGGTACAGCGAGACTCGGTATATAAAACTCGATTCTTGCTTCGCGGTGTGGGCCAGAAAACATATTACAGGTTGCCACAAAGGCAAACGAGAAAAGGCGAAGTTAACAGCGAGCACCGGTTGAATGTTCATCCGTCCTACACTCCTTCTCATCCTCCTCCTCATCCTCATCATCACCACCACCATCATCTTCATCATCGCAAGCTCTCTGTTTAAAATGATAAAACCTGCTGAGTTCAAAGTCTTCGTCGGCTGGCCCTCCTGTTCGACCCGCTTTGCACCTCATATTTCAAAATCTCTTTAAAATTCTGTAACTGTCTTTTGTTCACTCCAGTTGTTAATGCCTAACTTCAAAGGCTCGGCCTCATTAGCACAGAGGTAGAAACCCCTGTCACTCATTTACATTTGTTTAAAGGCTGCAGGGAGACAAGAGGAAAAAGGGGGAGTCCACATCCAAACCACTAGAAGTCAACCTTGTCGGTCCTCTGCCAACACCTGGTTTTATCAGTTGGTCACATTATAAAAATCATATCCAGCAGTGGACCTCAGCTGTGGGCTGATTCTTGCAGCGAATAAGGGAGGAATATTTCGGACGAGGACAGCCAGAACCTTCCATATTTTCATCTAAGAATATATAGGAAGAGGAGGAGAATTCAAATACCTGTTCTTTTTAAAGAGTGTTGGGGAATTTCTTGCAATTGAACATACACACGGTGCTTTCATCTGCTTTCTGTGCATACACATTTGAAGAAATAAGGTGATTTTTTCAACCACAATTCCCAACTTTCTTCTTTATCCTTTTTTCTTTTTCTTCCTTTTTGTCTTTGCTTTTCAGTTCCTGGTTAAAAGCAGGGTTGTGCATTTGAGTGGCTACCAGAAGCATGCTTGTCTTCATGGAGGGATTTATTGATGTTTATCAGGGATGAATAGATCAAAGACTGCCACATGACAGACGATCAATCACGCATCAAATCAAGGGTGGCAATCCTCTAATAAAATAAAAAAGAAAGGAAAAACCAGCTCTCGCCCGTTTTTCTCCCCCCTTTCTTTCCCAGTCAATTATTCATCATTACTCACTCTTGAACCTCAAAAACTCCCTTTTATCCCCATAACATGCCATTTAGTTTATCTCACCATTCTTAATAGAACTTTCCTGGCACCGGAGGATTTAAAAAAAAATCTCAAAGTGGCATTGCGCAGATACGTGCGTCATTTGCGCAATTAGATACATTTTAAACACAACAGTGTGTCCAGGGGTGAGTTGTGCGCTGTGTTATTAACACAAATAAATTGATTTAAACCATAAGTTGTAAAATAATAATAATAATAGTAATAAATCGCAGCATGCAGTCCTGCTAAAGAAAAAAAAGGTGGAAGGAGAGACTTCCAATTGGCACTTGGAAATAAAAACTAGTTGGTTACTGGGATGGGAAATGGTCGTAATGGAGGGGCGGGTTATACCTGCTGATCGCCGCGGCTCTTGCTGCTTTCTCCTCGGCATAGTGACCGTCGCGTTCCACGGTGCTTCTCATGCAGGAATTACAAACAAATGGAGTCTTATCAGTTTTGAAAAATCATCCCGTTTTTCGGGGGAGGGGTGTTGTTGATCTCTGAGCTGAGAATGTCTCTTCAAACCGGCTGCTCTTTTTTGGATGTGATAGCTGGGTCGGCTTCAGCGAGACTGAGCTCAAAAATTACGAAGGGATTCGGCCAGCTCCTGACACCTTCACTTCCATTAAAAATCATCTTCCTTCATCTCTCTCGTGGCAGAGTACGAAAAGAAGCAAAAAAAAAAAAAACAGCACCTTAAAACCCAAGTTTTCGGTTCACTCCCTTTGGGGGAAAAACAAAAAAAATCCCCCTAATCTCCAGTGCTGTTTGGAGGGGGACGATAGTTTGCTGCGTCTTTTACGCACACCAAAACTAAAAAGAAAAAAGAAAAGAAAGAGATTTCTGGCGGTAACCAAACAAATAAGTCCCGAGTGCACACCTCTGATAAGTAATGTATCCTTGTGTTTCCTTCCGTTCTTTTGCCACAGACCTGAAAGAGAGAGAATGGGAAAGGAGAAGAGAGATAGACAGGCATTAGATGGGTTAATGTCAATCCCGTCACCACCACGCCACCTCAGCCCGGATCCAGCCTCACCAGTCCGGCGGAGACTTTTTTCCTCCCTCCCCTTCTGCCCTCTTTCTCTCCCACAGAAGGGGGAAAATAATTAAATAAAATAAATGGAGACGAGTAGGCTTTCTCTTGTACTTACGTTTTAAGAGTCGTGGAAATGATTTTCACCGCTCATCTGATCGCATGTTGGACAGAGTCGGGTTTTTTTTTTGGTTTTTTTTTTTTTGGAGGGTTGGTTGATGCGGTGGAGAGGATATCACTTGAGAGAGAGGGGAAACAAGACGCAGGCGCATCCAAGCTTCGCCAACAACAGATCAGATCGACATGGACTAAAATATTTGTCTCTTGAAAAAGCCAAAAAAAAAAAAAACAAGACGGGGGGCAAAAACTCCAGGGACTGATCC